>NC_081528.1:13463315-14663315 GCF_030273125.1 Centropristis striata | reverse complement strand
CTCCCCTTCAATCCATTGATTTCTTCTTTTATGACCTGGTGCGTACTAGTTTCTTGTTATGCTGCTGCTTTCTGATTTCTGAGGCCTGACTGCATTGACATGATGTCACATGATCATCATCTGGCCAGTTAAAAGCCACTTTTTCCCCCCTTCCTTTCCTTAAATCTGCTCTGGTGGTGCAGCTCAGTGACCAGAAGGTGAGGATTGTGTTGTACTGAGCTCCTCTCAGGACTGAATGAGTATAGCTGCATGAATAACATGAATAAGAAGCAGGGAGGTTCTGGGGGAGGAAAAGGCTTTCAGGGACTAATGTAGATGGATGACCTTCCACTTTCCTGTTGAAACTAAATTCTTATCTAAAAAGATTTAGCTCAGGCTTGCAAATGCAAAAACTGACAATCAGACTCTCAGTGTTTTCTCTGGTCATTGAGCGAGCCAGTGTGCATGCATGGGGAAATAATGTACACAATGCTTACATGGATATCTTGTTCATGCTCCAGTGTGCTGCAGTCATTGTTTGACTTTAACAGATGTATTCAGAATCTGTATTTAGACAACAAAAATGATGTATGTTGTATTTTTAAACAACAGCATTTAGTTTTTATATACTTTTCTGGGGAGAATACTTTTAGAATGGCTCACTGTTACTTACAAAAATGATTTTCTTTTGAAACAACATGCTTATGAGCTATTTTTAAACCAGCCTGCACATACTTCTTCCAACAGGCAGCAGTCGAGCAGAGCGTGGGAGAGTGTACACAGCACCATATTACTGTAACCATGGAGTACATTAATGCATGCATTTAGGATCAGGAATTCAACATTGGTTTCTACAGCTACTGTGGTAGTTGTGGTTGGATGTGGTGGAAAGTTGGATACACAACTGTAACGGTTTGATCCTCACATTAGCAACTTAAAATGGCTGAAAATACTTATTGTACGCACCTCTATTGTATCATGTTAAGGGTTACATTGTGAGCTTAATGTCTTAAATCCTGCCTTACAGCATTTTGCAATACTGGCAACTTGAAGATAAAAGCACTTCTTGTGTGCTTTCATTGTTAAAATGACGTTAGAGGGTGATAAACATCCTTTATTGTAGCACTCAGAAGCTGCAAAGAAGCAAAGACAGTCAACAATCCATCGCTCTTTTTCTGTATTGTCTTCTTATCGGCACTGTCATATTACAGCATGAAACCTGATCTGATGAAGGAGCCCCTCACAGCGCAGTAAGACCAATAAGGTGAAACTCAAATCCTGCTCACAATGCCTTATGTATGCTGGTAAAATATTAGCTTTCCATAATAGGATTTGCCCGGAGGCCATTGCACTTACACATCAATACAAAATCAATGGTGCATAGCTGAGAAATTGTAATTCAACATCAGCAACAAAAAAAGACTCAGGCCTTCAACACAACCGTCATTGTAACTCAGATGTGATGGTAAGTAGCACGCCCACATGTAGGTGCTGCACTCTGGCCTACAGAATTTTCTAAGCTTTCACTTGATTGGAAAACACTTGAGCGTGATTCACAAATAGGCATGATATTCACTTGCACTAAAAACAGAAATCTGCTCAGTCTAATCAGTTGAGCGTTTTTGGAGACTAACAGAGATTCCAGACATTTCTCCAGCTCACACTTGGTCAGAGCGAGGGAGGAAATAGCTTTCATTCCAGCACCAAGCATGACCTTGGGAGGACCGGCACTACTGACTGCTGAGTAGTACTATATGATAAAACACTCATCCATTCTCTCTCTGTCTCTCCATACAAACCTCAGCACTACGCTGTTAGTATTAATGCACTCTCTCTTTTCCTTAAATCAAACAAATGGCCGTTATCTCCCGGACCCTTTTTTTAATGTATTTTCTTGCTTCCTAGCCACATTAAACACTCATTAAATTCTTCATTATATTACATAATTGCTCAGACTTGACTCTGCTTAGTTCCTAAACTCTAAAACCCTTTTCCAACTCCCTCTCTCATTATATCCAATACTCCAGTACACACACACTCTCTTTCTCTCTCTTTCTCTCTCTCTCTAGCCCCCATTGCCCTGGGGTTAGGTGACTGCTGGGAGCTTTCACAATGCAAACAGCCAACGGGGCTACGGCTCCAGCTCTGCTCTTGCAATCTATCCGGGGTTTCTCTGCAACTGGTCTTTGATTCAGATTCATTACTGTATTTGGTAAACATTTTGAGGCAATGCAGCAATGCAGTGGAAGTGATTTGCAGCCAAGGCAACATCAAAAATGTATTTCAAAAAAGAATGTTTTGTTGGTGATTATTGTTCTCTGTAATCAATAACCATCTGCATGGTAATGACTCTGCTTTCGCAATATGTGCTTAAGGGCCGGAGACGCTAAATGACACCCACGATATGAAAATTGCGTCTCTTGGAAAGTTTGTAATCAGACCAAAATGGTTTTAAAGCCATTTGACTGACATTTAGAGATGGAAAAAGCATCTGCCAATGACTGCTGGGACTGAATAATTCGAGCCAGTGGGAAAGCCCTGCAGCCTGCCTGCATCCAGCTGTCATTGACCAGCTCACAAGAACAGCTGGATTTTCTGTCCCAGAGGAACAGGACAGTGTTTTCTGACTGTCAGTCAACAGAGGCAGTGTCAAAGATCGGTGATTTTCATGTGTTTCAAATGTGCAGGTCACCGTGAAGCCTGTCAACCTCGACAGAGAGTGATCGGCCAAAACAAGCTCTGGTTTTGATCGACGCTAAAGAACCACAACTACATTGTTTCACACGGCACACTCTTATAGTGAGGAGTTTTACTTCGAGAGCATCTCTGGGCCGAGCTTGGTTTGACCAACATTGAACTATACCAAAACCCCCAGAGCTGCAGCTTCTCTGTTTATTACAGAGCCTGAGAGAGGGCATGCAGAGAAAAATACATATATTGAGGACATGATTTACTCATTTGTATGCACATGATATAATTCATTACCTCAGTTTAATTAAATGGTTCCCATGTTTTGATTAATTTGTTGGCAAGAGTTACATCACATCATTTTGGCCTTGCACAAGGCCAAGTAGTTTGTTTCAGCCACCACCTGCTTAAGGCACTTGTCCTTGGTTGTAGATAGCCACGGATCGAAACTCTTTAATTAGGCTCGAAGAACTTGGGAATGAGATATCAAGACATGTTGACAACACTTGCTTTGCAAGGGATTATTGTTCGTAAAAGGCATTAACAAGGATATTAAGAGCTTTTGGGTTATATTGTCTGCAATGTGCTGACTTGAAGGATTCTATCAACGTAATAATTGTTCAACTGGAAGCCCTAGAAAAGCTTGATGGGGACTGGTGGATCTATGCAAAGTGTTAAGGGAGAAGACATGAGGATCCTTCTTATCCCGTGTGCACAAATTAACCAAAAAACTGGAAGTATTTCATTAAATTAAGCTAACAAATTAGGTATTGTGCACACAACTTGAATATGAATACTATGAGAGAACTCAGAGAGCACAGACCTCTGCCAAGGCCATCCTCTATATTGCATTAACAAAAGTGAAAAATTATTTGTGTATCCTCCCTGTGATTCAGATCCTCTCTGAATGTTAATGGGTTCTTCCTTACCCAATGCTAAACCCTCCCACAGAGTTTCTGAAAATTGGGCCTGTAGTTTTTCTGTGATCCTGCTGACAGACGATCCAAAAACATAATATTAATATTATATTAAGCTGATTTCATGATTTGATAATTAAAATGATAGTTAATTGCATCACTACATGAATTATGTCCATGCATTTCGTGTTGACTACGACTCCCATAAACAGTATCACAGTTCCACAGCCACAGCACAGACCTTTCACAAGTATTATGATCAAAGCTTCCTGAATTAAATCTCTTTTCTCAAGTGAACTGAAAGTGAACCTCTGCGACATGACGCATTCACATTTCAGATACGGTGTTTGTATTTTTCCCTGTGCAAGAGAGAGGAGAGAGTGTTGCTGTCGGCACCTGTGATCAGTCAGCCGCCTGCAACTGTAGCAACCAACCACTGAGCCACAGCACGGCTGATTTATAATGTCAATGGCTCTTCTGGCATGCAGCAACATGGCGTGGTTAAAAAGCCCCTGTATCCTTGTCTGTCACCCCCTCAGCATTGATCTCGCCCATCCCTTCATCTCTTGTTGATTCATTTTCAGACTTCATCTCTCATTTCAGTCTCTTTTCTACCGGATTTCCTTATCTCCCGTGCAATTTTTTTTTCTGCACCAGTCCTGTCTATCTCTCTAGCCATTTTTTTTTTTTTTTATCATCACTGTATTTATGTGCTTAAAAATGGCTGAATGTTTGGGTGCAAAGTGTTCAGGTAGCTTGACGTTTCTACCTTTTATTCATTCTTTTTGTCTCTCTCTAAACACACTTCAGTTCCTAGGGAGGAAAGAGGAGAATACGGGCATATCCTCCCTACTTCATAAGCTCACACACACATACACACATTCTGCCCCACCCATGTACACAGAAATACAGGTGCACGCTCAGCACACTAACCCATGCAGGTTGACATGACTAATATGTAGTGATATGTGAGGCATACAGGTGCTTACACATTGAAATGATCATCACCCCCCCCCCCCCCCCCCCCCCCCCCCCCCCCACACACACACACACACACACACACACCCTTCTTCTGTCACACACAGAGTGGTTTACACATACACACAAACACACACACACACACACACACACATATATAAGGCTCTGTATTAGCGAGCCAGTTCAGGTTTGTCAGCTTTTTGTTCCCAGTACTAAAGACACCAGCAGCCAAACAGACAGGGGGACAACAACTGAGGGAATGCCAACAACAGTGTTTGGCAGTAGCTGAGTTGTGGGGACCAAATCAGAGTCAAACTTTGAACATGTAAATTTTAGTTCCAGGTGTACCGTTAATTCACCTCCTGATTTCTCCATTTAAAAACAGCTTTTGGTTTAGAAAGAAGTAAGGTAAATAGTGACCAGTTATGATTTCCAAGCACAATTTTCAGCTTTACAGTAGTCTCACCAAGGCAATAATTTAATAAATATCGTCTTTCATTGGAATCATATCATGATGAAATCTTATATTTATGTATTGTTATACACAATTACTTTGTCTAAGTACATAATATGAAGCACTAGAGCTGGGGCAATATGAAGAAATCATCAAAACAATAAAAAAAATTGTCTATTGTAGCGCCATTGGTCGCATCTCTCACACCATATTTTCCTCCCAATCCGCTCACTCCACTATCGCTGACACAGCTCTGTGGAGGTGAGACAAGCTTTATAGTAACTACATAACTACACTTAGAATCGAGTAGTAAAGCTTTATTGATCGAGAATCCCGATCAATAAAGCTTTACGGTTAGCAGTCCCCCAACAGATACCTGCACTGAATCAGAGACCATGATTACAAGCTTGATATGTGATTAGATATCACATAATATCTGTTGAAAAATATATTTAATCATACATTTTGTAGCAGTTTCCCATTGTGAAAAGTGTTTTAAATATATATTATTTAGCAAACTGAAAAGAGAAATCCCCACCACTCTACATATCCAGTGTGCTGGGTTAGATGCATACTAAATTAACGAAAAAGGTTAAGACAGACACTCTTAAACAACACTCGCACTGCAGGAACTACTGTATTTAAACGCAGGCTTTAACTGGATTATCGTATGGCCGTCGGCCTGCTATATTGGATTAACTGTTAATATGCAGAAGAAAGTCACAATCACTTTGAAGGTTCAATTGGATTGGGGTCAGTTTGGATACTCTGGAACAAATGCGGCCCATTAATGGATTATTAATGCTATGATGCATTTATTGTATTGTAGATTAATGGTGCCCAAACTGGCGTCCAGGGACCCACAGGGGGTCTTTAAGTGGGTTCCCAATCAAAACATTGTTTTTTATTCCACACACTATTGTGTAGTTGAGAGTATTCAAAATGCCCAGAGGAGATTTACTTTATATTTTCTTATCTGTTTATTATCTCAGCAGATCTACAGTCAGTAGCAGATGTACAAACTGTACACATGAACCAGATTTCTAGTTTTTCAGATCTTTGATGATAAAAAAAAGTGCTGATTTTAAACAATGAGTCTGTCAATGTTTAAAATCACATAAAATAAATAAAATGCAACAGTAAAAGCCTTTTATTGCAGGCAATGAATATAAATGTGTGTGTGATGACATCAGTCTCTGAGGGCCTGCTGAATAGATACAAGCTGAGCAAGTTGTCTCTAAACAGACTCACCAGACTCTGCTGACATATAAATTAATAACAACAATGCATTTGTGCTTTTCATTAAGCCCTACGTTGAATTATAGCCTACATAGTAATAGTTGTTTTGGGATGGTACAGTGTAAGCCTGTTATTTTCTCTCTGGTGATGCCAGCTGTCTAGACTCTCCTTCTTCTCAATTACATTTCCTTTTTTTGAACCGGTTCCTTAGCAAAGTGCACAAGTTGTGTCCAAGTAGTTAAATGTAACTAATCATACTGGCTTACCATCATTGCATATGTTGTGTCTAGCTTCTCAGTAGTGCCTGGTAGATCTTTCAGTGCTGCTCAGAAGCTCAAGCTTTTGAATTAGCCTTTGCATTAGATATAATAGAGTAAGCCTTTCAATGGCTGGCAGTGCACAGGGTCTCTGTCTTTGCTGAGCACTTAATGCTTTATAGATTTTTAAGTGCTGTCAATTATACCTGCTTAGGTGTCTATTTTTTTTCTTTCCAATCGCCAGGCTTATGAGTCCTGTCTTAAATCAAACGCTCAACTCAACATGCTCATTTATAATGGGGTTGTAGTTCAATATAGTTCAGCTATGAGATAGAAATTATCTGCATTTACCAGTGTGCACAATGGTAGCTACATATAGTATATTGGAAAAACTGGATTCTCTATGTAATGTTCCCCAAACAGGTCTGTGGTATTTAAGATATGTAAAGCTTACGCAAAGTTTTATTTTTTTCCAAGACAAGACAACAATTTATTCCTGAAACGTTGCTGTCGTAGCCCATATTGAGTGTGCATCGTGCAGGTGTGTTTCATGACTTGTCAGCTTATAACGCTGTGAAGTGACGGGGGGGTTGTGTGTTTCTCTAAGATGGCAACGTGTTACAACACGAGCAGTTTGCTTGTCCTTCGACATAATAAAGTGTCTATATGCAACCTCCTGGTGGGAAACTGCCTGCAGCTGTTATACACAATCAGAGTCCTCGTTACCTGTGAATAAGCTTTCTGAGATCTTTCTATAAATTCAAGTGGAATTATGCAAACAAGCCTCCTACTGTCTAATAAGATTACATTTTGTTTCCAGCAAATCTGATATTTTCTGAGCGATTAGAGGAGAGTGAGTGGCGTGTGTTTGTGTCAGTGATCGAGGCCTTTCTAATCAGATTAGACGTGACTCGACACTCGTGGATCAGAGGACCCCTGCCTGCCCAAACATGAATCAACACATCAATCAATCACCCGGAACGACAAACTGATTTTATATCAACCCTGAGAGGTTCAATGATCTCCGCTGTGTTGCAGAAACGGATCCGATGACCAGATGAGTTTCTTGATTATTGACTGGCAGTGATTCGTGCATCTTAAAAAGGGCAATCGTCCCTGAAACATAATTCATAGTCCTGTGACCTTGGATTGTTCGAGCTGTTAGGGCGAATGTGGCGATCGCACCCCCCAAAGCGAGGAGAGAAAAATAAAAAAAGGGGGGGGGGGGGGGGATCAGAGCTGCAACTTTAATCTTTGATGTCATCAAGAGACACAGCCCGCAGCCGGTTGATGACATCACAGATTCACTCACAATCGCTACAGTTTCTTTTGGGCTTCACAAATTCAGAATTAGGTGACCACAGATTCAATGATTCAGCCTTAGGGTGGGTGATTATTTATCCTCACACCCTCCTCCTGCTGCTCCACACCCAAACCCTCCTTCTTATTCCTCAGCAGCCCTACCTTGATCTCATTTTTCTAGAATAGTCTTTTCCAGCCCGCTATCATAAGTAGCATCTGTCACCTGTGTGTGAATCCGGCTGTGTGTGCATGCATGTGTGCACTTGAATATGTGTGTCACTTGAGTTCTCTATGTGTGTACGTGCATTTGTGTATGTGTGTGTGTCAAGGCAACCACTCTCCATAAAAAGAATCACAATGAAAGGGAAATATGTGTCATGTCCTTGCTAGCCCTCGAAAGGAGAGATAGATCTATTTCTGTCGCCCACAAATGGAGGTGTTCAAGCAGCCTTCAATAGCAGAGATTTGCCTCTTCAAACACACACACACACACACACACACACACACATACATACACACACACACACACACACACACAGAGGGAGCTAGAGAAAAGGCTAACCATTCAGAGAGAGGCTGAGCGATAAAAAAGATAATGGAGTGAGAGAGAATTAAGTAGAGAAGGAGGAGGAGGAGGAGACGGAAAAAGGGAGAGGAAGAGAGAGAAGGGGGAGGGGAAGAGGAAGGCAGACTAATGTACACTGAGTTCATAAATATTGTCACACACACACACACACACACACATATACACACACACACACACACACACACACACACACACATACACAGTTCCCACATAAAAGCAGAGTGTTTGTTGTTTACCTAGAGGCATGCCTTTGTTGAGGAGATGTGAGCTTCCCATGGTGTGTTCCCCAGCCGGCCAGCACACAACACAAATCTACAGTCTTCACACAGCAGACATGAACAGGAATCCAGTCAGCATATGGCGGCTGTGGCCAGCTACCTCGCTTCCCTTAGTCCTTCTCCCAGCCCCTTAGTGACAAGCATACACATGTGCTCCCCCTCTTTTCTCTCTCTCTCTCTCTCCCCTCCCTTCCGTCCCCTTTCGCTCGCCCGCTCTCTCTATCTGCCTTACCCCTCCCTCCTTCCCTCCCGTCTCTAGCTACCTCCCTCCCCTCCCTTTCTCACTTTCTGTTACAGCCAATCTCTCTGTCTTTCCGTCTCTCCCTCTGTCTCTGTCACTAAAAAAAACATGCACACGCAGTGAATACAAGCTGCACTGCTGCATTTATAGGAAGGGCAAGAGAGTGTAAAAGAGATGACGGGGGGAGGGAGGGGGGTAAGACAGAGTGCATGCGAGTGTGTGTTTGAGAGAGCAGGAATGGGGAGGAGCTAACGTCGGCCAAAATTCATCTTTTGTTTCCTGAAAGACGACAGGGAGGAGAGAAAAAAAAGGAAAGAAAAGAAAGAAGAGTTATGCAATTACAAGTCTGTAGCAAGAGAGGAAAAACTTGTTCTATCTGACACCCGGAAAACAATTATAAAGCTCATAAAACTTAATTGCAATAAGCTAGAACATGTTTTGACACTTTAATCAGTGTGTGCTTGCCAGACCAAACTTAATTGCTGGTTTTGTTTGTCTAATTTTACTTTATAAGTTTACTTCTGCTCAGTAGTTAACTTGCATCTGTAAAAGAAATGGACAGAATGAATAACATGTTGAAAACTGAGTAATTTATTAACTTTTATGATTCCATAATTTATTCTGAGTTTTTGTTCTATTTGTTGTTTGTTTTGTCTCACACATCAACATATTACAACACTGTTTCTAAAGCAGTAAAGACGCTGAATAAAACAAATAACTTCAAAATCCAGAATTCATATTTATAAACAAAAAAAGTTCAGCAGTTTGAACATAAACTTCCTAAATCCCACCTGCCCGGGTAGATTTAGACGTAGAGGGAAGGTTAGGATTAGATCAACAACAAAAGCAAAGTTTATAACAGAAAAATGTTAAGGCCAGAATACATGTACTTGGCATCAATTTAAAGGTAACATATTCTAGTTTCTACAATTGTGCTTGTTTAGCATGTAGCAAAAACACAACTGAAACGAAACAAAAACATCAGTTTAAAAAAAAAGTTATACAGTCTATGGCATTAACTGGTGAATATATTGCTCTTGTGCTGTTTCCAATTCAATATGTCACAAAGAATTAGCAAATTATCACATTATGTTTTATTGACATTTAAGACAAATACTCCTGTTATACATGTGAATATGACAGACAGTGCTTCTCATCAGATACTTTTAACTCCTATACCATGAAATCACTTCGTCTCTTCACAACTGTCCATTTTCTCAGGCTCTTTCTATTCCTGCAGTGCTGATGTTACAGTTACTCTCATCTACACTTTGATAACCACAGTGATATAAGCAGCCTCAGACACCCCCCCTAACTGCCAGGGCCTAACCCAGTTTAACAGCAATGATGGTTACATCACATCCTTACTGTTTGTAAATGTCACAGACAGCCATTGGGAGAACTGTTCAAATCCAAACTGAAGCAGAGGATGAGGGAAACCGTTGTTTCACACACTGTCGATAGGCCGGCTCATGACCTTTGTCGTATGTTATTACCTTGGAAAATAAGTGACATGCTCCTTGTGTTTTGCTTTATTTAGACAGTGGAGCAGAGCCGTACAGAGGAGATAGCTCTGAGCCCTGGGCTTTTTCTTTGATAAATAAAACAGGAATATCCAGCTGCTAGGTTTACAAAATATGATGTGAATTATACCTAATCAAGAGTCATGTAGTGTGGCCTGTTCTGTGGCTGCTGGTAACTGGAGTGCTGCAGGCAAATACTGTCAACACCACCAGCCACTGTGACTGTGTTCAAGTGTTTCAGGAGTCCTCACACAAGGAAATTAGTTAGAATTTTTTCACTTCCAGTTCCCTCGTTTCAACATCAGTAGGTTTTTTTTCATGAGTTTTTGGTTAGATGCCTAAAATAACTTTGTTTAACCCCCCTTGTGGATTTTGAAGCTTTTTTCTTTTAAAAGACTGTTGTTTCCAACTGGCTAAAAGAGAAAACAGAGATTGTTGCTTACATTTACGTCATCACAACCGCTTAGTGGTGATGAGGTTGAAGTCATGAGATGCTGTAGTTTGTTTAGGGCCTAACATTAGCTTTTAATTGGGCAACTTACAAAATGGAAAAATCCCATTGGCATTGGAACCAATATGATACTTACTTCCAAAAATACAATATGCGAAACATATTGTAGACAGTGAATGTTAAACAGCCACAGCACACTAAAGTTCAAAACTAATGCCTGTGCTTCTTTTTAGGTCACAAAATCAACATTTTATATTTAAGAATACACCGAATTCATTGGTGTAAAGTTTTCTGCTGGTCTGATCAAGCCCCCAGGAACAGCACCAGGCTATGAGACAAATTTGACATAATATAGCCAAACCTCTGGGACTGTCACCAAAGCCATGGGGCCCAAATAGCCTTTTCCATAGACTTTTTTTGTGAAGAACAAGTTATTAAATCACCCATACATTTTATAAGGTACACCAACTTCCTCATTCGAACACTTAAAGTCTTTATTTCAATTATTTTGTCCTAAATTATGAAATGTTACCTAATAAGCAAATTACTTTCTGAGTAAAGCAACAGTCTGATTTATTAATTTTTGAAGATTCCATAATTTAATTAGTGTTCATGCAAATGAACTCGAGATTAAAGGACATGCAAGTGTGCCTGCTCTTGCAATAGGAAGTCAAACTTTATTGGCTTGGCACCACTGAGCAACTTTCTAAGAAATGACAGGGGCTTCCTGTCCAACACTGTATCCAGTTCTGTTCATACAGCCATGTGCCTGACCCATGACACCATCTCTAGATGCACGCCTTAATGCACACACTTGTCAGTAGCAGCAGTGGAGTGGGGAAGTGGTAAAACTTTTCATATTTGTCGTGCAAACTTTGACTTGAAGTCACCTTTTGAATTGCCGCCATGGTTTAAAAACATGGTTGCTTTTCCTTGCTTTTTGACCTCAACATTAATAAAAATCTCTTTCTCATCATATTTGGGCAACAAAAGCCCTTGTAATGAAGGGTAACAATGTTCAAATCACAGCAGCTACTTTACTAACTCGTTTGCAGATTTACGAGCTTTATGAGTGCGTAATGCACATTGCAGAAAGTAACTATCAGCCGATTCTGTTAGAAGAAGAAGCACTTGAGCTAAGCATGTTGTATAACATTTAACAAATTATGCAAATTCAATGGCTATACTAATTTAATTTCTTAATTGATAGCTATCGTGATACTTGTCATCACGCCACACATGGATGGTTTGTTATGAAGTCATCTAATGATACCAGCTGAACGTAAAATGAAGTCTGGGTTAAGTGTGCAGGTTCCAGCTTCAGGTCTTTCACCAAATTCAAACTGACAATCTGGAGGCCACAACGTGAGAAGCAACAGACACATTTATCGTGTTGACGGGGCTGATGGAAAATCTACTCCGACCTCCTCTTACACGCGAGTGAGAAATGTTCCCCAGGAGACAGAAGAGAGATGAAACATGTTCGGTTCTTCTAAATAAGGATGGATAGAGGAGAAGACAGTGCCAAGAGACAATATCTGGACTCCTCCAGTGACAGGGAGAAAAAGAATAGAGATAGACAGAAGAATAAAAGAACAAGTAATATTCGGCAGGATATTTAATGCTGCTTATGACGGATAAGAAGGAATAGAAATGAGAAGAAGTGAGGGGAGGAAAGATTTAAAGATTTCCTCGCCTGGCATTGTGTTTATTCAAACACCTCAGTCCCTCATGTGCAAACTGAGCAGATATTCACACGTATATCAAGTGAGGGTGGACATTCACAGTTACACCCTTTCCGCTCCTTATCACTCCACACCTGCTGTTGTTTCTTCCTCTTCCTCTTTTTTATTTTCTCTCCTCCTCCACCTCCTCTACCTCTCCCTTCTCACCCACTCTCCCCCTCTGTCTGCCTCTCCTCTCTCTCTTTACCTCCTGCTCTTCCATCTGCACATCTTGCTTTCTATCTTCAATCCCTCCCAATTTCTCCTTCGATCTCATTCGCTCTCCATCACCCCCCCTACAAACACACACACACACACACACATACTCTCCTCATTCCTGCATGTCTTTCACTCCCTTTTTCCATCCCCGCCTTGCTCACCATACATCTCCACATCCCCGCCACCTCCCACCCCTTCTCTCTCTCTGTAGTCACTGCAGCGTGTCTAATGGTTCAGCTCCCTCTCAGCAGATCCACCAAGCAGAGGCCGGGCGAGCAGCAGCCCCGACTAACGCCTCCCAACCGCTGGCCTTATCAAGACTGACAGCCAGCTAGACCCAGAGCTATCACTAACACACACACACATACACCCCCCCCCCCCCCCCCCCCCCCACACACACACACACACACACACACACAGACACACACAAAAGTATATGCCTGCACATGTACAACGATACACGGAGAAATAAATGTGAACTCACGTACATAGCTACAGATGCACACTACAACTCTAATTGTAGCTCTAAAGAAACACACTAGCCGTAAATGTGCAGATGCAGGTTCACACACAAACACACAGAGATAGTAAATTGGATTTATAGGGACTACTAACAGTGAGCTGCAGAACAATGTGGATGCCACTACAGGAGGACAGCGCAGATACTGGAGAAAATAGCAATCTAATCTACTATAGGAGGCGACGGGTACCGCAGGTATGAAAACTGTAATCCATGTGCAGAAGAAAAGAGTGAACGGAGGTGGAATAGGTAGGAGCAGCAGGATAGAAACAAGAGTGATGAATGGAGAAACAGGTTGTCAGGAAGAGGGATGAGGGTAAGGAGGAAAAGAAGAGGTGAGAGGTGGATATAATAAGGGAAGCAGAAAAAAGCAAATATGGAGGTTGGAAAGAGAAAGGAGGATAAGAAAAGGTAAAGATTGATGTAGATTTTCAATGTAGAGAACTTTTGATCTTTAGGTAAGAGATACTGTCTGATAGAGAGCTGTCACCTCCCTCAACAGAGAAAAGGAGAAACATCTAATGAACCATAGTGTGTATCATTTTTATCAAGTCTTCCTATAACATATAAGTTATCATGAAATAGAGCTGTTTTTATTTTTGATCAAATAATCTGATTATTTACTCATTTAAGTGTATTAAATGTCAGAAAATGATGAAGAATGCCTATTATACGTTTCTAAAGACCAAGATGATGTCTTAATTTGTCTGACTAAGACCACTCGGTTTTAAAATGCTTCTTGGGCGATTGGATCACAAGTGGTCACAAGTGTAAACATGGTCCAATCCGCATTGTGATCGGATCACTCAAACCACTTAGAATATAATAGAATGCCTTTATTGTCACTATACGCATGTAAAAAAAATATACAACATAAACAAAGGAAAGTAAATGTAAAGAAAATACATACAATATAATATAAACATGGGCAAGAAAGGGAGGTGAGGCGCACAGTCTTCAATTTGCCAAGCAGATATGATGCTATACAGTGCTTATCCATAAATATATTTCACATTGAAGAACAAATATTGCACATTGCCAGGTATTGTACATTAAAAAAATATTGCACAGTAAGAGAGTCTGTGTCCGTGTATGAAATCAGTGCATATGAGAGTTCAGGGTGGTTATTGCTTTTGGGAAGAAATTGTTTTTTAATCTGTTTGTTTTGGACCTGATGCACCTACAGCGCCTCCCTGAGGGCAACAGAGCCACTTGCCAAGGTGGTCTAGCACGCATTTGACCACAAATATTTTCTAGTGTAAACAGTAATGCGTCCTGATACGTCCCCGACAAGGACGTAACAGGACAATACATCATCAATGCAGACTGTGTGGTGGTCGATTTGATGACAGAGTTTGAACGGTTGAACACAACGGTTTGCTTGTCACAAATTATTTTTTCCCGCTAATGTAATTAATTACAATATGCCAAACATGTAAATAAGTTTATCCAACATCTTCTGTGCTAGCCCAAGAAAAACAGTTTAAATCAAGCGACCTGAGTTGTTATCCAATGTACTAAATTCTGCACGGGGCAATTTCACCTTCTAGCAAAAGTGGCGAAGGTAGTAATGAAATATGAACACAAGAGGTCAGCTGGACACCCTTGGAGACGATTGATACACACACACGTGTAAACTGCAATGTGTCTCATCTGACCACTTGCGATCCAATCCAATTCACTATTGCATAAGACCATTGCTTTAAAAATGATTGAGTTTCAAAATAGTTGCCATCATAACAGTGCCTTGAAGAAGTGTGCCTAGTTTCAAGGTCTGATAAGGGAAGCTAATGCAGGAGTGCCTTAAACCCACATTATTTTTAATAGCCAGCAGGGGTGACTACTGGTTGCAAAAAGAAGGATTGTTATAGAAGTCGATGAGAAAATGTACCTTTAAAATGTACACATTTCCTCATGAGTTTAAGGTCCTAATTACTAGCTTTCTTCTTCAATACAGCATGATGTTCATTTTTTAAATTTTGGTCCCATTTATGCTTTAGGGCATGGCTACTTTGTGATTGTAGAGGAGTAGCAAACAAGCTGCACCCTCCAGGGCTGTAAAGTAAAGCTGATGCAGAAGTGTCAAAAAATCTTTAAATGATAATGTATTCTGATGAAGTTGGTCATAAAAGGAGTGCAGAGCCCACTTTGGATTCAGAGCATGTACACTTGAATGTCTGCATTCTCCAACGTAAATTCAAAGTGGAAGATATGAGTGTAAGAGTGTAATATGATATTTCCACATCAGGGTAAGGGTTTACTAAAGATACAATTTAATGGTAAGCTTATTTGTTATATGAGAGCCCAGGTTTTTTTTTTTTGTCAGCCCTTAAAAATCAAAGACTAGTGGCTTCTTTCTAGATCCCATAAAATTCAACACACATTCAACAACCACTGTGTGTGAAATCCATCATAAAAGATGCAGTAATACCAGTTTCTGTGCCAGTTTATTCATCAATAAATAATAATCCTCCTGTCACACATACTGTACACACACAAACTAAAATAAAATATTCATACAGTCACACACAAGCAAGCCTTCATACTGTAAGTACACCGTTATTTCTCCCGTTATTTGACTTGGCACAGAGTTATAGCTCTAAAAAACCTAAACACAGTGCAGAGCCAAGATGTAAGCACGGCCGCTGCTATCACATAAACTCACATGTTTTCACAGGCATAGACACTGACACACATCCACACATACTACACACATGCTACACACAGGAAGCACTCAATATGGGGCCAAAAATACATCACAAACCTTGCATCACCTTCCTCTCTGTGTGTCCACTGTTCCACTTTGTTCCTTGGCTGGGTGGGGGGTGGGGCATGCAGCAGATAATGGGCCAATTGTAAGCGATTAGAGCTTGTGCCAGCCAATCAGCACAGCCCGGTACTGGACAGTGGCCAATGGCAATATGTTCACTGCAGCTGGGGGGGAGCTCTCACTCACACAGGAAGAGACATGTGGCCATGATAGGGAACTGGTGTAGGGGGGATTCACTGAGTGTACGTATGGACTGTAACCTGATTTTTAAATATCTATAAAGACTATATTGTACGATAACTGTCCTTATGTCTGTGTAATGAAATAGAGACCTACTATGTGGTTTGACTAGAAAACTACTATTCTTATTATTGTTTTAACACCACAATGGTCTCCACATTGACAAATGATTCTGTAAAACTAATGATTGATCTCCTCATCCCCATTGATAACAGGCTTTTCCCTCATAGGAGTTTGATTTCTGATATTTCAATCTCATAGTTTTTGTTGACAAGACAAGATTTTAAGATATTTTAAATCTCTTGTAATTTGAATCATGTGTATGTTTGGATGTGAATTACTGGACCTTTGGACAACACTAAGACGGCAACTAACAGTTTATCTATTTATATTTGATTAATAAATGAATTGCTATTTAAACATTTTTTTCAGAATTGTCAGAAAGTAATTTAAAAATATATTCTGAGAGACCAATGTGACATCTTCAGTAGCTAATTTTATCTTTATGCTTAATTTAAGACTTAATAATAATAATAATAATAATAATAATAGAAAGAATTGTGATAACTAGTTATCAAAATTGTTGTTGATTCATTTTCTGTCAAAAGAATCGTTTCATCATTATGCCATCTGCTCCTGTCATCCATAGTGTCTGTGTATTGGCAGCTGCTCTCAGATGCGCTGTATTAGAATATTAAAGTATTATGTAAATATAATTACTCATAAGGGTCAAACTCATCTCTGGTTGAGGTGTATGCTCAAATACAGCAGCCCTAAGGAATACAAAAGATGCTGACTGATTAATTTGTTTGTTGCTTTCTTTAGTCTTTGATTAAGTTACAGAAAATAAGGTTGAAGGTGTTTCAATTAGTTTAAGAAGAACTCAGATCCTTTACTTAAGTTAAGGTCGAAATACAGTATTAGATACTTTGTATACTACTGGGTCGATAAGAAGTATAGTGCTGCATTCTATCATGCAATTTGTTAAATGTAAAACGTAATTAGTAACTTAAGTTATCAAATAAGTGAAGTGTAGTAAAAACTACAATATATTAATCTGAAATGCAATGGAGAAGAAATCCAAATTTGCTTGCATGAATGGATTGAAAAGAGTTAACAGGGGAAATTGCTAAATATCTCTCAGCTTATGAGCCAGTGTGGACAAGAGGTACTTGAAGTGGTCTGTGAAAAGTGGAAACTCCATTCCTGGGAAATGACAACTGGGAACACTGTTTGTGAAATGTGCTCAAGAAGGGGATGTGAATGAGAGCTCCAGAACAGCTACTCAATGGATCTTATGGAGATAATGTCTGTGGTGACAATTATTATACACAATTATTAGCACCAAGGTACTCATACAGAATGGCCTATTTCAGAAAGATGTATATTATATTACTGGATTATAATTGACCCTCTTATTGATTCATTAATGTGTTCATTGATTCAATGTTGCAGCTGCTAACGGTGGATTTAATTTTAATTGTTTAGGATGATGATACATTATTGTCAGATTTAGTCTGTTTTTCTTGCATCACAGCAGCTCTATTTGCAACATCCACATAGACAAACATTCACCACAACATTACAGTCACTGATGACAATATGTTTAAGACCCTTTCAACGTAAATTTGATCTGGGATTAAACTCCATATTTTGTTTTAAGATTGACTGATTCACAAGAGATTGTTTGAGTCTAACCTAATTAAATCCTGGAAGCCTGTATCACTGATTGTATCTATAATCTAGAGGTGTGAATCACCAGAGTCCCCACTATACGATTTTATCCCGATATTTGGGTCACGATACCATATTATTGCAATTTTAACCATTTTGCGATATGTTGAGTATTGCGATAGAGACTGTTCAACTGCATTTTGTGTTCACAAAATTAAATTCAATCAATAATTGTTTCTTCAAATAAGACAAAAATTCTCAGTCTGCTCATCTCACTTCAGTCTTTTTATTTGTCCACAATGAGAGTCAAACCCACAGATTGACCAACAAAGTATTCAGTCAAACTGAACTCAACTGATATCAAACATGTATGGACGACAACAACTGCAGCATTTTTATCAAACTTTCAAAAACTGCAAGCTTTACTGCTCTCAATTTTTTTGAATGAAACATTAAAAAGCTGAACTTGCAGCATTATTTCAACAACTTCCTGACACACGGTACTATAGATTAAAAAACTGCAAAAATACTGCCGGGCCATCGGAATGCGAAATATCCATACTTGGCGGTCATGAATCGATATAATATTTCCACACAAAATATTGCCATACAATGCTGTATCGATTATTCCCCCACCTCTACTATAAACTAATTAGTTCATAGATGATAGACAGACAGACAGACAGACAGATAGATTTAAGTACAAATACATCTAATTTGTACTTTAGTACAGGAGTTGAGTAAATGTAGGCTACCTCATTACTTTACACTGCTGGATATTGTTTTTCTTCAGCAGTGTCAAATTGACTAAATGTGAATAACACACGGCATCTCCAACAAAACTCCCCCACACACCCTGACACAGAGTCAGTGCTGACACCGTGTCAGCAGATGGCGGTAGTGAGCACTGAGGCCATTCTGAGCTGAGAGAAAAAAAAAACACAAACAACCACAAGAAAACCACAAAACCAAGATGGCGGTGCAAGAGACAGCATCTCAACTGTCCATGGCTCTCAAAGTCCAAGAATACCCCACCCTGAAGGTAAACAAAAACCGAAACAGCCATAAATCATTAGTCTGGCGATTCTAGGACGTCCTAAATACATGATGTTTTTGGTGTTATGTGTAAAATAGGGGTTATTAGCCCGTTTGAAAGCGAGAGCAGCGAACTTGACAGGGAGGCTAACGTTAGCTTGGCTAGCTTAGCCAGGTAGCAGCCTCCAATAACTAGCTCTGTTTGAAAAGCGGCAGCAAAGATCATTAGATCGATAAATAACAATACCTGGTGGCAAGTTAGCTGGCGGCCTGCTGTCTGAATTAACTTTCATTATAAACGCAATGTGTCGAGGGCCTCAGAGCTGTTAGCTTCAGTGTAAGCTTGCTGTTTTGTTTTTTAAACACAAAACGGTCCTTTGACATGTCAGTTAAGGCTGCTTAGTTTCCGTTAGTGGCCGTTAGTGGGTTTAACATTCGATAGCTGTGTGGTTAATATATTTGAAAATGAACGATTTTAACGGTCGTGAAAATGAACGGTTGTGCTAACCTGTAACCGTTTGGTAGTGTAATTCAGGTATATGTTGATTAAAATGTCATATTAACCATCACCACTGACAGTACATGCAATAACGTGGATGTTCTGCCATTTAACAACCAGGCATGCCGTCTAATAAACGGCTTCCATGCGTTATTGGCCTGCTTCGCTGTGGTAAACCCAACAGCAGCCACCTTTTTATCGTCGCTAAAGATGAATAGCCTACCAGATAACGTAACGTCGAGCATGCAAATTGTAGCTGGCTGGGGAGATGGATGGGTTGAAACCACTGGGGGAGAGAGCCCGTGAACGCTACTAGGCTTGTCAGGCGAAGAACCAGCCTTGCGAGTTAGCGCAGTGTCATCATATTGCTGCTGCCTCTCTCTGCACTTCAAAATGGCCAGCGAGAGAAATCACAGCCTGCTGCCGCTGCCGCACACACACGCACCGTTCCTCCATCCCACATAACGTTACTGCGACACCACAGCTAAAAGAAGACGAGGC
Source organism: Centropristis striata (assembly GCF_030273125.1). NCBI lineage: Eukaryota > Metazoa > Chordata > Actinopteri > Perciformes > Serranidae > Centropristis > Centropristis striata. The sequence goes on along the minus strand of NC_081528.1, from coordinate 14,643,240 downwards.
TGGAAAAAGCCTTGCTGCTCCAGGGTTCAGCTCGTTTCAGAGCAGGACAGGCGTCGTCGTATAAAAGCACGTTTTGTGAGTAGCAGGTTTTGTGTAGCATGGTGCTGTCATGATAGATGTAACGTGTTGTTGGCGATGTCTGTGTTCAGAAAAGCATGGCTTTGGTTTAAGGGGTATGTCTGTCTTTTGCTTGGATGCTGCAGTAAGGTTGATGGGCACCATTTTAAGACAGGAGAGATGGATATAATGAGTATCAAATGGGAGTCTACAGCTGGGGGAGAGCAGTGTTGGAGCTATATTGATAATATCACAATGTTGCCTGACACACACACTAAATAATCTGCTAATTTGCTTTAGCAATAAAATATACTATGCGTTGAATTTTATATCCTTGTGGATGTTTTGAGATATTCTAGTCAGATCAGACTTCAACATAAGCAAGAAAAAGGGAAATGATAACCCCTTATATATTTACTCATTTACCTGCATATGTGTAGGCTGTTAACCTGAATGCTGAAAATACAGGCCCATTACAGGGAATTACATTGTAATGCTGCACGTTAAGGATAATGTCTGTAGTCAAGGTGAGTCAAAATCATCATTAAGACATGCTTAAATTGCTTAAGCAATTTCTTTATTCTGATTATCACTAACGAGTTATGTGCACTGCTTGGAGTAGGCTTGTAGATTTCTCACAATGAGCCGCCTCCCGACAAATGATGACAGACAACCTCTCACACAGTGTCAGCCTAGCTGTTATAATGGCTGTCTGCAAATGTGTTCATCATGGATTTACTTGTCAACTGTCAGGTAAATCAAGGTTGTATGGAAAGGAGTTATACATTAGATCTAGTAGCCAGTCCGACTCACTGAGGTAATATTTGCATTTAATCAAAATGCATAGGGGTATCATCAGAGAAAAAAATATCATATTCACCTCTTTGCTGGAGTTTCATTTTACATGGTATGTCCAAGCTTATACCTGTATATGTAGTGAGCTAGTACATTTCCTGGGAAATTCATTTGAGAAACGGTTTACTGATAAAATGTCTAGGTTTGAATGTTTATTTTGCCTTATCCAGTGAACATAATAACTGGGAAATCACATTTTTTGCATTGATTTTGTTTCCCCTTCTTGACTATATGTGTTAAATTATGTTAAATTATAGTTGCCTCAGTAGGCAGTATAACCAAAGCAGTTGACATTATCTTCATTGTCCTTAGTTCTCCTACAGTATACTGCTCAACCTTGCTTGTTTGCATAATCTGGGAATTTAATGCATATTTTATAAACTGGTTTGTCTTTTGCTACATCTTGCTGTAATCATCACCATCTACTATATCTGGCTGCTAAATTCTCATTTCATGATCTCCCTAAGTAATTTGTTGATTTGTGGCCAAGTGTGTCACTAAAAATCTTTATTTGCTGGACAAACACTGAACAGTTGAATGTTTCAGTGGCAAAAAAAAATTCTGGCAACAATGCTTTTTCCATCTTTTCCCTCTCAGACAGTGGTCATACACATACCTGAGCAGAATAGGCCCCCTGTTCCTGTCAACAGGACACTGATGAATATTTACTAGTGCATACAAAATTGTTCTGTGGTACAATTAAATATCAGAAGCACAGGGTCTATAATTTGGCAAAATGTAATAATAATAATAATAATAATAATTCCAGCAGAGCAGCAACATTCTTTATTGTATCTTGTTTTGTGGCATGCTTGCATACTTTTCTTCTCCAATGTTAGTGACCTGTGAAATTAACTTGGCTCGAACTTAAAAGGAAAAATCCTTGTAATGGATCAAAGCACTCCTCTTGGTTGTTTTTTTTAATGCAAAATCTCAGAGAAAGAACCACAACGGTCGAATAAATCTAGTTCACACGTATCAAAGGCATCTTATATTATAGTACAAAGCGAAAGCACTGTGCTGTTTGGATTGATCATAGATAATCATGTTTTGATTTTGTTGAATACAAATCTCCTGCTGCCCTCAGTGTGGTCAAAATGAGGTTTGTCTGTTTTAGTAGATGTCACTATCAGATTTTAACAGGGTTTTTGATGCAAGGAAAATAGTAAAATAATGTATTGTAATGGAATAACTTAGAAAAACTTTAGGAATGAGTTTGAGTGGATCATGATGATTTAAGTTGGTAAAGTACAAAAATAGAGATGTAATAGAGATATAAATACTTATGAGCATAATAATGGGTGAAAGATGGCAGTAGCAGGAAAGCCAGAATTGTTGCAGTTTGAAAATATAGGTAACCGTTATTTGCTTCCTGTTTTTAAATTGTTTCCATTTAGGGTTTTTTTTTCTGCAGAAATCTATCGAAAATATGAAATTGGGTGCTTGAAGGAACTTTATGGAGCATCATAGACTACACTGCTGTTTGTATTTATATCTTTCCAAACGCTGGTCACATTTGGAAACTCCCAAATAAATACTGATAATTAATGTGTTCCTATGTAGGATGTGACAGTCTCTTAAGGCCCTACAGGTTATGCAAACTTCTTGGATATCTACGGAGTAACATATACACTCAGTGTGGCTGAATACAGTTTTGTTTTGTAGAATATCCATTTCACTTATCTATCTTAATCTTTTACTGCTGTTAAATATGAACCATAATCAGCTAGAGGTAATTTTGATATGCATTTGTTCCCTAATGACACTTTGTAAAATTGTACTGAGTGATATGCTAGCTCTTTGCCCTTGCTTAACCTAAACACCTGATACAAAGAGCTAAATAGCCCATGCGGATGTCGTTGCAGGTGCCCTACGAGACCCTGAACAAACGTTTCAGGGCGGCTCAGAAGAACATTGACCGGGAGACAAGTCACGTGACAATGGTTGTTGCGGAGCTAGAGAAGACGCTGAGCAGCTTCCCAGTGGTCGACTCTGTGGTGTCACTGCTGGATGGTGTGGTGGAGAAACTCAGCGCCCTGAAGAGGAAGGTGAGGGATACAGATGTAAACCTACAAACACTTTCAGACTGGCAATTTAGTCTATATCATCTTTCAGTCAGTGGTTTTATGATTTTATTTTATTTTGTGGTACAGTAAAACCCATTTGGATACACAAATAAAATCATCTGCTGTATAAACATATACATACAATCCCTGGTGGGATTATTTCCTTCCAGAGTTGGTCATTTGATTATGGTACAAAATGCTTTTGATGAAAGACACGTTTGACCCATTATAGCCAAGTACCCTCCATGCCTAATCAGAGGTATTTTGCCTGTTACTCACTGTGTTTCTGCTTGTTCTATGTTTTCTATCTTCTAACTAGTTGACTAATTTTACAACAGAAGTGTTCCCTCTACCATTTCTGTTTTTAGAGGGCTTCTCTTATGTACAGTACAACACAGTGATTAGAGAGATAATCAGACAGGTGGCTTAACATGGCAAGTGCAGCTATGTTTGTGGAAGGTTTATCACAACAATCATGTCAGTGTGTTTACTCTGTTGATAATACACTTAAAAGGCCACATTTTCCGATTGTAACCACTTCATTTTCAAAATCTGGCCTTGGCTGGATGGATATGTAACAAAAAGCAAATCTATTCTCCATTTTCTATATTAAATCTGTCTCTAAAAAAAAAAAAAGCACTGGTATTGACCCTGATACTTACATCATCAGCAGTAATTCATCTACGAACACAGTCTCCCTTCAGTGAAAGCCAACTGTAAAACCCACATCACTCGCTGCTGATAACAAAAGCACCTTATTGTGTCTGTGGTTTCTTTATAATTGTATGATGTGGCTTTGGCGAGTTGTGTCTGTTAGCAGGGGATTGCTTTCTGGCTGGTTCTTCTATCGTTCCTTTTTTAAAATGTCTGAAATCAAGTGATCAAAACACACTTTTGTAGTTCGTGTTCATTTGTGCCCACATGTTGTCCAGCAGCTGCTTTACGACATGAAAAACCCTGAATTCATTGTGTTGTAGGTGAGGTCATAGACACTTCACAGATTTGCAAGGAGCGTGGGTGCCTTTTTCTTAACAAATATGTTGTGCCAAATCTGGTCTGACTGGTGGAGAGAAAAGTAGTCCAAAAGTCAAGAATAAAATCTGAAGCTCAACTCGAGGGGTAAAAAAATGAGATTTATCTAGAGAAGCAATGCACTTTTATTTTCAAATAATATAAAATGGTGTGCAGCAAATATCTTAATTGTTCTTGTGCGTCTATGTCCTGCAGGCCGCAGAGTCCATCCAAGCAGAGGATGAGAGTGCCAAGCTGTGCAAGCGGCGCATTGAACACTTGAAGGAGCACAGCAGTGACCAGCCGGCCTCAGTCAACCTGTGGAAGAAGAAACGCATGGACCGGATGATGGTGGAGCATCTGCTGCGCTGCGGCTACTACAACACAGCTGTCAAACTGGCCAAACAGAGCGGTATAGAGGTAACTGTTTAACTGTTATTGATCCTGCATTGTCTCAAGGTCATTCGGAAGAGGCAGGAGTTCTTTGAATTCATATACTATTTTTCAATTGACTGACATTCATGGCTACCCAATTGCCCCAAGAAGTCCAGATTTTTTGCCTTTTTCTTACCATTGTGCTTAACATTATTTCTGTTGCTCTTCTTCACTGTTAATACATCCACCCTATCCTTGTTAGGACCTGGTCAACATTGAGATGTTCCTTACTGCTAAGGAGGTGGAGGAGTCTCTGGAGAGGCAGGAAACGGCCACTTGCCTTGCCTGGTGCCATGACAATAAGTCCCGCCTCCGCAAGATGAAGGTATTTCATTTACAAGATTTTTACATTTTTATAGGTGTAAGGCAAGCTGAAGTATATTGCCAAATGCTTATTGGTCATGAATGTTGTATATTTCTTCACTTTCTAAACAAGAATGAACAATGAAGTGCTGTTTGTGCTCAGAAACAGACCTGTTAAGATTGAATTACTCTTCCTGGGTGTTTGCCCTTCTGGCAGTTGTAGCAAGTTACAGAGTTAATCCTAAGATTATCATATTAAACCAGAAAGTACTCAGTAGAGCGCAGACCTCCGCCAAAACATAATAAGCTTCCCAGTTCGTTATTACTTTGAGAGTCAGCCTTGTACTGCGGAGATGACCTAAGGTTTATATGATACAAGTTTGGGATGCTTAGACTTTGTACATTTTAGTTCCAAGTGATATTTTTAGGCTTTGAAGTGGTAAGATTTGTTTTTTTTCCTGTGCCAAAAAGCCATTTGGGGAATAAAATATTGAAAGATATCGACTATCTACTAGCACTGCAGGAGTTATATGAAAGAGATCAGTTCCCTTCTGTCTGCTCTCAAGGTTCATAAATGGGGAAAATATTCAATGATGGGCATTCTGCAGCACTTAAGTTGTGTAACCTTGTTGTCTGGTTCTTTTGCAGAGTTGTCTTGAGTTCAGTCTGAGAATCCAGGAGTTCATTGAGCTCATCAGACAAAACAAACGCATGGATGCAGTCAGGTAATAGAAACATGCATATATCTGGGCAGTACACATAAACTATTTACCTAGCTGCAACTTATTTTGTCCATTATTGAAGCCACTAAAAATATCACCCATTGATCTTCTTCATGTGTGTCTCTGTGTATTTCAGACATGCAAGGAAGCATTTCAGCCAAGCGGAGGGTGGACAACTGGATGAGGTTCGGCAGGTGATGGGCATGTTGGCCTTCCCATCAGATACACATATCTCCCCATACAAGGTAACACCTGAAGTATGCCGTTTTATTTAGTTTTTTTTTTATTATTATTTTTTTTTTAAAGTAACTTCACACATTGCCATTCATGGAAGAGCTGAGAGACATGATCCCACTGATTATGTTCTTTTTAGTGGATACAGTCCGCATCATATCATTAAATGAATAGCTTGGTGGGTTTGTATGAGGTACTTATCCATTATAAGTGTATTACCCACAGTAGATCAGCAAGTCAGCAAGCCCCTAGTTTGGATAACCATGCAGGCAGAACTGAAACTGTTATCTATTCTCTTCTCAAAGCAACCAGACCCTATTGGAAAAAAAAGGTCATATTTCCTCACAGAACGCGGGAGATGCTTAGCCTGGCTAACGCCAGACTAATCACAAATGAGATTAGTCTGGACGAGACTCCAGACTAGCCCATCTCTACTTTGAGACTAAAACGCCCAATTCTGCTTCTGCAACGTTTTTCTGCAGCATGTTCTGGCTCTGGCTGCTCACAGTCTACCGGCTGTGTGTGTGTGTGTCTGTGAGTCTGTGAGAGAGTGTTGCTTGCTGCTTTGCTTCTCCAGTTCTTGCTTTCTGCAAGATTATTTATTTTTACCTTATTTCCCCCTCATGTTCTTCAGCCACACACATCCACTGATTTTATGGGCAATAGAAAAGCTACTGTGGGTTTCTCCGCAGCTCCGCTGTCCCCCGGCTCGTAGCGAGATCACCACATCAGCTTTCGCTCTAAACTATTTAAAACGCCGTCTACAGCGAAATCGAAAGAGAGTTTTGCGTAAGAAAACTACAAAACTACAAGCTTCCATCTGTCGAGCAGTACACGTCATCGTCTTGCCGTCCCTCCCCGTTCTGTGAGTGGATCCCTAAAACAGGGCTAAGAAACAGCCTTAGATTCCAGACTGAGATGCGGTTCGAAATGAAATCGAGCGTGCAAGGCAGTATGGGTATACCCAGGCTAGATGCTGGTCTACTGCTGCCTTGTTCAGTTAGTTAAATGGTGTTATTTTGTGACTTTGGTGAATCTGAAGTAACCCTTTAAACACAACAGTCAGAATAATACAAACAAAGGAATCATTCGAGGAAATGGTTGACTAGCGGCTTCTGTGAGGTAATTTTTGTTAACGGATGATGGTTGAGAGCATAGATAATGGCATCCTTGACGGAAATGGATGTCCTAACTGCAAGGTAAAGTGGTGAAAATATTTTAAATGTAGTTTAACTGATGGTGATTATCATGGGTGACTAAAATACATCCACTGCCGGGTAATACATTGAATGTAGATAAGTAGCTTACACATCCCTACTTTAAAAAACATTGAAAGCATCCCTTTGTATATTGCTGCGTCTATATACTGTGCTAATCATGATGAACTTAATGACTGTACAGACTGGCTGAATCATTAACTTACATCAACTTTTTATATGTAAGGATGCAGCACTGAAAGTGTGTGGAGTTTTAAAGAGATCAGACAGAAAATGTGTTATTGCAACGACACAGCCACTAGAGGGCCTCTGTGGCCTTCTGAAAAATGAACTCTGTTGTCTCTTGAGCTACTTTGTCCTTTTAGTAGCTGCTTTCAGTAGCAGTTTTGATATTCAGAAACCTCGACTAAAAATCCTTTGATAAACAGAGTTGTGCCATGGCATCACAACAGCAAGGCTTTTTGAGCTATGTTTTTTGTCACATAACTGAACTAATGTGACTAATGTAACATTTTTCTTAGCTTCTGATACCAGTGTGACAGAAGCACACCTGAGGATCAGCCTCAATAATAATATTGCCATCAGAGCTTACTGCCAAATACAAAGGATTGAAATGCAATTTAATTTAGAAATTCCATTTACATCACATTTGTAGGATGTATTTGTAGTGAAAAAACTATGCAGTTAGTTGACTTACACTTGTATTTATGATTTTGTTGACTAAGCAATTAGTTGATAAAAATCCACAGATTTGTAAAACTCAAGTTTCTCCTCAAAGAATCATACAAGAGCACCACATTAAAGCTTGTGTTTACCAGTGATTTGCTCATGAGTTTTTCATAAATAAGTCAATCAGCATGAAAAATTAATTTTAAAAAACTTATTTGAGTAAGAGGGGGCAGCCCTACTCGTCTCAGGTATACTTATTCTCAAACATTGTCATCTGCATTATTCTGTCATGATACTGTAATATATTATATCTGGTTTCTGGTGGAGTCTGAAAACAGACACAACCCTGATGCAGTTGTTTCCGGGGGGGAACAACCTCTCAAGGGCTACACACACCGATAGCACGTACATGTCATAATTTGCTCCTGGGATTAGAACATCCTGGCTACAGTACATGGGCTACATGGCTGCAGTCTGGTTTTTGTTGCCACAGTAAACGTAATATAGTATGTAATGTTTTGGGAGTAAACATTGTTTGTGTAGAAAACAAAATGGCATGTTGGTGAAGAGATCTGTGCATTCTTCAAATTAGAAAGTAGTGGGTCTGAAGGCTGTCTTTTTACTGGCTAGTGTTAAACTTTCCTCTTTCTCTGGTTCTTTTTTGTTCTTTCAGGATCTTTTGGATCCAGCTCGCTGGAAGATGCTGATCCAGCAGTTCCGATATGACAACTACAGACTGCACCAGCTGGGAAACAATTCTGTCTTCACTATCACCCTACAGGCTGGACTGTCTGCCATCAAGACACCGTATCCTTATATGCTTTTATTTCGAAGAATAAGTTGATTCTGAATCCAAATATAAAGTAACCTCTTTTTTTTTAAATTTTATCTTCTCAGCCTGACATTCTAAGGTTTGGTTGATTTATCTTTTATTGTGAAAAAAGTAAATGGTGAAAACTGACCTAAGATATAAACAAAAACAAAATGCAGGAGGTGTTCTTGTGTCTGAGTGGAATGTGTATGTCGCTACTTTGTCTATCAAACCAGGCCTTGAACATTAATATATTTTTCTACTCTTCTCTTTGCTCCTGCTGTCTAAATAAAAGTGGAAATGCTACCTAATAAGTTTTGAGAAAAATGAAACAGAACGTCTGTATTTTCATTGCACAAAATACAAAGAAACTACTCCTCAGTGCAATAACAAAGTAAAGTACCACAAAAACAACTTGAACAGCAAAAATGTCCCAAATTAGAAATAAAACAATGGAATTCTGCCCTAGAATTAGAGTTTTTTGTTGCAGTAGAACATAAATAATTATTGCACTAGTATAAATGTAATTTTGCATAACATCCAGTAGGTTTGCACTTGATAGACAGTCATCATTTTGTACATGAGGGGTTAGTCAGAGTTGGAGGTAGTGGTGATGTCTTGGTTGATTATGCTTTCCCCTGATGCTTTCAGTTGTGAGACCAGTAATTACATAATCCATTGAGAAGTGATATCACTTATTTTCCTTAACCTTCATGCCCGTTCCAGTCAGTGCTACAAGGAGGATGGTACCTCTAAGAACCCAGACTGCCCAGTTTGCAGTAAATCCCTCAACAAGTTGGCCCAGCCTCTTCCGATGGCCCATTGCGCCAACTCCAGACTAGTCTGTAAGATCTCTGGAGAGGTCATGAATGAAAACAACCCACCAATGATGCTGCCTAATGGATATGTCTACGGCTACAATGTGAGTACACTGCAGGATGACCTACATCCAAAAATACAGGGATTATGAGCTAAAGCTGTTTCTTTCAATGTTAAATGTTGTATGGAAGCAATATAAGTCATTTATTTTTTTCCGTGTTGAAATCATAGAAATTAAACTGCCATTTTCTTAGCATCTGTGCATGTATCTTGCGCAAGATGAGATTCTGTTTTTCTCTATGGTGTTGAGAAGTGAAAGGAAAACCTAAAAAGAAAACCTTCCCTCAGAAAGATTTAAAAAAAAAAAAACATAGCTCAAATGTTGAATAGTAGCATATTTTACATTTTATGTACTGAATCAGATTTTTAAATGTTCTTTATAGATTTGGGGGAATTGATAAAAAATACTTTTGAAAGTGATTGTCTTGAGTCATATTCACCAGGGGAAAAGAGCTGTGGCTTGTGAAAAACATTTAATCTTGAAAGTTAAATGCATGAAAATACAAATCAATCCTCTTCTTTGGCGAGTGACCTTGGTTCAAGTGTTAATGCTTTTTGAGGTGTCTATAATATTAAGTAAAATGGAAATTAACCCTAACTTATTACTATATAACATCAAACACGGGTTTAATACTACAATTTGACAAAAAAAATATTCGCAGCCCATCCGTCCCAGGGACCCACAGGCGAGGGCTGGACAATCTATCGATATAAAATATAAATCAATATATTTTTAAATGTGATATGGAATTAGACCATATCGCATGTATTGATATACTTTCTTTTCTATAAATGCTTTCCTTACTAGGGTTTGTCATATTTAGTTCCTTTGTAATGTTCGTTATTCTTTTCTCATGTAAATTTATTTATTTCATAAAAAAGATTGGCCTATTTTATTTCATAGGCTATTTTTGTTTAAGATATTTTTATATTTAAATGTGCACTTTATGGATCTCTTTATTTTATTTTTTAAAAAAGGTACTCCTGTTATACAGTATTTATGTTCACTTAAATGAACATTTTCAATAAACAACTTGTGACTTGTCATATTTGACTCTGACTGAACATTTGCTCTCATTTTGCAATAAAAATATCGGGATATATATTGTATATCGATATTCAGCCTAAATGTATCGGAATATGACTTTTGGTCCATATCGCCCAGCTCTATCACAGGCTGTTATTTGAGTGGGTTCCAAGCACTTAATACATTGAAAACTTGTCAACATCACTGTAAATGTTTGTTTTCTGTCTGATGTATTATTCTCTGCCTACTATCTCTTCCAGTCACTTCTGTCTATCCGCCAAGATGACAAAGTGGTGTGTCCCAGAACCAAAGAAGTCTTCAACTTCTCTCAGGCTGAGAAAGTCTACATCATGTGATCACTCAGATAACCCGTCTGAGTATTAACATGATCGAATACGGCGCCGTCATCCATCACCTGTGACCGGGCCTACTCAGAGAGCCACCTTTGGAGCTGTGATCCAGTGCCCTTCTTCCCCCCACAGACACACCCGACATTTCCCAAAAACTCCCCTTCATAATACATGATCAGCTCAAGTTCCCTTCCCCCTCCAATGTTATCACACAGAAACTGGGATCCTCTCCTTTGGGACTGTTTTAGATGTGGCTTGAGAACAAGAAGTTGGTTGATGTGATCCATTCAAGCACATGGACTATCAACATTGTGATTATTTTAAAGGCCCTCGCTGTGAAGTTTAGAGACTACAGAAAAGAACTGAGGGTGTTGAAAAACTGCTAGGTAGATATTTGATTTTATTACAACAAATAAAAACTTGTTGAGGTTACTTTGACTTTTCACTAGTGGTGTTCCTTTGTTACTAAAATAATGTGTCAGGACTGTGTTAACTCGCTCCATTAACCAGATTAACACACGGGCCTTTTTCAAAACAAACATGGCCGGCCTTCTGGTCATGTGGTAGCATCTCATCCCGTGATGCATGCTGTAGACATCCTTTGTCTTCTAGTTTTTTGGCTGGTTGTTTGGGGGGTGGGGAGGGGGGTTTATGTTGAATACCTCCTTTAAACTGCCTATCTTTTTGCATTTCATCCCCCCCTTGGTTGTGAAACCGGAGCCTCATTTGGGCTGCAGCAGGCTCCTTTTTCAAATGTAAATATTAGATAGGAACTCATCATCCTCATGTATAAATGCAGGGATTTTGGGGACAATTAACGACAACGAAGATTAACCTTCTACGACAATTGCTGTGTGAACCGAACAAGTCTTTTTTTGGGTGTTGTAAACCTGATATAGCTCAGAGTATCCTCGAGATAACCGTAAAACTTCCTTTTTCTGAGGACACAGTTAGTTTCACACACTTGGTAAAATTACATTTTGGTGTATTTGCTACAATAATGGAAATTTACGCAATATTCAAGACAACCATCTTTGATGTGTTTTTTAAATTTTATTTATCAAATTGTCTTCCTTTTTGTGTGTGAGATTTGCCATTTTCACTTCTATAAAAACCTATTCTTTCTTCAGCTTAAGTGGTACAGTTAATTGAATTATATTTATTCTGTTGAAGATGAAGCCCAATGTTTTTTTAAGTCAAGTCAACATTTCCCAAATAGTTTGATTTCATAACTATTTTTCCAACAATGAAAAGATAATAAAGAGAAAGGATGTGCTGATACTTTTCAGTCTTGTGCTCTGCGTGTGATAAAGCACCAACACTCTTCAGGGTTTACGTAGCATTAAAGAGAAACCGACTGTTTCAACATAACGTAGTTCCTTAACACCTGCCTTTATCTAAAAATAGGGGGTTCACAAGATCAATTTTAATTGAAAATCAAATGGAAAAAGCTTCCAATTGCAGTTAGTGAAAGTAAAAGCAGAAACCCCAAATTGACAATTGGATGATATGGCCTTGAGTGTAATATATTCCAAAATATCGAAATATATCACACTTAATGCCCACCTTTTATACAATATTTGGAAAATGTTAAAGGCAGTTTCCTAGGACATAAAACCATGATATGTTGTTGATCTTTATCAATCAAGACTGTAGAATTAATGCAAATTCAAAATTTAAATTAAATTAAATTGTGACCTAAAAATCTAAATTCTTATCGAATTGTGAATTTGGATAATCATGACACCCCTATTTTTTTTATGCATTAGTAGTTGGGTTGAAACCTTGAGTTGTCTCTTGGTTAAACATTCCTTCCTCTTCATGCAAACTTCACGGAAAACTTTTGGTCGTCCTCTGACTTTAAAACCTACTGTAGTTTATGGCCGGACTGGATTTGTGTTCACAGGCCTTGAAAGTTTTCAGGCATATAGCAGTTTAAATACATTGCACACATGTCCTCCTAGACATAACCATTTGTTTTTTTTTTGCTTTGAGACCTGTGATTTCAACATGTACACAAGCTGGACTTCAGTGACGACTAACGCACAAATAACCTGTAACTTGTGACGACTTAACCCCACAACTAAGCAACCCAAAAAAAATGCAGTTTCATGTTGAACATGATCAGTCTTGTGGTCAATCATTTCTTCCATTTGTTGTTTCTTGACAAACCAAAAGTTGCCTCATTTGTGTCCATAACTGATTTGGGAACTGTATCTGTAAAGACACAGACTGTCCTGTGTATTTGTGTTGGTAGACTAGATAAAGGGATTGTTTCATGAGCAATATGCCTCATAAAGATTTCAGTGAACTTTTGATTTCAGTGTTTCATTATTTGCAATGTCTACTCTGCTCTGTGGGCTTGAAAGCCAACATTAGCATGAGCGCCTGTAGGTGTGACGAGATTAACAATTCACTGCAGGTTTTGTTGACATGGAAATACAGCCAAGTGCTGCGTCTTTCACCTGAAACTGCATCTCCATGATCTGATAAAGGTCAGCAGTCTGTGTGGGTGTTTTTTGGTCTAGCTGTGAAAAGCATGTTTACAGATGGTAATATACTGCAGTGTTGATCATCAATGTGATGAATACATGAGCAAGTTAAAAGAACTCTCGGCAAAAGTGAAAAGATCTAGCAGTACAGTTGACTTTGTGGACTTACATTTTTAACCTTTCTATTTCAAACCAATGTGCCAATTTGCTCCAAAGATGATGAATCAGTTTTTTTTATTGCACTCTTAACATGAAAATGTAGGTTTTCAAGAGGCCACAAGGCTACCAGTGGTGTAAAAAAAATCTAAAAGTAGAATAACCACATTATGAAAAAAAAACTCCACTAAAAGTCAAAAGTCCAGCATTAAAAATATAACCTAAGCACAGTAGCAAAAGTAAAGGTATCCATACTGGTTAAAAAATGTATACATACAGTCATGTTCATTTTAATGCCTGGTACAACTAAAGGTACATTTGTTTGGACAATATAATGATAACAACAAAAATAGCTGATAAGACATTCATTTAAGAGCTGATATCTAGACATTTCCCATCGTTTTCTTGATAATGTTTTTGGTTATCAAGGAAACCATCTAAAATGGCTAGATATCAGCTCTTAGATTAAACTATTGTGAGCTATTTTGTTATCATTATATTTGTTAATGTTAACCAGTGATTCATTATCAAAACAAATGATTGATTGATTGAAGAGAATAAGAGTAGACTTAGAGCAAGTAATGTCTTTTTATATTGTCTTTTCACTTACTACTATAAACTTCGAATCTACTTACATTGGAACATTTTAACTCAGTCCACTTATAACATTACCAGGCTACAATTGCTTATACATATACTGATATTTACTGATACCAGCACACATTTCTCAGTGCCATAGGCTTTACAATCATAAAACCACTGGCTCAGCTCAATGTATTCACACATTTAATTTTGGTGAAAACAAAACGTGTTGACCCTTAATGAGGAGTGTTTTATTTACTCGTCGTATGCTTCGTGTTTTGACAAAGCAGATGAATACAGCATGCAGAGAGAAAGCCACTGATTTTGCCATTCCTAAATGTATACATTTATATTTTTTATGGTTTTAGTATGCCATATGTAGGCTGTAAATATATGAAAAGCTGCATTTGATCGATTTGTCACAATGACATGCCAATGCATGTCATTGTGACTATTTAACTGGCGGTGATACTGGGGGTCATCATCATATAATTTTTTATATTTATTTTTATATATATATATATTTTTATATATAATAATCATATTTTATATCGTCACCCTTAAAATAATCACCTAAGTCATTTTTTTCAAGTTTTGCAGGAAACACAAAAAAATTCACCAAAAGTGTAACATATGACATTTATTGATCATTTCACTCAAAAAGGATGTAACAAAGGATGGCTATTGGTATAGTAATAACACTGTGTGTAAATCACACTTTATTTTGAAGGTGTCTATATAAGAGTCACACAAGCCTGTCAGAAACATGACATGACAAGTATCATGAGCATTAATGTTACTTCAAAGTGTCATTAATGTTCATGACACATCCCATGTCATGTTTATGACACGCTCATGTAGACACCTTAGAGTAAAGTGTTACAAATATTAGTGTCAACAATAAAACACTGATAAACTAAATTGATAACTAAACAATCTCCCTCTAGCTCTTTTTTGCTGGGTTTTTATCTGATGCCTATGAATGTGGCAAATTGTCAAAGAAGTAATGATCTTAAAGGGGTAAAATCACATGATCTAATCAACTGAGGATGTAGGCGATTTTACCATAGATGGTCGGCGTCATGAGATGATTTAGGCAAAAAAAAACAATTTTGACAAAAAATGACATAGACGATTATTTTAACAGTGTGGCGATATGTATTTTATAGCGTCGTTAAATGCGTCTTCAACGGAACTGGGGCGAGTCTTTTGTCCCACAGAAGAAAGAAAACCGGACCGGAAGAGGGTATTAGTTAACAATAAATGATACAATTAAACCGTGAGGCTCCCATCTGAAATGATACATTGGTAATATGTATATAAAGCCTAATGTTTGGATTGGAATGAAACTGAAATAAATGGGGTTTTTTTTTTCAGACAAAAGAAAGAATAACGGACAGGAGGGGGTGTAACGGACGCTCGAGCTGCTGTGTCGTCACAGCCTGTCCGGTATAAATACAGCTGCGTACGTACTGCTCCACCATTTTGAGATCAGCGCAGTTAGACGTTAACTAGCCTGTCCTACTTCAAACATGTCTGACCAGCTTTGCAAACTTTTTGTCGGCGGTCTCAACGTGGACACCGACGACGATGGCCTGCGCAAGCATTTCGAGCAGCACGGCTCTCTCACCGACTGCGTGGTGGTGGTGAACAAGCAGCTGCAGCGGTCCCGCTGCTTCGGCTTTGTGACCTACTCCACGCCGGAGGAGGCCGACGCTGCAATGGCGGCGAGGCCTCACACCGTCGACGGCAACGCGGTCGAGGTGAAGCGGGCCGTGGCGAGGGAAGACGCCAACAAGCCCGAGGCCCTGGCTAAGGTAAAGAAGATCTTCGTCGGCGGTCTGAAAGACGACATCGAGGAGGAGCACCTGAGCGAGTACTTCTCCCAGTACGGCCAGATCGAGAAGGCCGAAGTCATCTCGGAGAAGGAGACCGGGAAGAAGAGGGGCTTCGGCTTTGTTTACTTCACCGACCACGATGCGGCCGATAAAGCGGTCGTGGTGAAGTTTCACACCGTTAACGGACACAAAGTGGAGGTGAAGAAAGCCCTGACCAAGCAGGAGATGCAGGCGGCCAACAGGAGCGGTATGCCGTCGAGGGGCAGACCTGGCAGAGGCATGAGAGGCAATCAAAATGGCTACGGCGGCAGGGACTACGGCGGAAACTACAACTACGGAAATGGCGGAGGCTACAACTGCGGCGGAGGCTACGGAGGGTATGGCGGCGGACCATATGGGGGTGGTTACGGAGACCAGGGAAGTGGCTATGGCGGTGGAAACGGCTACAACGACTTTGGCAGCGGCTACGGGCAGCAGTCTTCTGGCTACGGCCCCATGAAAGGTCCTCCCTTCGGCGGCCAGAGGAGCGCTGCTCCCTACAACAGAGGAGGTGGCGGCGGTGGCTACCCGAGGGGCGGCTATGGCGGCGGCTACTGAAATGAGTCTGCAGAAATCAACCACCCCCATCCTCTGCCATAAATTACCTCCAGCCAGGATTTGGACGCAAAAATCAAATTCAAAAACGGGGCGTCTGCCGTGAAATCCAACCATGGCAGAGATACGGACACAGAGACCCCCTAATCATCAGACCTCAAAAACCCAAACAGGTAGGAAGGTCACTTCCCGCAAAGCCTGATTATAACGAGCAGCTGTTGTTGCCGTTCAACTAGGACACGTTAAAAAATGAAGAATAAAACATAACAGTGCTCCTTTTTTTTTTATTCTGTATCCACGCACACGCGTGTAGTTGTCGTTTAGAGTTGAATTTTATTTTTTATTTGCGTTCACTCGTTGTTTTTGCAAATTTCGATGTAGGATTGTTTTGCTGATTATCCTAATATTTGCATTTTAAGCAATTAGATTATTTTTGTTTCCTGGAGTAAAACTTAGTGTGATTTTCAATGTATGAGGATGAGAAAGCATGTTTTTTTTTGTGGTTTTGGATTTCATAGCTTGTTATACTGATAACATCCAACTTGTATGGTCATTCAGCAAAAGACGGGAACGTGATACTGCAGGATCCAGTTTCCTTGTTTCCTCCCCCATACTGTACTCAAACTCCTCACGCATAGTACTAGTTTCAGTCTAATTATTGTTCATTTTTCATTCCCTGTAGCAATATCTAATGTATATTGTATACTTTCATGTCATGGAGAACAAAACCTACTGTTAAAACACTTTGGTATGCTTTATGTATGTTCATTTTAAATAAAACGTTATACCACTTAGCTTAGTTATTTTACTTATTATTTAACCAGGCTTCAAGTTCATCCACAGGTTTTATAAGTGACCTCATCTTTAGTTACATGGCATCTTTCCTACAGTTTATTCCTTTAACTCAGGTGGGTGAAATGGTTACAGAATGTAGTCTACCCACAGCCAATGCATGTAGGCTTTGTAGGGTTTGACCTTTTGTTTTATGTGGTTTTTAGACACTGCTAATGACTTATATTTCTCTTTTCACACATTTGAATACATTTATGTAACATGAGGGCTCTGATATTTATCTTTGATTATTCCTACTTCCTATTAGGTGTTCTTACTCGTATTCCAGTATGCTATCCCAGCCATAATAGCCGTAGCAGTTTGTTTGTAGGCTACATCAGGACCCTGTTGATTACCTGGGGTCGATTGTGATAGGAGTCTGAAATATCTCTTTAGGATATCCACATCCAGCAAACTAGGTATGTAAATCAACCTGTCTTCACTCTGTGTTGGTCAACCATGTATGGAATATCTTTGAGATGGTGCACAAGTGTGCCATTATTTAATCTTAACGTAACTGACACTTTAATCATAGCTCAATGCGTCTTATAGCTAATCTTAAAATAAGAACAAAAAGAAGGGGGGTTTACTTAATTGGATCTTTGAATGAACTTTTAAGTGGGTGGAAGGGGACCCAAGTTTTGTTCCACCATTTAAATGAAATATTGGAACGAGTAAATTGGTGTCTCTTCCAGGAAACATTGCTCTGTCCAGTCTCTCACTCTGTTTCTCTCCCATCTCCTCCAGGTTGCTACCTGGGACCACATCACCCCTGAAAAAAAGGACGGGGTGTGTGTCTCCACACGGACGGGGGACCGGAGAGTTGTTGTGCCTTCTCCCCCTCAGGTGAATTCAGTTTTCAAAAGGATTCCAAAGTGTGGTCTAAATGCCTTTTTTTTTTTAAAAAGGCATTATAAAGGGCTTTTATTCTGAAAGGTTTTATTTAAGATTTGATGGGTTATAAAGTTTTGGAACACAGTGCCCCAGTGTAATCACAAATGTTCTTTCCCAATGACCAGCACTGCTTATTAATGATGGACCTGCAATGTGATATTCATGAGTTATAATTGTTGTTTTTTTAAGAGCCTAGAACTTTTTGGATTATCATTAAAAGTACAATTTTATGTTAAAGGTGTTTCGTTTTCTTTCTCTAATCCTCTCTTGATTTCTCAGATTAATTTAAGACTAAAGTGCTGATGGTGACCTGGGAGAGATGATGTGCACTTTGGGCACTGTGGTTTTCAAAATAAAATGTTTGAATATATAAGTCTACAGTGTTTTTATACTCTATAAAGGTCTGTGAGATTGGTCACAATATGGGTGACTTTTCCAGTTTGGGAGAAAACCTTAAACTAATAGATGGAAGGAAATACATATTTGGGTGTACAATTTTAATATTTACAGGTATTCGCTTTCCTCCTCCCATGATATGTGTTCATAAGATGTGGATGGCTTCAGTCATTTTGCACATGGTTTTAAAAATGCAATAAAATAGACCCCGGAGGCTTAAATGCTTGTGTTGGTGAACATTTGTCTACAGACTTGAGGCAGGGAAGTCGCATGCCTGCACAGCCACGTGTCTTTCACTAAACTTGAACAGGAAGTAGAGGATCTGATGTAGAAGATGCTGCACTCAAACCTTACAAGATGTCTGTAAGTTGCAATGTTACTTTAAAACATTGAGGGATCGAAACAGTTTTCACAATACTGTATTCAACTTGATATTTCTGAAGTTTCATTGACAGACAGGGTCAATGCAGTAAGGATTCAAATCAAGGATTGAAATCATAACATTTGCACTTAACTTAATCAAAAGTAAAAAAAAAAATGGTCAGACTATTGTAATGATATACCTTCAGGTGGGTTATTGTCTTCAAAACTGATTGATGGGTATTTTTTGTATAAGTATTTGAAACTTTGATACCTGTCAGCCTTCTGAAAACATGTTCGTGATCTACACAGTTAAGTGCTTAATATCAATTTACCTGAAAGTTTAATACATTTGAAATAATGAAATGAGGTATAACATTAATGGCAAATTATGTCAATCCTTGCCCACCTGAAAATGTAACAGATTCCCAATAAGTATGGCTTTATCACTAAATATAACATCGGTTATGACATTTTGATTTTTATGTATTAAACCAGGTTTAGTGCAAATGTATTTTTCTAATTTCATTTGCAGAATATTACTTGTAACTAGCTTGAACTATGTTGCAATTTAGTGTGTAAAGGGCAGTTGGCAAACAAGGTTAAAAGGTAACAAATCAATATACAGTTAAATTTGCAGAATATTGCTTTTTCCATAGTTAATTGGATGAAAAAGGGAGGTAATAGTTGACAATAGAAATAATAGTCTTTGGGGAAAAAAGGGCTTAATGACCCATTGCTACAATCAGAGTTCTCGCTCCTTATAAAATGAATAGTATTTTTCTTCATGCTTCAAATAGGGTTCATAATATTAAATGAAACGAGAAATCAAATTTAAAAAATATAAAATTAAATTAAAGCTGCTTCACCCAAATAACCTGAACATAATCTGCAAAAGTCGCTCCACAGTCTCTACAGCAAATAACTGTAAAGCACTTACTTTTTCACTTATGATTAGGTATAACAAAAATCATCTATATTCTTCCAGAGAAAATTTCTTGGGGAGGGAAATTGTGGAAGTGGATTCATTTTTATTTTATCAAATTGGAAGCCGCATATTTTCTAAAATGACAATATTAGCAAAGTTCAAAAGACTCTACTGTGAGGTTTTGTCAGGTTTATATTTTTTAGGTCTTAAAGTCTGCTAGACAAATGTTCATGTATACCTTTAAGACAATGTATTATGTGTGTATTAAGGTCTAAGCGTTTTTATTTTGTCTAAAGGATGCTGTTAAATTGAGCATCTTGATGAACAAACATTACATCGAACAGAATGACCATGTTTTAGCAGTGGTGCCTTTATTGTAAAAACACAAACAATGCAATTAGATACATTAAAAACAGCTATTGATGCTGTTAATGTACACTATTTCTTAGCCTTAACCTGATTAAATAAGTGAAATCTTAATAGTTTCATTACAGAAGTCATTCCCCAGTTTATTGACTTGGATGAAAGGCCATTTGTCTAAAGAAGTCCTGTCCGATGTACTGTCATGGTTCAGGAGACTTGGTGTGACGCATAACTTGCTGTGTTATGTGTGACAACAATACTGTGTTTAAATGATACTTGACATGGCGATAGAAATGTAAACTTTACTTTTGTTCTCTTACCTTTTTATAGGGTTATGGTGCTTGACGATTACTGATCACCCCGTAGGAAAAGAAAACATCTGTTATGCTGGTCATTGCCTTTTATGAATCTACAATAAATTATATATTTTTATACACCAAGAGACTTGTTATCTTACTTATTTACACTGAGGCGAGTTTGGTTTGCATGTCTCCCCTCATGATTCCTGTCATGAAGGGATGAAAATAAGATTGTGAACTGGTGGTCGAACTGATTATTTTCATTCTGTCAGAGGTTTTCAGAGGCGGTAAGGCTTGGAAACTGGTGGATGTATTCACGTTTCTTTCAACCAGTTTTTTACTCTGAGGTCTTTTGAGTACTGTCACATGCCCAAAAACTTGCCCAATCCAATTTTGGTGCTGGTATGAGAGCTTTGGCTGGCCTGTGGTAACGCTTTGAGTGAAGCCAAAGGATTTCTAAAGATTTCCTTGTGATGGGTGTTACATGGCTTAAATTGCACCTCAGTTGCACAAGAATAGAGCCCTGTGGAGTTTTTTTGTATAAAAGTAATTTTCACATTTACTGTTAGTCACTAAAAGGCAGTGTGTGTGCTCTTGAGGTTGAACTAAAGTGTTTAAATACATTTCAAACCGATTCTTAAAAGTATATTACATCCTGGACTGTTTATATCCATGTTTACCAGCGTGTCTTTGTTTGTGGCTCACCTAAAGGTCAGTGGAATAGTGTGAAAGCATTGGCAGAAGTGGGCATCACATGCATGGGCACAGGATAAGCAAAACTGCTCCACAGCCAACCAACTCCACAGGGTACCTTTTTAGTTTGTAGTTTAGAAAACTGGGTGTCGGACAAATCAAAGATCAGGAGCCGATTGTAGTGCTAAATTTAAAATAACTGACAAGAACAAAACATGATGACCTGGTTTAAAAGTTGGATGGTTTCCCAAAACTGATACTGCAGCTTTGCTTGTGGCAATCTGTTTTTAAACAAACTGCAGAAACCGCTAGTGGCAGCTATTACAGATGATAGTTGCTCAAAATGGGCATGTGGCTACAGGCATTAATGTTCTGTAGATTCTTTGTTGGAGAAGCACTGTGAATAGTCTTTACCGTGCAACCTGGGGAAAGGGAGGGGGTGGTTGAGAAACAAGTTTCACTTACTGAAAAGACTTCAGCGAACCAAAGCCATGTACCTAAACTTTTAAATGATCCCATTGAATCATCAAAAACTTCTAATATATTGGTGCTTCTTTTATAAGATTTTTATTATGGGTTATAGAGCAGTGTGCCCAGTTCTCCTTGTATGAAATCAATAATTAACAAGTGTACGTTATGGTAAAGTTGAAGCCGGTGAACCTTTTTTATTTGTCCTGGAAGAAAGGTACAACCTCATGGGCTCTTCCGGATGTTTCCTCCATTTTTTTTCCCCCATGAAAGGGAGTTTTGACCTATCAAAATCGAAGGATAGAGTTGTGTTGTGAAGCTTGTTGAGGCAAATTTGTGTTAAGTTTGATGTCTCTAAGTTAATTTAACTGTAGTTTAAACATTAAAATAATTTGATTTCACAACCTTAAAGCGTAGATCTGAGACATAAAGCCCTGCTCACGAAACTCACAATGCAGACAGGATTTAAAGAGACAGCAGTTATGTTCAAAGCCATACAGCAGCAGCACATATGTTAAACATACCATACCGAGTACCATGAGCAATTTAAATTTTGTACATAAAATAGCAAGAATCATCCAAATCAGCACTGGTCATCAAAGAAACCCAAAATGTTAATTTGAATTATTGTTGGCAGTGTTTGTTGTGTCTGTATATTTTACTATGGGTTCAACACCAGTGTGACCACTTATCTGGATCCAATACAAGTTATTACAATAACAGATATATAGATTACTTTGTATGTATTTATATATGAGATTTTACCCTTATGGTATGGGTAAAAAAATGTATTTGTTATTCAAGATTATTGGTATTTCAGTAAAACAAGAAGAAAGATTAAGTCACATTGTAGACCATATATATTCGATATTATTTTGAGATAACCCTAAAATGAAAAAATATAAATTAATAATAGTTAGTTTAAATTCTGATATTTTTGTGATCTAGTAGTAAAATGACCTATTCTGGTGTATTTAAGGAACGTGAGAGCTTAACCACGAGGAAATCGCGATGGCTGTTATTTTCAGAAGGCATTATTTTTGCTGTGGTTTGTGGATGAACACTGCCACTTATTTATTTTCAAAGAACGAAGGAATAGGGGAAATAATCGGAATGTGGCTTTATTAATGTGTTTTACTGTCTTACAACAAAACGGAACGACCACAAAGGTTGAAATCCACACTTTCTTTCTCCTCAGTAATTGAACTTACGATTTTCCGACAGCACATGAATGCAGCAACAACGTGACTACCCTGCGAGCCAATGAGAGCGGTGATTTATTCAAGATGGCCAATCAGCGGCCGCTACGTCTTACGAAGACCGGTGAGTCAAACGGCCCGCCCTGACGTTGCTCATTGAAGAAGAAGAAGAAGAGGGACGGTTTCGGCATACCATCCTCAGAAAGAAATTCAATCATGACGGCGAACGGTAGCAAGCTGTTTGTCGGCGGCCTGAACGTGGAGACCACGTCCGATGGCGTCCGCGCCTACTTCGAGCAGTTCGGCGTACTCACCGACTGCGTTGTGGTCATGAACCAGCACCTCGGCCGGTCCCGCTGTTTCGGCTTTATCACCTACTCCTCAACGGAGGAGGCCGACGCAGCAATGGCGGCTAAGCCACATGTCGTCGATGGCAACAACGTGGAGCTGAAGAGAGCCATCGCACGGGAGGACGCCAACAACCCGGACATCATCGCAAACGTGAAGAAGATTTTCGTCGGCGGCGTGAAAGACCACATCGAGGCGGAGAACCTCTCCGAGTACTTCTCCCAGTACGGCGTGGTGGAGAAGGCCGAGATCATCTCCGACAAGCAGACCGGCAGGAAGCGAGGCTTCGGCTTTGTCTTCTTCGAGGACACCGACTCCGCCACCAAAGCGGTACTCACCAAGTACCACACCATCAACGGGAACAAGGTGGAGGTGAAGAAGGCCCTGAGCAAGCAGGAGATCTCCGTCGGCGGCCGCGGGAGAGGACGAGGAAGGGGGATGCAGAACTATGGCGGCGGAAGAGGAGGCGGCGGCTACGGGGGAGGCTACGGCGGCGGCAGCAGTACTTACGGGGGTGGATACGGCTATGGCGGGGGTTACAACAACGGTGGCGGCGGCGGTGGCGGAGGATACGGGGGGTATGGGGGGTACGACGAGGGAGGCTACGAGGGCCAGATGGGGTCCGGGTACAGCAATGGTGGTGACTTTGGTGATGGCTACGGACATCAGCAATCCAGCTATGGTGCAGTGAAGGGCAACTACTCCTACAGGAGCGGGGGTCCCTACAACAGAGGAGGTGGAGGCGGTGGCTACGGCAGGGGGGGCGGCGGCGGCGGATTCGGTGGTGGCGGCTATTAAGGGCTTTTTGTGTTCATGGGCAAATTCTGATTACAGCGAACTTGAATTTACACACACATGCACATACACACAACACACACACAGGGTGAGGGGTCTTTGTTGAGCTCAGTTGAGGGAGCAGTGCCCATCACCCACACGGAATGAATGAGACTGTCCTCCGGATCCTGGCTCCCACCCCCTCCTACCCGGACCCCATCTGTCCCCCTTATTCCACACATTATGGACTTTACTACTAAGAATTGTGAATTATTGAATTGTACTTTTGTTATGTTGGGAAAGACTTGCTTTGAACCATTTGTAAAGCCGTTTATCAATGTCAGTCACTGCTTTTCAACTCCGAATCGAGTTTGTTTTGTCTTGCAATCCAGCCAGATGTGTCTGTTATTTTTGCATCATGAACTCAGGGTTTTAAGTCATGTTGGTGGCAGTGTCGGGCAGCATGGGACTCGATTGCTTGAGTTTCTTGATCTAAAACACTTTCGTGACAAAGTATTTTTCTGGAGAAATGTCACGGACTGTTTTATGTGTAAATTAATTTTCTCTTTTTTTACCCGTCCCATTACAGGCTTTGTTAGATTAAAAACTGTTTTCAAAAATCCATGTGTTCAGTTCACCCCTATGTTTGGTTCTGCTTTTATTAAAGTTTTTAATGTTTTGAAAATCTATCTAATCTCGTAGTCTTAATTTAAAATCATGCAGGTTACAAATCAGCAGCATTTAGATGCGATAGTTGGAGTTGAATATATTAAGATTACTACTTTTTACCTAATGAATTGAGTTCAAAAACCGACCACCAGGAGGGAGTATTGCCCGTAAATTGCGTGCAATGCATTTTCAGCTCAACGGCCATTTTATACCGTTTACTTCATACAACAAGCTGATTGTGTGAAACACCAAAAAACACACCTTTTTAGCTGACTTGATCCTCTGATTGCACATCCTTGGAGAATAAAGTGTGAAAAATATTAATACATTGAGAAAATAGGCAATAACTCCACTTTTGAAGATTTAAATCCACTGAAATGCATTATTGTCCACATGGATGCACATGGTGTGGACAGCAGTGATTGTGTTGTGGCTTTATTGATTATTTTATTTATATCTTGCATATTGTGCAGATGCACTTTTGTAGCCTGTTTTAAGGAAAGTGAAAAATCCCATAAAGTGTTTAGATTAGATTATAAACCCATACACATGCAGTCAATTGGTCATTTCAGTAAAACTTCATTTGATTAGGTCCTACTGGGCTTAACATGCATGTCTTAGCAAATCCCTTATGTATGCATATAGCTGCAGTCTGAATGGCATAAGGTATTGTAGATGGGATGTATGTTGAGTTCCCATAGAAGACTGATTTTATGGAAACAGTTGGCATGCTGGCAGGAGAAAAAAAGTGTGAGCTCTCACTCTGGCCCTGTTTCTCTGAATAAAAACAGCTATTCTCTAGAGCAAGGCTTTCTGTTGGAAATGTAGGTATATATCACTACATTCTGATACATTGTGGATGTTTATGGCTTAATTTTCTTTAATCTGACCAAAGACTTGCACTTTAGTGTATCATCACTTCTTAGACTTTTCTGTCTAATTTACACAAGGAAAACAGGTTAATATGAATAGCATTCCAAAAAAGTGTGGTAAACAACACATATTGGCAATTATGGTAATGCACAATATGAGGAACAAAAAGGCAATACAAAAATGACACGGATAAAAGTATTAAATAAGTTGGCTAAAATTGAACACAAATGATAACATATTGGAAAGAACTGAGTTGTTTCAGATCACAAGTTTAGTCTGTTTCTGATTTGTGGTGCACGAAAGCTGGATGCTGCTTCTCCGTGTCCAGTAAGTTTTGCTCATTAAGTATTGCGGTCCTCAGTGGCTCCTAAGAAGCAAATCAGAGAAGTTTTAAAAACAATTCTTTAACACACAGGAAACCAGTGTAAAGATCTATTAACTGGGCTGATGTGATGCACCTTCCCTGTCTTTCCAGCTGAGAATAAAGGAAGAAAATGTCCACAACAAACCAATAACTACATAATGCATGTGCATCTTTCATTTTTCATTGCAGCATCAAACTCTGTTGACGTAACTTGAGACTAGTTTACGGATGCTGCTTCAGGATGTTGGCTGGATTCACTTGTTAGGAGGCAAGTTCAAAAAATTGCTGTTGTGGCCTAACTGATCCCAGTCTACAACACAAAGTGTATGGGGGTTTTTTTTGCCTCCAAATTTTCATGAAAACCAAACCAACCAGTACAATCAGTCAGAAAATACTCATACATCGTTTTTAGAATAATTCAAGCCATTGCTGATACATGAGCTTGTAATGTTCATTCTGCTTTAATTTATATTGTAGTTTGTGGTGCTAATCTTAGAACAAATTAGCAATTAATCAAATTACTAAATCCAATTGACATTCAGTGAACTTTATTTTTTTAGGCCCCTCGGAGTCTGAGGCTCACATAGCCCGGTTCATTTTTCAGCCTTGAATACACATTGACTGCAGTTCCCTTTTGTAATGACTATCTACCAGTGTTTTCATCTGAGTCTTTGCAAAAGTGTAAAGTGGTGAAATCATGTTGATTTTGAGAGAAAAAAATGTGGCGTTGCATTCTTAATATCGCCCACAATAAAGAGTTTTGACAACAGTATTGTGCATCCTATTTGAATTGTTTTTACAAAATAAACACACACATTGCACCCTCAGTCTTTGGATACACTAAAAGTGCAACATCTTAGCTTTAGTCTTGTTCCATAAAGTATATACTACAATTACACAACACTACACAATAAATATACTAAACTACTACTACTAAATTATTATATACACATGATTAAATACTATAAAGGCCACATTAGACAAGTGTGCTTGTTATTGTTATTATTGTTTTTAAATGGTGTAGAGAGGGAATAAAGTATAAAATGTGCAAATTGTGTCTTGTGCAATGTTATTGAAGAAAGAGAGAGCTCATTTTCCATGGTCACTGGGACAAAAGAAAAGTAAAATACACAAGAAATTTAAAAAATAGGGAAATTATTAAAAGTAGTTAAGTAGTGGAAGAAGTAGTGGGATCCCTTACTAAAGTAAAAGTACTTATACCACACTGAAATTCAAGACATACTTAAATAAAAGTACAAAAGTACTTATTAGGCATATTTCTTTATTTTCAATCTTGACTTGAAAAGTAACTAGTAAGTAAAGCTTGAAGCTAAATGTAATGGAGTAAAAAGTACAATATGTGCCTTAAAATGTAATGGAGTAGAAGTAAAAAGTCACATATGTGGAAATACTCAAGTACAGTACCTCAAAATTGTAAATGTACTAATGTACTAAGATAAGATATTCTTTTATTAGTTTCACAACGGGGAGATTTCCAGTGTTACAGCAGCAAAAAAGTCTGTAACAAAAGTAGAAAGAAGCATCAATACAATAATAAATAGAAACAAGTGATATTAACAAGAAAAACAAGACAGTACATGGTCGGCCATAAAGTTGGAATAACTTTGTTTTCAGACAAAATCCTCTGTAAATTGTGGTTTTCATTGTGATATGTTTGGAAGAGATTAATTAATAACGTTTTGAGAAGATAGTTAACACCTTAAACAAGAAGGAATATAAAATTAGAAACAACATATACATTACATTGCATGTCATTTGGCTGACACTTTTGTCCAAAGCGACTTAAAATAAGTGCAATCAACCTGATGGTACTAGCCTTAGACCACAGGAATCAAGTAAGTACATAACGTTTAAGAGCCAACTGTAATCACTACAGGAGTGCTATACGTTAAAGAAGAAGAGCATTTTTTTCCTTCATTTTTAAAATTAAATTAAATTAGGTGACCATGACTTAACCATTAGGCGACCATGACTTAACCAATGCAATATAGATACTTAACATTTACTTAACATATACATATACAATATAGATAGAATCAACAGTTGAAATTGCATTACACAGAGAAAAGCATTTATATTGAGCAATGGAATGATAATCAAGGCCGGTTCTAGGCAGCATATATGAGGGGGCAGTCAGAAATGTGAAGGGGGCATCACGTGTACACATCATGCTCCAGCACTTTTTTTCTGTGCTTATAGTAACAATGCTTTCTTCATTGAAAGGGATCTATGTGTCAAACCCCAACCTGGAGAAGTGGATTCCTCAGGGGGGGAAACTGAAAAGTAAAAATAAAATAAATGAATAAAATAAAATAAAACACCCTTCATCCAGACTTCAACCAACAATCAACGTGTATCGTTTTGGATTTTTCCGTTACTGCAGATCATTTTGTCAAATTGTAATGTATATTAATTTTGTGAGTATATTAAAATGTGCTTTCTCAACTTCTAAAATTTTGATTTGAGGGGGCAAGACATTTATTTAAGGGGGCTCAGTCCGCTCTTGCCCCTGCATAGAGCCGGCCTCCATGATAATACACCTGATTAATATTAATATTTATTTATGGAGTGTTTTATTTAGTAATTATGGCCTCCATAATAGCCTGTATGAAATAAATATAATGAATAAACATTTAATAACCTAATTTTTGTTAGTAGCCTACTGATTCAGTCCTAACCAGAATACTGAGCAGTATTTCTATATCTTCTTTACAGAGCGGAGTGATCCATCTCGCCCATACACCATCTCTGCTCTCTGCTCATGCCTGCTGTTGTATGTGACTCCGTGAGGAGGATGGACGGTGTGTCGTTGGGGTGAGTTGGCTCAGCTGTAGGGATTATTTAGTAAAGCTGTGATTCACGCTGCTTCTACATCTGTTGGGTAACATTTTACCCCACATGATCCACGGGTCATAAACCCAACGCGGACAGTACCGACAGCTTTCTGCTCGCTAGCCCTGTTGACTAGTTAGCTTCGGTGAATTAGCTTATAGCATCTCTGACTGCCCAGCTGTTGAGTTGATAACCAAAGTGAACATGTAGACACTAAAACTGTCATCAAGTCGCGTCTGCTAGACACTAAACTAAATGTAGACTGCCACTCATTTTTTCTTTATTAGTGCGATTTGGGCGTTAATGGCAGTTAACGGACATCATAAGCTTACGTTAGCTATGCTAGCAGCTAGCCAGCCAGCCAACTTGACGCTCAACAAACTCAAAACAAACCTCATGTTCTGTTTATTTTTATTTTTTTATATCGTCACCCTGTTAAAATAATCGCCAAAGTAATTTTTAAGTAAGTAAGTTTTGCAGGAAACACAAAAACTTCACCAAAAGTGTAACATATGACATGTATTGATCATTTCACTCAAAAAGGATGTAACAAAGGATGGCTATTGGCATAGTTATAACACTGTGTGTAAAGTATGTAACTTAAGAGAAATAATTGACTTGGGCAATCTTTTGAACATGCCTTTGTGACTTAAGCAAGATATGGTAACACTTTATTTTGAAGGTGTCTACATAAGAGTCACACAAGCCTGTCAGAAACATGACATGACAAGTATCATGAGCATTAATGTTACTTAAAAGTGTCATTAATGTTCACGACACATCCCATGTCATGTTAATGACAATTTCATGTCACTCTTATGTAGACACCTTAAAGTGTTATCAATATTAGTGTAGTAAAACATTGATGAACTAAACTGATAACTAAACAATCTCCCTCTAGCTCTTCTTTGCTGGGTTCTTATCTGATGCCTATGAATGTGACAAATTGTCAAACAAGTGATGATCTTAAAGGGGTAAAATCCCATGATCCGATCAACTGAGGATGTAGGCGATTTTACTATAGGTGGCCGGTGTCATGAGAAGATGATTTAGGCAAAAAAAAAAACAATTTTGACAAAAAATGATTTAGGTGATTACCGTATTTTAACAGTGTGACGATATACAGTGTTTTGTTAAAAGGACACACTCTTTCTGTAAACCATCAGAGTCACAATGAACACTGTTTAGTTTATGGACTTGTGCTGTTGTGAATTACTATAATAATCCTGTGGGTTGTTTGTTAGTGCTGCATCGTTATTTTATTGATTTGTGTGTTTGGACAAAAAATCACTGTGAGAGTCAAGATAACAAACAGGACACGACATTTCAGTCATTCATCTTATTACTCACTATGTGACACAATAAACCAAGCAAATGTCCCGTTAGATCATTTCTTGGCCATGACACTTTCTTTGTTGTCCTCCTGCCACCTGTTCCCATGTAAGTGCAGATCATATTTTGTTTTAAAGTTGGATTTGAAACTAAATTCAAATTTGACCTGCAAAGATTATTTAATTATTTGTCAACATTTAAATTAATGAACTAGACTGATAATTTGATTTGAGTGATTATTTAAAGAACTATTTGTTTCTAGCTTGTTAAATGTGATTAAAATTCTTGTTTCTTTACTCCTCTGTCAGTCAACATCGTGGTAACAAGTAGTAACATACAGGAAACTTTGAGACATTTGGGGATGTCCTCACGGGTTACGGTATAAATTGATTCATTTTCTGATATTTTATAAACAAAACTACTAATCTATTAGTCACGAAAATAACTTATAGATGCATCAACAATGAAAATATTAGTTAGTTGCAGCCTTAATTCACATGTTGTCAAAGGTATTCTTTTTTTGCTTTAAGAAGTGTTGTGTAAGAAGAGCCATTAACATTATAGTTGTCCAAAAACACCACTGTGAGCAACATAGTTGGACGTGTTTCTTTATT
Source organism: Centropristis striata (assembly GCF_030273125.1). Lineage (NCBI taxonomy): Eukaryota > Metazoa > Chordata > Actinopteri > Perciformes > Serranidae > Centropristis > Centropristis striata. The sequence goes on along the minus strand of NC_081528.1, from coordinate 14,612,684 downwards.
ACCATTAAAACAACTACACACATGCACCATCCTGTTGCCGTAAACAATTGTGTATTAATTCATGGCTAAAAGTAGTCTCTTATAAGTGCACTATATACTTCTGCGTTAACATTTGCTGATTAAAAACAATGACCAGCGGCTGTTTCATGAAATTATTTAGCGTCTTTCAAAAATAAAACCATATATATGTGACTAGATTTTCAATGTCTTCAGAACTTCCAAATGGGTTTCGGGCTGAGATAAGATAGTGAGGTCAGAAGTATTGAGATACGTACGAATGCATTGTCGGTTTTTGGTCTTTTGTGAGGTTGCAGCGTCCTTTTAAGCTCTCTTGATTTATGATGGAAGGATGTGGATCAAGGAGTAGTGTCATACAATTATCTTGAATACGACAGTGATCCACAGTCAAAAAGTCATGCTTGGATGGATTTGAATGGATATTTACTGTAGTAAGGAAAGTCTCCTCTCATAACCCTAGAGATGAACCATGAAGTTAGCTCATCTCCTCCACTGATCCATACAATGCCTCTCATGTATCTCCAGTCTGGTGGCCACACCGGCCTCGCCACGTCCAAACTGCAACACGGACTCGGAGGAGGACACAGTGAATGGAGGGATGCACACCTTCAACCAGACGCACATGAGGAAGGCTTTCCAGCTGATGAATGACCTGAGGAGGTGTGTTAATGACCTCCGCTTGCATCAAATGCATATCTTCTGTAGGAGTGCAGAGATTAACACTTTAACTGGCACATTTTCCGATAGCTGTCCTGCCCATACTTGGCTTTAAAGATGCTCCCTTTTTCTGGCTCACGTATGCATGTTTATTTTTACACACCAGAAGCTTTTCTCTTTCTCTCTGTTTCACTTGGTATCTCAGTAAAAAGATGCTGTGTGATGTCCAGCTGGTGGCGGGGAGCGTTGAAGTGCCTGCTCACAGGGTGGTCCTGGCATCCTGTAGCCCCTATTTCTGTGCCATGTTCACAGGTACACACACATACAAACACACACAGTATTGTTTGCTGGCATCATGTCTGGTGTTTGTGTGTAACAGTGTTTGTTTTGTAGGTGATATGAGTGAGAGTAAGGCCCATCAGGTGGAGATCAGAGAGGTGGACGGACAGACCCTGAGGAAGCTGGTGGACTACATCTACACAGCTGAGATAGAGGTCACAGAAGACAACGTCCAGGTGAGACTGTGTGTCAGAGAGTGTTTATGAAGAGGGTGAGTGAGGAGGAGGGGAGTGAGAGTCAGGGAGAAACATGTCTTCCTGTTTTTACCCAATTGTTTGTCTTTTTCTTTTTTTTGGAAAGTTTTTTGAAAAATAAGTGGAAGAAAATTGATGGATGTTTTTCTTTTTCTCTTCGGTTATGGTGTCTTTTACCTAGTATGCAACTCTAGTTTTGCTTTTAACACTGAAGTCACGGGAGCAGCAGCAACAGAGAGCATCAGCGAGCTTATATAAAATATACCTGTTTCACAGTTCTCATGAAGGGGGAAATTAGTTCTAGAGACTAAAACCTTTTTATGTAGTGGGCTGTTTATGCCACATGTTTAGGGGGGGGATTGACTCCCTCTTGGAGCCAGCCTTAAGCAGCCAGTTGAGGAACTACTTTGGAGAAATAACCAGTATATTACAAAAAACAATTTACTTTTCCTGAAACAAGTTATTTCAGGTGTGCTTTAGATACATTTGAATAATTTAAAGAATAAGTGAAAATCCATGCATTATTATTATTATTATTATTATTATTATTATTATTATTATTATTATTATCATCAGTTTAAATCGGTTGTAAAGCAGGATTTAACTTAACGCTACTACTGGAGAAAATTATTCTTAATTAGCAGCCAAAGTCATATTTGTAATGCAGCAAGATGTTATAATGTATCGATTGTCCATGGAATTTGTGCTTCTTATGCAAATGTTTTTGAGGGTCATAGTTTCCTGTTTTGTGTTTAGTTTTATTTGAAACTTTACCCATTTTTCTACAGCACACATTATGAATTGGCTTCACTTTTCAGCTCTAGAGTTTTGCCGTTTGGTCACAGCCGTGCAAGATGCAGTCACGAAACTTTGCGCACGTAGTTGACATCAACATGCAGGCCGATTCCGAAGATTGGTGTGGTCCGAGTGAGGCTGCAGGAAGTAGGGAAGGGCTATTTAGTCTGGATCAACACAGTTTTATGCATCTGGCCGCTGGGGTCTGACCATCAGTAACAGTGGCACAGTTAAAAAGCTTCCTTGTTGTGCAGAAGGAAACTTGTCTTGTAGCAGCTTTCTTGACCTTTTCTGTGTGCAGTCCTTTGTTTTGAGCAAAAGTCAGATCAACAAAAAAACAAGCTTGTATAAACGCCCAGCAATCTTTATTTTCAGGAATTTCAGAGAGATTTCCATGAATTCTGTGCACAGTGGATTCAGTTGTTATTGCAGTTTTGACCTCTCCTTTTATACAGACCACAGTCATTTTAGGATTTGGTCTAATGTCAATTTTTAGAAAGAAGAATACAAATGAAATAATATGAGAAAATGTTGTTTGTCAAATTGCTTTTTAAATAATTCAAGAGCACAGTCTTGTGCTTCAGTAAATTAAATTAAATGTTTAATGTTTGAGGCAACAAAGTAGAAAAAAATCTGTATATCTGCGACAAAATAAGGAAAAAAGAAAAACTTGAAAGCTACTATATATAGTGTTTTACTTATAAGGGAATATTTTCAGGCTTGATCACTTTTAACTGTTTGGGTTTTTCATGTTAATTTTCAGACTGCCCAAGATGAACCTGCCTGAGGAGCAGGTGGTTAGTAGTGGAGATGTAAGAGCTGGTGATGGTTCTGAGCTGTGGAAAGCTCAGGACTGAGGCCTTGTTTGTCTCAGTGGCATTGACTCTCGGTAGCTGCATGGCTTTTGGCGCGGGGTTGAATGAATGCAACAGGATCAAGCTGCAGGCATGAAACTTCCTCTGATTATTAGCACAGGAAGTGAGCATGGAGAGAGGCAGGAAATCCTCCCACTGTTAGCAGCGTGCCTGTCTGATTGGCTCACTCGTGACCAGGAGTGAATGTGTGTGTTTTGACTATCGCTTATATTCAGTAAACAGTTGTCGTTACTAGTGCCCGACAGATATATGGGTTGAATGAAATTATTGGCCGATACTGGCCTATCAAAGGCATATCGGTAAAGGTGTATGTGCTGTCTGATATGCACCGTTATCAAGATGTTTTTACACAATATATAATGCAGAATTTTTTTTAACCTTTTTATTTTATTCCTATTTGTTCTCTATTTTTCTATTCTTTATTTCCTCAGTAATAATATATATAATTAGCTGACAATGTAATACATTAATATAAAGTAAAATAATGAATCAAATATTATTTAACAAAGTTTTATGTTCCAAGATGTCGCTTTTGTACATTTGCAGTGTGGTAAAAAAATCAGTGCGTTCGTGAATTTTCCCCTCTAAAATCAATATCGGTCTCAAGAATCCCATATTGGTCTGGCTCTAGTTTTTACTCATCATTTTGTTCGAACTGTGTTTTCACAGTACAGTAGTGTCCTGTGTGTGTGGGCTGTCACAGCTGCTCCCTTTGGAGGACATAAGGCTTCAGGACAGCTTTGCACAGACAACAGAGGACACAGTAACAGTGCACACTCAGAGGACGAGTGAGTGTGTCGACACAGAGCATCTCACTGACCTAGTTAAGTTTATGTGTCGGGATGTAGCAAAGGATATCTTTGTGTGGTAGCATCATGCTTTTAACGGCACACTAACTGCCTGCGCTGCTGACTGACTGACTAACAGACTTTAGGCTGCTGTCTGACGTCCCTCTGTAAGGTGCTGCACAGGCATATCAAATACATGCAGGAGTTTCTGTTATTTACCTCCTGAATAAAGCAACAAAAGTCTAAATGTTTGATGTCACAACTTTCCAAGGTTATAAAATCTATGAGTATTAAATGAAAAATTCTTGGATCTGCTACTATATTTTTATTGTTAAAATAATATAATGTGCAATATTACTTTTCTATTTAACTGTTTCCTCTTTTTCCTCTTACTTTTATAGTCGCAAGTTAAGCAATAGGCTCGCCGTTATCAAGACGTTTTTACACAATATAAAATGCAGAATTTCTTTAGGTTTATTACTTATTGTTTTATTCCTATTTATTCTCTATTTTTCTATTCTTTATTTCCTCAGTTATGATTTATAGAATTAGCTGACAATGTAATACATTAATATAAAGTTAAATAATGAATCAAATATTATTTAATAAAGTTTTATGTTTCAGAATGTAGCTCTCTGGGTACATTTGCAGAGTGGTAAAAAATCTGTGCGTCCATGAATTAAATAAAGCAACAAAAGTCTAAATATTTGATGTCACAACTTTCCAAGGTTATTAAATGGAAACACTCTTGGATCTGCTACTATACTTTTTATTGTTAAAATAATGTAATGTGCAATATTACTTTTGTATTTTAGTTAACTTTTTCCCCCCCTTACTTTTATAGTCATTATGTTAAGCAATAGCCTTGCTGGATTGTATTTCATTGTCTCGCCTGCATCAACAGCTCCTTGCATTGTTTTAATGCAGAGCTTGAGCATATCTCATATATTTAATGTCAATGTGACACACATTGTCAGTACATTATATAATAAATAAATCATATTTTTGCCTTACTTTCTTTGGGAAATTATTATTAATTTGATGTGTTGTACTGCATAAAATACAGCTCAGTTCGTCGGGACTCCTAGTAGTTTAATAGTGTAGAACAGAAGGAGGTGCTTTTTAAAAAGATGTGGAAGTGAAACTGACAGTGATGGCCAAAGAGCACACTTTCAAACACAATAAGGTACATTACACTGCTTACCAGTTGCAGATGATGGTGTTTCAGGTCTCATAAATGAACAAAGATGCACGTCAAGTGTTTGTTTAGCCAATACTGTGCAGAGATCAAAACCACGTATAAGGTTGCAAACTCACTCTTTTTTTTTGGCTCAGACAATCCACAATGGATTTCATTTAAAATATTCTGCTTCTATTATGGACAATTTACAAAGGACATATGCACAGAGGTTAGTGGCTGGTTCGCTGGATTACTTAATATGTGAACAAACTAACTGACTGACTAGCAACATTATTAAAGTAATGGGTTGTTTGCACTGAGAATAGATGTCCGGGTGACTGACTCAAAGCTACCGAATGCTCCTAAATGTTTGGCTGTTGATGGTTAATAATCATGTTTTAAAACACTTTTGGCACAGTTGAATCCGTGAGATGACCCAGAATATGAATTCTTAGATGAGTTTCTTCCACCAGTAAAATCCAGTTTTGAATTAACTTTATGTGTGTGCTGATTGCAGGTTCTGCTGCCAGCAGCGAGCCTCCTCCAGCTGATGGATGTTCGTCAGGTTTGTTGCGAGTTCCTGCAGTCTCAGCTTCACCCCACCAACTGTCTGGGCATCAGAGCCTTTGCTGACCTGCACACATGCACGCAGCTTCTCGACCAGGCCCACGCGTACGCCGGTAAGCCTCTCGATGTTCACACCACACATGCTGAGTCATCTGTGCCACTGTGCATGTACATGTGGCGTGTTATGTAACATTTAGTTCCAACAGGCCTGAAAAAATGCCTCTGTGGAAAAAAACACGCTACATGTCATGTTCTAATTGAGTGTGTTGGATCAGCTTTCTGCAAAAGAGTGTCATTTGAGCTTTGATATATGTTGGGCATTGTGTTTAAATGTTACAGAGCTTATTAGCTGAAATGTATAGTTTGTGTTGTGTGTGTGTGTGTGTGTGTATGAGTAACCCTGCATGTTTGTGTCCCTTTAGAGCAGCATTTCAGTGAGGTGGTGCAGGGAGAGGAGTTTCTGGGCCTTTCTCTGCAGCAGGTGTGCAGCCTCATTGCCAGCGACAAACTCACTGTTTCAACAGAAGAGAAGGTCAGACATCATGATGTACACACTTCAGTGCTTTAAATTAAAAAATAAAGTTTTTAAAAAGTTTGTCTTTTTCGCTGTGGTTGAAAAAATATCTGCAGATTTTCTAAAAACTCTAAAAAAAAAAGAGTTTTCATTTTTATGTTTTCAAGCTGAGAATATGCTTTAATTCAAATAATCCTGATGAAAACATACCATCAAATTTTATATAAACATCTGGTAAAATATAGAAAAATATGAGAAACATTAATTTCTAAACTTTATTATCACATATAAATTGTTATATACAGGTTCATCTCAACAAATTATGAGTATTTATATGAATATGATGGAAAAGTCCATTTCCAGTAGTTCAAGTCAAACAGCCCCAACCAAGTATTGAGTCATATGGATGGACATACTTTTCAGAGGCCAACATTTCCATATTAAACATACTTTTTTCAAATTGGTCTTTTGTAATATTACATTTTTTTTGAGACACTGCATTTTAGGTCTTCATTAAATGTAAATCATAATCATTATAATTAAAAGAAATTAAATAAATTAAGTCATGAAATGTTTCATTCTATGTGTAATGGATCTATATCATGTGTTATTTCCACTTTTTTAGTTAAATTACTGACATAAATACACTTTTCTATGATATTCTAATTGATTGAGATGCTCCTGTAATTGCATATAAATCAGTCAATCAATCAAATCAAATCAAATCAAAATCAAAATTACTTTATACATCGCCAAGGGGAAATTCAGTTAGGCTCTCTGAACATTTGTTGTACCTTGAAAGTGCTTGAAAGGTGCTTGAATTGTCTCTTAAATTGCAGCACAAACCCTGTATGTAAGAATTATGTTCATAAGAAATACAAACATTGGCAGGTAAAAGGACAATGATAATAGATTCCAGGTCCAGAGTTATGTGGCTGTATTAAAAGACATACGTCCTCTTCATGAGTCTGATTAGCTCACCTTGACAGCAGACCTATTCCAGACGACAACATGTCTGTCTGCTGTTAGCCGGTCAACAGAGTCTGATGAAGCATCTGTGTGTCACTCTGCTGTCAACAGCAGCAGTCAAAGTGACAGAGATGCAGGTGGAGTCCCACTGTGACACTGTTCTGTGTTAAACTTGTTGCCACAATCGGTTACATCTAATGCTACCTATACATCAGAAGACTTTGAAAAGATATGGAAAAGACTCCCAGAAAACTATCAGCTCACATCTAAAGACAAGTGTTGAGAGTTTTTAGATTTTAGACAGACTGTGAATCTTGCAGGGTAACTATTTACAAGACTACAACTAGATTCTTTTAGCATTTTTTTTCCCTACAATACTTTTTTTTTGCCATCATTCTCTTAGTAAAAACTTACAAAATGGAGGAGAAGCAGCTTGTGGCTACAGCTGCTCTAGAGTGTGCAGTGGTTTGTGTTGAAAAACATAAACAACAAAAAGAAGAGGAGAAGACGCCACAAAATGCCTCCTCACAAAGCTGAAAAAGGGTTTCTGTTTTTCTGACATGAAAAGTTGACTTTTTTTACAGTAAAAATAGATATAAGGAAGAATAAAGGAAAGGAAAATTTAGAAATGAATTATTGATATACATTTATGTCCTATTTACTTATAATGTGTTAAATTGAATAATTCTATTCATCAGCTCTATCAACTTTCATTTGGTTAATCATACATTAATCACTGATTATCTATTACTTATTTATGTATACATTTATTTATAAATTTTAACTGGGTCTCCTTACTGTTCTCTTTACAAAGAAACAGCACCCCCAAAAATCCCGCTTGTGGCCGTAAATTTATTCCACCACTATATTTTTATTTAGGACTGAGTTTACTAGCATTATTGTGATGTTACTTTTTCCTGTTGAAGTGGTTTTACTGCCGGTCTGGAACCGGGGACCTTTCCTGTGCTCATCTATTGGTTGTTGATTGTGTTACCTCACTGCGACTCAAACACGTTTGACCCAAGACTAGGAAAAGACTGATATGAAACAGTGCAGATTACTACCTTAAACTTAACGATGGAGGTGACGGGAGTGCGCCGTGACTCCAGTAAAACTCCTAGATTTACTAAAGACTTATTATAATTAATAATTTTTTGTCTGGGACTGTGAAAATGTTTTGATGTAAGCCCAGCATTAGTTATCTGCTGCAATCTGTCCTTTAGTGGATAAACACAAAAATCATATATACAATGTCTTTAATAGGAGTGGGATTTTGTTGAAAATTGTTGAGTTTTTTCTGGGTGTTGATTCAGTTTTGTGGCAAAGTTTAAAGGCTGTGACGATGTTTGGATTTTTTTTGAAGAGGAGTTGTATTGTCTGAGGTAGGTGGCAATCAGTACACCCTCAGTTTTAAGAATCAGGCATGAGTACCGACGCGAACAATCAATATCACGCTAAGGTTATGCAATATACTGCTTTACCTTATTGTCAGACAGCCCTTTCCAATGGGGGAACACAAACCTGACACACCTACCACTGCCTCGATCAGCTAGTTTGTTTGTGTTATTGTGTGACTTTGGTGAATCTGAGCTAACCCTTTAAAACACCAAAATGTCCTGCTATTCTATCTTGGGAGCTTTCAAACAATATTCAAAGACGGTCCCAAATTCGTTTTTTTATTGCATTACATACGCATGGTGGTTCCTTAAGTGATACCACACAACCCAAAAAGTGTATTGCTCCTTATTTAAATATCTGCAGTGGTTGTACTAATCTTGATTGTGCATTTTATTTAGATGCAACTGTGAGTGATGTTGGCCTTACAGTCACTCTGCCACTTTGTAGACACATAATGTAGCTGACACAATGTCCTGATGTCAACTGCTTGAAATTACAACTCAACAGTTAAAATGAATGGGTTTTTCATGCACGGATGCCCAGAATTACAGTCTATAATATGGTATTATGTGTACTCGGCATAAGTCTGTGGTGTATTCGAAGAAGGAGTCACTGTTTTGTGCAACACACACACAGTAGATGAAATACATTCTCTAAGTACTTTTTTACGTTTTGCAATGTGCTGCATTGTATAAAATGACATGCGTGTGTCTGTTTTTGTGGCTTAAATCTGAAGGCGAAGTAGTTCATACTGTTTGTTGGTAGAGCGACTTTAGAAGGTAGTTTCAGCCCTGGATGAGGACAAAGTGTCAGGAGTAGTTGAGCAACAGCCTTTTTTCCCTCAACTACCATCTTTTTTTTTTTGTCCCTTTGTGCACAACAGAAGAGGCACTCAGCACCTCGTTTTAGAGTAGCGCCTCCATTGGGCCAACAGGAGATGATCCAGTGGGAATGAATGTAAATCAATCAATTTAAAGTGGTCGATTTTGCATAGAAAAACATGCCGAACAACGGTCTGTCACCTCTTTTATGCTGACGTCCTGCTGGGAGCAACTGCGAGCAACTGATTATTGTATTTCACTATGAAAGAAGTCAATGTTTACAGCTTGAATGATGCCAATTACACAATCAGTGAGTTAAATCATCTAAATTGTCGGGCGTGTCTCACACCCTCTCTATCTTCCCTTTCAGTTTCACAATCAGTTTCAACCTTCATCCAAAATAAACCAACTTTTTTCACAAATGTGTTTTTTAAACAAAGAAAGTACTGACCATGTCATTGTTTCTGAAATACAATCAGAATCTGGTTTATTGCCAAGTAGGTTTGCAAAATCAAGGAGTTTGCTTTGGTGTGTTGGTTCGTAATAACAAACATAGTAAGTGATTAATATTTCAATATAGATTAAAACAGGTTCTACAAACTTGTAAAAATACTGTGAGATCTATATCTGTTTATAATGAAAGAGCTGAACAGTTTGAGAACTGTGAAAAAATATTGTTCAGAGGATGTGCTAACCTTCACAGAATGAAGAATCCATATAAATAGAATATGTGCAGTGTACAGAGATAATGATCCAAAACGACCTACAGTCAAAGACAAAGGGAGAAAAGGACTTTCCAAAATAAATCTAAAACTGTTTTAACATTACACCGCCTGTCTGCAGTTTTGTCTCTCTATTTCAGCCTCACACTGTCCTGGTCTCTCCCTCGCTGCTGTCTGACTCCTCTCCTTTTCTCTCTTATAGGTTTTTGAGGCAATGATATCTTGGATCAAGAACGATAAGCCAGCTCGTCTGGAGTACATGCCCAAACTGATGGAGCATGTCAGACTTCCTCTTCTGTCCAGGGATTACCTGGTTCAGGTAAAATAAACTCTGTTCTGCTCCTCTTTTTGGACATTTTTCTTGTGCACACTTCGCTTCCCTTTGCCTTGTTGCACATGTCGATCTTGTCGATAAAATATGTTATCAGTCCCCTGAATGTTGTGCAGCTATGAGTAACACTACATGAGACACAGATCATAAGAAATCTTGAAATACTGAAGTAAGTGAAGGTATGAAGATGGTCCACATATCTTTTTAGAGCTCCCCAGCTTTGATTTGAGAAACAAATCACGATCTAGCAGCAAATCAAGTTGCCTTTATACTACATCCAGCAACATGTATCAGTTGCTTTAGAGTTTCTAAAAATTTTGTTCCATGGAAAAGTATATTAAGAAGAAATAGTGTCTAAAATCAGTTAAGTGCAACCGTGTGTAGCTAATAATGTTTCTGAGCTGTTTGCCCTGTTTGTTCTTATATATATATATATATATACTGTACATTACTTAATATGTTCCCTCGTCCACTTCCACCATCAGTGTGTTTACATGCACGTAATTAACAGGGTTAAAGTCGGCTCTCTACACTAAGCGGATTTTAATGTCGTGTAAAAGAGAAACCTGGTTTCTGTAATCAGGATGGAGGATTAGGGAGAATTTATTTGGTCCTGGAGAAGCCTGATTTCTTGGCCACCTACAGAGGAAACCAGGCTTCTAAATGGCTTTTTACAAGTTAAAAGCCATTTAACATAACAGATGGCAGACAAGAGAAATCATTACAGCAGTGCATCCTATTTTAAGATAACTCACTCAATAATCCAATGTCTTACTTAAACTGAATCTTACAGAAAGTAAGTGCTAAACATTGACTATTTGTTAAATTCAGACACATTCAGCTGAGAGGAAGCTGCCTGTCCTCCCCTCACTGCACGGTCGGTCTGCTCTGAAAGAAACATAGAGACGTAGTCATAGAAATAAATAATCAAACATATTTATATAGCGCTCTTTTAAAGCAAAGTCTGTTACAAGACAAATGTTAACAATATTAAATACTCAATGGAATCAAAAGTGAATTTAGCCAAAAAAACGAGGACTGGGGATAAATGTTGTTACTGATCTGCTGCATATGAATGTGGGTTTACATTACAACAGAGTCCTGTGACTTTTTTTTCGTTTGGTAAATAAAGAAAGGTGAATTTATCCTGAAATGTGGTCGCTGTTTCAGATCGTTGAAGAAGAAGCTTTGATAAAGAACAACAACACGTGTAAAGATTTCCTCATAGAGGCGATGAAGTATCACCTGCTGCCAGCCGACCAGCGGCACCTCATCAAGACGGACAGGACCCGACCACGGACCCCCATCAGCATCCCAAAAGTACACATACACACACACACAAACAAACTATCCCACACACTGCTTAACAACACGGATCAAAAAAGTCCTACTTAATATAGAGCTGGGCGATATGGACCAAAAGTCATATCTCGATATATTTAGGCTGAATCTTGATACACGATATATATCCTGATATTTTTATCGCAAAGTGAGATCAAATGTTCAGTCAAAGCCAAATATGACAAGTAGTTTTATTGAAACTGTTTATTTAAGTGAACATAAATACTGTAAATAAATACCATAAAGTGCACATTTAAATAAAAAAATATCTTGGATAAAAATAGCCTATGAAATAAATTAGGCCAATCTTTTTCTGAAATAAATATATCTATATATGAAAAGAATAATGAACATTACAAAAGGACTAAATGTGACAAACCCTAGTAAGGGCTGCATTTATACATAAAGAAAAAAAATATTGAAAATTCGATATATGCTTTATGGTCTAATTCCATGTCACATTTAAAAATATATCGATGTATTTTTTATATCAATATATTGCCCAGCCCTAAGTTAATACAGGAAACTTGTTTATGTGCTCTATCAGCTGTGTATTTCAAATGCCTGTACAGGTGATGATTGTGGTCGGCGGTCAGGCTCCGAAGGCAATCCGCAGTGTGGAGTGTTACGACTTCCAGGAAGATCGATGGTACCAGGTGGCCGACCTGCCTTCAAGACGCTGCAGGGCAGGTCAGTCTGTGTTCTGCAGCACCGCATGTGACTCTGAAACTGCACTTTATTCTGAAAATGGTCTGAATAAGTCAATAAATGGCTAGTCATTCCTTGAAATAGTCACAATAAGAGGGTCTGAAAAGTCGCCAAATCTAGTGAGGTCACCAAGTTGGCGTCTCTGCCAACTTTCTGTCTTTGATGTAAAAGCAGATTAAATATCAGACAAGATTCAAGTCTCTGCAGGTTAATTCATATACTGAAATAAGTTGAAACTGTTGAAAAGAAGAAAAATAATCTGAAAGCTTGAGCGGTGGGAAAAGTAAAAGTAGCTATACTACTGTATAGAAATACTCTGTTACCAGTAAAAGTCCTGCATTGAAAAACATACTCAAGTAAAAGTTCATATGTATTAGCATAGAAATGCACTTTAAGTACCAAAAGTTAAAGTACTCATTATGCAGAATGGCCTATTTCCGAATATTATATACATGACCATTTATTATTGATCAGTCATTATTGATGCATTTATTTGCATTCTTCACTGCGTTGCTGGTAAATAAAGGTGGAGTTAAAAAGCTACTTTACAGGTAGTTAACGTCACCATTTATTAGATAATTTACATTTTGTAGTAATGATCTCAACACCAAAAAGTAGTCAAAAGCAACTTGTGTTGCCGGAGGAATGTAGTTAAGTAAAAAGTACAACATTTACCTGTAGTGGAGTAGAAGTACAAAGTAGCAGGGAATGGAAATAATTAAAGTATAAGTACTTCAAAATTGATGTCAACAGTCAGAAGTTTCAGTAAAAAAATAATGATTGTATTCTTTATTAAGCTAATGCAGGCCAACATCATCTCACAGCTTTTCCCTCTGTCGGTGTGTCCAGGTGTGGTGTCCATGACGGGTCGTGTGTATGCAGTCGGGGGATTCAACAGCTCGCTGCGGGAGCGAACAGTGGACGTGTATGACGGAGTGAGGGACCAGTGGAGCGCCGTGGCCAGCATGCAAGAGAGACGCAGCACACTGGGAGCGGCTGTGCTGGGGGAGCTACTGTACGCTGTAGGGGGCTTCAACGGCAGTATAGGTATGTGCACGCACACACAATAAAAGACTTATACTTTTATTTCTTGTCCACTGTAAAAAATAAATAAAAACACGGGTCTTCCTACACAGGTCTGGAAAGTCTTGAAATGTAAAAAAAAAAAAAACTTCGAGAAAATGCCCTACATTTTTTTGACCACTAGTTATTTCACATTTTAGTTAAAAAAAACTTTTGTTAATCAGGCAGTTTTTTGAGTATTATCACAACTGATGGTTTAAATATATGAGTTGTATATTTCTGTTATTACTAAAGCCGTAACGGTGTTAAAACATGGAACTAGCAGTTTTACATTTTACAATTTGTAGTTTTACTGTACTTGCTCCTGTGAAGGCATTGCTTGTTCCAGATTAATTATTAAGATTAATAATGACAATAGCAACTTTATTTATATTGCACCTCAAAACAAAGTTTAATTTTAATTTGATCTAACATGCACACATATTTTAAAGATAATTGTGCTGGAGAGGTAAGAAAAATGGCTTATGGAGATAAAAAACATAATGTGCTTTACAGTAAAAACAAATAATAAAAGTAAATAAAATAAAAAAACATTAGAAATAACACAAGATAACATAACTTTGATGATTAACAAAGTTATGTTCATGATGAACCAATACCTCCAGTTAGAATGTAATATATGTTTATTTTTTTTTAAGATTATTTTTTTGGCATTTTATGCTTTTATTGATAGTGACAGATAGAAAGGGGGTGATAGAGGGGAAGACATGCGGCAAAGGGAGCTCAGGCCGGATTCGAACCCGGCTCCGCCACAGCAAGGACTCAGCCTATATGGTAAGCGCTCTACCAGTGTGAGCCACCGGGACGCCCAATGAAATAATTTTAATGAATAAATCTGAAAATTTTAACAACTTGAAAATAACATGAAAAGCTGTAGAAAACAATGTGCAGAAAAACTGGAATGTACTCTGCAATCAGACCCCACCAAAAACTTAAATTTAGTAAGGAATGTCTGGAAAAGAGTACCAATGCGTGAGGAGCGAGGTTTGGTCAGGTAAAGGGAGGTGAAAAGGTAAACTCGGTTGTCGAAGAGCAGAATTCTGATTTATTTCCCCTGTTCAGTTTTTTAAACCTATTCTGCCCTGAGGTTTAGCGTCATTATCTAGTAAAAGCAGAATGTAAATGATTTCAGTAGCACAATGGAGGCGTTAACAGTAAACAGGAGAGACATGCAAGCCTTTTTCTTCTCTTCACACGTCGACCAGCTGGATGCAAAATGTTTACACCTGCAGACGATCAACACACACACACACACACACACACACACACACACACACACACACATGCACGCACACACACCGACTGATTTCAACCTATTTATGTTGATGTGTTTCTGTTATTTTCTCACCTTCAGGTTTATCAACAGTAGAAGCGCACAATCCTAAAACCAACGAGTGGTTGTACGTCGCCTCTATGAACACCAGACGCAGCAGCGTGGGCGTCGGGGTGGTGGATGGTAAGACAACAAGTGTGTGTGTGTGTGTGTGTGTGTGAGAGACATAATTTAATTTAAAGGGAAAGCCACAGTTCAGATGTCATATAACCATGTGTGTATCTGCAGGTAAGTTGTACGCAGTCGGAGGCTACGATGGAGCGTCCCGTCAGTGTCTCAGCACTGTGGAGGAGTATGACCCCGTCGCTGATCAGTGGTGCTACGTAGCTGACATGAGCACACGGCGCAGTGGAGCAGGTACACACACGCACACACGCACACACACACACACACACACATCCTTGTACTTCTATCTTTGTGAGGGCCCTCATTGGAATAGTGAATTCCCTAGCCCCTTACCCTAACCCTTAACCTAACCTTCACCATCACAACCAAATGGCCAACCCTAACATAAACCTAATTGTAACCTGAACCCTAAAACAAAGTCTGAACTCTTTAAAGAAGTGAGGACCGGCCAAAATGTCCTCACTTCACATAAATGTCCTCACTCTGTTGGTTAAAAACGTGTTCCTGTCCTCACTATGTATGAGCACACACACACACACACACACACACACACACACACACACACACACACACGCTGTACTTTACCCTACTCTACATACAACACCAATTCCAAAATAGTTGGGACATCACCTAAAGAATAAATAATAATAATAAAAAAATAAAAAAAAAACAGAGAGTGATGTGTTTGTCCTTTATAACATGTATTCAATTAAAAATTGCAAAAAGAAAATGTATTTTGTGTTCAAACCGATACAAAATTTGTTTTTGTAAATATCCACACTTAAACGTAACCCTTGTTTTAATTATGTAGAATTTCTTGATATTATCTTAATACTATCTTCCTTCTGTACCAGGTACAGTGTATGCTCCATGGAGCAACAGCACCACCCGCTGGTCTGCAGTTGGATGAGCAAAAATCCTAGGAAGAACATAATTATTACAATCATTACACTGTGCTCACTTTAACTACATAAGTAAAAATTCCACCTTTCCAAAAATATATCATTAGCCTAATAGCATAGTTGCCTAAGTCATATTTGAACGTTTTCGGAAAACAAGAAAAAACACTATTTCTAGCAAGCACATTGGTATTTTTAATTGATAATGTAACAGTAAGTCCAACCAGATGTGTGAACAAGTTTGCATAAAAAATAAGACACAAAATCAATTTCACAACAAATAAAAGTGACTTAGGCGGAATATGCCATGACTTAGGCAATTTTTCTCTTGCATATAAATGCAAAGATAGCATAACCAAGTTGTGTTACTTGGACAACCTTAACCAGGTTCTTTTACTTGTCTTACCTATAATATATAACCCATAATATATTAATATATATTTGAAAGTGTTGTAATCCTCAGAATTCTCAGCAGTATACTAAGACCAACAGTTATGTAACAAATATTTAGTCATGATGGAGTTAATAAAATGCAAAAAACAAAAGGTTTTGTCTTATATGTGATGGGAGTGTGCTCCATACCTTTTAGAACAATTTAAAGCAATCCTCAAGGTAGCCAACGTAAAAGAGATAACACGTTTTTCATACTTCTCTCCTTTTTTTCCAGGGGTTGGTGTGTTGAGTGGTCAGCTGTACGCAGCAGGAGGACATGACGGTCCTCTGGTGAGGAAGAGTGTTGAGGTGTACGACCCGCAGTCCAACAGCTGGAGACTGGTCTGTGATATGAACATGTGCCGACGAAACGCAGGTCAGATAACGACCACAGACTCACAGCATCCATCAACAAGTTTATACATAAAGGTAGTCGCTGTCGATGCTAGAAATTGCAAACAGGCAGGATAAAAAAACTGATTGGGTTTTTAATCCTGTGGTTTCAGCAGTTATAATATCTACTCAGCAGCCATTCATTAGGAGACAAAAGCTCTTTGATTAAAGCTGATTTATCTTCAGGGTGTAAGTGTGTCAATATCAGCTGACATAAGCAGAGCAGCGTTTCAGAACAGAAAAACCCCCAAGACAAAATCATGAAGCTGTCAGAACATTTAACATTTTTCAAATAAAAATATTACATTTCATATCATTTTGGACTTTGGATTACTATCCCCATATCTGTGTACAAAAGGCTAGAATGTTGTTTTTCTTTTCTGCCTATCTATGCATCTGACATTTTATATGCCGAGTTCTTTTTTGTCCTGATGAACAAATGTTCTTGCTGTGAGCATCATCTACCATTATACATTTTATTTTCACTCTGAATGATCAAAATCAGACAGTAAAAATGTATAAGTCAAAATAGTTAAGATGATAAATATGCAAAGAAATGTATTATACGTTTAATAAACGTGTAAAACTCTCTCCTCAAGGTGTCTGTGCCATTAACGGGCTGCTGTATGTGATCGGAGGAGACGACGGCTCCTGTAACCTCTCCTCCGTAGAGTTTTACAACCCGGCCACGGACAAGTGGAGCCTCATTCCTACAAACATGAGCAACGGACGCAGCTACGCAGGTGATCACTCTGAGCACAGGCAACATGTTTCTTTGTCATAGGGCTGGGCGATGTGGACCAAAAGTCATATCCCAATATATTTAGGCTGAATATCGATATACAATATATATCCCGAAGTGAGAGCAACTGTTCACTCAAAGCCAAATACAGGGTTTGTTCCTTGAAAATGCTTAAATTTAAATGTTGTATTTTCAAGGTTTAAAAAGTGCTTGGATTTTGGATAAAGTGCTTGTAAATGCCTGAAAGTCTTACTGTATTTCTCTTGCAATCTGACTATATCCATCTATAGACTATAGATAATCACATGTTCAATGTAAAAAATAATGAGTAGCCTGTCTGAAATGAAGACCGTTCCTCCTAAAAGTGTAATACCATCGCTGTTGGTATGGTTAAGTGAAATCCCTCATCTAAAAAATGCAATTTACAACCGGTGTAAGATACTGGAAAAGCTTGAAAAATGCTTGAATTTGACCACTGCTAAAGTGTACAAACCCTGCAAATATGACATGTCACAAGTAGTTTTATTGAACCCATTTATTTAAGGGAACATAAATACTGTATAACAACAGGAAAACCTTTACTTTAAATCAATGCTCCATAAAGTGCACAATTAAATAAAAAAATATCTATAATATATAAAATAGGCCAATCTTTTTCTGATATAAATATAGTTATATGAGAGAAGAATAACGAACATTACAAAAGACCTAATTATGACAAACCGTAGTAAGGGCAGCATTTATATATAAAGAAAGAAAAGCATTTGAACTATATCGATACGGTATGTATATATATGTATATATGGTTTAATTCCATATCACATTATGTGATATATATCGATATAGTTTATATATCGATGTATTTTATATATCGATATATATCACATTATGTGATATATATCAATATATTTTATATTTCGATATATCGCCCAGCCCTAACTGTGTCATACAGGTCTTTGCATCTGTAAAGCTGCAGGTTCTCTCACTCACTCTGTCACCTTCTTGCTCCTGCAGGAGTCGCAGTGATTGACAAGCCACTATGACCCCGGGGCTCCAACAGCAGCAGAGACTCACGCTGAGGTCTGAAGCTCAACAGGCAGACGGAGAAGTCCAAAGAGACGGGACGCTCCTCAATCAATCCCCAGCTGACTGAGTCAAGGAAACATCCTTAGGATTGTTTGTTGTTTTTGGGCTCTAAACCGCAACCAGATTTTGTTGCTTTGTCCGTTTCTATCTGTGAGATCCTGACTTTTTAAAGGATGCTGTTGCAGTGGATAAGAAACAATATCCACATGATTGTGGGCTTAATGGAACTTTGGCTTGGTGATTTAAAAAAAAAAAAAATGCCAAGCACATTAGAAGCAGCTGTATCAGCTGACACTCACGATGATGACGTTAATGGACCAAGCGGAGCCGAGTGCTTTCTCAGTGGCGTCATGATGGTGTTCATGTGATGGACCGTATAAAACTTTAAAACACCAGCTTGGTTTCTGGCTGACTGGCTGCCTTCAGCCCTAACAGTGTTGCTTCAATCATCAGGAGTTTGCAACACTGGCTCGGGACTTACCTGAAGTCCTGGAAACCTGGCCTCGCCTGAGAGAGACAGTTTTTTTTAAATTATGAAACTTGCCACACTTCTGTATAAATCAGCTGATGGCAGCTTGATTCTAGTAAGAAGTTGATTCCTGGGCCGACTGTCAGCAGGTTCAGCTGCCAGAGTGTATTTGTGCTCAACCTGAAGGCCTGGAACTAGAGAGACAATTCAAAGAATGTAAAAAACATCTTATATGCAAATCAGCTATCATATTTAATATTTTTGAGATTTTTTAAAGAAGAGGTTGAGAACTACTTGCTGTGACTTAAGGGGATAGTTTGGATGTTTTGAGTAGATTTCTGTAAGGCACTTATCCACAATCAGTGTATTACTACAGGAGATGTAGACTCTTTGGAGTTCGGAGAAGCAGACGGGACATGAAAGCTGATCAATGTTCTGCTGTGGATGCTGGCAGCAGCTAAATGTATTTTTGCATTATCAGTTTAAGTTTGTGCTATATTTAGAATATTTTCAATGCTTTGCTTGCATCAGACAGCCCTTTCCAATGTGGAACTGAAACCGTTTTACGCTCTTTTCAAAGCCACCAGACTCCTTTTGACAAAAACAGAAATTTCCCCGCCCAGAAAATGAAGTTGCTGGTCTACCGCTCCCTCAACCGGTTCATTTGTTTGGCTTACTGTGTGACTTCTGTGTTTCTTTTCTTTATGATTAAAGGTTATTGTTTTCACAATAGATAGAACAGATCACAGTATCCAAGTGAACCTATAAAATTTAAACAATGATGAATACAAGCATTACCACTGACATAACAACAATAGAAGAATAAGAAGTAACCGTGACACACAGGGATATTTTTTATGTTTACAGTATTGCATGTTAACGGATGTCACAACAAAGTTAGTTATTCACATATTACTTATGATGAGCTGGAAACGGCATGAACCATTTGAAATACAAGCGTGGTAGTGTCCCCCTTTCCCTTTTACTGCTCCACCTTTCAAGCAGCCTATATGAAAGCTGTTCTAGGGTGCATTTTACAGGGTTTGTTGAGATTCACCAAAGTCACACAAAAACAAACAAACTAATTGAAAGAGGCAGCAAAAGACCAGCAACTCCTGTGTTCTGCAAGCTAAAATTACTGTTTTTGTCAATGGAGTCTGGTGGCTTTGAAGAGAGCACGAAATAATGTAACGGCTTCAGAAAAGCCTGTCTGACAGCAAGGTAAGTAGTAAAATATTCTGATTAGAGTGCAAACTTAAAGTGTTACTGTTTTTTTTTATTAGGTGGATGAAATCCGTTTTGTTGCTGCCCTGTCTGCTTCTCCCAGACTTTGACTTTGAATAGGTACCGTACACAAACACCCCCCAAAACTCCAACATGTCCCTTTAAGATGCAGGCTGGTGGTTCCGATTCGACACAGTAGGACTCGAGTCTGTTGTCGACACACTACTGATGCACTGATCACTTGCACTGACTGACGCGGACCGGCAGGCTGGCGCTCTGACTCACTGTCTCCCCGTCTTTCTGACTGACCTGCTGTCAGACAGACGGCTGCTCGGCTGTCTGTCTCCGTTGCTAAACGCACTCATGGGAGCATTTAAACGCACCACTTAGAGGCCAATAATTTCATCAGAAATTGTAAAAGGAAAGAAAAAAGATGTGCCAGTTATGCTGATCAGAATATTGCTGGAGTCACATGGTGTTTTTATCTCTTAGTAACAAACTGAAATGATGCATTGTTTCTGTTTATTGTCTAAGGGAAAGTGTCAAAATGCACTGTAGAAATCCATCTGTAAAATTGTAATGTAAAAGATGCAGGTTTAAGATTTTCTATTTATTGTTTTTTGGGGACGATTGATAACATAGCATTTATTCCTGTCAAAGTGAGTTTCTCATTTCAATTTTTTTCTGCTGCGCTCACATTCATTCATGCGATGGTGGGTGTGTTTTAGATGTAGTTATTTAGCCGACTGACTGGTGCCATAGCTTTTTGGAGAAAAAGAGATTTCTAGAAGCTGCTTTATGAAACTGAACCTTTCACTTCTGCCTGCAACCCAGAGTTCATGGACTCGATCGACTGTCATTGCAAAGCCCTCTGACGAAAAAGTATATAAAATACTTAAAAATACCATAGTGTTGTTTTTGTATGTTTAGTCAAATTGACATGTAGTCCAAACCCTCATACATTTAGCTTAAGTTCGTATGATTACAGTTTAAAATGACTTGTAACTCGCTCAAGATGCTGTAACTGATCACTGTGAATATTCCATTTTTTTGACAGACTTTACAGCAAAACAGTAGTTACTTAAATGCTTTCAATTTTTGATAGTTCAGGTGTAGTAATACAGGTGAATAGCTATGGACGGAGGCCCCAGGATATTATAATTGATGCTTAAGTCACGATGCAATATTACTGCGATTTTGCGATAAGTTTCAATTTATCATTTTTTTTCTACTACAAAGGTAAAGCTTTGTTAACATCTGTTTTTATCTAATAAGATAAAGTTTTTGTTCCGTTCATCTCACTTCAATCATTTTTATTGCAGCAAAATTAGATTGTCAAGCAATTTATATAATTAAAAGATCGATAGTTGGCGTCTGTGTATCGATACAACATAGCCACTCAAAATCTTGCTATCCTATGCTGATTTTTTTCACCCTCATAACATTCATGTGTCTTTTAGGTGTCAAAACCAAAGAAAAACAACAGCTTAGCATTGAGGGATTAGCAGCCAAACTTCAAGTCTCCTGCTGTGTTTGAAAGCATTAATTCATTCACAATTTTCTAAGTTGTAGATCCGCAAAAGTTACTCTGGTAGCTAATAATACATGGACAATATGATAATGTTTTAGCATCGTATCAAAGGTAGATGTGGAATTTTTTTTATTTTTATCATACCATTGAGGGCACTTCATTGAGCATAGAGAGTTTGACACTTAAACAAAATTATGTGAGTTAAATAAATGCTCTTAAAGGTACTATGTAAAGGAGTTTACACGTATTAATCGCTTTTTAGTGGAATAAGTGGACAGATTGTAATGTAACTTAAAAACGGAGACCTTCCTCTGCTTCATTGGTTGCCTGCAACAGCGTTTGGACTGGTTTCTGTGTAAAGGACTTTGCATTAGCTTGCTTGCTTGCTACATAATTGCTTGCAAAAAGGGCTTCTATCACAGTGGACATGTTAGGTCTGTTATGTTATGTTATGTCATTGTTTTGGTCAGTGCAACAAGACCGTGACTGCAGTTCACTTCCAGCAACCAAAACTCTACATAGTACCTTTTTAAGTGGTAATTTCAAACACAGTTCTGGATTTCAAAGCCTCTCGTTAGTGTCTGAAACCACCAGAGCGAAAAACAATCTTATACTTTCTTCACTGCGTTACTGCTCATTAATATGAAAACCAGTAGTTCACTATTCAGGTCTCTATTAGAAGATAAAATCAAAACCAGTGGCTTTCCTGAAAGAGGCAATTTTCAGTTTTAAACCGCTGTTATACTGTAGACAGTAATAATCTATACAATAAACTTTATGCAATCTGATGTCGACGGGCTAAAGCATCCAGACAAACACCAGTATGGTTGAGGTTCAATGTTCACTCTTGACTTTGGAAACAGAAGTTGACCCAGTTTCACTTCACAGTTCCTTTAGTAGCTGTTCTGGAGCTTTTGACCACATCACACGGCATCATTAGCAGATTGAGTTTGCAAAATTATCACATACCAATGGATGTTCAAACTGACTTTGATTCTGACTAAAATTGGGCTGAAAGGCATCGAGCACTGAGTCCAACCCATAGGAAAAATGAGTTGCTCATGTGTTGCTCAATCTCGTCTCTTGAGATCAGTTTGAGCTTCTCATATTCGTGTAATTCTGTTATCATTTGTTTCTGAATGACTTGTCCTAAGAGACCTTCGGTTATTCTGAAGGAGAATTGAATTGAGACATAATTGAGATCAGGGGCATTCAACTATGAGATCTCCTCAGTTGATCCCGCTTCTCAAGTGGTCAGATGGTTTTCTCAACCTCCTTTGTCTTAGTGATGTCTTGTCTCTTTTTACAGGGTTCGTAAGAGTGCTTGAAATCCTTGAAAATGCTTGAATTTAAATGTTGTATTTAAATGTAGTTTAAAAAGTGCTTGGATTTTGGATAAAGTGCTTGTAAATGCTTGAAATTCTTACTGTATTTCTCTTGCAATCTGACTATATCCATCTATAGACTATAGATAATCACATGTTCATTGTAAAAAATAATGAGTAGCTGAAATGAAGACCGTTCCTGTAATACCATCGCTGTTGGTATGGTTAAGTAAAATCTCCCCCTTTTAGTATGTAACACATGCAATTTACAACAGGTGTTACAGATACTGGAAAAGCTTGAAAATTGACCTTAAAAGTCCTAGAATAATGCTTGAATTTGACCACTGCTAAAGTGTACAAACCCTGTTTTTAGCTTGTCTCTTGCTCCTAGGGGTCCCTTAGGAGAAGTAATTCAGAAACAAATGATTACAGAACGATACGAATATGAGAAGCTCAAACTGATCTCAAGAGACGAGCTTGAGCAACTCATTTTTACTATGGAGAATTTGTGATTTGGTGATTGGATTTCATAAGTTTTGGTGGGTGTGAATGAAAACCTCACTGGCACATCACTCATAGAGAGCAAACAAAAAGACCTATTTTTGTTGGCCAACCCGGAAGTTAGCATCACCATTGGGTCTGTTGAGAATTGGCCTGTGGGAATTTTGCATTGGATTTTGGATCACTGCAGAAAATAAGCTCTGTGACAAACACACGTCTCTGATGCTGACGCGTTTAGTTCAGCAGGATAATCTTCACAAATGAACAGCCTTTATGATGTTTGAAGCGGTAGCTGATTAGCTTGTCGGAGAACTTTAGCTTTTTCTTCTGTTTCAACACAGTGGTGAAACCGCACCCTAATAACCTGTTTATCAAGCTAATCTACAAGAGTTTGCAAGAGCACTGTAAAACATGACTTGACTTGACCAGTGAGAGAGTTCCTGTCTGTGATGCCGTTTAATGTCCCCAACTACCACTGTAGTCTCATCTAACCACATGTTGGCAAACGGCTTTTTAAGGACACGTTAATAATTCAAAATTTACATATGGGGGTATTAACTAACATATTTTACATCGTACAACAAAATGTGAACATCTCTTAAGTTAACCACACAGTTTATTTCAGGCATCTAACCACCAACCCATTCAAAATCCACATTGAGTTTAAGGCCTAAGAAAAGTGCAAATAATAAAAGTAGCAATGAATATCCAACCAGCATACAGATTGAGTATTAAATTATGTAAATAAACAACATATTGTCCATCACAGTGTTTCACTGTGAACTCAGTGAAAAGCTCCAGAACAGCTAATAAATGAACCTTGAATTAAGATTTTCCTGTGAAGAAGTATTGTATGGAAGTTTTCAGATGACTAATGTTCTAAGTGCAGATGTTATTTTTTTAATATCATAAACTGTGGATGTTGTGAACTAAATGGTGGATATTGTGAGTTCATTGAT
Organism: Centropristis striata; assembly: GCF_030273125.1. Taxonomy (NCBI): domain Eukaryota; kingdom Metazoa; phylum Chordata; class Actinopteri; order Perciformes; family Serranidae; genus Centropristis; species Centropristis striata. The sequence goes on along the minus strand of NC_081528.1, from coordinate 14,588,364 downwards.
TGTCATGTTTTTGGGAGATTGTGTGGTTTGTGAAGGTTTTATCTTTCATAGATTTTTATGGTTGAAGCTTGAGCCCTGGTCTTACAGGAGATCAGTAAACTGTCAAACTTGAATTTGAACTTGAATTAACAAATACTAAACATGCTTACTTTAAAAAAAATGCTCTGAACTGATTTCAACTTCTTTTGCCTGAAATTGTTACATTTGCATTTAGCACTTTAGGATGTTTTATATGTTTTCTATCACACTTTGAGTTAAAAGGACAGAATAGTTTGAACACAAGGATTTTCCTTTAAGAGCACAGATGACTTTGTTCAGTCAACTGGTTCACATCTGACTTTTGGGATCAAAAATACACTTTAATGAGACTCTGCCGGCTATAGTTCAAGTTAAGAAAATGTTGCTTCGATGGAAAATGTATTAGGCAAAATAATATCCGCCTTTAAGTAAGTATGACTGATGTGTCCAGTTAATGATCACACACAATAAAATAAACATTTTGAGGATGGTGGGAAACTTTATTTCTTTTTCTAGGTTGACAAACTCATAACTGTACATTCTCCACAAATCATAAGATTTTTTATATATTATCATTATTACTGTAAGGTAATATAATATATATTGTAGAGAAATGGAGGAACATTTTGTGGACTGAGTAAAATTGTTCTTTTTGGGTCCAAGGGCCGCAGACAGTTTGTGAGACGAGCCCCAAGCTCTGAATTCAAGCCACAGTAGACAGTGAAGACAGTGAAGCATCATGATATAGGCATGTTTCTCCTACTATGGTGTTGGGCCTATTTATCACATACCAGAGATCATGGATCAGTTTGCATATGTCAAAATACTTGAAGAGGTCATGTTGCCTTATGATGAAGAGGACATGCCCTTGAAATGGGTGTTTCAACAAGACAATGAGCCCAAACACACTAGTAAACAAGCAAAATATTGGTTCCAAACCAACAGCATTGATGTTATGGAGTGGACCTTAATCCAATTGAGAACTTGTGGGGTGACACCAAAAATGCTGTTTCTGAAGCAAAACCAAGAAATGTAAATGAATTGTGGAATGTTGTTAGAGAATCTTGGAGTGGAATAACAGCTGAAAGGTGCCACGAGTTGGTTGACTCCATGCCACACAGATGTGAAGCAGTTATAAAAAACTGTGGTCATACAACTAAATATTAGTTTAGTGATCACAGGATTGCTAAATCCTAGAAACAAAAAAGTTTGTACAAAATAGTTTTGAGTTTTTAAAGTCAACGGCAGACACTGCTATTTTTTAACACACCCCTTTCAACTAATTGCCCAAATGCACAGCCTTAAGAGCTGCATATCATGAATGCTGGGTCTTGTTGGTTTTCTGAGAATCTACTGCACCTACTGGTACCGTGTTTGCCATGTAGCAATAAAAAAATATATACTAAAAACCTGGATTAATGTGGTTAGTCACATTGGACTGCTATTATTTTGAACACTACTGTATAACAGCATAATATGTGCAAAATGACAAAAATCACCATATTATGGGATGTTGAAAAGTATATAAAAAAGTCATACTATAGTATGTCGATTTTTGTCAATAAAGGTCAAAATTTAAAATGCCTTAAAAACGGCCCAATTATAGTCTGTTGATATGTGTGGTAGAACAGTTTGTCAAGAAATGATGCAAAAATACCATATTATGGGTAAAAGTATAAGTTGTCCAATTTAAAAAAATAAAAAACACCATGTTATATTATGTCCTCAAATTATCAGACGTTCTTATAAACGTATCAACTTATATATATTTATACTTATACTAAATACGTTTAAGTAAATAATATTCATAATGTCGTACTCTGTTTTAAACACATCTGACCATAAAGTCTCGTACAAAGTCTGGTCTAGTCAAAGTTGTTTGAAGAAGAAGAAGCGAGAGAACTGATGTGGCAAGCTTGTAAATTTTATTTTTCATGTGTAAATGTCTGTTACTGATTGTATTTTCTCATCCTTTTTGTTAATGAAGGAAAAAACTGAAAAAAGCATTCACAAAGTAAGAAAACATTTATAGATACATACGCACATACAATATATCGATGTGATAAAACACAGTATCACATGTAGATGACCTGCAGGAAGCAAGAAACCTCTCGGGTCGAAGGAGTATACAGCAGAACTCGCTATCAAAGATGTCATAAAATATCTGATTCATCTTTTTCTTGAACACATCTGTGAGCAACATGAATATTTCTCCTTTAAATTTTAAAGATTTAAAGACTTTCTTGACCCCCCAAAAAATCACTTTATAGATTGAAAAATAAATCTTTTATTTCACGTGTTGCTGTTTTGATCAAAAAGTGGATAATTTCTTTAACATTTCTAGGAGGAGCGGTGACTCGGCTAGACATCTTTGACTGAAATCTGCTGTGAATTCCCTGGTGTGTGTGTGTGTGTGTGTGTGTCTGTGTGTGTGTGTGAGAGAGAGAGAGAGAGAGAGAGAGAGAGAGAGAGAGAGAGAAACAACCATGCATGTCGGGTGGGCGAGTGTGAGATGAAACATACTGTACACTGACAGAGACAGGATACATTTACAGTTTTACAACGTGAATTTTACCACTCTGTTGCAGGCAAAATGTAAAAACTAAGTCGATTTTTAAGAAACAAATCAACTCACATTGTTAGACTGAAAAAAAAAAGAAGATAAAAACTAAAAGAAAAGCCCTTCAGAGATTGACGATGGACTGTTTCCACTTTTTGAGTGATGATAAAAACTGGAATGTTTTCAGATACGACACATCTGTCATTGGCTTTTCAATCCCTGTTCACCTTCAGATTTTTATTCCTATTTTGGTTTTTCAGCAACATGAACATTATGCTGACAACAGTGGTAAAAACACACCGTTTTTAGCAGTGTGTGTGTGAGACAATGTGTGTGTCAGGCTGAAAACAATTAGACTAAATTAAAGAAAGAAATTGTACCTCAAATATTCACACACAAAGTCGATCCCACACATCATTACCCATGACCCCGATACTGTAAAACCTCCACGCAAACCTTTATTATTGCTGCTTCTTCATGGCACAAATAATATAAACAATACATCATGTTATTCATACTATTATGTTCTTTTTTTATGCCATGCAAGCTCACTACAGTACTGCTTCTATATTAGCTTATAATTACACAGAAAGCGACAAAAATAAATCAGGAAACAGAGCAGGTTCAGATTTGATTAGCCACACACAGTGCCAGACTAACTTCTACAGCTGGTTTTTTACAGTTTGTGAGTAGATACAAAAGGATTATTATTGTCATTATCACACAAAATAATGGTTATGATAGTAATAGCAATATTTATAATAATAATAAAAAAACACATTCTCAGGGCATCACAAATATAATGAACCAAAGGGGGCCAAACATAATGTTTGAAATAATTTAAACATTTCTGACATTCATTCCTTCGGGTGTTTTTTCTTTTTTTATGTACAGTATATATTTATTTTTGTATAGAAGTAGTGCGTCATTTTTAGAAATAACAAATGAAAAAAAAAAACACAAAAGGGCTGCATTCTGAGAATGCTGTGCAAATAACATCTTTTTTTTTTCAAACATTAACCCTACAAACTTTACCCTTGTATTCTTCACAAGCACTCACAAACACAAAACTCTCGACTCATTCGAAACTTTGATTTCAAAACCGTCACATCTGCCGTCCACTGACAGACAAAAAGACTGCAGTCAGCTTTGATTCTGGCAGGTTAATGTGCATCGATTCAGCAAATAAAAGCACTACTTTGTCTAATCGGCCTTAAACATCTCACAAGTAACGAGCCGAAGAGGTTCTGATAATAGAACTCCACCTGTCGCAACAAATAACTCGCCAGCTGAAGTCAAAACTCAGCGATAGTTGGAAATTTTATTCGTCCCGCTTTTCAAATCACACTGTGACATCTGGACTCCTGTCTGATACAAGACAACACGGCCTCTACGGAGAAGAAAAACGAGGACCACCTCAGACTTCCTCCTCCTCACCTGCCCTCATTTCACCTGCCAGCAGGAATGAAACTTCACTGCATATTCGACCAAAAAGAGCCGAAGATAGAAACTTCTTCCCTCTAATCGGACCCTCAGCACTGACGGAGTTGCCTCTCTGTGTGTTAAAATCAGTGCTGGCAGTGTTGGCACATCATCAATACAAACTACGACCACCAGAGATTAATCAGTTACTCAGTAACAGTCACATCTGCTGATATTCAGGACACTCTCCATCTAACTGCTCCGATACCAAACGTGGTCAGACAGCCACTTCCTGTCGCCAACATGCTTTAAGTTTCAAAGAAACTGCAGCAGCGTGGACCAGATACTGGCTCCTCTCCTCAGCATTTATCACCCCATAATCCCTCAGGACCTGCCACGCCTCCATGCAGCAAACTGAACAAAGTGAAAAAGTGAACGAGACAAAAAACAAACAAACTCGCATGCAGAATTTTCAGGATAATTTCTGCAACGAGATCCATCTGCATCCTAAAATCTCCGGGTCTGTTTCAGATGAGCATCTTCAGTCTAATGCTGCTTTCAAGTGCCGTCAGAAATATCAAAATCACGAGCATATGACTTAAAAGACGACCTTAAATGCAGCTCATATGAAACAAAGTCTCTAACCTTTCAAAATAGAAAAAAAAAGAACTTAGTAAAGAGTAGAAATAAATGAAAAAGAAAACCAGTCTTTCATAAACGTCTCCATGGTCACACTGGGAGTTAATACAGTTTTTTTTTTTTTCATTTTTCATCAAGAAAAACGTGACAGCAGTGTCTCACAAACATGTATGTATACACTTTTTTTCCAACAAGATTACACGCACAAACTTGTTTTTAAACGTGTGAATGATTTTTAAAATGAGTCAGAAGGTGAGAGGCGTCCAGGATGTTAAATGGAGTTTAACTGACAGAATAAAATAACCGATCGCCTCGCGCCAAGGAGGCTGTTTTTAAGAAAACTCCCTGAAGAGAGGCGACAGAAGGACTTCTCACACCGTGTGACGTCCCAAACAAAGTGTCTAAAATGCCAGTCCTCGAGCTGTCCCATAAGATTCCTCAGCATGAAGGAAAAACAAAAAGATCGACAAAAGAAAGGCTTGTGAAATTAAAAAAGTCAGAACGTTTTTTTTCTTAGAAGAACAGGACACAAGAAGACGAGTGTAAAGTCTTGAGTCACGTAGGTGATGAAGACAAACAGTGATGATGTTTCCTTTTTCTCCGTGTTTTAAATGAGATGCAGTCAGACGAGGCAGCGGAGAGCAGCCGTGGCTCACATGCTGTGATTTTTAAGTTTAACTGGTGCTGCTGCATTCATGTCATGGAGAAATAGACGTCTTATGTCACCTATAAAGTGGACGATTAAAGTCTTTTGGCAATGTACCACTTTATGTCCACAATATTGACTTCTGAAATCACTAATGAGGAAAATATCTGTTGTCACATATATAGCTGATAACTGATTTTGTGATCAAAAATGCTTTAAAATTGCTCAAAGATTTTTCTTTTTTATTGTCAGGAACTAAAAAAGCAGCTAAATGTTATTTTAGCACATTTGTCTTCACTCTTTTGCCTCAAAGATTTGGCAAACTAGATCAATTAAGTATTAAAAACTATGAAACAACACAGTCAGCATGTCATTCTTTTAATCTAGTGCTTACTTACTATATTTGTTAATAGTCAGAGGGAAATTCCCATTCCTAATCCTAACAATAACACTATCAGTGCAGTCGCAAGGATTGTGTTTTACCAGCTAGTTGAACTATTTCCATGGCACTGGAACTCAGACCCAAGAACCAAAACTTTACTTTGGTTGCTGCAGTTAAAATGCATGTTAAAGTCTCCAGAAATGTTCCTGCTACAAGTTAAATTCTGACATACTGAACTGTAACTCTGAACCAGCTAGTCACTCTAGTTTAGGTTACCCGATGACATGAACGCAGCACGCGGAGAAGAAGTAGTTGAGGTCATGGAGCCTGGACTTCCTGGAAGTCATGCGATGTGTGTGTTGAACCCTCCCAGGTGTGATGGCGTCTGACCACAGCTGATGTGTGCATGTGACAGCTGGTGTCTGAGGAGGGGGGCGGGTCTAGATGGATTTGGAGGAATCCTGTTTGCTGATGAGAACTTCCAGCAGGCGGAGTTTGGCCTTGATCCTCTTGTACTCCCTGTACTCCTCCAGCATCGGCACCCGGTCCTCCTTCTGAACGTTTCTGCAGCACAGAAGAGCAAGAGAGGAGAGTAAGATCTCTGAATGACACACGAGTCCTTTACTGCCTCAATAACCCATTCTAAATATGAGGGGAAAGATGATTTTTATCATCTATTAATATATTTTATATTTCACCTGCATACTGCTACTTACTTGTGCAATAATAACAGGTTGAAGTCTGTATGTTTTTTAAGATTGTATATTTTCTTAAGTCTATATATTTTGCTATTTCCACTATTTTTAGATACATATATACTGAATTTCCCTCCAAGGATCAATAAAGTACTTCTGATTCTGATTAATATGGAGCGCACAAATTTTTCACAGATAACCTGCCTTAATTACTGTGTCAAAGTCGAGATCGCCGACTGTTTCCCCTTTGGTTTATCCATGACACACAGATCCCTCTCCACGGAGAAAAAACGTATGTAGGAAATCCTTTCAGAATAAGTCAGATGTGGTGCATAGTTGATCCCGTATGTGATCTTTAATTGGGACAACAAGTGTGGCTAATAAACTGACGCATAAAAATTATTTTGGCACGCATTACGCACTGGCTGCGCAATCGGTTCTGGAGAAAACGAATAACAGTGAACTTTAGACGGAGCTGTGTTGAGGGACCCTTCTGCCAGGGTGCGGGTCTCTGATCCGGCTGCTTTAACAGCCACAGTGACACCTTGTTGCTGATCCCAGAGCTGAGGCAACAAAAAGCTAAATTTTCCTGCCTCCACATCAGAGATCACCACGTCCACCTCACGTGCATTGGCAGCACGTTGACTTGCCATTGTATTTTTCCATAATCAGCGGGCATGCAGGCAGTTTATAGTAATTTGCATGTCATCTGGGTATTCATTAGCAGGAGGAGCTGGGGCGTGGTTGGTGGCTCGTGCATGTGCGCTCAGTTCCAGCTGATTGGGATGTATCAAGGAAAGGTGCGCAGAACCTGAAGTAAGCACAGTTTGACACATGTGGAGGTGAGTTTTCGTATGTACTTTTCTAGTTTTGGTAGTACGCCATCTTTCAGTATGAAAGCTACGCACTCTTTGATACATGACATACACCCTGGGCAGCTACTTGTAGCATAGATATTTTCCATTATGATGGTTAATTTGAGAATTTATCAGGTAAGTGTAGGTATAAGTTGAAAATCAGCAGTGAAGATTAGGTTTGCGAACATTTTTGGTAGTTATCAGCAGCTGTCAGCTGTACTTGGTGGAGGTTCAACATGTTAGTCTAACAGGGATTTTGTTTGCCACATTACTGCAGGAACTGAAGGCACCATGATCCCCTAAATCTGTCATAGTGGATATCTATCAAAAGTCTATAAGTTGTGTTTTCAAATATTGACTTCAGTCAGCAAGGAAGTTATGGGGATTCATTAAATGCCAAACATTTCTAGCAGTTATTTGGATTCAGCCTGGATTAGAATCTGTGTTTTGTTTTTACTTTTACTTAAATGATGTGTGTTTGTATATAAATCTAACTTTTTGGTTCTCAGTACTACATTTCTGTCAACTTTCTTGGATACAAAAACCCCATCATGGATTGTCCTACATATATCTGCATCCACCACATTTAGTTTTTTAGTTTTCACTGAATTTATTAGCCGTCAGTCTTTATTTTGTCTTCCACCTACCTTCCATTATGCTGATAAAAATCTTCCTCAAACTCTCGGATGGTCTTCCTCAGCTTCTTCTTCTCTGCTCGGGCCTTCCACAGCTGTTCCAGCAGCTCTGGCCTGGAGGATGTTGGGATACATTAGAGCAGAGTTAGAAATTCAGAATGTAAGAATGGTCTGTCTCTCAGCTCTGCACAAAAGTACTTAAAACATGCTTTTTCTCGTCAACAGACATAATTTGGATCTTGACCCATATATTTTAGGGTTAAGAGTCCAGAGAGAAAAAGAAGACAGGAAGTGAGTTGGGAGGGATCAGCTGTCAGGATCGTGTTCAGGTAAGAGACCCGGATGTCCAAACCTGATCTGAGGTTGATTAGAGCCTGTGTGTGTGTGTGTGTGTGTGTGTGTGTGTGTGTGTGTGTGTGCGTGTGTGTGTGTGTGTGTTTGTGTGTTTGAGTGTGTGAGCTATGAGCTCGGTGACACATTAACCAGATTACATTCTCAGCAGATAAAGTCTGTTTGCTTCGATTTATTCCTGCTGGTTTCTGCACAATCAGCAATATAAAAGATGATCAAAGCTTTTAGAAATGTATCTTAAAAATGCCTGAGCTGGATAATCTATTATTGCAAACACAGAGCGTTTTATTGTATTTAGTGTAATGTTTTATTATTGTGTGCATCATGTTCGGCTTGCTGTTAATCACCGACACCTACAAGAATTTATGTTCCGCTCACATGTAATCTTTGAGATCAGTCACCCTGGAAACTTTTGAGTTCTTTTAATGACAATTTTATGACTTTTTAATAAAAAATGTTATGGCACTTTATGGCACATTTTATGACATACTATCCTATGACATTTATTTAATATCTCAAATTTTTACAACCTTTTAATAATGTCATATATTATTATCATATAATCTTTTAAGGCAATTCATTTTTTACTATGACACTTTTCATATAGCATACAATAAAAAAGTTCTTTAGGATATTGAAATTACATATTCTTTTTTTAAAATATTGAATTATTTTTTTAAATACTTTTTTGTTAATCACATTATAATTTTTTATGGTATAACATACTATACATTTAAAAAAATATAATTCATTCATTTATTATTATTAGCTTATCAAATATGAAAAATTGTATAATTATTTTTGCCTCTTCCCATTTATTTTCTTTATTTTTTATGACATACTGTAATCTCATATAGTACGTCATAAAAAAAGTATTTTTGTGACTTTAAAATTACTTTTTAACTTTTTTTAATGACATGATTGTGGGTCCACACAGGAGACTGCGCACACAAACAAAATATTTTCCATCCGACTTCTACATTAAACTGCCAAACTGTCCACTGAAATCACTAACTTGAGTAATTCCAACACTCATAAGACAACAACAACAAGTTGGCGTTCCTCATCTGACAGACAGACAGCTGAGAAATGTATTAGATTTAACATATTGTATTAACTGTGTGTGTGTGTGTGTGTGTGTTCTTACATGGACGAGGCGTTGGAGCTGGACAGCCGCAGGTCCAATGCCAGCTTCCCCGACCCCTCCTCCATATTGGCTCTCATCTGATAATCGCTCTGCCTGTCGGGTTGGTTCTGGCTCCTCACGGATCCGTCAGACGTGGTCACGAGGTCGACGGCCATGATGACCTCGGAGCTCTGCATCTCCCCGCCGCTGCTCTCTCCCTCCTCCTCGTCCTCCTCTTCTTCCTCCTCCTCTCTTTCCTCCTCCCTCTCCTCTTCTTCCCCTCCTCCTTCTCCTCCCCCTCCTCCTTCACCTCCCCCTCCTCCGTCTTTCCGCTCGTCCTCGTCCTCCTCCTGGATCTCCTCCCAGAAATGAGCGGTTTCCCCCTCAATGATTGGCTGGAGGGTCTGAGTTCGCCTTTTACTAGAGGGAGACACCTGCAGGAGAAAGAGGAGGTTAATGCAGGAGAAATGTATGAAAGTATGTAAGTAAGTAAGTAAAGTTTATTTATATAGCACTTTTCACAGATACAATCACAAAGTGCTTTACAGAAGATAAAAAGAAAGAAATAAGATAACATAAGACAATTGAAACACAATTAAACATAAAAGGTATAAAATAATATGTACAATGCATGGTGGTCATCCAAATGCCTGTCTAAAAAGATAGGTCTTAAGGTGATTTTTAAAAGAGTCCACAGAAATAGCAGACCGTAGGGGGAGAAGCAGAGAGTTCTAAAGTTTGGGTGCCACATATTCAAATGTGTGTGTTTGTATCATAGTTTAACATTCAGTAAAGCAAGGATGACACTAACAAGAGCATATTTTATGTATACTGACATTTTTTGAGTGCTGTTTATTAATTTCACAGTTTAAGTGCTCCTAAAGGTTGTATTAGATGGAAGTATTTTTAGCTTGAGATACCTATACTGCCCTACAAAACCTAACTGTAGTAACTACATTTTTGGTCGAAATTGAGTTATGACTAAAAATGAACCCCTCTATGTCTATGTCTGTTTTATCTCGTGACAAATCTTCAGTTTTGCTTTCAGAGAGATTTCAGAGAAAAAATGATGTAGAAATTGCAGTAACTACAAAATCCAACACAAAACCAAAGCAGTAATTGCACTTACCACGGTCTGCTTTGGATATATATATACTAATTTAAACATAAAAATAATAGAAATTATAAGTTAATTTGAAATGGAAATTATTATCTAGATAGTGATTAGGTAAAAAAAACTAAAATATAACATTACTTTATAATATTAAGTCTAAAATACACAAATCATTGAAAAGAGATTTTTAAACACTTGAATACACTTATAAAAAATCAATTTGAAAATGAAAATTCACTGACAACAAAATATAAAAGCTGAAAGAACACAACAACATTACAGTTACTGCACTCTGTTATTGCATTACTATTAGAACCTTTTACAACAATGCCGTAACTATGTTTTTAGGGTCAAAGGTCTAATAAAATGTCATGATTTTTCAACATAAAAATGACATCATCAATACATGTAGAAATAAGTGTCATATCACTTATCTACATATAACCAATTTGACTGGCCAGTTAAAACATGTTAAAAAACTTTAAAGCAGTTTTTCTCAGTTTTATCCTTTGCGTAGTTACTGCAGTTACGCTTTGTAGGGCAGTATAATACAATAAAACATACTATTACAATGACAAACGTTATAGATGTAATGTTGTGTTTTTGTGTACATACTGTGATCGGAGTGATGCTGACTCTGGTGAGCATCTGTTTGACCAATCTGTAGCGGTCATAGAGAGGCTTCACCACCAGACGCTCCTCTCTGGTCACCTGAGAGAGAAAGAGAAATCAGGTTTTAACGAGGGGACGTGTGTGTTTTTAACACAGCTTCACAGGATTTAGGATGTTGGGTAACTTACAGGTCGACCGTGCAGGCCCTCATAATGCAGCAGGTTCTTCTGAAGGACCGTCTTCTCACAGGACAGCTGCTCCTTGGTCATCTTCTACAGAGACAGTTGATCATGTTATAGTGATACAAGAGCTTTCTGTTGTGATTCCTTGTGCAAGTGGCATGTACTAATATAAATGTTGCACAGCTGTGACCTGCCACGGTCTCTGTGTGTGCATCATCTTATGCAATACAGCCAAGTCAAAGTGCAAAAAAAGCAAATTTATGTAATGGTTAATGTCAAAAGTCCAAGTTTGATCCCATATGGGATAATTCTAAATGTCTGTCCTGATGATTGCATGGCAAAGCAACATTTTAATGATTTAACTGACTCCAGAAGAATAAAGGAGTAATTGAATATAGCTGATCCAGTCCCTGATGATAATATCTGCTGCTCACCTTGATGTCGTCGGGCCAGCCGTCCTCCTGCTTCTTCCCTTTGACTCTGCGCTGGATCAGCTCCAGTGTTTCCTCCCTGGTGGGACGCTGACCCTTCGCCTCTCCTGCTGCATCGTAAGCGCCTTGCTCCAGCGTGGAGCCGAAGCTCTTGGGTAAGGTGTTGCTGCGTGGACGAGTCTGGGGGCCGAGCTCGCTCTCTGCGCGGTGTTTGGCGTCTGTGGAGGGAGGGAGACAGAGATGAGAGAAAGAGATGAAGGAGAGAAACGAACGGGGAGGAGAAGGAGACGGTGAAGTACAGAAGAAGGAATCAGGACAAGAATAAGTGGTACCAGAAAGAGAGAAAATCTTTAGACGAGACGAAAAAACATTTTTCACTGGACGATCAGACATGCAGAAATCTGACAGACAGCTGCGGTGGTTAAAGTCAGCCAGGAGGAAGACAAACATGCTCAGACAAGACACACAAACACACCACACCCAGTCAAAACCCAAACATGGCAAACAAACACCTTCTTCTTGAACATTTCTCTAACAGCGCCTGACTCTCAAAACATAACAAAATGAAGACATAAAAACTTTTTTTCTTCAGAACATATAATGCAGAAAACAGTGCTCGGGTCATTTAGAAAAGGGGTTAGCTATTTTTATTATTTTTTATTTAGAATGGTCAGCAATTGACCGATACTGAACATACAGTACTGATGGTTATTTAGCGATTTATTTGTATTTTTTTATTTTTTTATTTATTTCTAGAACTGGCTGACAATCTAATGCATGGCATGTATAATGTTGAATATTCCTAAATAACATAATCTGTGAATTTCCCCCTCAAAATCCCTTATCAGTAATGCTCTAATACTATGTCATTATTTTATAAGTTATATAAGTACAGGATTTTTTTTTTCTACTCAGAAGGCTAAATTCTCATGTTTTTTTCCTGGTTAAAATGGGCTTCCATAAAGTTAAATTCTTAGTTGAAAAGAAATAAAAACAGATTTTAAAAATTTCAGTCACCACATAAACACATCTATCCATCGAGAAACACAACAATAATATTAAAAAACTGCTGTTCTCGTCCTCACAATACTTTTGAGAGACACCTTTAGTTAAAATATCTCGTCCCATCATGCCGTTTCAACAGGAAGTACACCAAAACAAAGAAGCAAGATGCTCTCGTCACAATGCCGCCTCATTGTGACTGTCAGCAGTGTATGTAATGTCTACTTACTGAGGGGTTGGTACTTACTGAGGTGATACGGTCTAGAGCTCAGGCCTGAGTAGGGGTGGAGCGGGGGGGTGAGTGTGTGATGGGGAGGTGAGCAGATAGAGGAGGAGGAGGAGGAGGAGGAGGAGGAGGGGGAGAAGGAGGGAGCATGGTGGCGTCTGTATGAATGGAGCAAAGCCTGGTGCCTCAGCGTGCTTCTGGGTAAAAGGTGGTGCTGGCGTCCTGGTTGGCCGATCAGTCAATCAATCAATCAATCGGTCGGTTGGGCGATAGGTGGAGCAGGGAGGAAAGTGGAGAGCGGGTGCTCGCGTTATTGTTGTTTTCAATTTTGATTTGAAACAGAGTGAGAAATGTTTCGGCCACTGCGTTCTCCGACAAGGAGAGCCGTCACCTCACATGGAGGGTGGACGAGTGTCATGGGGCTCGTTCAGTTTGGTGAAACGATGCACAAGAGAAACGAAAGTGTAGAAATATCTATAGATCAGATATTTAATATTTTACTTTTCTATAGCTGGGTTTGGCCTTTCTAACGGGCAAAAACAAAAACTTCTGCTGCCTCAATTTTAATTCTGATATTAAAATAGATTCTTTTTTTAAAACTTTATTTCTCCATATTTAAAAATATTATCCATTTATGTATAACCGAAAGTCTGATCCACCGTTTCACCTCACTGAATTCACTGCAGAGATAATGAATGTGGGTTCACAAGGACGCACCAGCACACTGGAGGGTGGGAGCAACGCATGTGAGAGCCACGTCAACCTGGCATGAGCGTGTCTGTGTGTGTGTGTTAGACCAGCAAACATGCGATGTTGTTACAAAGGTCAAAGGTCTGGAGTGGGGGGGGTCAAGCTGTCCAGCGTGGAACAGGATGGCACACAGACACTCTAACCCCGACACACAAATGCACATTCTTTCTTTCACAGGAAAAGAAAGAAAAAAGAAAAGTGGTTCTACCTTTAATCTGCCTGCGGATCTTTGTGAGGTCGGTCATCCATTTGAGGACTTTGGGGTTAGCTGCCTTGTCTCCGTGAGAGGGCTGCAGAGAGGAGAGGACGACAGAGAACTGGTGTTTTTACATAAACTCTAAATCAAGTTCATTTTTCTACGGACTACAGTGATCTGCTTTTATGAATGCAACAAATCAGTAACTTGTCTCTTTTTATGCTGCTTTCTAGGTCTCTCTTGGAAAAGAGATTTTTTTTTTTTTTTTTTAATGTTTCAATGGTGCTGACCAATCAAAAATGCTGCTTCAAGTTGTGTGTGTGGAAAAAGCAGCAATATAGTCTTACTGTGTCATGTTGTAGGCTGCTTCCTTTAGAGGAGCAGGGAATTTGTTTCACAGTTTGAGCATGAATTTTAGACGGATAGGTTAGGATCCTTACAATTGATATTATCAGTACTGGACATGAACAAGTGGTATTGAGCTTTGGAAAGACAAAAAGGAGTCAGAGCAAGTTAAGGTAGGAAGGATGAAGGTTTGATGGTGTGGAGATGTGAGGTGATGTTTTGCTTCTGATAAATGCTTTATTTTTAAACTAGTTGAGTTCTGCTCGATAATGCAAACAATCAGTATATATCTTATTATATATTATATATTCTAGAGTAACGTTACATATCTACACACAAAGTTCCCATTAAATTACTGGCATTTTCCCTGAAATGGTACGAAGTCTTGAGGTGGAAAATTGGCACGACATACAATCCCAGGCAGGAAATGTTCCTAAACATTTCAGGGATAGAAAGGGAGCTATTTTTTTTACCTTGTAGTTCCTCTCCTTCTCAAATTGCTCTTCAAACTGCTTGATTTTCTTCTTCAGGTGCTGAAGCTTCTTGGTGAGTTGGTGGGTCACTGAATCTCCTCCTCTCATCGCCTCTTTGGAGCCAAATGATGCCCGCCGTGGCCTGGAGTGACAGAAGACACAAAAAGATGAAGGAACTGCTAAAAATGCACACATGTATGCTCTAATTTGACTGATTAAACAGCATAAACCCATAAACAGAATCTAAAATCGATGCTGGTGAGTCAGCTGGACCGTACCTCTGTGCTTTGGTGGGTGAGGTGGCGTCCGGGTCCTGCTGGAGAAACCGCTGGGCACCGTGCCCTCCAAAGTCCAGAAAGCGCCGCGCCAGGAGGTGAGGGTGGGAGCGGGAAGAGGAGGGGGAGGCTTCCTGCCCTCCCTCCCCCTCATCCTCCTCGCCTTCCTCCTCCAGGAGAAGCGGAGGGAGAGGAACCATGCGACCGGCCAGCGGGGAGAGCTGTGCCTCTCCGCTCTCGCTGTCGTCCTGCCAGGATTTGAAAGCAGGCACGGGGTCTGGAGAGACAGAAACAAAAAGAGGAGAGTCAGAGGGAGTTAACAGAGGTCAGGAGAGGAGGGAGAGAAAAGATAAACTTAATAATTAAAAGTAATACTAACAAGAGTATTACACGTATCAATAAGACAAAAGCTGCCTGGGAGGAGGCAGACACATTCAACAACAAATTCATTTTCGTCTTCGGTACCCTGCTGAGTCACTCCTCGCCTAATTAACGGTGTCTCGACTGTCAGCGCTATGCTAATGAGCTGAGTCAAGGGGAAACAAAGGGAAGGTAGTGACGATAATGAGACAGGGGTGAGAAACAGAGAAGCAGAGTCAGGAAAAAAAAGTGTTTTCAGAGAGGAAAAGGTGTCCCGATCAATCCGCCCACTGACCCTGTCGCAAGAGGGGAAGAGCAAAAATGAGGAGGAAAAACAGCCCGCCAGCTGTGTTAGAGGAGTGTTTTTACATGCAGGGGTTTATTCATGATCACACAAGCACATTTTTAAAATGTGAGAAAGGAGAAGGTAGGCTGGTGGAGGGGCGTCTAGATATGTGACAACTTACCTTGACCTTCTTTTTGTAGATGCATACATGAGAAGTCTATGGGAGGGAGGTGGAGATGGGAAGGTGACGCTGTTTGAATGGAAGTAGGACAAGTGGGAGGAAGGAGAAGGAGGAGGGACAGGGAGAGACGAGGAGCAGTGAGGTCAATCATTCATAAGAACTTCACTCTTCAACATTCGTTCAGTCATTGAAGTTTTTCCTGAATCGTGTAAGATATTTAAGTTTATTTCCTTATAGTTCTGAGTTTTGCAGACCCCAAAAAATCACATAAAATAGGGAACTGTGGAAAGGGTCAGTCTGTTTTAGTGTGAAACTTTTCCCCCATGTGCCTTACCTTCCCACTGGTTGTCGGGGAAGAGCTGGAGGTGGGGGTTATGGCCAGAGTTTGGGTGGCATGGCGTCAGGTGGTTCCTGTTGGTCTTGCTGGTGTTGGCATTCTGATCACAGTGGCGTAAACCTGAATCCTGCAGGAGGAGAAAAAGGGAGAGATTAAAAAACAGGGAAAGAAAAGATAAAAATATAATTCAAGATAATTACAGAACAGCAGGGAGAGAGCAGGGATGGAAGACAGAAAGATAAATTAATTAAATTGGAACAAACAAAGGAATGTACAAATGGGAGACATATTATGGCATTTCCTTGAAGTTATTTTTTTGCTAAATGTTATCTAAAGATCCCCAGTTGTCATTCTTCGGTGCTTGTAATTAAATTAAATTAAATTAAATTAAAACTTCAAAGGCTCCTTTGGAAATTAAATCAACTCAGAAACCATTTTAGTGCCAGAACACAAACACACACACACACACACACACACACACAGACACACACACACACACACACACACACACACACACACACACGCACACACACGCACACACACACACCCTCTTTTTTATACTTACACAGCTTATGGTGTCAGTCTGAGTCTGCTCCATGTTGTCACAGGGTTGATTGTCCTGCCTAGAAACAGAAGACAAACTTGAAAAAATAACTGCAAATACAAGTGAAAAAACAAAAACATATCCATATTAAACAGTTTACAAATTATTTAACAAAAACGAGCTATGACTAAAAGTCAACAAAATTTCAGAATTTCCCGAAATTGTATTTTTAAGTGACATGCCTTTTAGATATTCTTGCTCAGATATTCAAAACTGATGTATTGTTTATTGCTGTGTTAGTAAATCCAGCAAAGTGTGCTTAAATCTTGAACCTTATTTGTCGTTTTCCTGACTCATTGTTAAGCTGCAGAAACAGTATCACAACTAAAAGCCTCTCCACGACGTGAATGTTTTACTGTGGGAAAAACTCATAGAGCTGCTCCTTCAACTGTTGGAAAATCTCACATTTGTTACAACTAAAATCAATGCTGTGTCTATTGATCGTTTTATCCCACTGATTAACCTTAACCCATTTTTCTTGAAGAGGTATGAAACAGCGTTTAAGCTCTGGCGTCCCGAACCGTTTATTCATTTTTTTACAATTTAACACTGCATGCCGCATGAGCCATGGTACATTAACTGTGCTCGTTAACAATCACAACCTGGAGGCATGATACAGTGTGACGTATGAGGTGTTAAAACTACAAGAGCATGCAGTGTGAGTTAATGTGTGTGTATGTGTGTGTGAGACGCAGAGATAATAAAGGTCTGTTTCAGCGTAAAAACGAGCTCCAGCTGAGACAGCATGTCGAAGTGATTTGAGGTGTCAAGTGATCAGAGCAAGACAACAACCCTGCATGTGTTTGAGAAAATACATTTCTGTCTGGGAAAGAAAGAAGTCCTCCTTCTTGTACTGTACATGGCTTACACTCATCTGCTCATTCAAATAAAGCCTAATATGTTCTATGGTACTGAACTCTTACTTCTGGTCTTGATACTAAACCCGAGTTTTCCCTGGATTTCTGAAGGTACTGTACAGTCATTACGGTTTGGGTATTCTCCCAAAGAAAAGCTGTTTGACTTAAAACTTTCTATTTCACATAATGCATAAAAAGCTTAAGAAAAAACTTACTATAGTTGAATACATACTGTTTTTATTAACACATATCACAGCCTTCATGTGAACTTTTAATCCTTCTGGTAACATTTAAATAACGTTTCTGTAATTATATTTGTTGTTATATTGTTCTATACTTTCCCCTTGTTTATTTAATATTTATATTTATGTTATATTTGTGCTATTGTTTATACCACCCGTTTTTATGGATCCTTCTTTCTGCTATCGTTGTTGCTGTAAACTTGGTAACAATTAGTGCAATTTCCCCATCAAGGGACTAATAAAGGTTTATCTTATCTTATAATGTATAATAATAATAATAATAACACAAGCCTATAGCAAAGACCCCGGGCTCTTAACTTCAGACCTCTTACATGTCTGAACCAGCTGATGTTCAATCCCTGATCCAACAGTAAAGAATGTGTGTTTTTAGTTGCATGAAGGGTGTTCAAAACTATTATTTTTACAACTATTGTTGTGTTATTGATTTCTTTTCCACTGTTCAGGGTCAATAAACAGATGATGATTACAGCTGTGGATATGGTAGATGGGCTATCGTGTGAAAATTGTATTGATAAGTTAAAGCAGCCGCGTTCCAACACGCTCCCCTCGTCCCTGGTGCCGTGTGTCAGCTCGTCCAGATGCTCCTCACATTGTTTATATGTTCTTACAGCTTAAGAGCAGTGCAAAAAAAAAAAGCCTACACGTGGTAAAAAGTGGTAGAAAAAAGCATGTTTTCATCTGTAGCTAATAACTTTTCTTGTATATTCCTGATAAAAGGTGCAACTTAAGCCTTGACATCAAACTGACACTCACCTGGCAGTGTTGATGTTGTTCTCAGCATCTCTGACAGCCTCTGCGTCCAGGTCCATTCCAGAGCTCTCCTCCAGGGTGGCGCCAGAGTCCAACGAATCCTGCAAGAGGGAAACAGCAATTTCTTTTTTAATAGATGTTAACGATTTTTATCAAAACAAAAACACAAACAACATACAAGTGTTCTCTATATTCACAAAGATATCACAACAGATAGGAAAGTAAACCACCATCCAAACCAAAATGATCAAGTAGCTCACGACTGACCTTGCTCCAAAAAAGTAAAAAACGCAACATAAAAAAGAAAAGGGAGAAGAGAAAGGAGTCTCACAGTCACCCCTAGCTGTGGCATTTGTCACCCTATAAACATACTGTGCCTTCTCTCAATCATGTATAGTGAAAGTAAAATTAGAAATTATATTATAGTTATTGTTTTAATGAATGAAAATCAGAGGGTTGAACAAAAAAAGTAGAGCAGAGGAAAATATATGAATGGGCAAGAAGAGAAACAAATCCTACCTACACAGGTGTATCTCTACTTTTAGAAACTACACACGTCATCATGTTTCACTTCCTTTATCAGTGAACACAGGGCTTTTGTGCTTTGAGCCCCAGCCTACACATTACCATTCAAAATGATTGCACCACAATTACCAAGGAAACAATGAGGTATTTTTGTAGTGGGGTTAACCATCACAACTGCTAACCTTTATTCACTATGTAACTAAAACTAGTACGTTTGACTGTAATCGTGAACCGACTAATAACTAATGCTACAGAATTATTTATGATTTAGAGCTCTAAACAGCCACACTTCATTGTTTATGTTATGTTTGTCAGAAATGAAAAGTTATGGTGGCGCATGACTGTGGAATAAATGACATAAAGCACATGTCACTCTGGCATTTTAACTGTAAAGCGAGGAAATGGTGTGTGTTTTGTTGTTTGGCACACGGGCATTGCTGTCATTCTTTAGCTGATCTATTTAAAGACCCAGATTATTGTTTAAAGAGGTGACACGTTCCTCATCGGTTCCAGGACACTTCTCAGTCTGTCTGCCATGTTGTCTGCTCATCACCTCGCTCCTGCCGTCTGGATGCTAAAATGGTCACTGCTACTACTACTGTACTTCTACTGTAACAAGGCTGCCTAAAATATATATTTGTGACTCTTGCTGAGATAAATAAATAAATAGAAAATGAAAAATTGAGGGATTAAAGGGTCAATATAGTCAATAAATTTCTATCAATCAATAAATAGATCAATAAATTGCTTTTTGTTTTAAAAATGACTACTTTTACCTCCTAAAAAATTGAATTAACTTTTGTGAAATATTTTATTTATTTATGTTTTATCATTTATTTATTTTTTAATTTATGTTGAATCATTTAAATATTTATGTTTACATGAATTTAGATTTTTTTCCCCCCTAATTTCTTTATTTTAGGATTTATTTCCATATTTCTTTATTTCATAGGTGTATTTTTTTAAATATAATATTGACTGAAATAGCATTCCATGATTTTGCTTTAATGGCAAATATTAGAAATTAAGAAAAACATTTGGATGGATTATGGATGCAAGTGTGGCACTATTGAAACATAATTCTTTTATCTCTTTCACTGTGATTTAAAGAATGTGATCTTACCTTTGGTCGTCCATTTTTCACCAAAATGTGAAGAAAACAAATATGAATCAATATAATACAGAGGGTGTAAAAAGTGTAAGTGATCCGGCCGACACTGAGGAAATTTCACTTTCAAACTGAGCTGCAATAATTTTACAGTCTAATTCAGCCTGATGTAATCCCCTTGTGACTTTAAGTAACCAAGAACAAAACACAGCCTGTGTCTCAGCGTTCTCATTAATCCTTGTGTACATTTGTAAAACAGGTCTGTTGTCATCTCTGCTGGCTATCCTGGAAACATTCCACCTATTGTAGCCAATCGGAGCAGAACAAAGATGGACTGTGCTGATAAAATCTAACATTCAGCCTCGGAATGAACTGACAGACTGAGACAGGAACGAGGTTCGTTATGGGAAATATGCTGCCAGCCCACACAGCAACTGGTCAGGATCTGTGTATGTGAATGTTTTTGAGGGAAATCAGCACTGTGTGTGTGTGTGTGTGTGTGTGTGTGTGTGTGTGTGTGTGTGTGTGGGAGAGAGAGAAACATTGAACATTGATGATTCTTCGCGGTTTCTAGGATGTGTGTATTTCATGCCTATGAGGGTTTGACCCAAAACAGTAATTTTGAAGCAAAGTTTTTTAAATGCCGCATTAAAGAAAATGTGAATTAGGGAAGTTTCTATCAACTGGTTAAGAGAATAAACAAAGCTGCATAAGCGCACTTTCCTCAGGAGATGGCAGTGTAATGTATAAATCGGATAAATTTGGCCATCCACGTGAGAAAACGACTAATGTGTGTTCGAGTGTGTGCAGCTTAACTTGTGTATATGTGTTTTGTGTCTCCTACAGACCTGTGTGTCTTTCTGGCTTTGATGTATGTGCTGCTCGGTTGGCGTGAGTGGGGTCTCCCCTTCTGTGTCACAGGGACTGTCCTCAGGGTCTGTTTGTTGCTCTTCATCTCCATGGCATCCCTGGTCTGCAGGCTCACTGGGACTCATCCTGGACAAAAGAAGAAAAAATAATAATAGAAAATTACTAAACGCTTTTTAGTTTTTGGATTAAAATGTGTTTTTTTAAATACATTTTGGGAAGGAAGTGAGTTTTTTATTTATTTTGCAATTTCAAGCGCAGTCCCTATAACGAGTCTCTAACAAACGGTTTGACACTCAGACCCTTACGCCTGGATTCCACTGGATGCGTAACGGCTGCAGATCCGTCGTCGGAGCCGTTACGCATCCATTATAATCAATGTGTGAGATTCCACCGACTGCAGATCCGCTGCGTAATGAGTCCGACAACGCAGGGCCATCCGACAGCCCTCGCAACACTTGCGCAGAGCTTCTATTTTTGTCGGACGACGGAGCACTACGCATAAATTCAGCACAGAGCAGATCGTTCGGGACAGGAAGTCTTGCACAGACACAAAATAAAACACCGGTATATTTTCAAAATAAAATACCTCGGGTTCGCTAACGAGGCCGGCCGGCTCGTTAACAAGCCGGCCAACCTCGTTAGCGCTCGTTAAGACGGAGTCGCTGGATTTGTCTCCAGTCATTAACGAGGAGATGTTGATTATCTTCCAGTTATATCAATTGATTAGGCGTGAATTCGCGAGATCTCGTGCGTCCTCGGGACTCTGCTGTCCGCAACAGCTCCGACACAGACGGATCCGGTGGGTGTTGACGGACTGCGTAGATACGCAGCCGTTGCGGACAGACCCCTGTCGGAGTCGTTACGCATCCAGTGGAATCCAGGCGTCAGGGACAAACATGTCCCCTGTGACCCACATTAAAAGCACCTTTTTTAATCCCACAGTCATGAAAACAAAAATTCACCCATCTGTTTGATATAAAATAACAAAAATGATTGTGGGGTTATGTAAAAGCACTCTTTAAAAAACATTAAAGAGTTGAAATTCTGATAATCTGATAATAAGTAAAATAACTGGTTGTTTATAAAAAAAATATTAAAATTACTGAAAGTGGAAATAATTTTAATGCATAGGATTTTTATTAACAATTTTAGGAGACATTAGAGGACATTTTTGTCCAAGAGGGGAGGTTTTTATTCTTTAAATCTCACACTGCAGAAAAAATCAATGTCAGGCTGTGAAAAAACAAAACAATCCCCTGAGCATTTAGTATACAGAAAACAAACTGGCATTTAAAATACTGAAAATGAATGAATATTGGACAGTTATGAACAGGATTTAAGGTGGATAAAAGATTCCACTTCCACAAATAATAATAATAAAAACATCATTTTATGGCAGTTTTTTTGACCTTGCCTTATTTGTCCTCAAAGGTCTTCAGGGCAGCTTTTTAAAGGAATGCCTAAAGGTCAAAACACTGACCGTTAACATACATGCCGCTGCCTGTTTTAGAAAGCAGTTTAAAACTCCTGGACATGCTGTTATGTCTTAGAGGTTACTGACCACCGAACAGCTGCTACCTTCAACATGTAGAATTTGCTAATTAACATCACAGCTGTCAACATGTTTACCGGTAACCCGAGCCATCTGGCTGGCTTTGTGCCTTTGTACATAATGTTCGCTCTGACAAATATGGATCTTAAAAGTCATCTGATGTCACTTCCAACCGCTGAGGAATCTGTGTAACGCATGTTTCCACCAGCAGGTGCACAGAGTAAAGACGCAGAACACAACAGGTTGTTCCTGCAGGTTTGCAGTGTAAATATGTTCTTACACTTGATTCACTTTGTATGTGAATGTTAATGTGTGTGCACGCAGACTCACCCCTGGCTGTCATAGTTGCTGAGGTCTTGGTCGATGGAGGTTTTCAGATCGAAGAAGTGCTGCTCCACTGCAGCCCTGATGGTTCGCTGGATTATCCTTCGGAAAATAGAAAAAAACACTTGTTTTTAACTGTGTGATGATGTATTTAGTTTTGCTGAAAAAGCAAAGTTTTGTGCTGTGTCCTAGTTTCAAACAAAGGCAGGCTAACAGTTCTTTATGATACCTTGAATTCAGTATTTAGTTTATTAGGGTGACCCCAGCCGACATCAAACTGTTAAAAGATTTAGTTTCTAATATAATTTCACAAGGTTACCTGGAGGTGGTCCATGTGTTAAATTTCCTCCACTGGAATTAGTTTAGTTCAACTGTAATGAGGGCAAACTGTAAAACTTTACAGTGATTGTGTGCACAGGGACACAGCCAAAGGTTTACTAAAGTACTTTGGATAAGATTCATCAAAAACATCCACAGATATAATCTCTCAAGGTAATCTTAGGTTACCTTTAGACTCAATATGCATGTAAAAGGCTTGTTGAGTCCCATTCATGCAGTTATCAAACATTGTTTTTGTCATTTTGTCATTCAATTTTAATACTTCAGATCCTCTAACTTACCAACTATGGCTATGGCCATAATAAAATCATGAATACTGCTGGTTGTCTTTAAACTGTGGTGCATTCGAAAAAATTGTTTAAAACCATAATTCAGTTAATATTGCAAAGCCAGAAGTTTCTACTAAATATAGAATTTTGTACTTGAAAATGATGAAAATTAACCATTAAAATAAATGTACATTGTACTAAAATTGGTATTTTCTGCAAGTACTTTTCATTTTTTAACTGCAATGTCCACCAACAAGAATCCAAAAGTAAAAATATAATACTTCATATTTTGTAATCTGTCAAACAATCCAATTTCCAGAATAAAACCCAATCATCTTAATGTTTTACCAGCCAAATAAATGTTCTACATTAGGGTTCAATGATGTGTAATGCCCTCCACTGTGCTCATTTATTGAATCGTCTCTGCAGGAGATTAATTTATGTGCTCTTTTCTTCTGTTACACTGAATCCAATAAGCTTAGTGCATTGTTCACCCATTTAATTAAGATCTCTGTTTTCAGAATGAGGTTTAAGTAGCAACGTAGTGATGATGTGCAGGTTAAAACCTTCATATCTGGAACCACATGTAAGCCTCCTCACATAATCCTACCTCCTACCTGTCATCAGCCTCTTTTCATGAACAGAAAGACCTCTACTAATCAATTAATGACTGCAGCTTGAAATGACAAATTGATGTATTTATCTTCATGCCAAATACAGGAATGTATTCCGAGAGTCTAATAATCACTGAAATGGCTTCTTTTCAGTCCTTATGAAGTCAAAAAACCCAGTCAGGTTCTGAAAGGATTAATAATGCTTAATCTAGAAGCCAGGGAGGAGAGAGGAGAGGACATTACAGCCTATAAAAGGTAACAGCAGCAGACACACTCTGACCTCTCCTACACCCACGTGACAGTTGATCCACAGGCTCTACTGAGATTTTATTAAACTTGCTCGACCACGAGTATCCCTCCCTTATTTATCCTGACGTCTCTCTTGGCTTTGTTTTCTCCTGCAGCTGAAACAGCAGCAAAAGTTGAGGTAAAAAAAAAAAGACATCTCCCAGCTCTGTTCACACTCCTCCACAGCACCTGCTGCTCCTGATGGTTCACACTTCGTCACTGCATCTTGTTTTATTAATGTTCCCCCAAAATCCTTCTAGTCTTTACATTTATTTTTATCATTTGCTATGCTAGGGACATTTTTGGGTTTTCAATTTTGAATTTTTAAATAATTTAAGCAAAAAAACAAACAAACAACCAAACATCAGGAGCTTCAGTTAAACAAACATTGGCATTAAAAGGGTTCTAATTCTGAAAATGAATGAATATTTGGTAGTTATTATTATTTGGCCTGACGTTGGTTTTAAATTTACCTCAGTGAAAGTGGAAAATAATTTGTAGCATTTTCTATCTATCTTTAAAATATTTTTACATTCAATTACATATTCCAGACTGAAATAATAGCACTTAGTTTGCAGAAAATAAATACATTTCCATGTTTTTTCAAATAAATACACCAGTGGCATTATGTAAATAAACTGTAAAAAATAATTTGATCACGACTGATGTAGGTTAAATAACTGAACTCAGTGAAAGTGGATTTTTTAAAATATGCTTTTATGGCAGTTTTTTTGGACGGTGACATTTTTGTCCACTCAAGACATCAGAATAAGGCTTCACTTTGTTATTGTATATATGCCAGATCATACTGCTAAGTTACATAGTTTGAAATGGAAGACTTGGAGCTGAAACATAACTGTGTTTGGGCTTTAAATCAATGACCATTTAAGGTCAAACTCATAAAGGTGTGGCTGAGGACTGATAAAAGTGTGTGTGTAAGTGAGAATATCTATCAGACAGACACCCACAGAAACTGTGCACTGGGCCACAAGCCCTCCTTCACCTTCACAGCAACTCTATCTCTAAAGCTCTCCTAAAAAGTACTATCCATCACATACAAACACACAGACAGTAAAAGATGATGCACATGTCGGTTTCTCTTTCACACAAACACGGTCGAGAGGAGCACAGTGTGTTTTTGCTGCTGTCGTTTAAATTTTGTGTAAATCATTTCCTGCTTCCCAACAAAGGAGAGGCCTTTTGAACACATCCTGGTAGCCCGAAGAGAGCGAAGACATAAATCACTCAGAGACACAACACTGCAGCCAAGGTCTCTGCAGCCAGCGAATGGATTTCTGGAAATGTTGATGTACTCGCATAACATCTTGAAGATAGTCAAATTATTGGAGAATGAAATCAAAATAACATCTGTTTTCCCTACAAGTTAGGAAGACTAGTGTACTACTAAATATCATCCACCCGGCTGCTTAAAAATAACTAATTTAAAATTAAAAAAAATTTTTTTATCTTGCACCGCTTCCATTTATCCAGATTAAGTTTAACAACATTTCTCTTCAGGGTGACTTCCTTCATATTTCACAGCATGCTTTGTATTTTTACAAAATAAAAGCTTAGTAGTTCCTCAGGAACAAATTCAATAAATGATTCATTATTGCAGTAATTATTAAAAACAAAAACAAACAAACTTAGGAATTGTGAGGATTTTGGCCTCTTTTCCTTGTCAGTCAAAACAAACGTGTTATATCAAGATTCAGGAAATAGTGAAGCATTTTTCATTATTTTCAGTCAATTCATAGAAATAACAATTAAGTGTATAATTAAGAAAATAATAAGCAGTTTAACTGTTAATATTTTGATGTCAACAAATGCAAATAGTCAAACTAAATTTGATAACTTTGGCAAGATTCATTTTCTGCCACGTTGTTCCCTTTGTTTGTAATTTGATTAAACTGAATTAGTACTGACTTTCAGTTTTCTTGTTATTCCTGAGACCTGAGGCATCTTGTGTTTGTGCCCTGAAGCCTTCAGATCAGTAGACTTACATTATTAATGTAAAGCACCATAGAAAAGGATTTTATTATTCTGTTTCCATGTGATGCAGCAAAGAGGTCGAGGCCTGACAGTCATGTGATTGCTGAGTCCACGTCCTTAGGACTTTGAAAACACCGAGCTGTGCAGAATGCTTTAGTTTAGCTTGATAATCAAAACGCAAGGCCGGCTTTCCTCTTTCCTTCTTATCACTTCCTCCTAACCTCCGTCTCAGTGCTGCCTGCTCTTCTTCTCTCTTGATTCATGTGATTGTATCTGCCTCTCGAGCTGATGGCCCTTTACTCGCTCTACACACTTCCTGGTTGTCTCTCTCTTACCAGTTTTTTCTCTAAATAAGATTTGCAGGATATAACTGCTTGCTTTAGGATTGAACATTGAAATTACTTCTCCGATAACAGTTTCATTGTGTCGCTGGAATTTCAGGTGTATATATCTTTGTTTTTTTACAGTGAGTGCACATAAAGAAGTGCCTATGTACATTATTGTGAGTGAGTAAATTACTGGAGTGTGTGTGCGTGTGTACTTACTCAGCAGAGTCAGCAGGCAGGATGGATATGGGGGAGAGGTGGGAGCTATAAAGAGAGAGAGAGAGAGAGAGAGAGAGAGAGAAAGGACAACATGGTTAGAACATCACGTACTCCTCGACTCCCTCCCCATACTGACATGAAATGACCTTGGAGGGCGTCAGGCAGCAAGAGCCAAAACAGGGAATGACAATAGCCATGAACACATCTTTGCATACCATGTGTGTGAGAAGATCACATTTTTAATGCAAATTTTTACTGGACGAGGAGAAAATAGACAAAAGAAAATGGGAATAAGTGTTTGCGTCCATCCACTACCGTTATACGATTATTAGGAGTATGGGGAACCAATTCAGGAGTCGGAAAACCGAAAACCAAGTGCCCGTCCAACTTCAAACGGTGAAAAAATGTAGAAACCTGGATGTAAATGTGACATTCATGTGTGTTTTATGTATTAATCTGAGAACGGTTATATCCGATCTGTGCGGAGCGATCAGGAGCTTTTTTCCATCTCTTTCTCTAGACGTTGAAGTCATATGCCTCATGTACGTCATTCTTTATTTGCTATATCTGTTATCACAGAGATGCAGTGCCATGCGTCATACTCTGAAAGCCATGGCCCGCGGAGGGGAAAATAAACGGTGCCACAATATGCAGCCTGAAGCACTACATAAAACATCATTTATGCATGTTAATGATTATTTTAGCACCCTCAGTCTATCAAAAACGACAGGGTAGCTGGCTCTGTGGAGCTTGTTGCCTGTTGCAAATCTCAGCCAAGCGATATTTTCATGATTTTTCAGAATTTCCGCAATTTCTTTTGTGCAATTGGAAAATTTGCTTTGTAATCAAGTGCATAAAAACAGGTAGATGTGCACATTTCAGAGAGTATTGAGCAGTAGTGGTGAACCAGTATGTAATGCAGAAAGTGTGCAAGTTAGCAGGATGAGTTTATGTTCCCACTGCAGTTATCTCCTAATCCAAGATCCCTTGAGCCAAATGACAATCTCATGCATGCACCAAAACACACACACAAAGTTTCACTGGCGCCGCTCTGGGTGGGCAGATGGTTATTTAGACTACAGAGCTCTGCTCTGCTACCCTGCTGCTGCTGATCAGATAGAGGGGTGTGTGTGTGTCAACTCATTTATTCTTCGATGTTCTTTCATAAGCAAGGAAATGTGTATGTGCGTGTGTGTGTGTCTGTGGCATGAAAGAGGGAGGCGGCTCAGATGTGTCCGTTGATTCAGCACCCTGCCGCTGGCCTCACAAACACGCACACACACACACTGTCAGGCACGTCAGGACTCCAGATTTATATAACACTCCTACACACAAGGTCATTCACACTATGCCCAAGTGCACGAGTACATCTTATATATATAATGTGTGTGTGTGTGTGTGTGTGTGTGTGTGTGTGTGTGTGTGTGTGTGTGTGTGTGAGAGACTCAGGGGGTCAAACTTATCTCATTAGAAAAAAAGCAGCTGACGTTACACAACCTTTTGTGAGGATGTATATTGGTTCTTTAACAAAAAAAAACATACACACTCTCAATGCAGTAAGAAGTCCTCAGGTAGATCGATACAGACTGAATTATTAATGGCAGATAGGAGACGATAACGCCCTCCATCTTTATTCTTCTTTCTCCATCTTTTCTTCTCATCCTTGACTTGTTTCTTGTTTCTATTCTTACCATCCGACTCTCTTTTCTGCCCTTAGTTCCTTTTGTTTCTCTCCATCTTACATTTTCTCTCTACTTTATTGATCATTCTCCTCTAACTCTTCCTCCCTTTCTCTCATTCTATACAATCACACTTTTTTCATATCATCAACACTTTGCCTTACTTTCTCTCAAGTTCTCTTTTCTCCACAACGTTACATTCCTCTTTAATCTCATCCCGTACTCCTTCGATTTCTTCCTGGCTTTGAAAGTAACAAGCACCTCACATTTCCCTTTCCGACACTGTTACCTTGATTGTGAATGTGTGTGTGATGGATACAAAGAGAAGTGAGATCAAACAGTAAGCCTGCCAAAAGAAATAGTCCAAACAAAAAATGTAGGTGTGAGGAAGTAATGAAAAGTGAAAAGCTTCTGACTTTGTGTAAGGTCAGCATTTATAATGTCCATCTCTTTGCAACAGGGCTGCAACTAACTGCTATTTTATTGTCAATGAATCGGTCCATTGTAGACCATTAACTTATAGACTAATAGATTAATTGAGAAAAAATAGTGTCTGAAAATACTGAAGAATGTCGATCAGTGTTTACCGAAGCCATAAAAGAATGTCCTCAAATGTCTTGTTCTACCCATAACCCAAAGATATCCAGTATACTTCCATAGAATGGTACAGAAACCAGAAAATATTCACATGTATGAAGCTGGAATCAACTAAAAAACAACACAAAACCTCAAACTGACTGATCAAAATAGCTGGTAATTAATTGTTGGAACCCTTCTCCAAATACATGGAGTGTCAAATGATCTGGACTGAGTTTAAAAAGGCCCTTTGTCATTTGAAACTCTCTCTCCTGTTAGTCAGTACAGAAAACTGGCCTTTACACAGGAACGCACCCCGCAGGCTCTTCTACAGCAGCGACTGACCGTTCGAAGCACTGATACCATCTGACAGCCTGGGCTCTCCCACTGAGTTGTGCCCTAAAGTGTCTTGCTGGGTGGCTGCATCACTAACAATAGATCCTTGATAGGGTCCTCAAGGACGTTACATAATCTCCCCGTGCCTTAAGTAGCAGAGATAATGTCTGATCTTACACCAGTTTACCCCTGAAGACGTGAACTAAAATCGTTGCTGTAGCCTTCAGGGTGCTCCTGCCCTCCACCAGCTCACTAAGCAGCAGCTAAGATAACATTTCTAGCAGCATCAGTTGAGCCCTCAAGGACCATACATGGCACCCTTTACAGGGCCCTTTGGGCTTCTCGTCCCTGCTGAGGATGCCATGAAGGGCAGATAGGACTCAGTATTCTGGGTCCCTGATTGTAGTAGAAAGTGGTTCTGAAAAGGTTTTGATTATGTCTCAAGGTGGAGGGTGTTCTTTTATAGCTATAGTCATTAAAATAAACATGCTTTAAACGCAGAAGAAAACAGTTACTTGCAAAGCACTTTTGGTTCATGTACATGACAAATCAGTCTTGTACTTTTTTCCACTACACAGACCCCCCCCCCCACACACACACACACTCACTATCTCACACAACATTAACTCACTTTAAACAAAACTTAAAAATGCACTTACCATTCCAAGTTTAATAATATTAATTGCGACTACCAACACTCCTATTAATATTCCTGGAAAAACAAGCACAAATCCCAACAGCTACGGCCATATACAAGCATGTATTGATGCGTTCATGCATTATGTCTGTCAATCCATGTGTGTGTGTGTTTCTACAAAGCTTGGTCGTGTTATGTAAATCCGTTAGAAGATATGCTCCTTTTGCGATAGGCCACTGCTACTGCCACACCCCCTTTTAGTCAATTGGCATAAACACAAACACACACCTTCCCACAAACACACACACCTCCATCTCCAACTTTTTGAGCTTTATGCCAAATTTCAGCTGCAAAAACTCTGGCCACGAGAGGGTGGACATTGCTCTGCTCTGAAAAAAAAAAAAAATAGAAAACTAAATACTGGACATTTGCAATGGTACGCTTTAAAGACTAACTTAATTCCTCTTGTTTTTCTTGTTCTCACATCACTGCAATGAATAAGAAATGGGTGTGTCAGTTCACTGTGATTACAATTTTGGGTGCAAAATTTAAATCAGAAAAGGGCAGTGACGGCTGTTAATTTACTCTTTAATGGTGATCCATCGGGTGTTTTGGTTGTTTACCTGATTGTTTGTTGTTTATTTAAGACATGTGACATTAAGATTTAAAGTAAGTGCACAAAAAACTGATAAAAAATGGTAAATTCAATGAAAGATCCATGTTGCAGCTGATAGTTGTTGTTTTTTTTGTTGATTTTGGCCTAAATCTGCCACAAGAGTAAAACAATAAAGCACTTGTTGGCAAATAAATGCTATTCTTTAAAAGTGCTCCAAGTAGGTCGGATTAGATCAATGACTGCCCTGCAGACACAACTGCAGCGGTAGCCAAAGACAGATAAGACCTTGATAACATCTTAAGGAGTCACACCTTTAGCTAGCCGTTTGTTGGCAGCAGTTGTAAAACCTTTGAAAGTGACCTAAGTAAAATACAGTCAATATGTACAGTACAGGCTTTTTCATAAAGCAAAAACAAAACAAATCCAAACAAAAACAAACAAGAGGAAATTCTCTCCTTGTTTTTTAAATTTGATTTAACATGGTCGTATGAGACCTGCACATTACCGTTAGTTTGATTTAAAATGAGATTAAAACACATCACTTATTAGTAGTTTACTGTTTTGATTTCACTAACTGCTTTGAGTGTGGGGAATATATCTGGGACTAACAGTTAGCTTTAGTCTTACAAAACTAAACTATAAATATTCATTTTTAGCTTCGACGTTCAGCAGTTTGGGTTGATGATTCTTTAATTGGTTTTTGACCATGTGTCTTAATTATTATTTATTAAATGTATTTTTACTTTCTTAAAATGGCTTTAGTCTTATGGATTCTTACTGGTTGATTGCTGATCTAAATTATTAAGATTTTTAGTCCTACTTTGTAACCCGTTTTGTCTGAGTTTTTGGCTTCCACCTGGAATTAAATGTGCTTTATAAATAAAGTTTTGCTTGCTTGCTTTAATAACAACATCTTCGGAGCATCTGGGGTGAGTGACGGAGTAAAATTAATTCTTTGCCAGAATCACCCAGATCTCATCAGGCTAATCTGCAGTCTGCTAATCAGCTCCCTCAGCGTGATCACAGCAGGAAAAAGCTCTCTGGGTGCGGATGAGTGCATTAGTAGGCAGGTGTGCAATACCCGGGGGCTGAGTCATACACTTCTAACTATATTTCTTTAGAAAGTATAAAGTAAATGTTAATAAAAAATATTACAAAACAGCATCCATCCATCCATCCATCCATCCATGCATGTATGTATGTATGTATGTATGTATCTAGCCTCATGTTACCATTATTGTCTTTGCTGTCCTGATCTTTATGATCCTGTGTGGCTCTTTAACTACAGTAATTGACACCATAATAGTTTTATGAAAGACCACTATAAAATGCTCGTTAAAGGTGGACATATATGCATGGATCCAATCTTGACTGGTTGCATTATGTGAATCATATTTATCATCTTTGCTAATTTGGGCGAATAGCTCTATGTGGACTCCATAATCTTCTACACATTTACTGCTCATTTACTTTGAAAAGACCAGAGACACATTACTGCCCCTGCATGTTTTCTGGTAATGAAACCTTTGGAGAATAGTGCATAGCTACGTGAAACTGTTTTTGTATTGCATAAATCTTACTTCTAGAAGTAAAGAATATTAAACCTGATATCATTTTATACTTCTAGAAGGTTTGTGACCTTCATATATTAGCAGATAAAATCATTGAGAGACATGGTTAGGCCTGGCCTTGCAATCAATATACTGCAGCAAATTGTAGAATTTTTTTCCTGCTTATTTTTATACTTTGTACCAAGGTGAAGTTTTTGATTTTTACCATGACTCAATGTTTTAAAAGTTCAGTCCAGCCTTCAGACTCACAGTGCTAATTTTCTGTGAATTTATTTTTGCTGTTCTATATGCAACTGGCCTAAATATATGCACTACAAACCTGAATACAAACAGTTGGCACACTCAGAATTCAGAGTGTATATGCACAAATTATTGCACATAAAATATTTTGAATCCAAGTCAAAAAGGATGAGCAAATGATCGCATTCTGTTTTATTTACGTTTTAGAAAACGTCCCACATTTTTTGGAATCTTGGTTGTATGTATTACATATCACATATATAGGCCAAGATATCAGTTCCACACAGTATTTACTGCAGAGCTGAAACACTGTACTGTGTATCAGTGGCCCCATCTCAGCTGTCTGAGGTTTTGCCTGTTTTTGTCAGTGTAGATGGTGGCAAGGAAAATGGCTGATGAAGGGTGTCCTTACATTATTTATAAATGTATTCTGGTGGCTCGATATAAAGAAAACAAAGAGTGTGTGTGTGTGTGTGTGTGTTAGTGAGCGAATGAATGAAAGTGTGTGTAAGGTGAGTTCGAGGTTAGTTGTAATTCCACAGAGGTGCTGTTGTCAGCAAACCTGACTCTGCTCTGTTCTGACTGGGAGGTACTACAGACTGCTGCAGTCTACGTATCCACCCACCCACACCCACCCACACCCACACACACACACACACATATATATCATTTTGGTTCTGTAACCTACAAACTTCAAACATATGCACATGATCTGTCTCTTTAAGCTTTCCCTTCACACACACAGAAACCTAAGCATCATTTTAAATCTCATAAACTGATCTTCTCGCTGCCTCTGAAACAGTAAACATTTATAGCGCTTCAAGTTTGAGCCAAGAAACTCTCACAGAGCCTCACTACAGATGTTAGCATTCAAGAAACTCAGACGCTGACCAGGTCAAAAGTTAGACATCTGTGTTTGGTTTTCTGCTCTTTTGTTTGTTTCCATCAGCTGCTTTGCACTTGAGAATATAAATGGCCGGTGCAGCTTCCCTTAATTAATTTTGAGTGATCTATTTTGTTTAGTTGACTCAACAAACCCTTTCCAGCCCAACTCTCGACTTCCTTCATTTAATCATTCCTCTTGCAGAGTCATGAGCAGCTGATTTAACACTGCTTGCACTTAGAATGTATTTGCCTGAGGACACATATAACTGGACGATCTACATTAATAAACAACGTGTGGGCATGTTTAAGTTTGTGTCGAAAGGTATTATGGTTTCTGACACAGCATAACATTTCTGTATTTTGGAAAAAAAAAGGATAAATATTTTTTCAGATAGGAACAGCATTTAAGGGTTATTTTCATTATCTTTTAATCTGTGCATTCTTTTTTGATTAGTCAATGAAATGTGTTTAAAATAATGACAAATGTCATAATTATCAAGAAAAAAAGGGGGTGTCAATCAAGAGTCCAGAAGTTTTTCATCCATTTTAACAATCAGTTAGTTATTTATCAAACAAAAAAAAAAATCTAATATTTTCAGGTTACAGCTTCTCCAGTGTGATGATTTCCTGTATCTCCTAAGTTAATCATATAAATACCTGTTTTTCTAAATGATGGTCAGAACTAACACAATATATATAAAGAAGAGTTATGGGCAATTTTCACAAAAAGGTAATTGTTATTAACGAATTAATAACAAAATAATAATTAGATACAGCCCAAAAATGATCCTGATATTTTAGAAAACATCTATTTTTCCTGATCGCTAACTTTTATATTGTATTGTTTAAAATTGTTGGCAAATTATTTTCTGCCAATCGTTTAAGTGATAGTGAAGAGAGTCCACCTCTTTAACTGACACAGAGAAAATATTTTGAAATAATATTAACCTCTGGCAAGAAGGTTATGTTTTTTTTCCGGCACAATTTTCACTTTCACACTTGAAAGAGTGCAGCATTGGCCAAAGAAGAAGCTAATATGTGAAGCAAATCAGATCCACAGGACTGATACACAAGTTATTCTTCACTTTGGTTAATAATGTTAGGAATGTGCACACACTACCAACAACTGCGACTTCCTCCAACCATGAGTGTGTCTACTTATTAAAGGTGCATGTCTCAGATACATTAAACAGTATATTTCATTGAAAAAATGCTTACAGCCATTTTCTGCCCCTCTACGTAGCAAAATGCTGACACATTCTCAGACAGACCTCCCTGCTTTCTTTATACGGAGATTGCATAACATATTATCAGCTGTTAAGTAATGAAGGGAATGGCCGCTTTCTCTTCAACTTCTGTTCTGTTTTTATTCCTGTTCTAGAAAAGACACAGACTTCCTCTCGTCTCTCTCATTTCTCTTTCATCTCTGCCTGGCAACAAAACAATGAGCAAGGAACACAATCCAATCTCATTTCCCTCCATTCTTCCATTCATAATAAAAACGGTATTGCATCACATAAAATGAAGGTTTCCACTGATTCATTCCAGCATTCCCAAGTTCATCCATTCTTCGAGCTTTCCCCTCTAATTCCTTTGTTAATTAATTCACTTCATTCATCAAATGTCTTGCCCTTTTTCATCTTTCACCCTTCAGTCCTACGTCATTCACTTATCTACCCTCCAACCACATATTTGCTTTCTCCTCCATCCATCCATCCATCCAACCATCAATCTATCAATCCACAATTCCATCCATGCACATTAATTCATTCAATCATATATATTCCAGTCAGACCAGAGGAGTTACATAACCCCGATGTTTACCTCTGCAGCAGAATGTCACAGGCCATTCTCATTTTCTCAGCTGTGTTTTCTCTCACTGTGATCTGTCCTTTTTGTTTAGTTTCAGGGTTTTTAATGTCAGCCTGAAGGTGTTGCAGTGTGGAGGCTGTCTTGTATGTCTGGGAGCCTGTTTGTCAGGATTCTGTTGTTTCTCTTCTTCTCCTTCTGCTCGGTGCGGTCACGTACTGTAGGTTATGAAAGTCCAGTGTGTTTCTTTTTATTTTTCAAACCCTGCAGAGAAGTGGGCTTGACTTTTAACCAAACTCAGCACGATTTCTGTGTCTTTCTTCTTTTTGCCTATTAACCACTTGACACATCTCCTGCAGGAGCAGAATCCAGCTGTTCAGCTTCGTTCTGTCTGAACTCTGAGTCTCTCCTTCAGATTTCTTCCGGTCGGTGTCTGTAGGTCGGCCTTATATCCAGTGGGTCGCTTATTCCAGTCGAGCACTTTGAGGTGTCAGCGTCAGTACCGGCGGGTCTATCCAGGGTGTCGCCTGGGTGCATTCTGTGGCGTCCTCTGAACCAGTGTGTGTTCTTGTGACTGTGTGTGTGTGTCAGGTTGTCTCAGTCTGCACTGTCTGTAGAAGTGCTGCAGTAAACATCCAGAGCTCTGCTCAAATATATGAGCTTCTGATGTAACCAGGCAACAACCCCCGGGAGGACCAATAGGAGGGGAGGGGCTGAAGTTGGGAGCCAATGATAAAAAAGGAAGGACTTTGGTGAGCCAATCAGGAGCAAGGAAAGGGGAGGGAGGCTTGACTTTTTTGGTCCACTCAGTGGTGACTATAAACTCAGCAGTTATTACAGCCGGACCAGTGGGCTGTGTAATGACACACACACAGATGCACATTATCACAGAAACACACACCTGTGTCTTTTGTGTCACCCCTCTATCAGGCTTTGTTAAATGTATCGGTGCTTATTTTTGACAAGCTATCATTAAAAAAACATTGATCTTAAAAGGAGATGGAGAGGAGGGACAGTGATAAAGAAAGAGCTGAGCAGAATATGAAGGGACACAGAGGGAAGAATATGAATAAACAGGAAAGACAGAGGGAGGAAACAGCAACAGAGAAAAGGAGGGAGAAGGTTGTTCAAATGTACATTTCACAGTTATATCTGTGTATACTTCTTGTTTGATTATGTAGGGCATATAAAGATCACCGATAGTCACGACTCAACTAATGCACCCACACGTCACTACCAAGAAAACTAGGTTAGGTTGTGTGTGTCAGCCAGTGTGTTTCCAATTGGATGAGACTTCAGATCAACTTTGTTCAAATCAAAGTAAGAAGGATAGCACACAGATTAAACAAGGCTTTTCCATGTACAAGAAAAGGGGCAGCCCAGCAACAAGGGCGTTGATAAAATACTTAAACAAAGCGCTATCAGAGAGAGAAGCGATAAAGATGAAGAATGTGAACAGCATAACCTGAGAATACTTGATAAGTTGTTCCAGTCTGAATCAAATTAACTTTTTAACTCTGTGATACGAGCTGCTTCAAGAGGACCTGCTCAGAACATTTTGCTTCTCAGACTGCAGCTACATTTTTTTTTGGACCAGAATAAGTCTGTTCTATCCAAAGAAATTATAAAAGAATGTCATTTTAAGATACAAGTCATGGCTTTGAGAGATGTTTGGCATCACATTGGAAGAGATTTGTTAAATGCAGTTAAAGCGTATTTGCCTTAGTGGCATGGTGCCCATTAAAGTCATGTTGAAAGAATACTTGGATAGATATAAACTTTTGAGTAAAAGTCAATATGATACAAAAGAATAAGTCAATACTATACAAAAGGAAAATAACCACACAATGACTCTTGCACCCAGAAAGATTTTGCCGTCCTTCAATTCAGGACAATGTGGCTCTTGTTGAAGCAAAGCATACCAAGAAAAATGACTTCACTTATGAAGCAACACAGTTTTAAGTAATCTTTTAACACAGTAGTCACCTTTATAGGAAACTTTTGCTTGATTAGGAGCCAGAGTGGGAACCAGACACAACAGGATATGGATTGTTTTGTCTTTAAGAAGACCCAGCTGTGATCTAGTTAAGCAAAAATACACAAAAAGGCCCCCTGATGTACTGCACAGTTTATCTGTAGGCAGGTGAACCAATGTTCAGTCTGTTTTACCAGTAAAAGTTAACTTTACTGTGAGACACAACTGCTGCTAATGTAGCTTAAATGATTAGATGATTAATCAATTTGACAGAAACATTATTGCCAACAATTTTTAAGACTTGACTTATTGTCCAAGTCATTCATCACACAAGGACATTTATTCTGGTCCCAGGAACTATTGAGGATTTGCTGCTTTTTCGACTTTTTATCATTGTTAATTCAATATTTTGGGCTATCAAGTGCATGGACTAAATGACTGCTTTGGACAAAATCTTTTTGACATATTCTTTATTAAAGAAATATTAACAGAATCAGTAAAAACTCGTTGTTACCTCCTGCATACCAATCAAAAGTATTTCCCATGACCACGGTTGGCTAAATTGTAAAATTACAATGCAAAACAACAAATAAGCAAAACTAAGTAAAATGACTTATGGTATAATATATGCTACAAAATGACAGACTTGTAAAATACTCCAACAGTCCCTGACTCCCTCAAGGAGTTTAATCTTTTAAGTGTGCGTCACACTTTTTAAAACTATAAAAAGAAGCACTTTATTAATCCCTCATTGGGGAAATTAATTTTTTACACTCTGTTATTGTTATTCACACACACACACACACACACACACACACACACACACACACACACACACACACACACACACACACACACACACACACACACACACACACACACACACACACACACACACACACACACACACACACACACACACACACACACACACACACACACACACACACACACACACACACACACACACACACACGGTCTCTAGTTTCAGCCACAAAATATATGACATTCCTGAAATTCCCCAGGAAAGGAAAGAATAAATGTTTTCCAACTTTGGTTGTTAATCATCAACTAGATTTGGCTAAAGTTTGGTGTTGGTTTGTCCTTTTTGTTTTGGCCAAACTGTCATCTCAAACATTAACTTCATCGACTGTGACTAACACAAAGAAACTATAGTGGTGAGGTGTTGACAGAAGAAAGCGTCTGCAGCAGCGTGTGGGCTGACGATAATAAAAAAAAACTTTTTCCGTGATGATTTAAGGACGTAAGTGCTCCTTAGAAAGCCAGATAGGATAGCTGTACCAGAACTGTGGGTGAGAACTGATAGCGCACGTGGTGAGTGGTGCTATCTAGGTCAGTTAGTGTATCATATTACACATTGTGCCAAGTGCAGGCGTCCAGGCCTCGGCACAATTGGGAACTGTGGGGTGAGGAGGCAGGAACGACGTGACCCACACTGAGGGAAAGCGAGGGAGGACTACTTTAGATATCTAATTGAGATTTTAAAAAAACTGGATACTTTGAGTTTTGAAAAATCATACTGATAGATGACTCTCTGAAGAAACTATTACATTAAACAAATTTGCAATTTAAACTACATTATATATATATATATATATATATATATATATATATATATATATAATGTAGTTAAATATAATTATTTTTTTACTGTCACTGACACTGTTACTGACTGTTACTGCTACAGGGTTTATGCTAACTTTCTTGAGTTTAAAACATGCTTTACATTTTAATCCTAATGTGATGAATTGCTTACTGTGTGCATAGAACCACTAACACTATACAAAGGAAATGTACAGCAAATTACTACAATCTAATAAATTATATTTCAATATAAAGAGGTTACATAGTGCATTAAAATTTTGCACAATATTTTGGTCATCCTATATAGAATAAATAAACAAATACAAAAAAACACTTGGTCTACCAGTTTGTGTGCATTCTCATTTCCTGGAGTCATGGCGGAAAAAACAGGTTTGATCAATGAACTAGGTCAAAAACACCAAGCACACACAGCCTTTACTCCTGTACTGCACTGACCTATATACTGTGTTTATGTCTATCTATAGATCATGCAGACCTGTCACATTCAACACACATAGATACATACAGTACGTGACAGGGCACTGCTCGGCTGCACTCGGGTCTCAACATTAAGGAGAAACAAACAACTGGTCAATCATGAGAGAAATGTGGCAAAATCTTCAGCTATCAATTTAAAACAGCTGTCCTAGATCACACTTTGTAACATATTCTTCGACAGCTGACTTGGAAGTTTAGCAACTAATCAAATCTGACATGAAATCATGCAGAATACACTGGTTGATGCAATATTTGAGTGTCATCACCCCCCTCTTCTTTCTGGGTATGTTGATGAATGTAAGTGTCAGCATTTTGCTGCAACATATGAGAGTTCGATTTGCACTCACATGATTTTGTCAACTACATGAAAACTGTAAAACTGAGTTTCTCCACAAGGAATCATGCAAAAGCACAACTGTAAATCTTGTCTTTACCAGAATGTGGCTATATATTAATTGGAAATACAGGAAGTCATTCAGCATTAAAAAATTACTAATTAACTAAAGAGATCTTAGTCATGAGAAACAACATCATATTGCCAAATATTTAATCGTCATCACACTTAACAAGCTTCTAACAGAAAAAAATATCTTAGCTGCCAAGTAGTCACATCAGTCTTAAGAGAAGCAGCATTTAGGGATGTGCACTTTGAGGCACGCCTGCAGATAAATGTGATGACATCTTGTTGTGGCTCACTTTAATTTATTCAGGGGATTGATTAAATGCAAAGAGAGAAGATAAATGTGTTGGGGAGACACTTTCATTTTAGATATTGCCAATAGTAAGTAAAGAATATGAGATGGACTGAGCATTTTTCTCTTCAGGCTGCTTTCGGAGATCTCGTGGCACCATATGATGTACTGTATTAACGTAATTATAAAGGTTGTTGAATATTACACTGTATATTTAAGTTTAAAGCTGCAGAAGAAAAATTTACTAAAACTCTGAATTACATTTTTGCAGATAAAAGAGACTACACATTTAATTTCTTTTTTTTTTTTTACCAAAATTAATTTAAATGTTACAGTTTACTGAAAAATAATAATTATTCATTTGAGATTAAATGCTATGGTTATGTTACGACACAAGACTGTAGCATATTCATGAGGCATTTGTCACACAATCTGACAAGCCTTGAATTCAGGGATACATCAATATTGGGCCGATATTGACACTAATAGCTGGATTGCTTATAAGTGACAATGAGCCGATCTATTCAATTCTTAATGACATTAACAACAATTTCATGAAGCTTATTAATTAAACACTGGTATCAGATCAGTACTCAGTTACCACTGATACCCAAATCCCAGGTATCAGGATCGGTATGGGGACTGAAAAAGTTGGATCGCTCCAACACTACTCAAATTAAAATCACACCAGTGGGACACAGCTCTTGCACAGCGTGATATGGAATAAATTTGAATAAATGTTTTTGTCGCACAAGCTAAAAGGCACCTCTACAAAGATAAGGTGTTTCTGTGTCTTTGTATTCATGAATCATAAGGTGCTGCCCATGAAATAAAGCAAATACACTTGACCTAGAAGAAAGAGATGTACATATATTTGTGTCTGTTTGTTTTGTGTGGGTGTACATGTGCATATTGTTGCCACCACCAGAAAGAACAGAGCTCTCCAGCACAGTGTAGTGTCACAGTGGGATATAAATCATTTCCACAGACACATAAAAATAACCGGAAGAAAATCTCCGGGGGCTTCACAGAGTGGTTATCTACAGCACGAGACAAGACGTGCACACGTCAGTCATGTAGGGATGGTATGATGCTTGTAACTGTGAGGAATTACCAGCTAAAACGAAGGCAGGAAGGCTCTAACCCGCGGACAGAATTGAAGACAAGTGTTTTATAATGTGTTTAAATGCTATCTTCACGGTTGACCTTTTTCTCTCCAGAGGTCTGATATTGCGTTTTCACTCAGACTGAAAATCAATAAATCGTTCACAAGTAGGGACACTTTGCAGTTCTCCCACCCGCTCTTTGCTCCCTCACGGCCCTTCTCTGCCCTCTGATTCTCCGTTCCCTCCATTAATACATCTCTCCCTCCTGCTCCGGCTCCTTCTCACCGGGGCCAGGAGTGCATCCCAAGAGTCCTCTTCCTCAGCCTGCCAGGATATTTCAGAGGCCTCATGAAAAATACTTTCCACACAGAGAGGATATAAGCAGAGCAGAGGAGGAGGGAAGTAGTAACAGGGGAAGCTGAGAGATCAGAAGAGAAATACCCGGGATTATATATAGATTTGAAATGCACAGAGGCTGTCAGCATGTGTGTGTGTGTGTGTGTGTGTGTGTGTGTGTGTTGGCTGTCAGAGTCTATTAAGGGAGCTCTGCAACAGCCACAGAGGACAGACTTCCCTGTCTGTCAAGTGCTAGACAAACAACTCAGCCACAGTTAATGTTGAGTCACTAGACGGGAACTTTCTCTCTATTTCAGAGCTGACAAGAGTAGTTATGTGTCAGAGAATAACTGATGTGTACATGAAACAGTGAGTTATTCTCAACACCGGCAAAGAGTTTGAGTAAAAAAAGTGCACATGTACTGTGACTCATCAGAACCTTCAAGACAGCACTTAGGGTTATAATTACTTCAGCGATGTTTTGAGACTACGTAAATGGGTAACAGTGGAAGTTACATGAACAATAAATGGATAATAAAAGGATAATGAACTGAGACAAAGTTAAAAAACAGCACCCTCAAAATGATTTTCCATGAAAAGTGTTTTGTTTTCAAAACTGACAATCACACATTCTTCAAATTCTTGAAGCTGTGGGTTTGGAAAATGTTTCAAAGGATGTGACATTTTCCTCAAACAAAGAGACCAAGTTACTTCAACAAATTGTTTTGACATGACAAAAATCTCTTTTCTATGAAACGTATTATCCGTTGGTATTGGACTGTTTGGACATTTTCAGACATTTCATAAACCAAACAATTAATCAAGATGATGATCGTCAGGTTAACTAATAGTGCAAATAAGCATTAGTTGCAATTCTAAATATGACTGCAAGAAAAATGCATTATTATTGGTCATTTTGTGAATGAAAACTGAGGCTGAATTTTGGTTCCTTCTTTATGTTCACAGTATCACAATAATTAATCATTATCAGTACAGTTATTATGAGACCAAATTTTCTTTTTCTTTTTTTTTTTTTTTACTAATCATGTCTGTAAATCGAGCAAGAGTTACTGAGCTTAAGGCCTATGTCTGAGGTTTGCACCATCTGGAGCTGCTACCAAAATAAGTGGGTTTCTACATAAAATATAGAAAGCATACATGTTCTTTCGGACAGGTTAGCAAAGAGAAGAAATGCTCCTTGGATGGATTGGCTGACTTCAAAGGTGAAAAGGCCAGAGTGGTGGATATTTTCAGCTCTTTAAACAGATGTATTCTCTAAAGCAGTGGGCCTACATTATTTAAATGGATTTGTGTTGAAGTCTGTCGTATGTAGGGTCTACAAATACAGCAATAATCCCCCAGACCAGACACTGAGGTTAGACAGGGTCAGGGGGATGATGGCTGCTGGCTAGCCACAGCTGAAAAAGAATTAATACTAACTAAAACAATCACAAGACTTACAGATAAATAAGTCTGTTTTTTATTTTATTTAAATAATTTGCTGCATCCAACCCTCCCCCTACTTCTTCATCAGCAATCATTAAAGCTTTGAGTACTGATGGACAACAGCTGCCACCTAAAATCTTCCTCCAGCAAAACACATAAATACAAACACACACAGTGGGTTCCTTCTGTGTTGCCCCACAAACAGCGTATTAACTACTAAACCACTTACATACCAAAGATGCAGACACCTCTGCACAGATAATACTCATACTGTGGCAGTGTGAACTCTTTTATCATTCAGGACCTGATGAATCATAACACAGGTTGTTGGACCCCAGCACTGTGGTGATAAAATGTGCCAACAGCATCCTGGCAGCATGACCACAATATTCAAAAGTTTTCTTGATCCAGTAACGTCAACTATGGGACAACTTTTGTACATGTCTCTGAGTTACAGTGAGATATACATGTGCTGTAGGGTCTAAGTCAGGGTCTGCTACAAAGACTTCATAATGTCTAAACTGCATGCTATAGCTTCCCCAGCGTCTATCAAATAAAATCAACAAAGAGCACTTTCATATAATTTCAACAGTATGTTTTCTCATTTTTCAAAGTAGGATACATTTAACATACAGACAGGAACTGAACTCCAATTTAAATCTATACCATAAAGAAAATTTGTCCTAAGCCAACATTTGAACTTCAGGCCTACATTCAAGTAAAACAAAACCTTCTAAATAAATTTTTTTTAAAAGTGCCACTTTTAGAAAAATGACTTTGAGCCTTTCTCTTTACTTTGCTATTTAATTTGATCTTTTCAAGAAAGAGATAAGCCTGTGACGGCAAATAATTAGAATATTGTCTTGAATGCAGTTTGTGCCATTTCAGTGTATGTATAGGTGTTTGTGGTGAGCTTTGGTTGGTTAGCGTTTCTTGGTTTTAAAAATATCCATTGCAAAGAAAGCTGACCTACAACTGTAAGTCCATATAAACATGGTCAACGTGTGTAGTGCAAAAAAAAAATCTGTAGCCAGAAATGATCAGGTCAGCTGCTCCATGCTGTCATCTCTGTCAAATCTCTCTCACATCGCTGATCTCTCTGGCGAACTGTCTATGATGGCAAAGAATTGATTTGATTGGCTTGATTGAGTGACGCTATTGCTGTATTAACTGGATAAGCTGCATCTGGGCAGAAATTATCAGAAATTAGTCACAGTTCCGGACAGAACTGTCACCTGGTTATGTCATGTGAGCAAGTGTGTATTGTCTAAGAAACTGTGTGTGTGTG
The DNA here is from genome assembly GCF_030273125.1 of Centropristis striata. Classification (NCBI taxonomy): domain Eukaryota; kingdom Metazoa; phylum Chordata; class Actinopteri; order Perciformes; family Serranidae; genus Centropristis; species Centropristis striata. Next base: position 14,544,068 of record NC_081528.1, on the reverse strand, counting down.
TGTGTGTGTGTGTGTGTGGATTATGGATTACTGTCTGTAATCATTTTAAAGGCCAGTGGGACGAGACGAGCAGCATGACCCTCACACACACAGAATCACAGCACACTGATTTATTGTCCTACGCTGCATTAGAGCTTTGTCTTTATCTTACAGGGAGCGAGCTACTGATCAACCAGGACAAAGCACTGCACATGGAGCTGAATAAACACAGTTTTTTTTTGTTTTGTTTAAATGACCATGAACCAGAACACAAAATGATTTGAGGTCTCTTCATCAAGATAGTCACCAAATTTGTTTGTGAATAGAGACACAAAATTAACTTTTCTGGATTGAAACAAAGCATGAGACAGGCGCTAAACTGTAGTTTGATTCACACCATGTACTTCACAATGTAATTGGACACATAAAAGAGCCATTTATATAGTAAAAATACCAATAATGTCAGCATATAAAAGAGCAGCGAGCTGTGATACAGAGCATAAAGCACTGTGGAATGTGGACACAGATATTCACGCTAATTCAAATGAATGACAAAAATATTTCATATAAATGTTCGGCAGTGAAACTAGTTCAAGTGTTTAGATTATTTGTTTTCACATAAAATTTGATTGTTCATTTGGGATATAAAAATCGCATTTACAATATAAATGATAACGCTATCTTAACTCATGTTGATGGACTTAGAGTGTACACACTGCCAGTGAGGAATCTGGCTTCCTTTGCATCTTATATGCTTTTTTACATTTTCACTATCAGATCATCCAATTAAACTGATACTTATTCCCTCATCTTTTGTAACTGATGTTTTCATTGAAGTTGTCTTGTGTTTGTTACTGTCCTGCCTGTTTGACATTCCAAAGCGAAATACTTGGAATTAAATATGACGCACTTTGCTAGTTTTGTTTTGAAAAGTGCTGTATTTTTTCCACTCTTCCTTTGTGTTCTGTCCTCACTTGAGTTTATCTGCACAGCACACCCCTGGCTTAGTCAAAATACTGTGTTGTTCTGTGCTCTGAACTAAAGACATAATAAAGTGGTGGCTTGAATCAAACAGGGCTAAAACACCTATTAGCAGGATGACTTAAGCTATAATTCCTGTATCAGGGTTAAAGAGTTTTTGAGTTAAGTCTAACTAATTATCATTTCCTTGTGCACAACTCGTTGAAACACCCTCACTGTTCCCTTCAGATATACACTAGAGATTCAGAGTACAGCCAGTAAATGTGTAGGTGTCTAGCTCTCAGTAATTAACTTAAAGCAGATCATCAGATCAGAAGAACCTTAGGAGATCTTCATGTTCCTGCAGGGGGATTGAACTCCTCCGTGTAGAGGGAGCCTCATTATCCGGCGTACGTGAGTGTCTGCATGTGTGTGTCAGACCTTTGTCTGCTGGTTTGGAGGAACAGCTACAGAACATCCAAAGGTCAGAACACAAGTTCTGCACCTTTTAGTGCGACCAAATGGAAACTGCTGTGATTGCGAAAAACAATTCACAAACACTTTGGATGGCTGTGTTTTCATTAAGTTGGTCCACCGACTGTGATGTTAAAGAGCGAGCAGATGAGTCCTTTTTAGAGCAAATAACTAGAACCATTAGTGTGCTGTAACTTGGATCTGGAAGTTATTTGTGTAAAGATTATACGTATTACAAAATTGACAGCAATTCTTAACAAACAACTAATATGGCAATAGATCTATTCTGGTTGTTTATCTTTGTACTGAAGTTTTATTCTGTGTTTGTGCTACATACCACCACGTGTGGTCTACAGTAAATAAATCTGAATTTAAGAAATGTTAACAGTTAATTCACACAAGTAGACTACTGATAATGTTGCTGTTATTTCTTCCCAGCACCTTCTGGAAATGACAAAAATCAAATAACCATTTAATATACACCAATAAATAAGAGTAGAGCCTTAATATTACTTTTTTAAGGAAGCTTTTTGCTGTTCTACATGTTTGCATGACTGGAAAATGGCTGTGGTTTGTTGCTTTGTCTTGCATGGCTTCATGTACTCAATATTGGATATTGTTTATGTATTACTGTACTAATGTTTTACTGCTACCTGTTGGCTTCTGCACTGCCTTGGACATTTTACCCATCAACTCGCTGGTTTTAAAAACATCTTGCCTAAGGACTGCAGTTTGACGTTAGCCAGCTGGCTAACATTGGCACATTACAGAGAGGTTGATTAATGAGTGCTGGCCTTATAAACAAATGAGATGAAATTATATACATCATCAGTTGGGCTGACACTAGTTGACAGGATTTTTTTTAAGGGTTGCAGATATTTATAGTCTTCTAATAAACCTGTTCAAAGACATAAGCAGTACTAAAGAGCAGTGTAATCCTGCCTACTACTTTGACCTTTACTTTGTCAAGAAACAAACCATTTTCAGTCATTTCTATGTGTCTACTATAACCTACAGTCTTAAAATAACTTTTAATCATGTTGTTATTGTGCTTCATTGACACTGGTGGCATACACTCTGAAAAAGATACTTTGTAACAGTTAATAGTCTGTTAGTTAGTCTGGGCAGTCCGTGGTCTACAATTGGGCTTGTAACGGGGGTGTTGCGGTTCGAATCCTAGGACTGTCAGGTCAAGGACTGAAGTGCCCTTGAGCAAGGACCTAACCCCCCTCTGCTCCCTGGGCACAAATGTGCTGCCCACGGATCCTAAGCATGGGGTTTTCACTGGTTTGTAAAGGATGGGTTAAATGCAGAGGACAAATTCACTGCTCGCTGTTTTTAATGTGTGTGTGCAAAACTGAATCTTAAACTACAGAAAAAGTGTTTTAAAATGATCAACATTTGACATTTTGTACATTAGCTCTAAATGTAGGAAAAACCACATGAATATGAATGTAAATACCACAAGACAGTGATGGTATGTTACCATACCTTGATACACCAAACAAAATCTAAGCAAATCTGAGTGAGAAAAACAGCAGATAATAAACTAAAAACCATGTAACTTCAATTTCCTGGTTTTTAACCCAGCTTTTGGATGTCACAATTTAAACCCTCTCTCAGCATGTCATCATTCCTCTAGAACAGGCATGTCCAAACTATTCCACAAAGGGCCGTGTGGCTGCAGGTTTTCGTTCCAACCAAGGATCAGCACACCAGACTTGACTCAGTTAATCAACTGATCTCAGTCTTCAGACAGTTGTTTGGTCAAACTGTGTGCTTTTGCTTGGTTGAAACAAAAACCTGCAGCCACACGGCCCTTTGTGGAATAGTTTGGACATGCCTGCTCTAGAATGACGAAGGGAAAGAAATGTAATTAAGCATCTTATCTAATACTATCAGTATCAGTAGTTATGTCTCACCTGGCTGTGGGGCTGTCATTGGTTTGGGTGTGTTGTGGTGAGTCAGAGGAGGCCGGACCCTCCTCTCCGTCCTGAGGCAGTTCTTCACATTCGGCTTCACACTTCTCATCATCTAACAGCTCTGTGATCTGAAGAAAAGAGGGCACAAAAGGTTACAGAAAAGAATACCTTATTGATATGGAAAAGCATGTTTAACTATAGAAAAAAAAGTTAACGGCCAGATATTATCAAAGTTAGAAATATAATCTGAGATTGTTATTTCTGGGAGTCGAAACAATTGTGATCTTATCTGATTTAAGTGGGGGGAAAGGCTCATTTATGTCTTCTGTCTAAAAGTAAAAATATACCACACTGGTTTAAAAAAAAAAAAATACAGGCATTTACTTTCTTTCCTATTATACTCAAGGTAAAAAAGCAAATATTAGAAATGTACGCAACCTTAATTCACTAAAACATTTAAGAACCAGTGAAGATTATTTGTTTTAGGACTTTTATGAAATAAAAAGATTGTTTGTTCTTGTAGACTAAATGTCATAGTAAAGATTCATTTAATTTCAGTCCCAAAGTTTGCTCATTCAACAGATTTCTTAAGAGAACCTGTATCGTTGCGTAATAAAAAGAACCTTGAAAACAGATTCTGACCTTCTGACTAATCTGAAGGATTATATGTAAACAGAGTCTTAGTATTGTAACCTGACTTCACAATGCTATGTAAAGATCATATAAATAAAGAAAAATCCGTTCTGATTTTCTTTAGTTTAGTTGTGACCTTAGAGCTGAACTGTCCTGTGCAGAAATTATCAACAGCAATTTCCACTTAGAAAGACTCAAAGAAGTGTTGATAGTCTGTGTTGATATATGTGTGTGTGTGTGTGTGTGTGTGTGTGTGTGTGTGTGTGTGTGTGCGTGCGTGTGTGTCAAAAAATAACTGTTTCATAAGACATCTAAATATAGTTGAAGCTAATGAGTAAGAAGAGAAGAGAGGGGATGGAGGGCTTAAAGTTGATGGATCACTTTTATGTTGACTTAGCAGTGTACCCATGCGTCATAGCCGTTATAAATAATGTAACAATATAGAGTAGGCCCCTCGAGATTCACTATCAAAACTGTTTTATTGCTTTACATCAAAATAAAACTTTACAAAATATTGTATTTGTTTTCATGTCTAAAAGCCTGATTGAAGTCTGTGATGAGTATACGTTTCCTAATTTTTGTTTCTACAGATTCCATGTTGCAAAGAGTGAAGACAATGAAAGAAACAAGGGTAGTTGATGGAGAAAAATGCTGCATTTGCTAATTTTAATATATTTTTTAAATAAATGGTGTAAAACAGGAACATCTATTCTTTCTTCACAACTGAAAAAATACATAAATCTTGTGAAATTATGTCTGTTTTAATGTAATTTTACACAATAAATATTGCAAAAAAAAAATGTTTTCAAGTACAGGTCAGGCCAAGTTTAAAGGCAGAGGTCAAAGCAATAGATAGAGGGCGTTAAAAAGACAGGAGGGAGGTAGAGAGAGCCAGAGGAAAGAGAGGGAGGGAGTGATAGAGGGCAGAATGTAATTAATCTGATGGTAAACGAAGAGAAGCAGGAGGAGGGAAGGAGAGGAGAGACGGGAGGTAGAAGCTGGAGAGAGAAGGGTAGGCGAGTAAATACGCAGACAGAAATAACTCATCATAATACAGACAGCTGACAGCATGTGAACAAGTTACTAACAGAAATCCTTGGGCAGTAGTTTACCAATGATAAATAACTCATCTGCATATTTGCTCTGCAGCATCATCAACTGAAAGAACAAACTTGTCATACAAGCTCTACCGAGCCTTACTGTGCATTTTTTTTCTTTGAGTCAGATCTGGGGGAAAACTCTGGATTCAACATAGGTTAAAAGTTCATGAACCAGATTTGTCCCTGTGAGACGTTCTTCTCCTCCGTTTCACTCCGTTTGTGCTCATCTCTAGTCTCTTTCTTCCTCCTCCTCCTCCTCCTCTCTCCATCTGCTGCTGTCACTGTGTCGTTGCTACGGCAACACCTCTGCTCCAAGAGCTCTGATTGGCTGTTGGGGAATTCTTGCATCGTCACATGTGCAGATTATAGAGGATGACTCACAAGACTCCTCTAAGTGTGTGTGTGTGTGTGTGTGTGTGTGTGAGATGAGGGAACGAAATCCTACTTTGACACAGCTTTACTCTCATTTTATAGTTTTTCTGCACGATCACAACAACAAAGAGCTTCTCGACTTCAACTCAATAGTGAAAATGTGCAGAGCCGCATCGTGATGTGCATCTTTATGAGCAGTAGGGTTGGGCAATGTCTACCAAACTGGAGGATGATATTTTAAGTGCAAGTCATCCAAACTGATCAAATCATATGGACACGGCCCAAGTGAAATCAATTTGCAGCCCGTTAAACAAATCAGAATGGTTACTTTTTAAGCACTTAATAACACATCCAGTGGGGGTGGGGTTCCAAAATCACAATGTTGGACTCAGTGGTCGATGCCTGTCAGCCACCGTGATGGCCCAACCCTTATGTGCAGGTGTAAAAAGGTTCAAGGTGGGGTACACGAAATTCAGAACACTAATACAGCAGTTTACAACTACTATGTGAAGATATAGTAAAGTAATGACAACCTGTGTTCTCTGTGTGTTGTAATCTGAGCTTCTCTGTTCTTTGTTTTAGTAGCTGGTCTGACTGCGTGTGCATGTAAGAATGTAAGAAACTGTTGGCCCTCCCCTTGTTCATGCCCCACTGGCAAGCTAATTGTTGTCTCTCTGCACTGCAGATTATGCAGGCTGGTTGTGCACACGAGGACGGTGCTCATCTGGTGGTTATTGTTGAAAAAAACTGCCCCGGTAAGCGTGATGATTAACACTTTTCGTTCTCTTAATTAAACACCTTCCCTTATGTTGTGAAAACTGTAAAATAAGCTGTCATAAGATAATTGGCAGCAATATCTAAAATTCTACATTTAGGTTTGACCAATTATAACTTAAGTTTCATAAACAATTAAGTCAGGTTTAGTCATATCTAATACTTTTTAAAATATCTTCAAAGACAATTAAGAGAATATTAAAATGTGTTGAGTTATATAAGACATCTTTAATTTAAATTATGATTAGATAGACTAGACAGAACTGCATTGAAGACATCCTAAATTTGAGTTTGGACTTGTTATAATAATTTAGTTCTGTTGATTTGTCATAAATATACTGTGGCTCTCTGCAATGTAAATTCAAAATAAAAGTCATAACTTGGATGACATAAAAATCCAACTCTCACAACTACTGCAATAGTAAAAAAATAATGCAAAGAGACATAACCACAACATCCCTGGTTCACTTCTTCTTAAAAAAAACAAACATCTAAAAAAATGTTATTATGAATTTTATCAATGATTTAAACTGAACAACAGACTGTTATTGAGATTAAACTAAGGTTTGGGATAACGCCTCTTCAATAACTCAAATTGAATTTATGTCATCATTAAACAAACAGCTTCCTGTTCAGAGTTCTTTCTTTCGGTGTTAAAACTGTTCCTGATTTATTGGTCGGAATCAAAATGTGGGACTGTGGGACCTAAGGACCTTGACTGAAAGTTTAATTTACATCTCCATGTAAAATTAATTTAAAGCGATTCATAAGAAATACGAGTGGACGATGCAATGTATATAACCTTGGATTATACACCAACTACCATGAGGAATTTCTATCATTGCTGCTGATCTGTTATAAGTGTGGATATTACCTTAAATATACAAGACCCGTGTGTAGACCGATTAAAATGCAAGAGTTGACATAATGAACAGTACAACTTGAATGTATAACCAAGTTAAAGGCATTCAAAAGGTGCGAATAAGACAGAGGCCCTGCTGAGCTGGTTATCAGAGAGCCTTTCAGGTAACAATATTAGAGAATAGGAGTTGTTAAATCTCCTGTCAGGGTGACCTGGTATGGTCACTCATTGAGCTGAAAATATTATCCTTTTATTTGAGATTGTCATTTGTAAAATCTCAGAAATCAGACTTTAAAAAAAGGAACTGGCTGTGTGTATTTTGTGGGCTTTTGAGGACATCTTTGTGTGGTGTGATTGCATGTGTATGTACCAGAGTGGGTGAAAAGACAAGAGCAGAGAGCGCTGTGGAACAAAAGGTCTTGGCCTTGGCCCTGATGTAGCGGTTCGGTCAGGAGTTTCGGGATGGAAAACGGAGAAAACAACAAGCCCCCTTTTGACATCATTAGTTGAATTGTTAATGGGCCAAGAACACAGAACAATGACAACCGACAGGGACTGACATTACAAGTCGCCTTGTTCAGACTCTTCTGTCTGATGTTAACATTGGTGAACATCAATTCATTCATTCATTGTACACCTAAAGTAAACGTGTAGGGGTACTGGTGTTTCACAGGTTTCAGCATGTTTGACTATGTGGAAAACATCAAGTAGACAAACAGCTTTCATTGCAAGGTCTTTTAGATGTATCCGGGTGCAGAGGAGATGCTGGAATACGGAAGATTTTGTTCTAGGATACATACTGTAGGATGGCTTAGATTTTTTTTTCTTTAAGTGATTTTAACCAATAAAACCATTGTGAATATGTCATATATGTTAGGTTTTTCCTCCATTACATCAGCCAAGAAGGTTGTGTTACTGGTTTGGTTTGTTTGTCTGTCAGCAAGGAAGAACACATTAAATATTACAGTGTTTCCTGAATCACTTGCAGAGGTCTGCAGGCTGTAAACACGTTCTAGTTATTGAATGCTATTACTGCCTTTTTTCCCCCCAAGAAAACTTTGCATGGGAGCATCTGATTGTGCTCGACTATTCAGGAACTTTGCATGTCTAAATGCAGGATTCAATTCTTTATTTCCTTTGTTGTTAGGAACAACATCTTAGCCTTTGCATCTGCGACCTAGTTCTGTGCAAAATACAACGCAGTCATCGCCTGTTTTACAATTTAATTACTGTGATTAATGTGTTTATTTGTTCAGTGACAGACTGGATCTTGGACATGTGCTGCAGAGAAGCTGACCTACTGTAGTTTTTGGTTGTCAGCTATTCAGTCATGCAGTCTTTGCACCCGCCCATTACTGACAATCCGATCTGGTGATTAACATATAAATAGTGCAGCAGGGCAGGTAGTGATTCATATTACTGAAATAACACCACGTTTGGGTGATGAAGGATTAAAATGGATGATGAGAACAACTAATTAAGATGAATGAAATACAGCTTGTATAAGGTACTTATCCATAGGTCATTTAGTTAATTTATATATTTTATAATTTTTACCACTTTATGTACCTCCAATGCTCCCTTCAAGCCACCAGACTCTTTTGACCAAAAACAGTTATGTTACCTTGCAGAAGGTAAAATACCTGCTGACCTATCACTGCCTCGATTGGATAGGTTTGTTTGTGTTAATGTGTGACTTTGATGAATCAGAACTAACTCTTCAAACACCTAAGTCTTCAAATTAAAAAAATTAACTGAGGTAGCAGTAGACCAGCAACTTCCTTGTTTTACGAGGTATAATAACTGTTTTTCTCAAAGGAGTCTGGTGACTAGAGAGAGAGAGAGAGAGAGAGAGAGAGAGAGAGAGAGAGAGAGAGAGAGAGAGAATAGATACAGTAACAGCTTTAGTTCAACCTAAATTAAAAGTGCTGAAAATATTCTACATATAGTGTCCACTTAAACGTATTGATTATATTAGGTTGGCCTTTTTTTAGGTGTCTAATTCTAAATCCACAGCAGTAGATTGCTTTGCTTCCATGCCGTTACATCACATAAATGAAACATTGAGATTTTTTAAAATAAGAGTGAAAAATCTGTTCGTATTCACTTGTCTCGTTTTCAACTTGAGGGGAGATCAAACAGTGAGCCCTCCAAATTCTGAGTGTTTAAAATAAACATTTTAGCATTCAAGTGGCAGAAAGAAATTTCCAAACAGCTAAATTCTTCTCCTCTCAGCCTTTTTTCGCTCATTCCTGCCTGTGTGTCTGTACTGTTTACTTGTAGCAGTACCACTGGAGAAAAGCTCTCTGGCCTAATGTTCCTGCAGTGAGTGGGCTGTGTGATCTTTCTCTCATCATTACCTCCAAATATGATAGAAACTGAATTACAGACGTTCATATTCCCATCAACGACTCATAAAATGCAGTCAAAGTAAATAAATCATCAGTGTAACTGTGTATTTCTCAACACTTGATGTGGAAAAAATATGTGTATATGTGTTCAAACTGCATGTCCCTTTACGGAGACCTTACACATCTCTCTTACTGTCCAACTAGGCCACCACCTCCTCCTTAAATGACCCTATGTTCCAACCTATATAGGTTATTGCTCAACTGTTTGTCGCTGTGTCACAAGACATGAGTGTATATGTTACAACTTATATAGACTGCTGAACATTATGACGGTCTCTGCTGTTTGTAACATTACTCCATTCACCCAGTTCAAATGAATGTACATCGTACATATATACATTCAGTGTGGCATCTCAAACATGGCTCAGCTCCAGAAGCACTTGACTAAGTTGGCAGAGGCAAAGTAATAAGACACATCCTGATTCATATAGCTGCTAAGGTTACACTAGCAGGTCTGGAAAAATAAGGCCGCCATAAAGAGGCTAATTAATTAACTAGACAGGCAACAGACAGTCTGTCCAACAGTCAGCAGGCTGGGGAAGCTTTCACTTAAGCCCTTTTCAAGCATGATGTACTTTCATTGCTGGCTTCATTTATCTGTTAAAGTTATTTTTACATTTGTTATAGCTTTATTGATACATGACAGGAGCATGGAATAATGATAGTGCTTTCACTTTTCTCACAGGCTGCATCACTGTTGTTTTTGTAACTTATTGTGCGGTTGAATTGCTAATTAATGGCCATTGTGCTCACGAGGGACACCATTCTCACAATAAATCTCCAATTAACTTCCAGTTTTATCTTTTATTTAGAGAACTAGACAATTATGCTGGCTGTTTTTTAATGACCAGCAATGCACAAGAATAAAATAACAAGAAGTTGGGAGTCGTTTGACACTCAATTGCTCACATGCTCCAAGAAAAGCGTGTTACTGGATATTCATAGTATTACCCATGCATTTGTCATGAATGAAAAATGAATGAAAATCGAAAATATAGGGAGGTGTGCTGCTTTAATTATGAATTCATATTGCTTTGCAATGGAAGGGGAATAAAATACACAAGGTACATTATATTTCTCTCTGTGCATGGTTTACCCCATGCAACAAATTTCAGACAGCAGACTTGCGCATGTCGGACATTTTCCTAAATGCAAACTAGTAAGATGACCATTATGACCTTCATGTTAAAGTGACTCTGGGTCTTATTTAGACATGAGACTGACATGTAAATTCGCCATCACATGTTATGTAACATATGAAAATGGCTTTAGAAGTAGAGGCCTGAGGTTCAGAGGCAAAATTAAATCAAGTCAACAAGCCAAATTTTTTTATACTGCAAAGCAAAACAGTAGCCCTGCAAACACAGGGCTTATTGAGAAGGGACCGCATGCTTACTTTTAATATTTCACAAGAAACTGGTTTTGCCATGTTGCTCCATTTCCAAGAGGTATGAGTCAACACAGAGCACGCTGCTTTCTAATGCCACAGGATGTAGTGTGGTTGTGGTTTATAACTAGTATGTTTTCAGCCTTGTGTGCAAGAAAACGTGTGCTGATGAATCAAAACTGACAACAGCCAAGGGATTGTCCAAGCTCAGGACAAAAAGGCCACAGGCTATTTCAGTGCTGGACACAGAGATAAGATGACATTTTATATTATCTTATTTAAAACAAATAGGTGAATCCAGGGCTGGTCGATTAGTCAAATTTTATTTTAAATTTCTATTTTGGCTTCCAAAAATTATAATGACAAGATGATCATGATTAATGAGCAACATTCTGGTTAACAATGATTATCTTGTTTTGTGTTGCATTATAAATCCAGCAACCGCTTCCTTTACAGCAATGTGCGTTTGCCTTTTCAGTGAGTTACTGGACTGAATATGTTAAATGTAATTTAACAAAATGTTGAATTTCTGTTTAGATCAGATTAGGGGTTTTCAGTAAGTCATGGCAGTGCACTAATACATAATTTATCATATTTTGTTATGGCCTTTTTACTCTTTATAAATGTAATATTCTTCATAGTTTTCAGCAATTTGTGGAATTGGAAAGTTACAACATGGTTGTTGATTTATCTCACTTTTTACATTTATTTTTTATTCGTTTTTCTGTTTAATTATAATTAAATTAAGTGCAAGAAAATACACTATAAAGAGACATGTCCTTCTTTAATCCAATGAATGCATGATGTTTTCAAAGCCAATGAGTAATTGTGTTTATTATTAAATTATTGTTAATTATTGTAATCTCAATAATGGTGATTATGATTTTAACCATAAGTGAGCAGCCCAAAAGGAATTAGTTCTGGTTTTAGTTATTTTTCCTAACCATGTCCAAATACCCAAAAGCTTTAATCAAAACAAACACACCCACTGGTATCATCATAGCAACAACAGGCCTCAGCACAGCCGCGCTCTCACCTAAACAATAATTCAACTCAATGACATTTTGCCAACAAACAATCCAAAATCCAGTCCAGGGCTTCTCACTGCTAAATCCAGTTTCAAAGTTTTGTCCAAACATGCCATGACACACAAAAAACAGTCTTTCTCACTCAGTCTTTCACGCCCTGTCTCCTTTTCTTAACATTTGCATTGTTCATTAATTCTGTAGCTTATTTGAATAGTTTTAGCAAGCCTGTAAGAGGCATTTTGAACTTGTTATCAGGAGCATGTGTGAAAGCAGGTGTGTGTGAGAGATATAATCCCCTTCATGAGGGTTTGTTCGCAGAGAGAGTGCAGGGGCTGGAGGTGTGAGTTGCATGGTTACATCATCGGCAGCTTCTTTTCTTATCCTTACCCTCCCTCGCCATCTCTCCCTCCCTCCCTTCGTTTCTCTGTTCCTCTTCTCTCACTGCACTCTCGTCATTTCTCCCCCATCTTCCTGGCTGCTTTTTCTCCCTCTACCTCTCCCAACCACCCACTTTTTTGCCCTCTCTCTTACATAAGACACAGGGATCAGTGCACAGATGATTTGTCTTTACTGATTTTTTTTCTCACTGTCCCTGCTGCTCCTTCTTCTGCTCTCTCCCATTCTGCTTATTGGTAATGTTATATGCTTTACTGTCATTCATCTGACATGCCATGCAATACTAAAAGTTAAAGAAACTGAGTTTGAAAAATGAAATGGAATCGCATGGAATACATTTTGACTACTGATCTAATCTAAATCTAATTATGTTTCTTTTACAAGCAGAGCTTTTAGATCTTGTTTTTTTTGTTTATTAGGGAAACAATGACTCCAAACTGTCGATATTAGAAGGCAAGCAAAACTGACCCACGTTCCAGCAGCAGTGCAAAGACCTTAGTGGAGAATACACTAAAACAGAGACAGAAACAAAGAAGAAATAAAAATCTATCAATAGATCAGAAATCAGTTAAGATATAAGAAAGGAAACAAATAACTAATGCTGCCTTCACACAAATTCAGCCAGATGGACAACACTGTTTGGATTCCATGAAAAAAAAACACCCTGAAGGAATGACAATATGTTGAAATTGTGATGTAATATCTCAGTATGGTGTTTCAAGCTCTGATCATGTAATTTTGGTTGTTGCTGGACCAAAAATGATGAGCTTCTCATTGTCCAAATTGCACATTTTCTCCTTGCGTGACGGAGCTTCAATACATTTGGCTGCAAATTATGTCATTGCAGACAGCAAAAAAAGAAATTATTATTTATTAACTTTTGTGAGCAATATGGCCAAAATCTTCTATCATGGTGTATATAATTTCAAATCACAGCAATGGTATACATCACAATACAGCAATTGGTCTGTAAATTCAATAAAGAAATGGTTTAAAATAAGTATCTTGAACTTTAAATTTGATGATCTTCTTAATACTTCAATAGACTACGATCAAAAACAACTGCCTCACCTGAGACAACACCGAGTTAAAAACAAACCATTCCAGACCAGAAAAAGACACTTTTCTTCCAAAATGGAGGCTTTAATGTTCCTGAGAACAATCATATCAAGTGTCACAAGTTTTAAGGTTAACAGGGAGGCCTCCTTCTGCTCTTTACTTGCAGCTTCACTCTGTCTGTCGAGTTTAAGTTACTTGCTGGCAGCTGGATTTGCAGGGGGATCATGCAATATCACAAGACAGTGCAAGAATTACAAGATTGTGCATGAATAGCTCCAGAAACGGTATTGCCAAACCACTAAGTCGACAGACTTACAAACTAGTATCTCTGGTAGCATCACAGATGGACTTAAACAGGTTGACTGTCACACAATAGATAGAGTCGTGTGACCCAATCCTCAACGCCATCTAGATAAGATTAGATTCTTTATTGTCATTGTAACAAAATGTAACAAAATTCAGGTGAACTCATGGACTCAAATACAAAAAATGATAATAAAATAAATAAAGCTTTCATTCCATTCATTCACAATCTCATTCTACACATCAAAACATGTGCCAGCATTTACACCATACATCCATACACACATTGCCAACGCAATGCAGTTAAAATGGGATAAAAAGTGCTATTGGTATTATTGCACATAATAAATATAAGTTATTGCACATTAAAGTTGTGATGTATTTCAGGGGTTTGCTTTCAATTCATTATTGTGATGGCTTTGGGATAGAAACTGTTCCATAAAGTTTGTGGTGCATGTTTTAATGGACCTGTAGTGTGTTCTGGAGACTGTTACTCTGCGCAGGTATTGCCTGCAGTCTGCAACAAATTTCACCGTCCTGCTTTTAATGCCACTAAAATGATATCCTGTGTGCTGTTTACCATCTGTCTGAATGCATGTGAATGCAACATAAAGCAGGCAGATAAGGGTAACTTAATAGGTGACCTGCTGAGTCTTCATCTCTCTGCTGGCCAGACTCTCTGTCTGTAGCCTTTAACTTCAACATTTAAACACAATCTTTAACGTGCCCCCTGCTGTGGTGGAGAACATAATCTTGAATGTGAAAGAAATTCAGTAGAATGGCAATGTGAGATAACGATGAAGGCTAATTATTGTGTTCGTGCATATGTTATCATACAATAACACAATATAATCAGCCCACTGTGAAATTAAATGTTAACTATAGGAGTCTTTGTGCTGTTGGCTCAGCAGTGATGTTGTGTTGCTGAGCAACAGGGGAAATGCCTTTGAGTTTGTTTAGTCTGCCAGTCACGTTCTTTATGTTCAATGCTGTAAGACAACAAAAGGTATATATAGTTTCAACTCAGACAGCTGAGAAAAAAATGTTTGGTATACGCTCATTTAACCAGTCATACTGTGAGCTTGACACTGAACACTGAAGTTAACACACCTCACATTGAGTGTATTCGACGCTCTGTGTACAGTATGTGTGTGTGGGTGTGTTTGGGTGGAGTCTTCTGAAAGGTATTTTGTTTACAGAAAAACTCTCTATGCAGTAATACCATTAACTGTCCAACAATAGACAGAGGAAGTGAGTTACTGACATTCCTACAAAAACAGTTCTGCCTTACCAACTGCAGCTAGTTGATAATTATCAGCCTGCATGGATTCAGTGTGGTTTGTTAAACTGGAAACAATTTCTATTCATAGGATGTGGTCATTTAATTCCAATGTGCCTCGTCATGTAAAATGTACAAGCTAGTATCTCTGGAATCCAAAAAGCCACTTATAGTAGAACTATACAATGTATATACAATGTATTAAATGCTGTTATATAGTCAGTCAGTGAAAACTCACAGGTGAAATCGTACATCATAGAAATGCTGACTTATCCATTGAATTTATCAAAAAATAAAATTCTCTCTCTCTCTCTCTCTCTCTCTCTCTCTCTCTCTCTCTCTCCTCTCTTCTCTCTCTCTCTCTCTCTCTCTCTCTCTCTCTCTCTCTCTCTCTTCTCTCTCTCTCCTCTCTCTCTCTCTCTCTCTCTCTCTCTCTCTCTCTCTCTCTCTCTCTCTCTCTCTCTCTCTCTCTCTCTCTCTCTCTCATCGCCCAGCCCTAAGTCATACACTATCATAACTCATCCTCTTTGTATGTGTGATAAGAACATCATTTTACATCACAAATGAACAAAAAACCTTAAGGCACAATGCTATAATGGACTGGACCATCTTTGAGGTAAATCTGTTATTATGTCTTTTTCCTTGAATCAGGTGTCACTATGCTGACTGGTTGATGGCATACTGAAATTGTAACCTTTCACTTTTCATAGAAGGATTTTTCTGTTTTTCTCTGTGTGTCAACCCAGAAAGAATTTCACCTCTGACCCTGGCACAGTAAAATGCCACATTCTGCGGTCTCAGTGCCCTTTAAGAGGCAGAAAAACGAACAAGAGGAGACGGCAAAGAGGATTGTGAAATTGTACTATTAAATCTAAAATGTTGACAGCGAATTCATGTATTCAACAATTTTTCGCAAAGAGCTTACAAAGAATGTGCAGCTTATGCTTTGTTATTAATGGTAATGTTTATTGTACTTTTTAGTTGAAAAACGTAAGGTAATATATTGCCAGATTCGAAGCATGAATCATACAAATGGTAGATCTACACACTGACTATATAGGGGAAAAGAATAACTACAAAGACTCCTTTGGCTGGAGGGAGGAGTGAGCAAAAAATACATAAAACATACTTTATTTATCCCTGAGGGGAAAGCAGCAGGAGGGGGAGATGTGTAGGCTTCAGACCAGACTAAAATAAGGAATACGGTGAATAAAAGAACCAAGCAGTGATTTCTGATCAAATGTTTCTCTCTGACAGCTAAAAAGAACATTTACATAATTGTTATATTAACGCATTTGGAGATGTCACTAATATCTCATAAGAATATGCACAAAATTGGCCATGATTAATGGAGAATAAGTAAGAAAACAAAGCTGATGCACAGTACCTGTTCATTGATGGAGCTGTAGTCGTTGGTGGTGGAAACGTCATCATCCTCTGAATCGAACAGGCCGTCCTGGTTGTCCAACAGCTCTGCTAGGACTCTGCTGACAGACTCCTGGTCTCGAAGGTCCTCTCCTTCTGTTGACAGACTGCAAACAGAAGACGAGAGAAAAGTGTGTTGTGTTTGTTGTACACTGCTTTCCATGAGATGTTAAACAATTAAAATAGCTGAATAAATGCATGTTTAAGTGCCTCCGTGTGTATGTTTATGTCGGCCTAAATGTGTGTGTAAAATTACATCACAGTAAAAGCTGTTTCTCACCAGCACGCTGAGAAAATGCAGTGAGGGAAAACAGAAAATGGCCATGTGAATTTGTGCATGACAATTACACAGACTGGGACTGGTATGAGTTATCTGCGTTGCTGTGGGTTGTTTTTTCACTAACCACACAACAAACGGTCTGATTATTTTATGTATTAGCTAGCTCATGTCAACTACATTAGCATCTTCATCATATCCCAGCTGCAGGCCGATCTCAATCGATAGATTGTCATTTATCTGGTTGTTGAGGTAGCAGTCACTGTGTTTGTCGTACAATAGTGGGTGTAGAGAATTGAGAAACAAATTGTTAAGATGTATCCCCATTTTGGCAGCAAGCTAGCTCTGACCTTTGACCTGAAGGTATAACATCAGTTGAAAAAAAGGATTTAATTGGTCAAACATGTATTTTTGCCATCAAAGTATTTCCCCTTGCACAATTTTTCAGTTTTTAAACATTGCTGTGAAAATTTTTCTGAAAAAACAAAAAACAAAACATTTTTGTACAGCAGGATCTCCCAGTTCAGATTTGCACCCAAATAATCTTACAGTTTTTAATCCAGGTATTTAAATGCACACTGTACTTGCAGCACCACATCATCTAATACTCTATGTGCATAAATAAGGAGGCAAACAAAAAAAAAGGCTGCATAACCTGCTTGGCTCTATCAAGTTTTTAAGTAAATACTTTCACTTGTTGGTCCTGAGCTTAATGGATCTGGATTCTTTTGGAAAGGTTCAATGAACTATTAAATAGCCCTATACGGTCATCTTACTGGAAGATGTCTGGTCCAAAGACAGCGGCCAGCGTCCCGATGTTCCAGCTCTCCTGCTGAAGTGAAGCTACGCTGGCCAGGAAGCGGCACAGGAAACGCAGTAGGCCATAGTTCAGCTGGGGAAGCTGCTGCAGCAGGTACTTCAAGTTTCTACACAAATCCTCTTCGTTGCTGTAGTCTGTGGATGTTTGAGAGTAGAACTCCAGTTAGGAATGCATGTGTCTATTAACATTTGTTTAAGATTCACTGCAGTCAAAATCATATTTACATAAATGGCAGAGACTGTTCATAATCATCATCACCATTTGACTTCTATGCATATAAATGCTGCACTCAATGTTGCTCCTTTTCATTACTGTATTTGGAGATACTGCGGAGTGGATTATGGGTTATCAAGTCTGTCATGTTCCTTCACAGTTGACCTTAAAAATTCTTCACTCACGAAAATATGCAGACACAGATAAGATTAATGTACCATCCCTGGGGAGAGGTGAAATCAGGTGAAACATGAGATGGCATTAGGAAGAAATATGTAGTGGTATAGTAGTGCCATTACAAATATAACAGAGTGAGAAATGAATGGCATGACATAGAGAGTCCTTGCACACTCCCCCCTCCTGTAATCTGCACCACAGCAACAGGAACAACCATCATTATGACAAGAGGATTAGGATAGATTATCGGAGATAGACACAGAGGCAAAAGAGGACAGGGCGAAGAGGAGAGACAGAAAAGGAAACAGAGCAAATGTGGAAGTGGGATATTTGTGAAAGTGATTATATGTTGCCCATTAAACATGTATTACTCCATCTATTCATTTGTTTCTGGGACTGGTCTGACTTTGGTTAATACCATAAATGATTTGTAATAATGAGTAAACCTGGCTATTAATGCATCTTAAAATTCTTCTACATAACCTTCAGCAATTCACATTATCATTCTGTTTCCAAATTTTGGCAAAAACATCTCAATAGGAAGAATGAAATAAAACTCATTTTGGAATAATAGAAGGGCAATATCAACTAAAACATTTTCTGTTACAGCGTATGTGTCTGAAGTCCATCTTTATGCAGTATCTACATGCCCATATACATACATTTAAATCATTATTATGAGACAGACAGAACAAACCATTTATGCACTTTAGCACCTCTTCATCCCCAATTCTTAAAAAGTTGGGACGTTATGAAAAGGTTAATAAATTAGTTGCAAATCCTTTGCAACTCACATTGAATTGAATACAGTACAAAGATGAGATATCTAATATTCAAACTGGGAAAGTTTAATTTTTTGTAAATATATACAGCAATTCAATGCATTCGTTTTGATTAACATTTTACACAGTGTCTCAACTTTTTTGGAATCAGACTTGTAACCTCCTACTGGTATGAGAAAGAATCAGCTTTTAGCAGTTTCTGCTTCATTTAGTGACCTTACTCACAGCTCAGATAACTAAAGTCTACACGGCCACAGTCATAACAGCGTTAACGCAGGATCAACTTGACGAAAATCCAGAATTGGGAGACAATTGTGTAGCAAAAAGAGACTACATTTTCTGCAACAACCAAAACTAACTTTATGAAAAACATCAGTTTTTGGTTTCAAAAGTGGATAAAAAGAGAAAGATTGTAGGTGAATAACTGAGTGGGAGGCTCAGTCCCGGTCACACACCTTGGTGTAGCTGTAGAATGTGTCCCTGTATCGCCGTTGGGATAACCGGCTCAGGAAGCTCCTGCAGGAAGAGTCGGAGCAAACTGACCGCTGATGCCAGGTCTGCCTCCTTCTCTAGTTCCACCTCCTCACCGCTGTCATACCGCTGGCGCAGCCAATCCACACGTTCTGCGTTGCCATTAACAAGGAAGAGCCCCTCCAGGTCCAGATGACCTGGTGACACATCGAGCAATAATTAAATATACAGCAATGATATTTTCTGACCTTGATTTAGTTATTGAGCCAATGTCCTTGTTTTCAAACCCCAAGACCAGGACAGGCAGCCAATGAAATATGAGGGAGAAAGCTATGAACAAGTGTGATTTTTGGAATTACATCTGGAGTGCTCATAATTTGCTCATAAATGTTTTCCTGCTTGACGAACATTAACCGTTAAAACTGATTAATTTTTGATAATCTGCCAAAGTTTAAATTCAAACCCAAACATGATTTGGGATTGCATCACTGCTGGGAAGATGGCCTTATCACACCCCAACTACATTAACAAGCCACTTGTTTTTATTCTTTAATCTTTAAGTATGAGTCTTGGCTGTTGCTGACGCTATGCATTAATACCAGCCAAAAGGTTTATACAATTCAGTTGTCTTGTAAAAGTGAATTATCAGGGAAGGTGTGCCAGTTTATTCTGTATTTTCTATAATAATTTTCCATTGTAAGAACTCCTTATCCAGACACATGCTTCATGTAACAATGGAGGAAATCTACAACAGTGTGAAGTAAAAACAATGACTGTCAAATGAGAATGCTGATCGGCTTGTTTTGGTATATTCTCGAAGGAATTCCTGGTGTTACACTAGGATGAAAAAAGCGAGCTTGAGAGAAGTTCACTGTCTGCATACCTCCGAACACCTGGCCAATCGCCGCATGGAGATGGTGTGGCTTTACAAGAATTACCAGACAAACAGCTTTTTGACAATCCAACAAACACTAAGGTTTGAAGCATACTGCAGTTTAAGCGGCTCATGCAGTGATTGGTTTCTTCTTCATTCACACCCAGTGCTGTGTTTTTTTACTGAATCACATTCCAACTAATTATTCGTCATGTAACATACTTCAGAAGTCCCACCTAAAGAACTCAGGGAGGTTTAAATACAATGGGCAATGCTTCAAGAAGTTTAACAGGTGATGCTTTGGTTTGTAGACATAGACTATAAAAGTAGACGTAGCCTCCGGGTCTGGAAAGTGAAGCCAATGTGGAAAAGAAGTCTATGAGAAAATGACCCTACTTCTGACTTGATTATATGATTTATGACCTCAGTAAATATTTCCAGTTTGAGTTTATGGTTTAAATCACAAGCTTTTAGTCTCCTTCAATACAGCATAAAGTTAATTATGTAAATGATGATTCTATTTAAAGTTAAACAGATAACAAAGCATGCAAATTGCTACCATCAATCCTGTCACTTAGGATAGAGACGTAGTAATGGATCATAGCACTGTGTACATTTAAATAGCCAGAACTTGTTTTTGGTTGACCTCAAATTATGGAGGTTAATTTTGTTAGCAGCGACTTTGTTGCCGGTATAGTTGTCCGTGCAAGGTCCTCAGCCTCACGGTCTAATCCACCCTCTTGTCCAAATCTGGGTCCATAAAACAAAGACGTTGATGTCCAAAACACCGAACTCCAGGCTTCAAAACTGAGGTCCACAAACTTCGTGACGCCACGTCACTGTGGCTACATCCACATCTTTCATACAGTCTATGTTTATGGATTATGAAACTGGCTGGTAGTTTTTCCTCACTCCTGCCAACTAACCAGGCAACAAATGTCCTATTTTCATGCTACAACTCCACACAACAGGGTCCACAGTTACAATCAGTGCAGCTAAATACATCAAATAAAAAACTTTTTCAAATCAGTGTCATGCACATCACTGATGTCCTCACATTGTTGATTAATGATTTATTTAAAAAAAAAATGTCAGACCATAGTAACACCAATATATCTACCAAAACAGTAGGTCCCTGTTCACTTTGTATCAGTGATTTAACCTGTCACAGATGCCACAGCGTCCATAAAACCTTCAAGTGCTTTCCATTTCCAATCTCGGTCTTGCATCAGATTTCCTTATAACTTTATATTTTCAAACAGCAAGCTCCTACTCAAACCTCAGACATCACACACAAATTAAATCAGAGAGATTAAGGCCTTTTCAATGGCTGAATAACTTTTGGACTGGCAGCACCACTCTAATTAATGCACCAGCAGAGGCCCTGGGAGGATTAAAGACTTATTACATAACCTCATATGGTTGAGCGGCCCCGGGGTCACACAAACCCCCAAGCGGCTTCCCTGGTCACTTGAGGGGAATTGAGGTGAAGGTGACGGACGGTTTTCAGGAAATTAGAAAAGGAAGCTTTTTCTATTGTTTAACTTGTCACTAGAGATATGTCTTCACATTCATTTCTGATGTACTGATTAGGTTTCACAACCCTCAGGTGCAGTTAAAACTTTTACCCAACACACTTGTATTTCTTTCAACTATATGTAGATATATCCAGCATGTCAGTTCCCTGGCCTGTCTCATAATCTTTATATCTCAACACTCATTCCATTGACTTTGAGGATACTTCCCTTTGTTTAGTAATTACTGCAAATCATGTGATGACTTTTTAGCATTTCCTTCATTTTATGGGTGGACCTGCAACCAGGAAATTTTTTCAATCAATTCTACAAATAGATCTTTATGTGTATGCAATTTTGCACCGACCAGAGACCATGACATTTTGGGAATAAAGATCAACAAACACAGATGTCAATGTCTCCAGTTCTTAAGGGTTCACACCAACAATGCATAAATTGCACAAAGAGGATTGACTGGTTGGGTGTCTGGCTGACAGCTACATAGGTTATGCAACACAAAACTGGTTCTGATTGTGTTATGTAGCAAGTACCATTACCAGCCAAATGCAGACAAAATCTGTCCGTGGCTGGTTAGTTTAAAAACTTGAATTTGGCTCCAACAGTCAGCCTTCTTCATCCCTCCCATCCCTCAGAGCTAGACTTCGGAACTGCCAACCTGCTCTTATAAAGAAAGTGACATAAGACTGAAGTTCCTGCTCTGCGAGGCTTGAAGAGAAATGTTCCAGTGGGGATGTGGGAAAGGCCCTGGGCCAGGACTTTGGTAGGTTCCTCTCTTCGCGGCTAAGCTCGTCTGTTTTCACAAGTGGAGCTGCAGTTGACAGAACTGTTATGTAATAAAAAAGGAAGCGGACTGCGGATCTGTCTGCCGGTGCATTCAGAGTTCATCTTATCACATAAACTGGATCTCCACCAAAGACATATTTTTGGTTTATCGTGATTCAAGAGCAGTCAACAGCAGCAGGGCGTGCTCGGGATACTGAAACATTACAGAAGGCAATCAGATGTAACTGAGTGCTCAAAAGTATGTACTAAGATGTGATAAGTGGGACATCTAAGTGGGCTGTGACTGGTATAGTCTTACTCCTGCTTCCCCATTTCATTCTTTAACCACGTGAAATGTCAATATGGTTCTGCTTTGAACAAAAACTCAGATTACTGTATAATAATCCTGGGTTATATTTCATTAAAGTAAATTAAAAGGGAAATTAAAAGACAAAGTAAGCATGTATTACCTGGAAAGTATGTAGCTGCATGTTAACACAAAATAATTCAAGAATATCAAAATGTTAAAGATCAGCTTTTATCACGTACAAGGAGAGGATCATGTTCACCCAAGGCAATAGATTAGAATACATTTTTGTAGATTGTAAAAACGGGACTAAAAAATGAATACACTTGTCCTATGACTACACACTGTTATTTTTTATTTGTAGTAAGTCTGTTGCTCGATCTTTCCATATGAAACTTCTTTTGCTGCCCTTTTATCTGGACTCCCTTGTAAGAGGGAATATTTCTGCCAAAGTAAAGGTTAAAGAATTTTTATTCAGAGAAACCACTTTAATCATTATAATGGGAAAGAAAGAAACGTCATAAAAATTTGAAAAAAGACAAAATTTACATTCCGTATTTGCTTTATTACTATGGATATGTGTGGTGTTCCTTGCTTTCATCTTGAATTTTTTTAGAGTTTTCAGTTTACTTTTTTTCCGTTAAAAGATAACAATTCCTTTTCTGTTTGATCAGCACAAACGTGGGTGTGTATGAGTCATGTGAATATAATGTATCACAATTGTTATGAGCTTATCAGGCATTTTAATTTGCTGAAATGTGTTGCATTGGTGTCATCAGTGACGGTTGATATTTTAGGTATGTGAATTAATTCGATGGGACCAAGTCCCAAATGACTCATATACTGGATGTGAAATTAAGTTAAACAAAGAACTGTTGCACAAAAGTAAACAAACAAACTTCTAACTCAAATTCTAAGATATTGCAGTGAAAAAATGTGGTGTTTAAGTATCCCTGTGTCTATGTGTGTACGTGTGTGTGCATTTGCCACTCACCATGCTCCTCGATGTAGTCAACGATGTGTTTCACCAGTGCAGGAACCTCATGGCCACTGATGGTGTGTGTGCGCGTCACCTCCTCCAAAGGAACGCCAAAAACACGCGTGGTGCTGGCTGAGCTCCCGCCCTCGTTGCCTGGCAACGGAGACACGCTCTTCCTCATGGCCTCCTCTTCCTCACCACAACCCCGCCAAGACCTCACGTCTTCACAAAGAGAAAAAAACAACAACAAGGTGATTAGACAAAAAAAGTGAAATGGAATGATTCTCAAAATAAGAGCCTTTGCGAAGAATGCAGCGCAGCATAAAACATTACTTTTACTCTTCTGTTTTAAGACCATTGCAAGGAGTCGAGAAAAACCTCTCATGAAGACTGAAAGAGATCAAAAGAGATGACAAAAAGAGTTGCTTTGCTGTCCACAGACAAACAAAAATGAGCATGAAACATGCAGGAGTGGCTGTTTTTCACATGGTTTTTGAACCTCCCCTCATGACAATGAAAGGTGAGAATGGACAGCAGCAATAGGCCACTGGCCAGCAAAGGTGTTTACATCTGGTCCTTTAAGGGGGAGGAAAACACGTGGAGGAGAGGGAGGAGGAGGAGGAGGAGGAGGAGGAGGAGGAGGAAAGAGTATATGTTTCACTGCACTCTCTGGGGAAAGTCGATCGTCCTATGATCATTGCATACATATATCAGCACCTTTCTACATGGCCAACTCAAGCACTTTTTAAATAATTTTCCAGGTGCATTTTCAAGCTTTTCCAACACCTTATAGCTGTGGTCACTTACATATTTATCAGCACATATATATATATAATGATTATTACATTTCTTCATAACACCGAATCTGATGTTACAAACAACAAAAACTATGTTTTATGACAGAATACACCGTAATTGACCACAGCTGTAAGGTGTTGGTAAAGCTTCATTGATTTGTTTTGATTTGCACAATGTTTTGTTTACATTTTGTTTAAAAAGACTCAAAGAGTTGATTGACTGTATACCTAAAAAACTAACATTGTCTTTTGTTTTTAATTTTAAAGTTATTTGTCCAGGGATTGTTTCAGTGATTGTTTTACATTGGCTAAGCAGGTTAAATGGGATGCCAGGTGAACAAACAGGTGACACATTTTGATACATGAAATATTGTGGTGATTTCCTTAACTTGTTGCTCTGTTGTGTTATAAAGTGATGAAATTATGATTTCGAGCAGTTTCAAGCAATTAAATGGAAAAAAATGTTTAAGGAATAACAGCACTTACAAACCCAAAAATGTCAGTGTCTCCATCTATGATGTTTATAATCAAAGGACCAGCATGTGGGTGGACAAGATTCATTTGACAAAACTAAGGTTCCCTGTAGCCCTGCTTTTGGGGAGCAATAGCAGGAAGAGAAGGAGACAGATTGAGGTAAAGTAGTGGTGGTGTTGCTGTCAGACAGGGATTATTAAGCAGGTGTCCTGTCTATGCTAAATGATAGGGATTCACCAGGTTTCCACCTGTATAAAATAGAATAGTATCAAATTCTTACAACTATGTTTTAAATTACATAAACACAATTCAGTGTGGGTGAAAGTCAGTTGTTTTTTTTACACTTTCTTTGTTACATAATCATCATTTGAAGGCCATTACTTAAATTAAATTCCCCTCCCTATAGTGTTTGTCAGGTCCTCTGCCATCATCACTCCTCAGTCCCCATGCAAAGGCGATGCCTGAGTCAGACCATGGGACAGTTTGCAAAGCGAACAAGAATGTGCAACAATAATTTCTGCTCAAAGTTCGACTTTGATTATGGTCTGCTGGTGAGTAATCTCAATGCAAACAGTGGCAGATGGCGTCCAGTCGACTCCTCGGGGGAGGAAGAACATCACCAAATGTTTATCAGATAAATGTAAGCTGGTTTTGTTCCAATTAAATTAAACTCACACTATATCTAAAACAATATTAAAAGTATAACCACTAATGTCCAATACCAATAGACATACATTGTAGGTACACTGACCTACAGATATTTTAAATATTTTTGTCTCTTCCAAGTCAAAACGTTGTTGTTTTTTTCATTTTCACAGTATAATGGGCTGGTCAGACAGGATCTGCAAAGAACGGAGTTTTACTTGTTCGAAGTTGTCAGCTGTTTGCTCCTCCTCTCACTCTGGCAACAACCAGTTTAAAACCAGTTTGTTGTTGTTTTTATGGTCAGCTTGTTATATAAGATGAAATGACTGACACAGCCAGTAAGGAATTTGAGGGTTTTTGTTTTCACATTCAGTTTAGTAAGTAAGTTCTCTGAGCAGTGTGCAGGTTGTGTTTTTTTTTTCACGATATTCAGTGTGGAGATATTCCCTCCTCTGCACGGCTTCAAACTACACCAGGATCCCTTCAGATTTTTCAGATTTTGTTGATTTAGTCATTGATATTGTGCTCCTACCATAATTAAGTAAATAGGCTAGACAGTCCATGATCAGCTCTGCTGAAACGCAGAGCATCCGTCAGCTGTGGCAAAGCACTTGGTCCTAGTAACCTTTTACATGCGCTTCACACGCAAGTCAGTTGAGAAACGATTGAATGCCCTCTCAGGTGACCAACCACTGCTGGGTGGTGGAAATGGCAACTGTACACTGTGATTGTTCCTGGAAATGCTGCGACAGAAAGCCAGTTCTTAATACTGCAAACCATCAGTGGATCACAGGCTAGTCACCATTGTGTTATCTCACTCAGCAACATATAGTGACCTAACAGACATTTATTTAAATGAAAAGCTCTCTGATTAATACTTTTATTCTGGGAGTTGATCAAATGAAAGTCTTGGCTGTTCCCTTGTCAGCATGCTCTCTGTATGACAGTCTCCTATTATAGTGTGTTTGCATGTTTGGCTGGGTTATGGCTTTTGATGCGAGAGTTGATCATGGCAGATTGCCAGTCAAGATGTCAGTCCTCTAAGAACAAAGTTGCTATAGTGTTATAAATTGTCAAATTTATTCAGTCTGTGAAGCTAATATTAGTTTAAGTGCCTTAAGTGTAAGGACTTTGAAATAATAAAATTATCTTTTTTGCTGATATAGAAGTTATCACTATATTGACCTAAATCATTTTAGTGAATAATTTCCAGTGAGAAACATGCTGTCTTAACTTTTTTTTTTTTCTGACAGAGTAAAGAGGTCTGATAAAAAACTTTGTCATATGGTGCAGGTCAATCAACTGAAGGTCAACATCAACCAAAAAAAAAATGGTCTCAATTTTCCCTTCTGTTTCTGAATTATGTCGTTGAATGGAAAGTGATTTTGCAGAACATTATGATTTCACAGCAAAGTTGATCTTTGACCTTTAGGATCCAAAATGTCATCACTGGATAATTGTATCCTTTTCAACATTTTTGGGATTTCTTTGTTCATAATTAGTGTATGAATTTGTGAGTTATGGATAAAAAAACATGTTTTGTGAATTCTCATTAGTCCATCCAAGAAGTTCCCTCAAGGTGTTCTGAGATATTTCATTTACAAGAACCAGATGAACCAACAACACGGAAACATAAAGTCTCCGTCCAAAGCTGTCGCAGAGGCATTAAAATTGCATGTGTGCCTTATCTATTCACCATTTCAAAGTGAAGAAGTCTATTCCTTCTTCCAGCAGTGGATGTGCCCGCGTGATTGTGTGTTGGTACTCACCGTGTAGCAGTGAAAGTGTGTCCTATCCTCTCCTCCCTTAGCCAGTGAACCACCAAACCATCTATGGCTGCTTCAGGTTGTGGCAGAAGATGAGCCGGTAGTTCCTCATTGACGGACCGCTAATCCCTGTTGCAGGATTCCTTTCTATCTACACTGAGGAGAGATGGAGGGAGAAAAAGGAAGAAGAGGGAGGAACAAAAGCAAAGAAGATAATGGCAGAAGAAAGTCAGAAAAGTAAAGGTGAAGGCGGAGGGTGGAGATAGAGGCGGGGAGAGAGGAAAAGATGGAATCTGTTAAGTAACAATTCCTGGTATGCTTATAAATATCTGATTAGCTACTTTCTATTGTAATGTAATGCAGCCATATTTAAACCTTTTACATTTTCTGTTATCAACACCTGCTGTGATGCTTTGTTTTGCTTGTAGACTTAACAACCATTTCTAATTTATCTGGGTATCACTAAGATTTTCTAATTTTCTGCTTAATGACTCCAGTTCTCATTAAATTCTGGTAAAGATTCTCACAATTCTTCATAATAGAAGTAATAAAAAGTAAAAGACACAGGTTCAGGTCATAAATACATTTGCATTGAGCAGCATTACAAACATTGAAAAACTGTGCAGTAGACATTACTCAATCCAGGACGTATAAAATGTGCCTTGCCAACACAGACACTGACTGCAACATAATGCGGATAGCACAGATAATAACTTCCATGCCATATGGCCATACCAGTACTTCTTCTGTGCAGCTGTCACACACAAACTTTCCTCCATCTTGGACTGCAGAATAGTCAGCTTGTTGTTACAGCCAAAGAAAGAGTTCCGCACAGAAAACAAAACCTCAAAACATAACAGAGGAGAGAGGACGTTGCAGGAAATGCATCGCTATGTAAAATTAATCTAGAAATAACAAAAACAACTGCTTGTGATTCATTCCAATCTAATGGAATTAAAGTTCACCTTGTTACGATTTCAATACAAAACAAACACTTCTGCCCCTTTCTTTCAACGGCTGCAGACTGTTTACATAAGGACAGAACTCAGCAGACCCAGATTAAAGGCAATTAATCAGAACCACCTGTAACACACGGAATTGATGCAATAAATCTAGCAAGTGCTTACTAAACGACATGCAAAATACCTTTTTACAAATTGGCTGCAGATCAGACCAATGATACACAAAACGAATGCAAGGGATTGCACAAAGAAAATAG
Organism: Centropristis striata; assembly: GCF_030273125.1. Classification (NCBI taxonomy): domain Eukaryota; kingdom Metazoa; phylum Chordata; class Actinopteri; order Perciformes; family Serranidae; genus Centropristis; species Centropristis striata. The sequence continues at coordinate 14,515,606 of NC_081528.1, read as the reverse complement.
AGCTAAAGCATCGCATTACCGAATAACCATCCTCCTTTTAATTCCAACAACATGTGGTTATGGCTTCAACAAACAAGCCAAATTACAGACAAAATAAAGACACATGCTGCCTCAATTTGTTTTAGAATCAAACAATCAATAGCCAATAAATGTGCCAGGTTAAGGAACGTTAAAGCCATTTTCAGTTTCCTCTTTTCTTTTCATTTCTGTGTTATATTTTCTAGACTCATCTCATCTTTCTCTGCATATTTTGCCCCCTTTCCTTTCCTTCTTATGCTTCTTTTCTCCCCGTTTTCCCCCCCTCTTATCTTATCTTCGTACTTGAGGCTTCAGATGTCATACTGTCTAAGAGTCAGCTGGAGACGAGGACCGAACGCAATAATTAAACTGACACCAGTTGGGCAAGCTGGGCCAGTGTGTGTGTGTGTGTGTATGTATGTGTGTGTGTGTGTGTGTGTGTCGTGCAAGTCTCTGCATGCCAATGTGAATTTGAGCAAACTGTCACTTTAAAGTTGTGTGCCTGGTAACTGCTGCCACCTTAATACGCAAGAGTGTGTGTGTGTGTGTGTGTGTGTGTGTATGCATGTAGGTTGCTGTCAGTAATGTGTGTACAGGAAGAGTGTATGTGGATGGGATAAAAGGGTGAATGATTGTTGGAGTGTGTGCATGACGAGGGAAACTCTCCCTGTCGACTAAGCTGGTATATGAGAATATGGCCATGTGGTAAAATATTAAAATCACAGTCCTACTTTTGGGAGTGTTGTAGAGTTAGAAAGACATTGAAAAATACAACAGATGGAGAAGGCAAGAGAAAAATGACAGGGAGTAAGGACGAAGGAAAAATACATTTGCTACAGAAACAAAATTATTCATACTTTGGTTTTTAATGAGGTTCCTCGCTGTCAGAACCAAAAATATGTCTTTTAAACTTAACATGGAGAGGTCTGATAATGTTTCTGAAGGGGGATTTGATGCCAAATCTAATTCTATAAAATGCTATCCCAACCCAGCTCTTCTTACATCAGTCTTTAAACTGTTAACTTTAATTTGTTCAAAGCATTCCAGCAGTGCTTGATAATGTTCAATGATAGACTGTGCAGATTTGAGCACATGCATTTAATATTGTTGGTCTTAATTATTGTTTTAATTAGAAAGATTATTTTGAAAATCCCATCCACGTTGTCCATATCTGCCACAAAATTCTGCAGTGCAGAGCTGCAAACGAACCATGTCTTTAATATGCACACATGCCCCTGGTTGAGCCTTGATAGCTTTTGTGCCCAGTTTCCTTTTTGGAACAACTCGTTCATTCTTGCTTCTCTGCTAGGACACACTTTGACCTGTTATTCCCCCTTTTTCTTTCTATCCTTTATTCTTCCTTCATGCTGCAAGTTACACAACCCATAGAACCTACATGGGCGGTCTGCATCACCTCTATGTCAAGAAGTGTAGAGGAACGGACATGAGCATGAATAGTGATAGTCATTGAGGGGAAATACTAAGTTATGAGACGTGTCGCTACCTTAACTTTACTTATATGTCTTTTTCCTTCTCTGCAGATGTCTGTGTCTCTTTCACCAAATTCAACTTATCAGTTATAAAGAATAAAGGATTTGCTTTACCCTGTTAACCTGAAAACTTCACTAAATCATACACAGGGCCTAAAGCTCCTCAAAAAATTTTCACTATTCTAGCTAACAACATTTTTAATGGATTTGGCAATGCAGCATGGAAATAAAACCTAGTGCCACAGTACGCTCTGAAAACTGTAGTAATCCTTCAGGCATTTCAGATATAAGAAAAAAAAGAGAAGCTATTTTCACTGTTTTGGGCATAAAGGAGAAAAAGAAGTCAAGTCATAAATCAATTAGTTATGAAAATGAAGTCCAAAGTCAGAAATGACTAAATTCTGTTACTAAAATCAACTTTGGCTTTTAACATTTTTAGTTAATGTAAAACCTCAGTCCTTCTCACGACCTTTTCAATGTTATTAGTTTGTTTTGTTTGGACAGCAGTGATTTAGAGCTTTTACTGGATGTCATGTTTCAGCTCAGTGGCAGATGGGATTCTGGGGCAAATGTATGATCTTTAAAGACTTTTTTATGAAGATGATATGGAGGTGTTTATTTAAAGGTATTTGTGTAATGCATTACATGATTTAAAGCAGATGCGCAAGGTTGCTTATAAATCCATACATTTTAACAATGGACAGCTTTATACAGATACCTTAGCAGCGTTGATGCAATGCACAAAACTAAAGAATAAAAATTTGCAAAAGACAGTCTTTTAACCTTTAAGCAGCACAGGCAGCACTGAGGTGATCGACGAATCAGTTGCTGCCTTAAACGGTCTGCCCTCCTACTTATTTTTTGGTCAAACCAAAACTATTACAGTGAGCTTCACTTTGCTTCCACCTGCGAGCTACACACTACTGTCAGAGCTTGACCTATAAATCTGTATGACTCACTGGTTCACGAAAACAATAAGCCAGGAGTAGGCAGGACAGACCATTCTGCCAACATGGAGGAAGCTTTCACTTAAATCCAGTCATAGCATATTGTACATAGCTAACAGACCTCATTACTTCTGCCCAAGGTTATGTTTTTGGTCCAAATGTTTGTTGGTTTGTTTGTCAGCAGGATTACGGAATAAGTACAGGCCAGATTTTCTTGAAACTTGGTGGAAGAATGTAGCGTGGGCGAAGGAAGAACTTATTGACTTTTGGAGCGGATGTGAATAATGGGGAAGATATGATAATCATTTTTCACTTCTGTTAACTTTGACAGAAAGGGCATGGCCTAGGCTAAGTCCCCTTCTAGTTTTTCATTCATTCAAATTCATCAGGACTGGCAAAACTGACTCCCTTAGCCAGTTCACCAGCACTACCTGGGTAAATAGTTTGCAAAATTCCCTGTAGATTGGAAACAGATATTGTTTGCCTAATGTGTCAGGTATGAAGTATCCTTTTTAACTACACTTCCCATTGATGCAGATGGCTTTGTTTAACCTTTTCCACCATCTAAAAATATTTTTTCCTCTCATGCCATGTTGCCCTTTTAGGGAATAAAATGGTAAATCCTATTAGTGAATACCTGAGAGGTGTTAGGATTGATACGGCCTCTTACCGAATTCTGGGATTTAATCTCAAAACGTTTCATTTGTTGCTGGCTGAACTTCATTTTTCAGGTTTTCTTATTACTTAGGCTTATTAAAAGGGGGTTTCAGGAGTCTAATGTTTGCTCATAAAGATTGCCGAGTCCTCTAAAGGCATTCTTCAGCCTCTTTTATTTCCAAAACTAACTGAACTGGCACTGCAAAGTCCTAAGCCTCTTTAAAAGCTAGACAAAATCCCACTACTGGAGCTGAAATTCTGGCTTTGGGTCAGGGCCCTTACTACTGAAACCAAAAAAGTACCACAAACCAGACAGTGTTGCTTTCACCGAAACTGAACAGATGTGAAAACCTTAACTGCTGCATGCTGTCTGCAAACAAAATTGAGAGCCTAAATGCACATATGCCTTATTGAGCGAGGGAGGTCCAGTTACTAGCAGGCTCAGACAGATGAGGACAATGACACTCCGAGATCAGGGAAATCAATGTTCCTGAACCAACGCCTTGTCTCGCCATGAAAATGACCCTAAAAGGCCTCTGTAGTGAGGATTTAGTCAGTAATGGAACAGTCTAGAATGGCTGCGTCTGTGATTCTTTCTGTCCGTCTGTGTGTCTTAATCCCAGATATCATGCTTGACAACCTCCCGCTCAACAATGAGGCACATTGTTCAGAGGGAAACAGAGAAAGTTAAGGCGCCGCACTATGAGTAAGAAAGAAGAAGTAAGTGTGAAAGAGAAAACTGAAAGACCACAAGGGCAAAAAGGGAAAAACGAGAATATGAGAACAACACAGAGAAAAGTATATGAAGGGGAAATACAACTGAAGAACAGGACAAGCCATTTTAAAACAGTGTGTTTAGAAAGGTCAGCAAACTGGTAAATTATTTTGTAACATGAAATAGGTAATTCTACTGTTTGCAAAGCATTCGTCCAAAGTAAATTATATGTATGTATGTATGTATGTATGTATGTATGTATGTATGATGAGTTTCCAGAGTTGTAAAATTCTTCCTCTAAGCTTGGGATCTACTACTCAAAGCTTTTTGTCTCACTGGTAACTAAAGCAATACGCCCACGTCAATGCAGCCTGTTACTTGTATCTTGACGCAGTGCTGTTTTTGGTCTGTAAGACGTCATTCCTGATGCTGAGAGTGTGAAACGTCTCATTTCCTACCTCTAACAAGTGTTAAAGACGCAACAGACTTGTGCATGCACTTCTGAACAGACTTGAGTTAAGATAAATGCTTATTTTAAGAATAACTTAATATTTTTTGAAAACCAAAACCTCTCTTTTAGCTCAGAAAAGGAGATAAAAATGTTTTGAAAAGAGAACACAACTGGTATGAAAGCACACCTATCTGGGATTTTTACCTTGGTTTTTTTAATCTTGATTCAGAGCAAGTTTTCAAAAACAGGTCTACCACGGTGGTGGTAGCAGTAAATTTAAATACTGCATATCAGATTTCAGTTTCTTTCTAAAAGCGGCACCTGCACACATCCAGAGATGCAGCAATCTGCAGGGTGGCAGCAGTTAAAGCAAATGTCCTTTAGAAGAAAGGTCACAGGTTCAATACCTGGAATACTGTTCGACCATGTGAAGTAGGCTTTAGGGAGACATTCAATTTTACACATTTTGAGTGAGATAAATTAACTGTATATTAAACACACAGCAAGGAAAAACAGCAGCAATATTTAGGGACTTTTCACTGAAAATTGGTTCAACAATATCAACAAAAACAAACCCCATGTCCTGAATAATACAACTCCCCTTTCCCTGATACCTTTAATATTAATTATTAAAATGACAATTGCACAAGTAAGCAAAATCCAGTGCATCAACAAATGGAAGAGGATATTCATATTTCATAAAGGAGATTTATATTCATCACATAAGAGAACAAAAACCCTGTTATGATTAATCTGTGTGATGTGCCAAATGGCCTCAGTACCATCAAAACAAAGTGCACGACCAAAAAGAAGATTAAATATTCACCAGAGGTTATAAATAAATCAGCAAATTTCCTCCAACTTGCATCATGTTGTGGAATCACAAAAATCAAATACATCAAAGCAGTTTAACTCTGCATAGTTTATCATCACTGGTCAAACTGTCATAATCAACCAAAATCAGAAAAGGGGAAAGTGACAGAGAGAAATATCAGACAGCCAACTCCTCTTCAGAAGTTAAGATTGATCAGATTTCTGTTTCAAAACTGTAAAAAGAATCAGAGGTAATTAAGTGTATAACTGCTGCACAAGTTAAAACCAAAAATGAAAAAGAAAAGCTATTCTTTGCTCACAAACAAACAGATCTCTAGACCAGTGAGTCCACCCAGTTAGTTTACTTAAAATCTTAAAACAAGCAGAAAAAGACCTCTGAGTAGCAGAGAGGAACCCACTGACCTCTTCTCTGTGGCCTGAGTCTCCTCAAAACAATCAGAGAAAGAGAATGAACGCCTGGTATTTCTGTATTTGTATTATGTGTTGGGTTATTGGGTCCATTCTTAACATGCATCCCCTGACCCTGACCTCTTGCACAACTTCATTGTACTCTTTGGTATGAGCCTGACCTCCAACAACCAAACAAGCACACACCTTAAAAAAACAAGTACGGATTGTATCTGTATGAGCACAAAGACAAACAGAAACAAACTCCTCCATCAATCACTAAACATGTGACTGAGATTCTTATCTGCTTTGTCACAAATGGAATGAAAACAACATGTCACACTGTCCCATTTAACAAAGCAGGTCCAGTAATGGGTTTTGGAAAAATTGTGTCAGATATCATTCATTTTTTTGCCTCAGATGGTTAAAAAAGCAAATGACAAACAAAAAAAAACCTCACAAGAGAAATGGTAAAAATGAGGGTATTATATTCAAGGACTAGATAAAAAAAAATGATTGTTTGAAGCCCAATTGTTGCTAAATGAGTGGGCATCTTCAAGGCGTTATTATGAAATCCCACTTGGCGCTAGAATTGTTTAGCGCTCCATGCACATTTTAACAAACAGAAGGAAATAAATGAATGACGAGCAAAAATAAGTTGAATGTGTCTACTTGCACCTGACACTGACCTTGTACTATATCGCCTCATCTGTTGAGCAGATCACTGTCACGTGTAATGCTCAAAAAAGAACACAAACTGCTGGAGAAAATAAAATTTTGACCACTTCCTGGAGCCTGATATGAGAGAGTGAGTAGGTGTCTGAGACACAAGCTACACAAATGTGGGATTCACATTTAGCTGAACGGAAGAACTTGTTCCTTTTTTACGAGGCTTCCGGGATGTGAACTCTGTTCTGCTTGAATATTTTAATGGGTCTTCAAAAAGTGTTTTTTTTTTTTTTTTTTTACCATAACAAGTGTTGAAAAGTGAGACTTGTAATTTGTTGTCTTACATTCAGGCATGGGTAAATATATTTAATTAAAATATTAATAGTTTTCAATCATATTCTATGTGCAGAATGTGATACTGTGCAAAAAAAGTCTGTCAATAAACCAGGCTCATATCAGTTAGTCTGACTCATCTTCAGCTATAAAGCTAATTTACCATTGACCAGCAACTCATGCTGGGAAGTATGCTGAATCTGTTTAATCAACTAAAAATGAGTCAGAGTAATATACTTTCGGCCTATTTCCTTAACTCTCTTCATGAAATGTGCCCCAGCTCAATCATAAATGACGATGTGTCAATGGGATTGTTAATTTTCAACTAACATTAAGTCAGTTAGCCATCCAGGATGTTTTAACTGCTTATCTGTAACGAGTTGAGTAACAGGAAGTCTATTAATAACCTGCTTAATATGAAGCTTGTGTTTTATGTGAAGTGTTGTGAGCAGCGCATCAACAGTACACACAGCTGTGTCAGTCTGTTGTATACAAAACACTCATTGATGGGGGTTCAAAGAATAAAACCTTTGCAAATGAAAGACTCTGTGTCAAAGTGTATAAATAGATAGAGGAAACTGAATCACCCACTGACAGACACACAGACGCACACACGCACGCATGCATACACACACACCTAAAGTTGAGCTAAAACCTGCTTGTGCACATTTTAAGCTGTCAGTCATGCATAAACATTACTGAATTGAACAACATGAGAAGATTAAGTTGAAGAGGGCTTTCAAGATAGTGGCCAACAAATAAAAATATTGTACCTTGATATATATATGTAACATGTGGCATTACATTTTTCATTACAACTCAGTGCATAATTAACTGTATTTTTCATTTTTTCAAGTTCTTAATCACATCTTCAATATGCAAGCATGGAATAATCTGCATAAATGTGCAAGTCAGCATTTAGAAATCAGCCTTCTCCATGCTCTGAAGCTCTTGCTGGATGTTTCCCACACATGCACTTTTCTTTTTAAAAAAAAGTCCTTTTACTAAAAACTAAACTTTGTCATCCTAACTGGTATTCTTTCCTACTTAGCACTGCTTGCTCTAGAGAAAATATGGTACAAGTAAACTGGTATTATCTATGTGATATGCTTATACAGTATAAAAAGGGTTATTAACTGAGAGAGGCCAGCTTTCATCTGAAATGATCAATGCTATATTTGTCGAGTCCCACTGAATTTTCAGTTACTATAAATAATCCTGTAGTCAGTATAATGGCAGCCAAGTGGGCAGGTGCAACACAAGGCTGATTTAAATATTCTGAACTCTTCTAACCCAACCAAATGGCGCAGCATGACTCAGAAATTAAGACTCTGCTAATGAATTTCAAAGCATGTAGGTACATAATAACACATGCCAACTGTTAATCTGAGCTAATCTGCCTCTTTGTCTGGCTGTCAACACTAACATGTATACCTATCTACCCCTCTGTCAGTTTATTTAGACAAGGGAGAGGTTGTACACATACATATTTGCAAGCTTTTTTTTTTTTACTGATGCAGGGTCTTTATCATGCACACATCCAGTGAACAAAAATCCATCTACATATGTGAAACACAAATGTCCTTTTTGCTGCTTTTTTTGTCTTCCACATGTCCACTCTCCATGCAATCTGTTTATTTGCTTGTTTATCAGTGCAATGAAATCCATAAAACAAACCCACTTCCAATTGGGGATAACAGCATAAATTTAACAGCAGACAAAACTGGTTATTAATGTTCCTAGCAGGAATCAGGGGAACATTTTTAGAATAATACATAGCCTAAAATGTATATTTTGTCCACATGAATTCAAAATTAGATCCCACAAATTATTGAATGTGCAACTTGAAGAACTTTTTTTCAGTAACTACAGCTTCAGGAATTAATTCAGTAATATTAAGGCAGTATTAATTCTGCCTTATAGTAATTTGAGGTCAGGAGTTAGTACAAGAAATCAAGCTACTAATTAGAGGTCAATAAATGATTAATTTAAGCACACAAATTAAAGTTTTACTTTTGTTTCCCTCAAGGCTTTCCAGGAAAAGCAGTTGCTGAAACAGGGTTCTGTGTCTTACAGGCAGATACCAGCAGGTCAAGTCAGGCTGGGGGGGCATGGATGAAAGGAAAAAATGAAAGGCAGCGTTATGGAGAATAAAAGAGCATCAGAAAGAGATGAGCTGAAGAAGATTAGAGGATAGAAAGCAGCGGGGAGAAATGAAGTGACAGAAAAATAAGAGTAAATGAGGTAAAGAGAGGCAGAGCAGGAGAAATGAAATAGAGGCAGTAAAGCCAATGTTTGCCCTTGAATCAGTCACAGCAGCTTGCTGCCCTAGCCTAGTTTAGCTGCTCCTCCCAGGCAAGCCCTGTCAGTGATAAATTAATAAGCACATGTCTTCGGGGGACATGGGCTTTTTCAGGGCTTGTTATCCCCAACTATGACCAAACTAGCAGAATCTTCCTGCTTCTTATTTTGAAGATGCAGGAAATGTCAAACAACTATAATGGTCATTTTTAAATAATTATTTGTATATCACACATTGTAATGCTAACCTGACTGCTCTCCTTCTGACTAGATTTTCTTTAAATCCTGTGGACCTGATTAATACACCTGCCCCAGGGGATGAACAGAGCCAAGGCTTGTTCCATGTACAACCTATCAGTCGATTTTGCAGCAAAATAAACTGAACCATCACATGCATATCAGCACTTATCAGTATCGGCATATGATGTCAATATGCACATAATGCAGACAACAATGCAAGATTATTTAGAAATTATGTCATTATCACACATTTTGTAGTAGATGGTTATGTTAATTACATTGCGATATACTATATGCACCATGTATAATAATATATCATTTGTTTAATAAAGCAGCCTGCTGGGTACCTTTTCATAGTCATATCAGTGAAAGATCCACAAAGGTCTCTTTTCTTTCCAACTCAGTAATTTTATATATTGGTTCGTAATCTGTGAACTTTTCCGCTCTAAAACCAGTGTCAGCGTCCCATATCAATAAATCAAGAATTATTCAAGCCAGTTGTCATGCAAAAATTTAGGACATTTCTGGGTTCCCAAATGTGAAGGTTTTCATAGTTTTCTAAGACAGTAAATTGAATATGTTTGGCTTTTGTCAGTCAGACAAGAAAAATAATATTAAAACTGTAATTTCCTAAATTAAAATTTTTGCTCATTGTTTTTTTATATTGAATAGACTAAACTATGTATCATTTATCAAGAAAGGAATCTGCAGTTTCATTGACTCAAAATAATTATTGGTTGTAGCCTGAATTTGTTGCTCATCTTTAAAAGAAGACGCCTATTCTTTAATCAGCAACATCACACTTCCTATGCATACTGTATAGTTTCACCCCAGTGCAACCACAACCTTCAGCAGCTAGCGGTTAATTGCCACTGTGCTCTTCCAGTGTCAGGGTTAAGTGCCCTGCTTGACAGCATTTGCTGGAGGAGGAGGGAGTTTCTCTAAGCTGGTGATCTACTGGTCTCAAGTCTGCTTTACTACACTACGGGTTATCACAGTTTCATGTCACTCTCCACTACGTTTTCATAGAGGGGCTGACATGCCATACAAGTGCTGTAAAGGGGGAACAGTAGAATATGATCCATTCTTTGCAGGCCTGAGGGGCTGTGACGCTGCAAAGAGCTTCAACGCCTACAGTGGAAACAAGTGCAGCTCTGTGTTGGGAACTGTGGGAGTGGAGCATTTTGTTAAGGACATCTGCATGAAGTTTGCTTGGTTACCATCTGGGTGAAAAGTCAAACAGGTTCTCCTTGTTATAATGCATTTTATAGTACCTGACTGTGCAAAACAATCCTTTTTTTTTCTCATGAAATATCTGCTTGCACGATTTACCAAAAAAAAACAGTTTTTTAGTGTTTGGTTGATTAAACAGTTGGGTAATCTAATCTGTGCATCCATATATTTAGTGCAGTTCTGTTATCATGAGTGTCCCATTTGTGAATATTTTTTTAAGCTACAGAGATTTCTGTTCATAGGTCATGTTCAACAAAAAAAATTGTGTCCAAGCACTTTATTAATTAACCCAGGTTTTCTGGTGGTTTCTCAAACCAGGGTGGAGTTAGTGTGTTTCAACCTGTGTCAAATGAAAACTAATCAAAACAGACTGTACAAAGGCATTAAATACTAGAAAAATGGGTTCTGAATTTGATCAAGTTTCCCTCCAACCTTTATTGTCATTTTTAATACTCAAGCTGAATGCATCTATCTGTGTCTGTGCATATATTAGAGTTAGGTGATAACAATATCATGTATCATTGATCATCTATGTCATATCTTGTTTTCAATTAATACATTAATATCTAATATGACTAAGAACAGCTTTTGGGAAAAAATGTGTTAGTTCAGCTCATTAAGTACAATTCAAATCAAAGGGCTGATGTATATTGATATAAGAAGTCCTATAAAAATCCAATACATATGACCGTAAAGTAATCAGTCTCACTGATTTGCAACAACATTGGTCCAATACACAACCAGCCACAACATATTAACACAGCATCACAAAATCTCAACAAAAGTCATAAATGTATTCACTGTAAAAAGGAGATATGAGTGCATTTTGTTCTGTAGTAGATGCATTAAGCTTGATCTGATTCAACTCAAAATCTAATTTTGGTCCAACCTTTTTGCATTTCTTACTTGCTCTGTGATGTTGGGCAATTTAATCGGTTTCTTCTTATGTAGGGATGCTGTGGATCAGTGTGTGTCATCTGAGGATCTGGGGTCATGTCTTTCTAAGTTTGACCATGCTTGTTAATCTTCTTTTTTTCTGTGCACAAGATGTTTCACAGTGATTCACAACACAGAACTACAATTCACAGCCTTAGCAGAGCTCACCAGAGTCACTGGGCCCAGTCTCATCTGAGACAATGACATTGAGCTTTATTGATTTAGTATTGATCCATATCACCTCTCTCTCTTGCTCTGTCTCACACTGATGGAAATTTCCAGACTACTGCTCTCTAAAATACCAGCCGGCATGCTTCTCCCTTTGCTGCATTAAAAAAAGATCCTGCTCCATCTGTTGTCTTTATATTCTGTACATGCCTGACGGCTCTATGAAAGCAGTGACGGCGCAATTGGGAAGTGAGACTACAGCGAATCAATGAGGAAATACCAACCCTGTTGTTGAATAACGTTGAATAAACTGTCTTTGCTCCATTATACAGGACTGAATGAGAATCAATTAGCACAGAACAAATAGCTTACACAGGATAGTAGAAGTCTTGTCATTTCCATCTGTGCCTGTGTGTAAACAATAGATCAAAACACCAGCTGTGAGAGTACGCTGACAACCGACCAGACAGAAGACCATACAAACAGTGACCAAGCAGCCTGACAGTGCACTTTCAAGGATTGCCTTACACAGCATACAAGAAGAGACAGGTTTACTTTTATTTTGTAGGCTTTTCTTCATTTTTACTTTCATGAATTGTAATATTGTTGTTTCAAGTGTTCATGAATGTTGGGTGTTGGTGGTGCTGTGTTCATTCAAAACAAGGGCAGACAAATGAGCAAAAGATCAATGAGCTGATTTGCTGCTCAATCGCTGCTCTGTGGCCAGGAGTCAAACGCTTTATTTTTCCACATGCACCTTATACTGTCAGAGCCTGAGAAAATATCTGAGTCAGTGTCATGTGAGGAACACACCACAGAGAGGATTTTCTGTTTATGATACACTAGTTACTTAGTTTCCTTCTCTCTTTCACTACAGGATCAAACGTAGGAAAAAATACATGTGCAATGTTCTTTACAGTTTGGGAATTCACAACAAGCCTAAAAACAGAAGCTGCCTAAATTTATATGAAAAGTAATTTTGTAGGGCTGCCCCTAAGTCGACTAATCAGTCATTTTGGTCTTAGTCAATTAAGATTTCTTTTGTTTCCATGAAACCTATGAGCACATATCTGGTAACAAAAGATTTAAAATTAGTGTTGAATAAGAAATAATAGACTCTATGCAGAAAATATCAAGTCCATTGCGCTCCATGTCTGGAGTGTATATCTAGATTGACTGACATTGGAGCCTAAATAAAAAGTGAGCATAGGTCATTTTGTTCTGTCAAATAAACAATGCAGTTAGGTAAAGACAGGATAGTAAAAATCCAAAATATAATAAACAAATACAGGACAACATCAATTTCTTTCAAGGTTATCAGGTCATTTTAATCATATTCCAGGTGTTCCATGACTGCAAAACTAGTGCTTAAATTTCCAGGTTTTCCAGGATGAGTGGCAACCCGTGAAGCTCATTATTGCTTCCTGCAGATAAAACTGTGAAGTATAAGCTGTAAAATGTACTCTATATCATTTGCTCCAAATGAATTGATATGAAGTGCCCCAGTATCAAATTCTGCTCCATCCAAAGGCCAGAGATAACCCACTGAGCATAGCTCCGAGAAAGACATTACTTTATTGCAATTCATCTGAGTAAGCAATGACTCTCTGTCTAACCAGGGCTGTCCCCGAATGAAGATTCTCAGAGTCGACTCAGAGTCGCTGCTTCTAACTAATGCATTGACTCCAGAAATAAAAGTGGGGGGTTGGGGACAGCTTTGGTATATAAATTTGTCATGTGCTTGGGGTTCTATTACCATTCTTCCATCTAGTTTAAAGGTTAGGTTATTTCGAGACATAACATGGGTATTAAAGTTTACATCCTGTTGCTCCTGTACTGCTCTGCGTAACAATGACTCAGCTAAAAAAGAAAGTGCAGTGGTTAGACCCACAAAATGCAAGTCATCAAGGGTCTTCTAAATTAAAATCATCGACATTTAGGGTGCAGCCCCAGGTCAAACGTGACCTAAATGGCCTCAAAGCAGTGTTGGCTGGTTCTGATAACCGGGTCTGCTGCCAGAAAAGACTATTAATTTACTCTTCATACCAAGCCAAGACGCACAAAACTGCCAAGCCCAAGCCGGGAGAGCTCAACTCTGAGGCCAAGGTCGAATTAATCCATTAGCTTATGTACTTCAAGAGCATCAGTCTGTCTAATAAGGTGAGCATGGATCACTCATTATCTAGACTGTGATGTCTGTCTGGCTGGGAGACTGATTGATCCTGAGTTTCTTTGAGGTTGAAAATCTATTAAAAAAAAATTAAAAATTAAAAAAGAGACCTAAATCAATGACATTTTTTTTAAATTGAACCAAAAAACTTTTTATTTGTTGCTTTGGCCCATCTCTCAATGAAAGTAATGTTAAGTCCAATTAGGATAATAGTAAAAAAAACAATTTAGTATCTTTAAAATTTTAGTAAATTTAGTACAAACAGAAAATATTTGTCACATTTTTCAAACATTCTCATATCACTGTTATCTTTGTATGTTTGCACTAAAGTTAAAATCTAAATTGATTAAACAACATAAATAACCAACAGACTTACTTATAAAGAAAATAACCTAATATCCTGTGAGTGGGCAGTTTTTATTTACAGACCAATATGTAAAGGGATATTTAGTACCTGGGACTTTCCGATCACACTATGCTTAAAATATCTTTACACAGAAAACCATAAAATTAACCAAAAGCGGCAGTTCACCAACCAGGGTGGAAAATAGCACAAATGTTATACAGATGCAGGCCAGTATGGTTTGTCATCCTGTATTTCCAGTCATGTGACTTTCATCACTGCACAATCTCTCTTGTGATTTGACACATTGAGCAGATGCTGTACAGTTAAAGCACTTACTTTTGAACCCTCTGAGAACATATTCTCAACCCAAGATTACTTCAGCCCAACAGGATCTCTCCATCTGACTCGAGCTGAGGGCTGCAGCTTCTCAAGTCTTTGTTTGGTACAGTATAGAGCAATGTCAAATCAGAAATGTCAAATAAAAAAGGTAATTAACCCGTATAATAAAGACTGTATGCTTTAGTCTGATATCTACAGCAAACTAGAAGCTTGTTTCACCAAATCCCTGCATTTACCAAGAGACACAATTCTATCAAAGAGGAGTTGACGTTAATTGAAAAGCAATTTATGGATAAAATAGACAGATGGTGATGTCTGTTTTGGGTAATCCAAATAATTAAACACCTAAGGAATTTTACTTAAATTGATGCCAAATCCTGTAAGTCCAATATTGCCCCAAAAGCAGTTTTACTCAGTGATCTGCAACACTGCCAACAAAGAACACATCCAGAGATAATATAAGAAAAGCGACCTTAGTAGAAACGAGACCACAAAACATCTTTACCAGCTAGCAAATCTTGAAAATATCTTCATATCATCATATTGTCTTACCCTGATTTGGATTAACAACAAAAATATTATTTTCAGTATTGCTGAAATCTGCTTAATATTTTCTCAATTAACTGATTCATTCATGGTTCCATATCATTTCAGAAAATAGTGCAAAACATTATTATGGTACACTAGGGTATTTAGAAATCCAACATGACTTTCAACAGTAAGAATGTTCTTAATGGATAATCTTCACAATGTTGCGCTTGTGCAAAATAGCAGACTCGCCACCGCTTGAACGCATCTCTGAGCTGAAACAATTGTGGATGAAGGTATGACAAAATGAAAAAACAGTTTTCTGTAGAAAACAAATCTATTAATTGCTATTAACAGCTCTACTCTCAGGACAAATTGTGAAAAGATAAAATTATAGATGTACATTTGTTTGTATTTATTAAGCCACAGGAATATTTACAAGCATCTATTTTCTGGTTTGAATTTCAAATAAATGGTCTTGAACTGGTGTATCTACTTTTCAAATTCACTTATAATCTGCAAAGATATGATTAAAAAAAGTTTGTGGTAGTGTCAAGAAATCACATCAATTATTTTCTTCTTTTCTGCAGAATAGATAAACAATCTACTGAATGGTGGATTATTGTATTTTTTTTAGTATGGTTATAGTCCAGGATCTGAAAGTGAAATGCCTTTGTGAGCCTGATATTCGTAGGGAAAGACAACAACACATGAATAAAAGATTCTTTTCCTGTAGAAGCCTTTGTTTTTTCAGCTGCCTAATGGACAATCTCCATTTACACAATCTTTGGGCTAGGTCAGTGCCACACTGTGGGAAACCACCTTTGGCTTATTTTGGCTTAATGTACACCAGAAGACAGTGCTCTGAGGCTTCTTGTTAGAAAGATATCGCTTTTGTTTTGTAGTCTGCATCATTATGTTTCTATACAATTACACTGCTTTGATTACTTCTTGAAATTACTGTCTATCTTATTCTGCAAACGAGAAACTGTTATGTGCTTAAACATAAAAGGTAATTATTTTTAACTAACAAAAAGTGAGGTTATGAAACATATTTTCATACAGGTGTGAACACATGCAGACGGATTAAATCTGGTGAATTTCTGGCAGTGTGGGTCGAGCTTAAGAGAGATTTGGACCACATTTGGTTTAGCTTGGCCGTCATCCACAGAGTCTAAAACAACCACTCACTGACCTGGCAACAACAATCCCACACTGCAGGCAGCTGTGTGGTTATGACACTGCTGTGACCGCTGTGTGTGCGCGTGTTTTCCTTCCATATAAAAACTATGGGTCGTCTTACGTACACAGTCTTATCTCACACGGCAGGAGGCTGGAGGGTTTTGACACCGTTGGTATGTGAATACGTGAGATCCTTCACATTAAAGGTTACAGGTTCAGCTAAGGTACAGTTAATGAAAGTGAATACTAATCGTGGCAGACCCCAGTGTCTCACTCTGTTACATAATATTTGTGCTTTATAACAATGTTGTCAAACTTGGTTTTGGGATCCAAATTGGGCAGTGATAAGTTGTAGTTTTAATTTGTGTCAGACGTCTAGTTAGTCAAAAATAAATAAAGAGTTTTCAGTTAAATTTTCCGTTAGTACACCTAACTCAAGCTGAAATAATTAGTTGGTCAATCTATTTTGATCATCAGTTAGTCTTGCCTGCCAAAAATTTGCCAGTTTTTGGAGCCTGACGGATATATATCGGTTGACCCAAATTATTGGCCGATATTGGCTTGTCAAAGGCATATCAGTGTCTATAGATATCAGCATTTGTGTTGTCCGATATGCACCAATATGAAACCTTTTTCAAAATAATACAGAAAATGACAACTGGCGTGATTTAGTAATGGTGTTAGCTATTTTTTTTAAAATTCACTGTCACTGAACAGTACTGATAATTATGTAACTATTTTCTTATTTCTATTTACTTTTTATTTTCTCAGGTATCCATCTATTCAATTAGTTGACAATGTAATACGCTGTATGTATGATGTATCATAATGTATATGATATAATGTATCTTAAATAAAGTTGTTTTTTAAGAAAACAATTTTATGAGTACTTGCAATCTTCAAGACTCCTCCAAATACACATCACATTGATAATAAAATAAATTGTTAGTTGCCAGAGCCCTGCAGTAAATGCTACCTTTATAAACATTTAGATTGTGAGGCTACTGAATTACACAGAATTACCCTGAGCAGGTGTTTCCAACCTAACCTCACTGATATATGGAGTGAACAAAATATTAAAAACATAATACAGAATAGAACAGCTACAACCTCCATAATGACCACAAAGCTGAATCACCATCTCTTTAAACATCATATCATTCATGAAGGTTGAATCTAATGCAGCCAGGACTGTTGAATCAGACTGCATAAGTTTAACTGAGTGTATTACACCATCAATCCAAAGTGCATTACAGCAGCTGACTCAACAACAGTTTTACAAACATTTTTCCAACATCAGCACCACTGCAAAGTTGACCTTTACGCCAGCAGGTCTACATACATATCTGCTGTCTCTCTTACACAATAACCAGGTTGTTTTCCAAATAGGTTAAACTTTACTGAGCTAGAGGACAGGCTTTGCATAAGCTCTACAGATAAGGCCATATGACCATGCGTATTCAAAAATGTAGCTGCAGGCTAAACTCAACTTCTTTGGGTTTTAACTGATGTTGTTAATGAAGTCAGGAACCTAAAAACACATGAAAACTGACCAAATAAGGATGTTTACTTGAACTATAATTCCAAATAACTGCAGTACTATGTCTTAATATTAAGTTCAGGGTTCCCACTCTGAGTGTGCATGTAATGTTAGAGTGAAATGCTGCAGACTGTAGATGCATTATCTAATAAGCAGATAGAGCAGACACATCAGCAGCTGTCTTGATAGTTATTTATAGAAATACAGAACATATATAAATACAGATTTAGGTAAATAGCATCCTTGTTTTTTACTTAAACCCAGATTTATAATACTGGCTTTGTTTTCTTGTATTTTTCTCTACGTCTTCACACAACTTTTAATTCTAATTTCTGAATAGCTTTACATGTTTCTATGTATTTGCAACAGCATGAATAAAGATACTGTTATATAAAAAAGTGCATCATCATTAGGGCTGTTGATATTGGCGATGTTAGGAGTTTATTAGGACTTTAGCTAACAATAATAGTTTTCATTATTACATTAACAGAAAATCATCACAACTAAAAAGCTGGAACCTGAGTTCTGTATTTTGTACAGAAAAAAAAACCCTTAATGAATGCATCTGCTCTACAGTGTTGAAAAAATAACTTCACATATAACCATCTCGGTAATAAGTGGTTTATTATTAACCAGATAATGAAAATGACTGCATGTATGCACAATAAGTGCAAGAGTACTTTTGCAATTCATATAGTATAGTACACTATATGGAGAGCCAAACCCGTCCTAATTCAGGGCAATGGTCAGATACTACTGTGCAATGTGCAAAAGATTTCAGAGAGCCCAAAAAAACAAGACAGTCAGCTCATCAAAACCCTCATAAAGACACTGCTGAATTTATTATTTCACATAAATATATATCCACAGGGAAGCAGCACAGATAATATAGGACTGATGGCACCAAACAACCAGAACATTCCACCACAGGCAGTCTAATATAACCGAGCTGCTGCTGGAGCATCTGTGCAAGATATCCAGCAAACAGCCTGAACAGAAAACGAAAGTACCGATTTCATTTCAAAAGAACAAGAACTTCAAAACCAGCCGAAACAACAGGATGTGCCGTTTCTGTATACAATAACCGTCAAAACCAGGTGACTCTGGTTTACATCTCACACTCTAGGTGCAAAAGCAAAGACAAACATCTATAATACTAAATTTCCTAAACAACTACGAAACAAAAGGCGCAATTCGGCTCTGCTTGTGCTACTTATAAACCCTTAAATATTTTATTATTAAGCCAGTTTTCCTTTCTCTGATCGTTGTTCCTGTGGAGGAGCCACAGATGTGATGGAACTGCCTGACCGTTGCTAACCGTTAGCCGTTAGCTCCAAGGCAACCACAAATAAAGCAATAAACGGCTTTTAACAACCGCCGCTCACTTTAATGTCAGCATCCAAATAACCAAACAACTGCAGTGGGTAAATACACAAACTACATCCAAGACATAATTCATTAAAAAGGCAGACAACACAAAGCGGCAGTTGGTTAGCTTTTAGCGTGCTAGCAGCTAGCTCCTAAGATGCTGAGTGAACCAGAAGAAATGCTGTTAGCATGGAGAGCTAATCGGGCGCTCGGTGGTACCTTACCAGGTCAAAACAAACAGGGACGCGGAGCAAGATGCATTAATTTCTGCTTCGGCTTCTGTGACGGCAACTTCGATGGGATCAGAGCAGTCGGCGTAGAAATCTCGTCGGGAACATTGCAAAGACACTGGAAAATAATGTGGTTCCTGTTTTTTTTTTTTTTGCTCGGACTGGCTCGGATGCCCGTTTGCAGGTCGGTCGTTGCTTAGCGAGTCTCTCTCTCACACACATACACACCCTCAAGGGACGAACCTGCCAAATACTGACCCCGCCTCCTTCACTCTGAACACAGCGGGGGACAGCTGCTAAATACTGACCCAGCCTCATAGACAGACACACAGGCACACACTGCTTCTTTCATTTAAGCCATCTTTTATTGATTTTTTTTTTATTTGTCTCTATTGATTAACCAACTCCAAAAACCAATCTTTTTCACCAAGTTTTTAACCCATAAGAACCCAGGCCCAGTAATCCTTAAAGGAAAAGTATGGGGGAAATACCACATAGAACACATTTATGATGTTTTTAAAAAAAAATCTACCCCTAAATGTCAAAGATCTATGATGTGACATAGACGTTACACTGGGCATGTATGGTATTTATGTTTATGATATTTCTTAATTTGAAATAAAAAACACATTTTCTGCTTACAGAAACTCAAATTTGCCTTTTTCTCTGCATCTCCACAACATATCAAAATTGTGACATTAATAGTGCTGATTAACAATTAATTATTTTTCAGATTGGTTTTAAGTAATAAAACAATAATAAATCAATAATAAACAAAAACAAATTTTGTTTGCATCTCCACAACATATATCAAAATTGTGACTTTAATTTGATCAGTAAATATGATCAGAACAAGTTAAATGCAATACAAGACACCCTATTAACTGATTATAATTGTTAAATGGTTTTAAACTTAGCCTTGTAACAAAAACTAAGCTTTTTTAAATTAGCTACTTTTTCACATTTCTGTTTCCAGTCACACTCACATTTTGGAGAAGTCACTTCTTGTCAAAGTCACATGACCACCACACCAGGATGTTGAGTATGTGTCGCTTAGGGATTTAATGAGTTAAGGTGAAGCATAAAGCTGAATATGGGAGATTCAAAAACATTTAAAGTGTTTGTTACATGGGTGTCACCATGGGTTCTATGGGTTAAACTGGGATATCCAATTTTAAATTGCACTGTATTTACTACTAAGACAATAGGCCTCATGTAAGAACATTTTCCTATTATTATCTTAACTTAACTTTGTCATTTATAATTTATATAGATTTTCAAACATCATTACAAAGTAATGAAATGTGCAATCCATTATGGGAAAACTGCAAGTTTCCTGCAACAGGTCTGCACCCCTTGTAAACTGTCTTTGTGCCAAAGAAATATTCCAATAAATGAAACTGTTTTTAAACTGGAATATCCAATTTCATGTATTTTAAAGTTCAATAAGATAAGATAAGATAGGTTAAGATAAGATAAGATAAGATATTCCTTTATTAGCCCCACAACAAGGATATTTCCAGTTACAGCAGCAAAAAAAGAAAGAAGCATCAATAAACCTGATGCTTTGAAGATTAACAAGAAATGTAAAAGCATTAAACATTTAAGCAAGATAAATATAAAAAAGTATTAACACTTTAAACAAAAATAAATATAAAATTAGGAACAATGTATACAGACTCATTTGGAATTGCTATCTATGTATTTATCTATCTACGTATCTATCTATCTATCTATCTATCTATCCATCTATCTATCTATCTATCTATCTATGTCTATAAATGTCACTTACTTTTGCAGAATGATAACACAAGACATTGTTACAAGTACACTCAAAGCACTTGCACCCACTATTTGCACCAACTCAAAACATTTAAATATTTTTTACAGTTTAAATTAAATCTTACATTTCACAAACCTGTTTTTTCTGAAGCTATCATCAGCATCTCGTCTTCATCAGCAGATAGTGTAATCAGTTACAATTGAGATATTTCACAATATCCGGTGCGTATGTCTGGTAGTAGTGAACTACATTTGACTAAACAAGTAGTTTAACTTCAGTCATACATAGTTAAACTACTTTTTCTGTAATTTTTTTTCTGTAGTTAACTACTGAAACTGTACTGACAACTTGGGTTGTAAAAGAAAAGACAGCTGCGGGACAAGCCCAGGCAGCCACCACCACACTCTTGACCTTTCACCTTTGTCTGGTGCATGTGCAAAAGAATAGTCGTAGCTCAGTGGTCACAGTGACAGCTTCATCATGAATAAACCTCCCAAATATGTGTCACCAAATGCTCAGAGAAGTTGTTACATGTTATTTTAGAAGCTATCTTGCTAACTATAGAATAGAGAGAATCACCTTTTCTATCAGATTGCATCAGGAAATGTTTCTGAAAAGATGGGAATTTTGGATTAAGTACATGAAACCAGTACGACCATAATTTGTATGATGCAATATATATAAATATACACAGTCACCCATAAAGTTTGAATAAGTTTGTTTTCAGACACAATCCTCTGTTAATTGTGGTTTCATTTTCTGATATGTTTGGAAGAGATTGATTAATAAAGTTTTGAGAAGATATAGACTTTATTTGTCAATAATAAATCACATTGTCAGGTGAAAAATATTTTATTCCTTAACTTACATTGTCTTAGATTGAGTCATCTATTGATCATTACTATTATTGTTGTTTATTTATCTATATATTTGTTTTCGCTTTCTGGGGTGGGGACTCTGTTCTGAGTGTTCCTGTATGTCTGTGTTTTATTGTGAAAAAACTTAATAAACAAAGTTTAAAAAAAAAAAAAAAAAAAAAAATGTATTCCAACTTTATGGGTGACTGTGTATATATATATATATATATATATATATATATATATATATATAGATAGATAGATAGATAGATAGATAGATAGATAGATAGATAGATAGATACACATAATGTATTGATTTTGTTTGGGACTCTATTTATTTATGTTGCACATTATAATAATAATAATAATTATTATTATTATTATTATTATTATTATTATTATTATTATTATTATTATTATGCTGTTTAGTAACAGAGAGACAAAGTCTACATAATTAATCCTGTGGGACTGAGCATGTTGATTATATGGATCTTGAATCAAGTCAATTGTTTTTTATTGTTTGGCTTCATGTTTGATCTATAAATACGTGGGCACTGTTTGCAATAAACTCAATTAAGGGGCATTTCATGCTGGCATGTCACTTTCTAGTTTTATATTTTATTATAATTTCATATTGCATGTGCAATGTCAATTTCAATTTCAGCTTTTTTTTCTTTACAAATTAGTTTGATCTACTTTTCTAAGTAGCTTAGTTAAACCACACTAGGTTTCTCCCTTGAATAATTTTTGCTGCAGTTAAACTTCTTCCAGTGTGAAGTGATTGGTAGCTTGCAAAGCTTCTAAAGAAGCTTCCCCAACAGCTTCGCCTGAGGGTGACAATTCTTCACAGTGAATGCTTTTAGCTTTGAATGTTACTGCAGTTCAATACATCATGTTTATAAAGGATCAGGAGTGATTTTTCCCCATAAGATTACACCTGATGAAATTCATCAAGTCTGCTGTAGTGCTGGCAGAACTGTTAAAGAAAAGATAGAGTGCTGCACTGGGTAAAAAAAATGATGTTGGTGAAGTAGAAGTGAAAAATGAGGTGCTCTTCAAATACAGGGCAAAAATGAATGAAACAGATTTAATGACTGTCCATCTTACTTTCAGTACGTGGCTTCAATAAGCAGTCTATCTGAGGTGATCTGACAGTGGATAAAAATCCTTTGTGGAATCATGGATGACCAACACATTTCAACTCGAAGGCACCAGGGTATAAAAAACAAGGCAAAGTTGTGATATTTAAAAATACACTAGGGTGTCCATACTTGTGTTTTTTTAGGATTTTTATTCACAATCAGAATGCCTCAAATACTTCTTAAACTGCTTATTAACACACTTCCACTTAATGTTATTCAGAACTTCATTGATGTTTTATTAATTGCAGGCAGAACTGTTTGTGCAGACACATTAAATACATTGATTTGATAAATTAAAGTCACTTTATGTCAATCTTTGTCAATCAGGTCTTAGGTAAAGTGAAAATCATAATATGGGTATAAACTTTTGTTTTTCCTTGTACTACCTTTGCATTTTAATTTAAGATATTGTTATAAAGTTTACAATCATTGGGCCTCATTCATGAAACGTTAGTAGATTTGTGCGTAGATTTGCACATAAAAGCCTACGCTACTAAAAACCTACTCCGGATTCATGAACGCCGCGGGAAACTCAGATCTGATCGTAAACACGTGTGTATGATCATGAATGCCAATCCATCGTAAGGTGGCAGCGCGCTCCCGATAATCAGCAATTAGCATGAACCCCGCCCATGAATTGCTAATGACCACCATATAAGGAGGTGTGTAGAGGCATCCTGTCAACCTGTCAGTCATGGCACAAAGAAAAAAAGAACGAGAAAGAAAAAAGATTTTTTCCGAAGCGGAGATTGAAGTTATTTTGGGAGAAGTGGAGTCCAAAAAAAATTTTTTATTTTCATCTGTTAGTAGTGGTGTGACAGGGACAGGCAAAGCGAAAGCGTGGAGGGAGGTGACGGACGCAGTAAATGTGGTTTCTGTAGTGCAAAGAACTACGTCCGAGGTTAAACGTAAATGGTTTGACATTAAACTTGACGCAAAGAAACGCATTAGCGCACACAAAAAAAATACATCTGCCACAGGAGGAGGACGCTCAGAGTCCAAATACCCCGTTGGTGCGCTCTACAACGGCCCGAGTAGCCGCGTGCGCCTCATTGTATGCTCCTGTGGTGTCTGCGGGCTGGCCAGTGGGGTCATAAGCCACGGCGTCAGTGGGTAACCCCTATCCCCTATGGATATAGAAAGGTAAGTCCATATATAACACAAACATGTGATTATGCAGGCTATATTCTTACCAATGAGCCAGCCGTCTCTCACAGCTCCATCCTCCAAACGCGTGCCAACTGCGCAATTACGCAGGATGAATGCGTCATGCGTCCCACCGGGCCACCGTGCCACAACGTTTAACAACACACACTTTGCGTCACAGATCAGTTGCACATTCACGGAATGAAAGTTTTTCCGGTTAATGTAAGCAAATGCATCACCGGATGGAGCCTTGATGCGTACGTGTGTGCAGTCTATGGCACCGATAACACCTGGCATGTTTGCAACTGCGCTGAACCCCTGCATTACTTCTGTCTGCCGTTGTGCGCCGTATGGAAATTGGATATACTCTGGCATTAATTTAATGATACCTCTGAGAACTGCAGGCAGGATGCGTCAATTTACATAGATAATTCACAATTATGAGTTTAATCTGAATCTTAATCCCGCCAATTGCCAACTAATTTAACTAAATATGTTATATTTTTAATCGTTTGTCATGTTTATATCACATGTTTCAAAGGCATCTGCGTATTGTGTACATAACAGAACGCATTATGAATTAAAATTGTAATTTCCAACAGTGACGAGCATTATTTATATGCGTTCTTAAATTTACACAAGCACTACGTGTGGTCAGCAGCATGTGTAGATTTTGTTAGTAGCTACGAAAAGATCGGAGCTACTAAAATATTGATGAATGCGGAGATGCACGTAAATTTCCGTCTGCGAACGGTTTACACACAAATTCGTTCTGCTCACGTTTCATGAATGAGGCCCATTGTCTCTATGTCTGCTGATATTTTCAGTTTTATTGACACAGAGTAAACATACTCCTCAGGATATGTAAATTAGCATCTTTCTAGTAGTATGTACAATATTTTTTGTGTCCACACCACAATCACTAAAATATTTTACAGTTAAACTATACCTGTATTATTTACAGTTAACATCCATTATATTAGTGTCTGCTGCGCTTCGCCTGATAAAATCAGTTGGTGTACACCGCCATCTGGTGGCCTGCTTGTCTCACAGCACATTCATTTTTTCTTCCTTCCTCTACACATGAACAGCCATGTAAACTTCCGGTTACAGGCTTATCCTGTCTCAACTTATTTATTTCTAATAGTTAATCCGTGCAATAAGGACTTTCTATAGAAATCATGTGCAATGATTCAATTTGTCACTTACACTGTTACACACATACATATTTGTATATTTCCATATTTCTATTTTATTTCTGTTTGTATTTATCTCTATTAACTTAACTCTTAGGACTTGTTGCATTTATTTATGAATAAAAAAGGGGGAACAGCAGAATTGCACAATTGTTTCTTCATTGTTTCAGTTTTGAATACAATAGTTAGTCCAATGAATTAAATACAAACATGAGCTGCTCTATAGACACTTTATTGCTGTTTTTACTGTATTACACTCAGTGGAATGTCTAACTGTGTGTTTGGTGGGCTGGTCCAAACACTCGCCCTCCAAATATCTGTTACCAAACCAAGATTTAAATAGCAAATACAACTATAATGCAGTAATACAATATACATGACACTATAAAGTCTTAAGGTAAATTCATTCTCACTAACATATAGGCTATACTGGTCCATTTACAAAATGTTTCTTTATATATATTTTATATATAAGATATAAAACAAGAGTAATGCACATTCTTCAAAAGGTAAAGAAAATGTGGTGTTTCTGTGTATATGCAAACATATTTGTGTGTGAATTCTGTTTGGTGGCAACAAAACAACAGTCGTTATTAGCGAGTGTATCCACAGCATAGAGAATAATAACACGTTTGACAGTATTATTCAGGAGATCTACTGGAGGAGAGTAACAGAGCAGAGTATCATCACCTTTGTAGGAGACTCATTTGGAGTACAAATGAAATGCCTGACATATATTTGTATGTGGACAGTTAATGTCAAAGTTTTCATTCAAATTGCCCCTTTTAAATGCTAAAAAAGGTTGAAAATTTTAAAATCTCATGCACTGGTCCAAAGCACATTTTTATAAAATAACGACACAGTTTATTGCCCATTTTAAAGGAGAATATTAATAATATCTTGTATTTTTCTTTTTGTCAACAAATCCCATAAAAATACTCAAAACCAACAATAAATCCATCCTACCAACAAGTATCGTCTGTGTATCTGAGGTCTGATTCAATTTTTCAATCCTATGTAACGTCGAGCTCTATTGCTGTCAAATAAGTCGTCCTCATCTATAATAAATCATCATATTTGAGTAACAATAACTAGGACATGCTTCAGAGGAGAATGAGGCAAATCAGCACATACCTTCTGCATCTTGTCAATCAAACCTGTATAAAATTACAGACGTCTAGGCCTATGTGATTCAGGGAGATTTTAGTCTATATCATTGACTATTGAATGTGTATATATTTCTTAATATAATAAACATGTTCTCCATAGTTTATGTACAATCCTGCCTCTGACAATGGTCCCAAACAAATACATTTATTTATATGCTCCTCTTTGAGTAATGTTTGTTAAACACTACAGTGCCCTGTTGTTTTAGGAATTTACGCTCTGACCTATTTTTAAAAAATGTATGTCTTCAGTGGGACTGAGTGGCCTAGGGTCCTGAGGCGTTGCTCATTTTAAATATTTTCATGGGACGTATCTGACCATTAACAAAACACTAGAATATTATCCTTATCCTTTAATTATGCTATCATACGCAGCTCAGTTCAGTGGTTATGTAGGCAGTTTTCATGAGATATTGCCTCAGTACACATTTATTTCAAGAGGTGGAACTAAAAAATCTTTCAACCAGTGACAATGTATAATAGGTATTCCTTTGTTGGTGAAACTGCAGTCAGTCTGGCTCTCTAAGTGTATTTAATAATCAAGTTTTAGACTGCACTGTATGTATGAATGGCACAAAATAAAACTATTTGATATTGTATTTACTACAACCTGACAGTTAATTGGATAATATTTTACAAAATGTGTGCTGCAGAGTAGTGTGTTTGTTTGACACATGACTAGTATGGAGATGGTAAACACACACACACACACACACACACACATGCAAACACACAGTGATAGATCTCCTCTATCTGACTGAAAAATAGTAACTTCTGTATTATATATATGTAACCGTGGTATATGTAACTGCACACAGACTGCTTCTCCGCTACAAATACAGAGAATCATTGAGAAACTTTATTGCTACATTTTAACTAAACCGCTTAAACTCAGGTGACCAGATCCTACATGTGGGTGTGTACAAATGTCCTACCTGTCGTAGTGAATATCTTAAATGAAATACCCACACTGTATTTTTCAAAGGAAGATTTGCCAGTTTCTTCAGAATTACACATTTGTCACTTTAAAAGAAGCCTAAAAGCAAAAGAGAATTCCCTTTACAAACCAACTGAACAAACCTACAGCTGCTTGAACACGGATGGCGGTGTCTCGTCCACTATTTGACAAGTATAAGCTACAGTTGTAAAGACTGGAGTGAGTGACTGTAACTAGAGCGATGGCCGACTAAAACGAACCCACCGGCTTAAACATACGAACTAAAGATATCTCTTAATGTGCTCAACAGGCAGAAGAGGGAAGAAGTACAGTTTGATTGTAGATTACATCTTGTACTTCACAAAAACAGTCCTGGTGGTACTGTCAGCTTTTCTTTCTTTTTTTTTTGTCTCACTTGATCCACGTGTGCTGCATAACCGAGGTTTTAGGCTTCATACACCCTGAGGAAGAAACAAAAACAGACTTAATTTTACTGTGATTTCAAACATTTGTTCAAAGGTGTCTATTGTGTATGCTGTATGCTATATTTACGATATTTTTTACCGTTCAACCTTGGAACTCCAGACTCCACTGACAACAACAGTAATTTTACCCCACGCACCACAGGATATGCTGGTCTATCACTGCCTTGATTGTTTAGTTTGTTTGTATTATTGTGTGACTTTGGTGAATCTGCAAAGATCCTTCAAAACACCAAAGTCACACAATAACATAAACAAACTAAGCGACTGAGGCAGCGGGAGAGCAACAATTCCTGTGTCAAGCAAGACAAAATTCCTGTTTTTGTCAATGTAGTCTGGTGGCTTTGCAAAGAGCATGGATACAGGTCTGTCTGACGGCAGGGTAAAGCAATGAAAATATTATAAATATGGTATAAACTTAAACTGATATTTATCATTTTAGGTGGCTAAAACACATTTTTGCTGCCGCCCAGTCCACAGCAGTGCATTGCTAATGTTCTGTGTCAACCACACTTTAAAAAATCTGAAGTAACCCTTTAAAGGTATACTCATTTAATTGCCTCCTCCACCAGATGTTTTCCTTTCAGTCCCTGTTTCTTGTATTTAATGTGCTGGCTTCGTGAATATAAGTGGAGGGACATAGATTTAATCACCCAGTAACCCTCAGAGTCCCTGTGGAAATGTTCTTTTGTACTCAGCAAAATACTGAATTTCTGCTATCTCAATAGGGCCTTTTGTGTGTGGTTGACCCTGACCTCTGACCTCCCTGTGGAGGAGGGAAGGTGAGAGGAGGAAATTCAACAAAACGGATCAATAAAACTTCACAGAAACTGGGCAGTGATAACAGAGGTAGGTTGTGTGGTGTGTGTTTGGAAATCTAATGGAAAAGAATACATTTAGGTTGCTAGCATAATTATGAACCTTTTAGTGTTGTGTCTTACTAAATGTATCAATTATTTAAAGACATGGCCGTGTGAGAGTAGAAACAAGCCGTGAACTCATTTGTATTTTGGGATTATATGTTGAATTTGCCTTTTTATGCAAATTTTTTTGCATAGTAAAACAAATATTTTATTGTATTTTGTCAAGGAATAATAAGATTCTTACCTGTGCTTGTCCTTCCAGATGCGGAACCATTTGACCAGATTCTTGGTGCTCTGAAGTTTGGGATGAAGACAATACTCCTGCCCTTTGAACCGAGCCACGTTCTCCATCGTCACACTGAGAGGACGAGCAAAGAAGAGACAAAACAACAACAAAAGACAGAAATGTTTTAAAAAAACAAACATGTTATGAATTAAATATGATATATAAAAATTAGGAATCTTGCTCACTCCCATGGTTTTTATATTGAAGTCTCAGTGGTTCCTGTTACTTCATGATCCTCTAAAGTTTTACAACTCAACATGATAATAACATTAGTGAAGAAAACGTACAGATTTAACTTTTTTTTGTTATGAAATACACTGTATGATGTGTTTTACATCAATATATGCATTTACGTCGTCATACTATATAGTTATTAATCTTACATATATCCTATGTTTGAGGAAACAGTACCACTTTTGTCCACGTGGGGGCGCCACAATCAACACAAAATGAAAATGCCTGTAGTTGCTTTAAATAAATCTTTGACATTTAGACTTCAGAAGAATAATTTGGCTAGAAAATAATTTAATTAGACTGCACAACATGTTGGAGACACAGTTTAAAAGACGGTTGAGTCCAACTACAGGCGCCAATTGAAAGTGAATGTATTGTATGAATTTCAAAAGAACAAAATCAAGTAAAAAAGCTGATTTGCGGGTATTTAAAACTTTCTGAAAGCCAGTCTGAGTTACTTGAATAGAGACTATCAAGTTGTAAAACGTTTGACATGTTTTTGCCCCAAATTTTAGCTGCTATTCTGCACCGGCCTCAATGAGATTTCTGCAGTTAAATGCCCTCACAATTGAAAAGATCAGCCTGCCGGCAGCCAGTTACTTGGCAATGGAGTAATATTATGGAGCTGCCACTAAAAAATGTGACATCTGAGCTCATTGAATCAATTGATCTGTCTGTAAGCCTCTGCTCAGGGCAACGGTAGAGACAGTCTGCCTGCATGTGGCATATTCAGGCCAAACAAGGGAAATGTGGGAAAAACACCCAGCATGCCATGGGGCCTCTCCATCCAGTGACACACTCAAAGGCTCGCCAGACCATGAATGCTAAATAAGTTGACTAGTAGAGAAAAGACTTGACTCTCAATAAAAACGTTGCATTCAGGACTTATAAGGGTTTTGCATTTATTTTGTTGTCACTGTGTTTGGCTGTTGAGCAGCAGCTGTACATGTTTTGTTATAAAGGAACTGAGCTTCAAGTGTGTGTTTGTTATCATGAAAGTGCGTGCTTTTGTGTGCCAGCAGACTCATATCTGCAGGGCTGTGATAATAAACACACCCTGAATGTTTATCCATGGCTGCTCAGCAGAGGTGAAATTTAACCTAATTACTGTGTTAATTTGAGCTTTAGTTCCTGCTCATTATCATTCACCTGGGCAGCTCGTGAGCAGCCAGTGGCTCTAATATGGTTAGCAAAATGTTTTATAACGCAGAGCGAGGGTGGAAAGCGGCAGAGCAAAAGGGAAAAGAAGTGAAGATATGTTGCTGTATACTGGTTTTATGGTATGAAAATCATCTCATTTACATTTTCTTATCTATGGAATTTAAAAAAAAAATCTTAAAATATTTATTTTAAAAAGAGATACTTCCATCACAAATGGTTTTGGAAAAAATAAAATAAAATAAATCAATAAATATAAAACAAATATAATATAATATAATATAATATAATATAATATAATATTTGTGTACAACTCAAGTCTGGACGCTGCATAAAAGGTAAAAAAACTAAACAAATTCATGAGTGTATAGGCTACATTAACGAAAAACAAAACATATAAAACGTTAGATAACTCGTCTTTGTCTTTTTACTACGTTTTTGTCCCATTCTTTTTGGTATCTGTGTTGTCATACCGTATAGCATGAAACTATTATATATTCTTTATCGTATCATTAGAAAATCATACTGTTACAAACCTGTATTGTATTTAATTGAAATATTTCTATTATATGCTACTTTATACTTCACCACATTGAAAGACAAATTACTGTACTTTATATTTTATTACATTTATCTGAAGATTAAGATGTAACGTAGAACAACAATTGGCAAAATCTTCCATAAGTAACATTAATCAGCTCCATTGTCAATAGAAACAACATTCCATTCCATCTTTTTTTCCATACTATCCAAATTTATATTTATTTATTTATTTTTGACCAAATATCGTTCATTTTCAGGGTCAATACATCAAAGTTAGTTGCGTTCTTTTTGGCGGCACTATGGTGTGATTGCAGATGTGTTTTAAATGTCATTTTCACTTCTTTTCAAAGTTTCACCATGCGTAGCCATCACTCTTTTCTATATTTAGAAACTGTTTACTCACAACGTTAGCACAAGTGGGAAAAAACAGCACGCCACTTCACACATCGTGAGACTGTTGTGATAGATGGAAAAGGATCACTAGTGGTGCATCGCTTGTGATTTTTACTGGTAAAGTCGCCACAGAGCCACAGTAATCTGAAGTATATATAACGGCAAATGTATAATGTTTAAAATAAAATTTTGATTGTAATTTGAAGGAAAGGATCTAAATGCAAGTGGCATAGTTGTGACACAAAGTACAAGAAATAAACTAATAAAGGGAAACTATAGGAAAAATAATGAGTGATGAGTGAATTAAAGAATGTGAAACAAGACTGAGAAGGGAAGAGAAAATGGAGAGAAATAAAAGAAATAAAGGGGAACAGAGACATTTTGTGGCTCCTAGCTTGTGTGTGCGGTAGAGGAGTGGTCGCTCAGAATGCCAAGCTGAGCGCTGTAAGCCAAACGGCCACAACAAAGGCCACAGGGGGACTCGCTCACTCATTTCTCTCCTACTCTCTTTCTTTCTGTGGCTTTCCGGAGCCCGCTGAGGCTCATTTTTCACTGGGCACCAGCGGCTGGTGGCCCCCATCTCATGCTAATAGTGCGGCCTTAAATAACGGCAGTGGGTAACACACACACACACACGCACACACGCACACACACACACACACACACACACACACACACACACAAACACACACACACACACACACACACACACAGAAACAGACCCAGGAGCTCAAGTAATTCTAACACTCCTCAGTGTGTTTTCTTTCTCTTGCACACACACAATCGATTAAGGAAACGTGTCTGACTGAACAGTCTTTGTAAACTGCATATTTATTTTCTTTTTTTTTTCAATTGTGTTCTTCTGACTTTTGCATTATTTTAATCTCTTTTAAGACAAGATTCAACCTTTATATCAAAACAAATGTTATTTTTAATTACAATTTTGGCTTTCAACAGTTATGGAAACAAAGTAATGGAGATTAAAAGAAATATATATATATTTATTTCTCTTTTTTATTAATATGTTTTTTTTTTGCATACTACTTTTGAATTTAAGTTAAATTGAAGAAAATTCACTGTTGGATAAAAAACCTTTTAAAGCAAGGCTACATGATTATGGCACACATCATCATCATCTTGATTATTTCACATGATTACTCATTGAGTCTGGAAACGGAAACATCATGTATTTATTTTTTGTTGTCCATTATAGAGCATCAATTTTAAAAACAATACTTGGGCTGCAACGATTGATTTGTTATTATTATTAGCTAAATTAATTGATGAATATTTTATCATAAAATGTAAAAAAAAAGTGAAGTAAAAATAAATAAAAAATTAAATAAATATTAATAATATAAAAAATTAAGAATGCTATAAAAGTATGAAAAGTAGCAAATCTTTGCATTAGTGTAGATAAAACAAGCAAATATAAACACATACAAATTGCTTGATATCTCACTCGTGATAATTTGCTAATATAATTGTCTCACTGTGAAAAGTGCAATTTATGTTGTGTTACTGTCACTGTTCACTCGTATGACCAAACGTATAGTACAGGAAACATCTGAATTTAATGGAATGCTGTTTCAGTCATATTTTCATGTGTAATTTGTGTAAAAACATTGTTTTGTTAATTGTAGAATACACATTTTTAAATGAAAGAGTTTAAAAGTCATCAGTGTTTAGTCAGAATGTAGCATAACCAGTTTGGAAGAACACATATTTTGACCTCTTAAGGGGTCATTGCATTGATTTATATTAATTTCTTGGAAACTTGTATAAACCTTATAATCCATTATGTCCTTTATTTGCACATTTCAAAGAAAAACATTTTAAATAAAATACATGTGCAGGTGAGGTAGAAATCCACTAGGGGCTTATCTAAAAACCTCATCTAAAAGAGATTAAATATACATTTATACGTGCATATCAGATAAATAAAATAAATAAAAAATCGGTGAGGGTATATGCCTAACCCTAACCTTAAAGCAAGATAAACCTTAAACCTAAAATTGAATGATTTTCAATGCACGACTTGCATTTTTGTCCCTAAAAGAAACAGATTTCTGCCATATGTTGTAACCACATGCTCAGTTTTATCACTGCTGTTACAAACACTGTGTTCTCTGTGTGAATTTGTAGTTTTCCAGCAGGTGGCAGCAGAGTTCGTGCCTTGAACACTAAACGGACTCCAGGGAAGCTGATATAACATCCCCATCTGTCGTCCCTTCAAGTTGCTTTGACATGAAACTTCAAATAAATTCCCTCAGCTCACATTTCTATCTAAATATGAGTCTTCATTCTCAGGAGTTCACCCAAGGTTATTGTAAAACAAAACAAAAAAAAAAACATGCTACATACTGTATATATAATGCTAAAGTTTATTTATTCAAAGCTGTCTGTTTATATGAGCCCCGCAAGCTACTCTGAGTGTGTTGGGACCCCGCTGGAACGAGAGGCCTCGGTATCATGCTGCATTCCACCATGGCTCAAATTGAAGATAATAGCTGTCTGTCTGTTGGAGCCATGATTTTATCGGTCAAAGGTCAGACAGCAGAGAGAGAGAGGGAGTAGGTGGCATGGTGACACAGCAGTTTGGGATGTAATCTTGCCGAGAAATAGAACACTCTTGGTATTATATACATGTACATATATAAATATTTAGTTTTTTTTCTTTTTTATAAATGGGCATGTCGATATGCATTCTTTGTGAAATTGAGCTTAAACTGGAAAATCTTAAGAAGTGCTTGAAAGTTGTGGAAAGTTCCTTTTCTCCATACCTTTTCCAACTAATAAATCATGTCTCGCTCCTGACTGCGGGGCGTCATTAAATCATTAGTTAATCATCACACTGTAAATCCTCCTAAGTGCTTCAAGCACAGATGACAGGATGTTTTGATAATGCCTGTGTGGCTGCCAAATATTTTTATGGCCAGGGCATAGTCATGGTGTATATGTGTGTGTCAAGTAGGTACAAATACGGCAATATTATGACTTGTAGAGCATGCATGCACAGAGAGAAAGAAGGGAAGAAGAAAAAGAAAAGCGGGTAAACGAAGAGAGAGGGAAAGGTGGTCGGAAAAAGGATCAAAGAAAAGAAGCATACAAATGATGAGAAGGAAAAAAAGGAGAGAGAAAAGACAATAAAGGACAGGATGAAGGGTAGAAAGAAAAGAGAAGAGGTTGATTGAATAAATTAAGAGAAAGAAGTCTCACTCACAATATCATCTTCTCTTGGCAGAACGGGTGTTTGGGTTTGATCTCCAGCTTCTGCACATCCTTGTATCTGATCTTTGGTCCTTTTCTGGTGCACCTGCACTTGTAGGCTGTCAAGGAAATCAAACACACACACACACACACACACACACACACACCACAGACACAGACACACACACACACACACACACACACACACAAGTCAGACTGAATTTAAAATGCTGGGGATTAAAAACTGATCCTTTTGTGCGACAGATTATTAAAGTTAGTCTACATCCAGCTATGAAACTGAAAATAGACACTGAAGTGACAGAAAAGGTCATTATTTGTGATTTAACAGCAAATTGGCTCTCAATCAGTGTCCAGTTTATCTTTAAATCACACACTGCGGGATTACCAGAGCCAATATTTAAGTCTGCTGAAACATCACAAGCTTCACAAACGCTGTGTCTTTCTGTCAACTCAGTATTTCATTTGCTTATACAATACAGTGAAATCTAGTCAGGTCACATATAAACATGCTAAACATAAGAATAAATACAATTGATTTTTTTTTCTCCCTATTTGCATGTAAAAATTGTTAATGTCCCCTCAACAAAGGTTGCATGCTACTTCAAAAACTGATCTGATGTACTAATTTATCCAATGCAGCTCAGATGATTTATAAATTCACACTTAAGTAATGCAGAAATAACCTGTGGCTTCAACAGAAAACCCACTTTTTATGCCGTTTTTAAATTAAACAAACCCTCAACCTGCTGGTAAGATGAATGAACTGCCCTAATTGAGGCTACATGCAGTCATACATCTGCAGGATTTATACATTTATATGTTCCAGTCCTTCTAGAGGTCCAGGCTTGTAGCTGCTGCGTGTTACGCTGTAGAATAAAGGCAAAGGAAATGAGATTTGCTGGGTTGTATATTTGTGATGGGAGGTGACGACCTGGATAGTCCAAGGTTTCCTTCATCCATCACCTGCTATCTGTCCTCACCGCCGGACACAAAATCAATCTGCAGCCTCACAGAGGTGCCACACCAGACAACAAAAGCTCATAAAACTAAAGTTAATGTATACTGTGTAATAGGAAGAGATGGGGTTTCCTTCCTCAAGACATGTACCTGTTATACCATGCCATCCAACAATATTAAAAATATTCTACCTTAGAATTTCAGTTGCTTTAAAAGCTGAGTGTAAGCTGAGGGAACGTAACTTACTGGTT
Organism: Centropristis striata; assembly: GCF_030273125.1. Classification (NCBI taxonomy): domain Eukaryota; kingdom Metazoa; phylum Chordata; class Actinopteri; order Perciformes; family Serranidae; genus Centropristis; species Centropristis striata. Next base: position 14,479,899 of record NC_081528.1, on the reverse strand, counting down.
TCCCTTCCTTTTGTCCCAAACTATGATGCTATGTGAGAACAATTAAGCATTTCCTGCTTTCCAAAAAGCTTGCAAAGATTGATACTTAACCAACGTTTACATTTGCAGACACATTTCCACTGAGTGCATTTAGGATTTTCAGGTTGTTTTTGCTCAAAATATTTTCCATATTTAAAAAAAAACCCATTTCATTTCATTCCACCATTCCTCAAACCCATGCCTCCTTGAAAAGAAAACTTGGCTTTAAATTATTTTAGTTACATATGGCGAGCTTCACTGCCAAACACTCTCTCAGTCCCAGAGAGTGTTCAGGGTGTAGAAATACTTGTGAATGCCAACACATGACTCATAGATTGATAACAATATTATCAAACATGGTATTCATCATTACACGTCATTCGTAAGTGCTGAATTGATGTTTTTCAATCACATTAAGAGTAAAATGCATGCAGCAGGTGGCACATTGTTGATGCCAATTTAGAGTTATTTGGTGAGCATAAGTAGCCTATGCAAGCAAACACACCACTGAGACACTCTGACTAAGCTGTTGTTTTCACAACCTGTGTTGGATTTCTAGATCTTTTGCATCTACTTTACTTATGTTTCTAACAAACTCTGCAAGGGAAAACTTGATTTTACACTTAATTCCCCTTTTGCATACATTTCAAAGCAAATGAAGCGTAAAAAAAACCCCATAAATGTCTCCACCTACTGATTGTTATTCAGTTGCATCACCACAGCTTCAACGCAAAACACCCCGTTTTTTAAAATTTTTAAAATAAATGATCAAATAAAAAGGATTTACATTTACCTTCTGCGCTCAGGACGTATAAGGCCACCACTAACAAAAGTAGCACCGCCGTGCACCGATGCATATCTTCGGAAGTTACAGAAATGTTCTTTAGAACAAGCTCCTAAAAATCCAAGCTCTCGAAAACACGGGGGGAAAAAGTCAACAAAAGAGTTTCGCAGTGCAAATAAAATCCACTTGCAGTTACTGTTTGAATTGGTGGACTGAAGGAGCTGCTGAGAGGTTTTTCTTCTTGAGTCCCTTTGGAGCGCTGATTGTGCAACTCCGTCTGTGCGTCCTGAGCGCCTGGATGAACCTCCAATCAGTCGTTTAGGTCTCTCTCTCCCTCTTTCTCTCTCTCTCTCTCTCCCGCTCGCTGTGGAGAGGCAGGCAGCAGCTCTTTTAAAAAGCAGCCCGCTGTCCCCTGCTCATTAATATGCACGGCCAGACAGCGAATCAAACACTTGTGGCCTGCGAGGGAGAAGTGGAGAACATGGAAAGGGAGGGAGAGCAAAGGAAAGGGAAAAAAACTAAAAACTAAAAAAAGATAATACACATTTTGTCCAGAAAAACGAGGGTGGAGTGACGTCTGATTTGATAAACGGTGTTGGGCTGTTTATGTTGAGCTCCTATTCAGCTTTAACTAACAGAAAAATGATTAACGTCATCATGAGGAGATTGACAACAGTTACACACAACAGCCAATTGTTGCTGTTACAAAAACGTAATTTAGCCAATTTTCCTAGGAGATTCTGCTGTGACTTGTGTGTAGTTATGTGGATCAAGACTTACGTCTTACAATCTATCTATCTATCTATCTATCTATCTATCTATCTATCTATCTATCTATCTATCTATCTATCTATCTTTTAGACAATTATATATTTTTGGTTTGTGAAGCTTTAATATATGCAATTAATCTTCAGAAACTATGGTTCTTGCCATACTGGTGGTATGTTTTTTTTTAATGGCAAAAATGGGTCACTACACATCTTTCTATGTAAAAAAAATTTCACTCCGGTTATAGAAGTGAATTCGCCATTCATTCACTCCATTTCCATTTCAGAAAGTCCTTATATTAAAAGTTTTAAGCCTGAAACTAACTAATGGTGGAGATCAACAAAAAACAGAACGAGCTGACGTGACATCTCGTTGATGGGCGGTGCTTTGGTTTGTTCCGACTTCTTTCAACATGGCGGCCAAATCACAAACCTTCCATTTTACCGGTAAAAAGTTCAATAGATTATGTTTCTGAAACTGAATCTTGATCCATATTTTGTCATCACATCATCACAAGTTTGACAGTTCACTCAGATTTGCGAGCTGGTTTGTACCAGTTGTGGGCGGTGCTTTGGTATGGCTCAACTGTTTTGAACCCAACATGGGTTTGGGTCACAAAAGTTGTCATTTTACAGGTAAACAGTACACTACAGTATGTATTCTGAATCTTCATACATATTGACCAGCACTGCCTAGTTTGCAGTTTATGAGCCTGGTGCTTTGCACGGATCTTATTTGAATGAAGTTGTAGCTGAATTCTGATCACAACTTTTCATTATTTATATTAAGCATATATCATGTTTCCCTACTTTCACGTTTACTTTCACATTCTGAAATGTCACTTTCGACTTTGCACTGTTCATGATTACTGCTGCCACGAGAGGCCACTGCCAACAATACAATGTTAATACTGTGCAGCAGCCATAGACTGCAGTACTGCACTGGTTTGTGGACTGCCCGTTGGAAGCATCAAGTTCAGTGTTACACCTGTCACCATCTTGCGTCGCCATCTTGTTTCCGATACGGGGAGCAGACCATATTTGGACTGTGGAGGAGCGAGAGAGATCTGACGACACTGACTACATGCCTCTCTACATCTCAACCTGACTGATTCATGTTAGCATTAACTGGAGCATTAACTGGTATGTTAGTTATTGCAAAAAACAAAAACAAAATGTATGTTACTGACCTAAGAAAAATGAACTGCAACTCCTTGCAGTGTCTATTAGTCCAACCAAATGCTGAACAAGACATTTTTACTGAACAAAACGTTCAAATAAGTGAAAATACAGTGAAAGGGTCAAAGTTAGGAGACCAAACCGCTAAACATCTTTTTTTATATCTATATAACATTTATATATTATATATATATATAACTTTATTGACATGTTGCCATGGATACGCATTGTTCTGCTTCTCTCCTGATGATGGCTCGCCTTGTTAGCCACCTGTCAATCAATGGTAGCCACGCCCTAAATCATACGATTCTTTATCTTCTATTTTCTTCTAAATGGGGCCATTATTTACACTATTAACATCAAATTGTCCGTATAGTGTTGTCCTAAAAAAATTCTAAGGTAAAATTCAAGTCAGAAGTTTTCTCATTTTGAATTGAAATTCATAGACAGAAATGTTTTTGCAGCCACACTTAGCGTCCCCTGCTGGAATTTTTGGTAGAATGCAGCTTAAGGCACTTCCTGGTTTGCCTCCCTGCTCAGACCCAGAGGTTGCAGCCTGGCAGCAGCCAACTGAATGAGCTAATAACAACTTGCTGTACCTACTAGAAGGTAGAGTAAGTCCTTTACTGAGCCAGAATTATAGGAAGATAAATACTGATAAACATCCATTCAATAGTGTGATAATGACTGAACCGCCTGTATCATCTTAGTTTATATAGGTCTGTGAACAATAAAGTGTGCTCAATTCAAGTTATTAGTTCGACTTAAACATCTCACTTCCTAAAACACATACCCCACCTCCTTTTAATGACCAATCAACAAGTTTAGGACTTAGCCACTCATTTTCTCATTTGTGTTCATTAAATGAAACACATGTGTTGTATTCTAGTCTGTGAACATGAACAAATACAGCCATTGTGTTTGGGGTTGCCATCAGCCTGAACCATCAGCCTGTAAGAGATAGCCCTGAGAAGGAGGTCTGACCCCACCCACCTGGGACACTCTGACCACAGGATTAAACAGGATTCATCACCTTTCTGCATCATGAGGGATTTGTGTGTATGTGTGTTCATCCTGCCTTCTCTCTCTCTCTCTCTATGTGTGTGTTTGTGTTCACCTCTCTGCCCTGAACACTGATGCAATCAGCTGCTGTCATCACTCAAAGCAGCGGCCATGAAATGTCTGTCTGCACCATGGACGTTTGTGTGTATGTGTGTGTAGAGTTTGTTTATACCTGCATCCATATTTGGGTGTGTGTGGAGAATAGGGCTGGGCGAAATCAATATAAATATCGATATACGATATATATCCCGATATTTTTATCGCAAAGTGAGAGCAAATGTTCTGTCAAAGTCAAAGCCAAATATGACATGTCACAAATAGTTTTATTACATTACATGTCATTTAGCTGACGCTTTTGTCCAAAGCGACTTACAATAAGTGCATTAAGCTGAAGGTACAAGTCTTAGACCACAGGAATCAAGTAAGTACATAATTTTAGGAGCAATCTGTAATCGCTACAGGAGTGCTTTACGTTGAAGAAGAGCATTTAAAAAAAAAAAAAAAAACTTAACGAGGTATTGTTGGAACAGGTAGTATTCAGCCTGCGGCGGAGGTCCTTATTGAAACCGTTTATTTAAGTGAACATATATTCTGTATAACAACCAACAGCAGTACCTTTTATTTTTTAATCAAAGCTCCACAAATTGCCCATTTAATTAAAAAATATCTTAAATAAAAACAGCCTATGAAATAAAATAGGCCAATCTTTTTCTGAAAAAAAAAAAGAATTATGAGAAAAGGAATAACGAACATTACAAAAGAACTAAATATGACAAACCCTACTAAGGGGCAGCATTTATATATAAAGAAAGAAAAAAAATTGAACTATATGGACATATGCGATATGGTCTAATTCCATATCACATTTCAAAACATATCAATATATCTTTTATATCGATATATTGCCCAGCCCTAGTAGAGAATGTACATTGGTAAAATGCTGCCTCATTTGCAGTCTACATGTACATGCAGCCTGAGAGCAACAACACATCTCTGCCAATCTTTCCTTTGGTCCTCTGGTTATACAGTAAATGACAGTAGATCTTAACGCCCACTACCATTTACAGCAAACTGTGACAGATTGAGATGTATGTGACCCCTGCAGGACAGTGATGCTGCATGAAACCATCTGTAGTCATTTTGATCTTGGGATAAAAGACATCGGTGAGCTGTCTGTTCCAGTCTTTATCTGAAGTGACTGATAATCAGTCGGACATCTCTTGTCTTCATCCATTAGATCACTTCAGCTTCACTGAAAACCAAAGGAAGAGAAGAAATTGAAGTTGAATAATAGAGAGGATTTCCGCCAAAAGGAATCTGTCTTGAAACGATGATGAAAATGACATAATTTGTCATTTCTAATCAGTAAAAGATGGGGCTGGTTTAGAGAACATTTTAACGTGAACAAGGAGAATATCTCAACAGTTGCATTTACTTTGTGTTTATACACCTAAAAGGATGCTTTTATTATTTTTCAACAGATGCTACCAGGAGATGGGAGCCAATTTCTCTAACAAACCACATGTAATGACATTTGGAAAGCCTCAAACAGATGTTCCCAATCTTTCTCCTGTCTCATGTAATCACGTACACCTGATGGTAAAATGGATGTTATTAAACCCTTTTACATAAAAGTGGTAATTCTCTTACAAGACTGATCCAAGAACTGTCAATGTTAAGGCTTCCAGTGCTTTCACAGAGTTTATGGAAGACTTTGGGGTTCCTCCAAGAAGACATTTTCCATTTTTCAATATAAAACCAATTCCAACCTTTAAAGACAGTTACGTAGTTTTGATGCTCTCTTCATATATTTTACATTCATCCAACATGGTAAACTAAGATGGTGAACATGGAACACTGCATTCAACTTCTGAGTCTTCTTTTGAGAGAGACTTTTCAACCATGTGTCCATTATTTGTTATTGTTTTATGTATTACAACTCTTTTGCCTGCTTTCTAAGAAGTTTCCACACTCTTCGTCACAAAAATGTTATGTTTACAAATGGCTCGAATCAGTGGGAAACTGAGACATGCTGGTGCTGTTCTGGTTGTTGTGACAGATCTTACAGATCAGCATCCCACTAACTAACCTTAATCAAGAGTCTATTTTCCTCCTAAACACACATACATGGCTATTTTTTTTAAGTCAGCTGCTCTACAGCCTTTCCAGCTAACTGCAAAAGTAGTTTAGAACAACTACCTGAAAGTACTACCATTTCTGCTTAAACTAAACTCTCTTTAGATGAAGCAAAGCCCACTCATGCCTCCTTCAATGGGCGCCGTTACACCGCAAACACGCGAGCTGCGCCGCAATATGTGCCTACGTGCCATAATTTGTGGTACTGACACACAACCTCTTCTGCCGTTTATGTTGGAGAAGTTGTTTGGCATCACTATGAATTTCCAAGCGACTTGTCACTACAGCCTTGTCAATAAACCATTCGTCTTCTAACACTTTCCAGAATGAAAGGATTTTTACTTTTTCTTGATGGAGTTAGACAGATGTTGTGTGAAAGTGGTTGTCAGAACACTTGCACTGCGCTGCCAGCTCCTCTGGCCACCTCTCTGATTCTCTCAACCTGACTGACTCCATCACAAAGAGAAGGACTGCGTCTTGTTATGCAAACCTGGACTCCATTTGTCTCTAACCTGCACACTGTGAGATGGCTTTTAGTGGAGTTGGCAGCCATGTAAGTGCAGACCTAATTCTCAGGGAAATAGTACAGTTTACCACAAAGTCAAACATGGCAGAGGAGCTGAGGAGTGTGTTAGAGCTGTTTAGTTTGGAATGATGTGTGTTACTGTGAGAAGAGACAGAGAGAGTATATGTGAGTGATGTGTGTTGGCAGCCAGACTGAGTGTCTCGGTCTTTAAATACAGGCTGAAGTCTGTAACTAAAACACACACAAACTTTTCAGGTTGATTATAACCATCAGTGCAACACTTTCTGCATGCAACTACTTCAAAACGGTTCAATGTGGCCTCCAAATTAAATGTGATATATTTTTGATTAATTACAGTGAACATATCAGACAGCAGTTTGTACCTGATCAAAGATGTTGTGACTTTAGTCCAAGGTTAACTAACATGTTGGAGTTGATGTCTCTGTTACTGACAGAAACATAAAACATAAACCGTTCTCTTGCTTTCTCTTTTGTGCCAAAAAGCAATCCAACATATTCCTCCTGATTAAATAAAATCTTGGTGGCACACAGCATTCTGAAATAAGACATCCATCTTTTGAACATTGTGGTTGTTCTTGATTGAAAGTGTTAAATTAAATTTTGTGGTTTGGTATGTTTTGAGGAACGATGAAATCCTATGTCCTTGCTTTAAAAAGTGATATCAAAGAAGTTGATTACATGGTGCAGGCAGTGATCTGCTTTTTAAAATCGTCCAAAATACATAGCATGATTTGTCTTTTAAAAATGACTATACTGGATATAGATTTTGCTTACAGCCAGGTCCGACTACATGACTTTAGCCCTGATCTTCACCTTGTTCACAGTTTTTTAAGATATCTGGAAAAAAGCTTCAGATCAAAGGAAAATTGCTTACCCCCAAATATGGTGTCTAAATATTCCCCCCCCCCCCCCCCCCCCCAAACAAAATAACAAGATGGCCTTGGCCAAAATGCCAAACTCAAGGCTTCAAGACAGAAGTTCAAAAACCAATGGGTAGGCCTGTCATGATAACATATTTTTTAGGATGATATATTTTCACTGAAACTATCACCATAAATGATATTACGATATTAGAGCATAATAAGTACATTCTTTTCAACAGCATTGCATTCTTAAATCTCAAGAATATTAAAATATCCTAGATAGAAAACATAAATAAATAAACTACAAGCAAAATAAAATAAAATAGACTTCCAGGCTTTGTAAAACAAAAAAATGCACTGAGATAAACCTCATGTATTATATTATTTTATTATTAAAATAACATATAAACAGCTGGAGTGGAGTTTTTTTTCGGCAGTTCATACTGCCTGTCAAACATTTGCAGCATTACTTTAAACACAAAAAAACTAAAAAAGTCACGCATGTAAACAACAATATATTGAGTCCAGATAAAAACTATTGTGTCCATTTTTATATATTAAACAATAAGTCAATACAGTAATTATTGTGACAGGCCTACCAATGGTTGACCTTGGTGGTTAAATCCTCTTCGTTCATACAGTTTATGGTCTGACCTTGCCTTAAAAATGTGGTGACAGATTTTAAAAAAATGATGTGGCTAAAAGGAAAACATCCCATCTCAAGTGAAACAAACACTCAAAATTATGATGATCTAAAAAGTAACAAGAAATGGCCACAAGAGGAGGAAAATTACACCCTGGAGAAAACAAAGGAAACATCTGACCTCCAGTCAAACCCACCCTGTTTTCAGGATTTAACTGATGGCTGTAAACTTATGAAACCAGCATGATGTGAACATGACAGTTTAAACAGTAATTACATCTCTGCCCAGGGCCGTTTGCCCCACCTCCACCTCACCTCAGTCACCTGAGACACATCACTCTGCCTGCACGCACCTTTTTTGCATACCTTCCTGTCTGTCTGCCTGTCCGCCTGCTGGCTGCTCAGCTTCTCACACATATTTTAAAACCCACAGACTAATTTATGGTACACACAGGAATATTCTGGTTTCACTGGTTTATTGATTCCCTTCTGGAATAATCTGTTGCAGGGGAATGGTAAAACATAGCCGCTGCTTTAGCATTCAATTATTAGCAGTAATTACTTCCAGGCATCGGCACACCTGTCTGTATGAAGTGTCCCTACATGCCTGCTTTACCAAAGCATGTAGAAAGCATCATTATTTCCTGTAATTACCTTCAGCACCTGCCTACTTGTCTGTCTACATGTCTGTCTGCATGCATGCAAATTTCAGAGCTGTCTTTCTCTCCCTGTCTGTGGATTGTTGGAGGGAACAGAAGCCCATGAAGGAATCACAACATTACAACATGCAAATAAGTACAATGCAAAGTGGAGCTCTACTTTGGCTTATTTTACCAAAACAAATATGTTTGGAAATTAAACATAAAATTACATTTTCATAATTTAAATAGTATGCTACAAAACAAGCAAACTCACAGGGTTATATAATTTTGTTTTGTCCTCTAATCTCAACCCCCAAACTTCCCTGAGAAGTAAAGATTAGCTGAAATTACCTGACTTCAAAAGACAGTCAGTCACACAGTGGACAAACAGTAATAACAGGTGTCTGCACCCTGAGGTCCAGGCCTCAGACAGAGGAAATCCATCTTTAATGAGTATGGAGAAGAATTCACATTAAGAGATTTAGAAGTCTCATGATCAGTTATTGTTTAATTCTTAGGAAACTGTTGGTAATTCATGGTCATTCTTAGATGATTTGGAATTTACTACTTAAAGCAACAACAAGGAGCTTTTAAAGTTTAATACTGATGCTTCTATGTGAACTACATAAACAAACAAGACCATCAGTGAGAAGATCGGCTATTTTTATATATAATCATCGTCCGCTTTATTAGGTGAAGTGTGTAGGTGAAGTGTGTACATATTAAAGTTGCTGGTGTGGTCTTTTTTTGGGGCTGTAGCGATGGTCTTCAGAGATGGTCTCCTGCAGACCTTTGTGGTTATTTGAGTTACTGTTGCATGTCTATCATCTCAAACCAGTCTGACCATTCTCCTCTGACCTCTGGCATCAACAAGGCTTTTAAGCTCACTGGATTTTTTCATTTTCGGACCATTCTCTGTAAACCCTATATGGTTGTTAGATCAGCAGTTTGTGAAATACTCAGACCAGCACCAACAACTATGCTACATTCAAAGTCACTTAAATCACCTTTCTTCCCCATACTGATGCTGGTTTGAAATTCAGCAGCTCATCTTCACCATGTCTACATGCCTAAATGCATTGAGTTCCTGTCATGTGATTGGCTGATTCCATATTTGTCTTAACGATCAGTTTAACAGGTGTACCTAATGAAGTGGCCAGTGAATGTAGGTATTCTTAATGCCTGTCACCATGTCTGCAAAAAAACACAAACAGGAAGACCCCACATTTACATTTTTTCCCAGGCAAGTGTCACAGTGAGTAGCGTGTTAGCAACATGACATAATCAGCTAAATTAAATGCTCTCGGGTCAAATCACTCGCATTTTTGCACTGACATTACATGCAATTGTGTAACACACAATGACATCACAAAATTTACTTTCTACATAAACCTAAAACTAGACTCTGGTGAAAGTCAAAACTTATTCAATATCAGTACTCTGTGAGGCCTGACGTAAAAAAAGGTTTGTACTTCCATACCACCCATAGTTTTATTGTACTCTGTGCTATGACAATAAAAGGTCATTCTATTCTACTACATATTCAACAAACACCATGGATACCTTCAAAATAAAACAATTTTGCTGAAATAATGTTAAAACTGAGAGAGAGACTATCCTTTCATATACGGTCCTGAGTCTGAGTGAATGTCATACAAGCTACACTTGCAGTGACATTAAATTAGACATGAAAAGGGTAGACACAACAAATATACCATCAATTGTAGCTTGTTTGGATTTGCTTGGCTTCTACAAGAGAAACTTTTCATGAATTTACCTCTGTCCCTAAGACAGTTAATAGTTTTACAGAAAGACAAAGAGCACGCATGTGTGTGTGTGTGTGTGTGTACTGACTCCTACTTGAAATCCCTTATATCCGCGCACATAAACATACAGGCCATTAGTGCTCAGCAGAGACTTTCACTGTCCTTCTGTTTTGACATATATTTCTGTAGAAAGGCATGTGAGTGCACATAATGTCCACAGCTCACCATGGAGAGACAACAGAAACACAGCATAACAGTGGATGGAAAATAAGGGGTAAAATTGGTTTAAAAAATATGCATACATTTAAAATAAGAACTTAACCCTTTCAATTCTGCAGCAGAAATGGTTGCTATCTTGGCCTGTTGTGATGTCATTTCTTGGTGCAACTTTAAATGCTTTATATCAATAAAAACTGTACAACATAGGCTAAAATGTTATGATACTCAATAAGCCATAATAAATTATATATGTATTGAAATTGTGCCAAAAATTAAAAAATATACAATATTTCTTAACACTCTTTAAGTTATTTGAACTTTAAGTTTTATCTTCTGATAATATCTGACCTCATTTGGTCAGTGTCGCACATTGATTTTAGCTATTATAGTTTTTATTCTAGATCGATTCAACAGGAATATGCAAAAACCAACCCCTGTTGCCTCAATCAAATCAAAAACTAAAGGAAAAGTTCAGTTCAGCATGTAATTTATATTTTGCACAGAATCAGACGGTAGATACCACTCTTATGCCTGTCAGTTCCGTAAATATGAGGCTACAACAGCAGCCAGTTAGCTTAGCTTTGCTTAAATAGTGAAAACGGGGTGAAACAATGTCTCTGTACAAATGGACCAAAATCCTCCTAGAAACAACTCTAAAGCTCGCCCATAAACACGTTACATGCTGTTTGTTCAGTCACTACAAAAAAAAAAAGAAAATCTAAGCAAGTGAAGCAAATACATGTATTGCCCAAAATGCCAAATTATTCCTTATAACAATGACTCGTTTTATCCAGTTATGCAACCACTCAGGTGTCAAACACACCTTCACACACTCTCGTGTCCGTGTGTCAGTGTGTATGAAGTTCCCTGATGACAGGGATGTTAGGTCAACAGGAAAAAAACGACCAAACTGTCATTAAATTCACCATGAACGCAGCATATGTTCAGTGTCCTATTTTTAGCTATTCCCTGACATTGATCCTGGCTTCTGATGATGTTATGTAATTCTTTTTTTTCACTGTATTAAGGCCATATTCTAAAAACACTGACTGCTCCATCCATTCACATCGAGGTTACACTGGACGCATCTGATGAAGCACAGAAATATGATTATAAGGGATAATATGCAGCGAGTGGGAAACTGCTTGCTATACATCATCCTGGCCAGATACTAAAACTGGCTCCACATTTAAAAATTGCAACATTAAATAATTTTTTATTTTTCCCTATTTTATAGCACCATATTTATATTTTTATGTATGATGTGCTTATGTTAACTTTGCTGTTTTACTGCACAATCCTCCCCTCGTTGTGTATGTTTTTGTGCCCAACTGGCACATATGTGTATGTCACTAAGAAAAAACAAATAAAAAGTTTAAAAAAAATGCTTTTACATGTATTATTTAGTTGTAAAAAAAACTGAATAAAATAATATTATATCCATACTATTATAATATAATGTTGAAAGAGCCACTCTGAAGAATGGCTACTTTTACTTGTTATACTTTAAATAAACTTTACTGATAATACTTATGTTCTTTTTTATTAAAGATGATGCAGGACTATTACTCATAATTACATTTTTTAACCCATAAGAACCCACAGTGACACGCATGTAACAAACAATTTAAATATACCAGAATCTCCCATATTCCGCTTTATGCTTGACCATAACTGATTAAGTCCCTAAGCGACACATACTCAACACCCTGGTGTGGTGGTCATGTGACTGTGACAAGAAGTGACTTCTTGGAAACTGAAATGTAAAAGTTAGCTAATTTTAAAAAGCTTAAGCTAAGTTTAAACCCATTTAAAAATTCTAATCCGTTAATATGGTGTCCTTTATTGCATTTAACCCTATTAGGGTTTCATATTTGTTTTTATTTATTATCGATTTATTATTATTTTGTTACTTGAAAACAAATCTGAAAAATAATTTGTTGTTAAACAGCTCTATTAATGTCACAATTTTTTTAATATATGTTGTGGAGATGCAGAGAAAAAGGCAAATTTATGTTTCAGGTGTCAAGTTCATTTATATTAAAATAAGAAATATCATAAAAATAAATACCATAAACGCCCAATGTGACATATATGTCACATCACAGAACATTTAGAGGTAGTACTAAAAAAAAAACATTATAAATGTGTTCTATGTGGTCCACTTGGCCTGTGGTATATCCCCCATAATTTTCTTTCAAGGATTAATAGGTCTGGGTTCTTATGGGTTTAATGTGGTATTTTTATTTTTTACTTAAGTAACGGGTCCAAGTACTTCTTCTACCATAATCAGGTGTAAAATAACTTTTATTTTCAGGGAGAGCTTACACACACACACACACACACACACACACACACACACACACACACACACACACACACAAAGAGAAACACACAGAAATTTCCCTCTTGGCAATATTTTTCAGAATGATTTGGTGTTACTATCCAGTCATTCCGTGATAAACTCTGATCACATCATATTTCATCTCTTGTCTCGCAGCTGATATGGAGTTTGTTCAGCTTTGATGTGTTCCAGGTTCCACAAATCCACAAAGAAATAAAAGAAACAACTCTTTTAGCCCTGATATCATCAAAAGAGAAAAATATCAACCTGAGCTGAGCTGTGGATGAAAACTGACCATTGTGTACCACTGTGAGCTGAGCTGAGCTGAATCTACATGATTTCTGGAACTGGTTTCCACTACAGTGTGTTCGACTGCTCAATAGAATGAATCCAGCTATCAGTCTCTGACTGTTGGTTAGACAGTTTCACAGAAATAAAATAATCTACCCAGTCCCCAGGCTATTTTTGAGGTTTCCATTCCACTGTAACAGTCACAGCTGTCTTACAACTTAGGAAACCGGAGCTCTGTTTGTGGTTTTCTAACAATGTTGTGGAGCGAGCAGTAGTGTGTGTGTGTGTGTGGGGGGGACTTTTAATGACTGGAGCTTTGGGTCGTTTCAGACAAAAGTTAAAAATCATGAGAGAAATGTGGGAAAAAATAGGACATGGAATGACGCAGAACACACCTGTGAGATAGAGTATGGCGTAAAAAACATTTACCACAAAATGCTGATGGAAACACCACAGCTTTTGTCCACAGGGGGCGCCAAAATCAACATAAAATGAAAGTTTGTTGGAGTTGCTTTAATTTGTGTAATTGTTGCGATCGCACAGCTTAATGTTTGTTTCTGTCACTTAAACTTCCCTCTTCTACAAGGCACAAGGTATCTGCTGGAGTAAAATGAGTTTAGCAAAACTGATGCAACAAAGCCTGGGAAATACAGACTTTTTGTGCCTAGTATCGGCCATATTCTGTCTTGTTGGACCCTCCCTGCCTGATAAATGATCACATCTTTCAACACTATGTGCCCATTTTATAAGGCAGCCATTACATAAGTGTTCCCAGTCCAAACTAAGATAATCAGGGCTCATTTTCTCAGATTTAATCTGCCCAGAGCCATATATTATGCAGCTATGTTATCGCAGATGGAGCAGTACTCCCTGTTACAGGACAACCGATGTTATTAATGTACATTGTTCCCCTTTAAGTTTAAGCCAAGTTCATGTTAGTGCACCCAGCCCTGATATTAGCATATGATATGCATCTTATCTGAAGGAGGTAAAACAAGTTCATGTAAAGTGAACACACAGCATGCACTGATTTGATATGATATATGATATGATATATGGACGTGATCGGATCGCAGCCAAAGGTGAAAATATAATCTGTGTTTGTGAGAAAGCACAGAGCTGTCACGACTTGCCCTGAGGTTTAAATTACACTCAGCTGCAAGCACAGCTGCAGCTAAAAGAACCTGTTTTTGTTTATGTTCTTCATTACTTAAGAGTTGTAAGACATGAAAAGCTGACCTTTTCTGCCTCTGATGAAAAGATAACACAAACTTTACAGTATTAGGTTTCTTGACCCAGTACCTGCGTTGACAATGACGCCTCACTGTCTGCTTTAAGGAACAATGATGTGTGTAAGTGTGTTAAACAACAGCTCGTCTGCTGTCCTGGAGGTTCAGATGATAAGATGCCTGAAAGCTTTGTGTAATGAATCATATTTTTGAGTGTGCTTGAAAGAGCACACTATATACTATTCAGTTTTTTCGGTCAACTACTCCGCCCAAGGTTTTGGTCCCACATACACTAAAAAGGTATCAAACCAACTGGCTCGGCCATGACAAGTGTGCTATGACTTTTCTAAGGGTTTCAGCAAACGTTTTTCAAATTCGGCAAAAACATGCCAAAAAATTCTCCCAATGTTACCCTATGGAGAGGCTAGAGTGGATTAGCCTGGGTATACCCATACTGCCTTGCGTGCTCGAATTTAATTTCGAACCTCCATCCAGTCTGGCAACCAGGGCCGTTTCTTAGCCCTGTTTTAGGGATCCAATCACAGAGCGGGGAGGGACGGCAAGACGATGACGCGTACAACGAGCGAAAGTTGATAGGCGAAAGGTCTCTCGGCGGCTCCGCTGTCCCCCGGCTCGTAGCGAGATCATCGGCGTTACGGTAGTGGGGCTATTAGGCGCTAGCGTAACGCCGATGATCTCGCTACGAGCTGGGGGACAGCGGAGCCGCCCAGAGACCCGCAGCAGCTTGTTTATTGCCCATAAAATCAGTGGATGTGTGTGGCTGAATGACATGAGGGGGAATAAAGCATGAAAATAAATAGTCTTGCAGAAAGCGAGAACTGGAGAAGCAAAGCAGCAAGCAACACTCTCTCACAGACACACACACAACAAACATCAATTTCTGTCGCTCTACTACGTCATCTGGGATACGATTGGCTAAGAGCTACCTACAGACGCTTTTGATAGACATTCTAAGCGATCAATAAACGGCTCCGGAGGATCGTAAACCACACCTCCTCTACGGAGAAATGAATGGCTGGTTGCCAGACTAGATCTCATTTGAGATTAGTCTGGTGTTAGCCAGGCTAAGAGTGGATGACATCATTGCTAGAGTGCAGAGGGAGAGAAAAAAATGTTAAAAAATAAATTTGGAAACTGCCCTCAAGGCAACAGATACCACTCTACAGAAATAATTTATACATAGAAACGTAGGAAAATTTGTCTTAATCACTTGACGATCCACCAACACTCACCCGCAGCCTCATAGACCGCCATGGGAAAATTGCTCTAAAAAACAATTTCTTAATTTGTTTTCACAAAACACATATGCAGACGTTCAGGAAGAACTCAGGATGCTCAAAGTCGGTTCAATGATAGGAGCGACAGTTTGGCCAAAAATGCTTTCTGTTGGAGGAGAACGTTTTGCTGTTTTTTGCTCTCTGTCAGTGGCTTCACAGGAGCTTCAGTTGATTGCTTTGCTCTGATTCGTGGCCGCCACCTGGCCCTGGTTGGTGAGCTACCAATGATAATGTATGGGTGAGAGTCACGGGCCAGAGTCAAGCACATTCAAAATGTATTTAGAAATTTTCTAGTTTTCTTCTATGATGCTGTAGAACTCACACTATCAGGAAACTTTAAACCTGCTATAAAAATGTCTATTAATTAAGAGCATTAACTGAAAAGGTACAATCTGGAGTAAATCAATTTGTCTCTCCAGTATCCAGACACACTTTTTTCTTCAACTCTTTTTTCATTTTTCTACTTTTGTGTTCCTTCTCCTCGCCTCTCCCCCTCCTCCTGATCCTCTCTGTTGTTGCCAAGGCAGATGGAAGATTTTAGTGAACAGATGCTGGTGAGATGTGATCTGTGTTCTCGCTGTAAGATAAAAAACAAAGCCCAGAGTTAGACTGTGAGAAACTTGCACTGTTCTGACATGAACCATGTTGCACAACAAAACACATGCACCAGACGTTTCATGGTAAAATAAAGTGTTTTGTATAAAGAATAGCTTATAAGGAAGACATGTAAAGACACACAAAATATATAATATATTTTACATGTGCTTTTGATGTAGAGAGATTGAGATATCTGCTGACTTTCTTGACATTACTTAGATTAGAAGATCAACACCATTCTCATGTTTGTACATTGATTATGAAACTACGGAAAGCAGCTTGTTAGCTTATATGTAGCTCAAGTATTCATAATATCTTTATAGAGGGATTCTACTTGATGGAGAACGTGATATGGATCTTTTTATTTGGCTGTGGACAAGAAGGCAAAAAAATATGTTTCCCAAACTGCTAGACATTTAAAATAGTTTTCTTTCTTTGGTAAACTGAGGATAAAATCTGGATAAACATTGTTAGAAAAGAGAGAAAGAGATATCTACATAGCAGGTAAATGGCCAGAAAGACACGGATAAGAAACACGGGCAGGTAGAAATAAAGAGGACAAAACAAATGACCCAAAAATGTAAATGAATGAAATCAGAGTGAAAGTAATCCAGATTCTGTCCCAAGATCAACAAACTCATTCACATAGATAACACACACACACACACACACACACACACACACACACACACACACACACACACACACACACACAGATTAAATAAACAGAGTTAGAGTCTGATGTTAATGAAGCTTTTCTGCCATTCTGCTAATGATTCACTCAAGTGATGGAGTAACAGGACACTTCTCATCTCCTTTTCTCTTTTTTTTTTTACATTTTATTTTACCCTTTTACCCTTTATTTTACAGCTTCTTCGTGTTCAGTTTTCACATGAGGACATCTTAAAGGGGCATTAAGTGATCAATGGCTTTTATTAACCTCTGCTGGTGCCCAGTAAGTATTACAACAGTATTAAACAGAATGTGCCTTCTTTATGCCAAATGCAACAACATGTGCTTGTGTGCTCTTAGCATTAAGATTTTCATTGTACAGGTTGCTTAAAATAAGTTTATCTTATCTCTCAATAAATCTTCTAATAAAGCAGGAATATTGGCTCCACAAGGGTCTTCAAATACAACTCTGAGTCCTGCCAAGTACTCGGACAACACTGCTATTGTGGCATGTATCAGGAGTAGACAGGAATCTGAATATAGGGATCTGATAAAAGCCTTCAGTGACTGGAGACACAACAACTACCTCCTACTGAACACCTCAAAGACTAAGGACATGATCACAGATTTCCGCAGGTTCAAGCCCCCTCTTCAGCCAGTGAATACCTGTGGGGTGGACATGGAGGTGGTGCCAAGTTATAAGTATCTAGTTTATACATGGATAATAAGTTGGACTGGTCCCTAAACACAGACGCTCTCTACAAAAAGGGATTTTTCTTAAGGAAGCTGAGATCTCTTGACATCTGTGATGCTGCAGATGTTTTATCAGTCTGTGGTGGTAGTGTGTTGTTTTATGCTGCAGTCTGCTGGGGAGGCAGCATCAGACACAGAGATGAAGGCGGTTGGACAGACTGGTCTAAAGAGCTGGTTCTGTGGTTGGAGCCAGGTTGGACACACTGGAGGAGGTGTTGGAGAGATGCACTGTCAAGATGTTCGAGGCCATCTTGAAATACCCAGATCATATGCTACATAAAACCTTTATGGACCAAAAAAACAGCAGTGGACGGCTCCTCTCGATTCAAAAGATCCTTCGCTCCTACAGCCATCTGGCTGTCTCATTCTAACAGAGTTACCAGACTCACTGAATTTCCCCTCCGGGATAAATAAAGTAATTTTGATTTGATTTTGATTTGATTGCGTCTCCTTGCTCTTAAAATGTTCCTTCAGTTTCACAACAAGGGAAATGCTGTGGCTCAAACTGAACAGATTGTCACTAAAAATGTTCAGTTGGCCTCGTCACTGCAGTCTACAATTACTGTCTCATGTTTCCAATTAATAACTGTCATATTTTAACTTTCCAATAACAACCACATGTGCCAGTGATTCACAAGGACACTGATTATTGCTGATTAGAAAATAATTCTGCTGAGGTAATTTTCAGTTGTATTAAATCAAACACAACGGTTTCATGTTTTCTTTGTGAGTCAGAGAGTAATAACCAGGAGGTGCTATTCACAGCTGTGTCAGCTTCCCTCATGATAAAAAGGTCACATAACGTGTCTATACATGTCTAACCACAGCTCAGTGTCTTTCCGTACTTGAATGCTTTATACATCATATATGGAGTGTGTATAATTTTATACTCAGTTTTCGAACGATATCAGAGCATAATAATTACATTCTTTTCCACAGCAGTGCATTTTTAAATTGAAATGTGGATAATAAATATAAAAATATCCTAGAAAAGAAAAAAACATGAATAAATAAATTCCAACCAAAACAAATAAAATAGACTTTGAGGCTCTGTCAACAAAACATTGCACTGAGATAAACATTATGTATTATACTGTTTTATTATTAAAATAACATATAAACAGCTGGAATGGCTATTTGGAAAAATGTAGTTTTTTTCCAGCAAATGGTGCTGCCTGTCAAACATTTGCAGCTTTACTGTAAATACAAAAAAGCACAAAAAGGCACGCATGTAAACGACAATATAATGAGTCCACAAAAAAACTATTGTGTCCATTTTTATATATCGAACGAAAAGTCGATATAGTAATTATCGTGACAGGAGGGTGATATTTGCATGTAGGGAAATAATCTTTGGCATCATATTCTGTGAGAGTCTCTCTCAGCTGCGTTGCATGTTTACAAGGATCTGAAAGTGTGACAGGAAGAATGACACTTTTTATTTTTGTAGCTGAATGGAGAAGAGCATCTAGTTGCATTTGTTAGAGGCGCTAGAAGGTCTAATGTTCATTACATCTGCCAAGGTGGTTATTAGGGCTGGGCGATATGGACCAAAAGTCATATCCCAAAATATCCCTAAATAAGAATCATGTGACAAATACAATAATTTCTAAATGTTTCTAAATGACCGTTTGTCAATTCCACCCATAACAACACATATGAGCATTTGTCAAAAGCGGCTTGTGGTACAGCAGAGTTTTATAAAAATAGCACACATGTCATTATACATACACAAATGAGTTTAGGGCAAAACTTCTTGGTTAAGCATTAGAAAAGACAACTTAAACAGTAAATAAATGTTCGTATATGCTGGAAGTGAAGTAGTTATGGGTACGTAACCGCCGTAAGTAATGCAAATAACATAAGTAATGTGTAATAGAATTTACTTTTGTTTTCAGACGGGACACGAACCCCATTCTCCTGGGTCTCTAGTTCGTAAATTATTTCCTTTTCAAACCAGAAGCACAAGTGTCAGATTAGCACTTTCAAATACAGCAGTTGTTTTCATTGGTGAAGCATGCACGAATGCAGGAGTTTCAGTTCAACATCAGGACAAGTTAGATCACTTGATTTGTTATTACGAACATTAACAGTGGAGATTTGTGAGGTGTCTGAAGCAGCACCGTGAAAAGGAAAATTGTACGAAAACAAAGTGTTCCTCCAAATATTTTCTGAAGTTGAAGAGTAGCCAGGTGCCATGGAAATCACGGAAAATAAGAAAAACACTGTAGTTAAGATGCCTTATTATATTTGCACAGAGTTCAGAGTCAGGAACCGAACTCAAAGTCAGATTTTTGAAGATAAGCTTCAAGCTACTCATTAAATTTCTCAATTTAAGTGATTCCAGCCTCTGTGGATGTGATGTTTGTTATACTACATCAGATCAACACAATGGTGTTCAATCACAAACAATGGTTTGTAGACCCATATAGTGCCAACATTTGTTTCTGGCAACTAGGCTGGTTTTCTTACAGCTTTTTGGTTGCATAGGAGGAAACAAGCACAAATGTAGTCACACTCAACGTTTTAAAGACCATTTCTAATACACCTCCCAGCACCGACAAGAAAAATAGTTTTAACAAAGATCCTTCTGTATAAACAACGCAAGTACTCACAAAGAAGAGCACCTTGCCGTCTTATCTTTCCTCCTTCCTCTTGAGACTAGAGTTTTCAAATTTATCTCTGTGAGAGGGAAAAGATAGGAAAAGGGAGAGGACGCTTTGATTTAAGGTCTCTGCACACCAAAGGCAAACATAACCTGCAAGCTGGCCTGCACACTTAGAGGAAATGAGACACGGATCATCACACTTCAAAAATGTATGAAACAAATAAAATCCAAACAAAGGGATAATGGGATGGAATTCCCACTACAAATATAGTTACAAAGTTACTGCCAGGATAAAAGAGCTAAAAAATACAAATTGTATTGTAAACAACCTCACTCAACTGACAGATTTTGTTTTTCTTCAACAGGTTTGACTTCTTAAAGAAAAGAGACTACGTCTAAACTGCACTAAACATTACAGGCTGATCCATCCAGCAATTATGGAGCTTGTTGGTGCATCATCCAACGCCTCCATAGACCTTAAATCCTCAACATTCATGACTGCTTTTACCTGCACACAACTCACGAGAGCTTAGAGTTAAACTGAAAAGGTCGGTGTCATCTTGAAAATTACATATCCAACCAATTCTTAATTTCCTGACTTTCAAGAGATAATACAGAGGTGCTTTTAAGTGACTGACTGTTGTTGTTCGCAGTTCTCCCAACTGAAAACCATTATCACAATGAAAGGCAACATGTTGGGGGTTGTGAACATGACAAAACATGAGGAGAAGAGACAAAACAGCCCATCTGATCCAGCATATTCAGTGTCTTATTTCTGAATGCGTGTGACGGTGGTGGGTGAACAACAGTGACAGATTTATTTTCATCATAAACATACGCTGAGAAAGACGATAAAGGTCACAGAGTTAATTATGGCACGAGACAGAACGCACACCCGTGGAAACGTG
Source organism: Centropristis striata (assembly GCF_030273125.1). Taxonomy (NCBI): domain Eukaryota; kingdom Metazoa; phylum Chordata; class Actinopteri; order Perciformes; family Serranidae; genus Centropristis; species Centropristis striata. The sequence continues at coordinate 14,458,574 of NC_081528.1, read as the reverse complement.
ACCAGACTCCTGAATAATTCACGTGTCATGTAAAGGGATAGCTCTCGCACAGAAAGGCCGCTCGTTCTCAATATACGTTAAAGCGTTGGAAATGGTGAGGACATAGAAACTGAATGGATAGAGGAAACTCTCTCTGATTGCAATGCAGGTCGACACGTGCAGTGGATGACTGCACGAGTAAAGATCAGATGGCCTGATATATAGGACACTATACAGTACAGGTATATCTAAAAAAAATAGAATATCGTTAAAAAGTTCAATATTTTTTGACAATTATTTCAGAAAGTGAAATTCATATGTTATATTGATTTATTACACATAGAGTGAAATATTTCAAGCCTGCATTTCTAGTTATTTTGATGATTCTGGCTTACAGATAATGAAAACCCAAAACTTAGTGTCCCAGAAAATTAGAATATTACATAAGATCAATTTAAAAAAAGGATATTTTTAACACAAATGTCAGGCTTCTGAAAAGTATGTTCATTTCTATACACTCAATACTTGGTTGGGCTCCTTTTACATGAATTACTGCATTAATACGGCGTGGCATGGAGGAGATCAGCCTGCTGAGGTGTAATGGAAGCCCATGTTGCTCTGATATCGTCCATCAGGTCATCTGGTGTCTCTCACCTTCCTCTTGACAACAGCCCATAGACTCCTATGGGGTTCAGGTCAGCAGAGTTTGCTAGCCAGTCCAGCCCAGTAACACCATGGTCATTGAACCAGCTTTTGGTACCTTTGTCAGTGTGGGCAGGTGCCAAGACTTTTTCTTGATATTCTAATTTTTTTTAGATGTCCCTGTATGTCAGGTCTTTGAAAATGGCCATGTCAGTTTTTCCCCTCGCTAAAAAATTCAGCCTATTCTTTGGAGCGTTATTTAGCCTCCTTCTTGACAAAATACCATGCCACTGGTACAATTTTATTCCAACAGTCTTCTATAGTTTCATATGACACCAGTATCCTCAGTCTAGCTTCATACAAAAGCCTAATATAACCTCTGAAAGTATTTTGGCCAAAGACACTGGTGTCTGCAAAGAGTTAGTCATAACAATAAATGCATCAATTATGTGAAAAGCTTAGCTAATGGTTAATTGTTGTTGTTGAAGTTGTTGGTTGAAAGTTCTGGGAAACTAGTAAGTGGAGCATGGGCTAAAATCTTTTAGTTTTTTGTTATTTTGGTTTCAGTTAAATTAAGTGCAGATGTTCCGAACCTTTTCTCAAAACAGAACATTTAATCAATTTATAATGCACAATATGTTATTTTCTGCCACTGTGGGTCAAGGGATGAAAACTGTAGCTTAAAACTGGATAAAAAGTTAATTTACAGCAGCCTTTGGCAGGCAGCCACAACTCTGAGGCATGCACAAAGGGGATATGATGCCTTTGACATAACTGAATTTTATAATGTAACGTAAGTACACAAACCAACAAAAACATATGAAATAGGTCCAGTCATTTTTAGACATTTGAATGTGCAAAAGTTACATATCAAACCTTAAAGTGGCATAATAAAAAAGAGAATAAATGTGAAATGGAAATATTCTTCTTGATTTAATGTGAGAAAGAATGTATAACAGATTTTACTCGGCTGATTTGATTGTCATTTCTCGATGTTTGAGCTCTGTGGCCAAAGGACATGTGACAGCTTTGCATTGCTCTCGTTACATTTTAATGAGGCTGGTTAATTATTTAGTTTGTCCTTGTTAACTCTGACAATAGTGACCTTAAGGTATACGAGTCACACTTCAGATTGGTGTCACTCATGGCCTGTTTACACGTGTGACAACCACACACACACACACACACACACACACACACACACACACACACACACACACACACACACAGAGACACAAACAAAGCAATGCATAAATACACAGGTCAGCAGACTCGCTGATGGAGGGATGCTACACACACTGTCACCTGAGACTTCTGTTACTGTGATAGGCCAAAGATAGCTTCTCAACTGCCACAGCAACAAGTGATTAACTCCGTCATCCCACATTTACTCAGAACTTGATGAGACTTTTAGCATCACAGGTGAGGAGAGCAGGAGTGTCACACTGAAAACGATGCTGTCGAGCTGCAGCTACAACCTGAAGAGACAGATAAGAGACAAAGCGTCTGTATCCGTTTTCACCTAAATACTCATTCACCTCTTTCCATTCACACAAACACACACGACATGAATGAACTGGTTCACACAGGTCAGGAAAGCAGGACACACAGGGGAGGAGTCCCATACGGAAATGTGGAGTATAGAGGCTTCATTTTAATATTATTTCATGTCATTTATTTATTGAAAAAGTTTGAACTTTATTTTATCTAATGAATGCAGTGAAGATGTTATAATAAACTACATTGTGGTTTTTCTATTACATCATGCTCACTGTACTGTTTAGAACCTTTTTTAAATTATTTGCTATGATTATTATTTTGTTTAATGTTTTGTTTTCCCCATGTAAAAAAGGAAAAAAAACACTCTGAAAAAGTGTCTGGAACCACATTTACTCTTTCTCCCTCACTAAGAAATTTTGGATCTGACTTCAAGTGCCTCACACCACTGCTGCTCACTCTCAGCAGTGTTGCCATATTGAAATGTTTAAATGATTAAATTGGGGGCTGCTTTTGTTAAAATTTGGCTGGGGTTTTGTGAAGACAGTATGACCAAACAAGCTGTCATTTTGTGGTCAAAACAAACCTTTTCGAGTCTACTCACTCATATTATTGACTCATTTAATTAGAAAACTATTTGACTGACATCATTTGTCAGGTTAGGTTTTTATTATGTATGTAATGGCTCTATGGTTTTATATGTTTTTTCTGGCGAGTTTATGATTGGGGCAGGTTTTTATTAAATTAGGTGAGTTTTAAGTTGTAATTGGGCTGGAGAAGTCAGAAAGAGATCAGTGCTCTGTTGCTTGCTCTCTAGTGACACTGTTTGCACCGATACAAGTCAGTATTGTGAAGGTCAGGCATTTTTTGTGAACATAAGAAAAATATTTTTAGTTTAATTTTAAGTTTAATTATAAGATATTGAAAAAATGCATGTATTAATGGCAATAAAAGAAAGTCATGGGGACTGAACTGCAGTAACTGAAGGATGTTACGAAAGAGACACAACTCTCACACACACTCACCTCACACTGACCCAGAGCAAGGAGCTGAATTAGAATATCAAACGCACATGCACGCAAATGAAACTTTACACAGAACAAATATCAAGACAGAAATTCATGCATGTGGACATACACATCAAATACCACTTGCTGTGCTGAGACTTCTACTTTTGCATAAAAACACAGCCACCTTCAGCAGAAGAAGTGTGTGTGTGCATGTGAGTGAGAGAGAGAGAGAAAGAGAGAGAGAGAGAGAGAGGGCGAGAGCAAGAGAGAGTCTACTGGCACACAAACTTCAGCGGCATCCAAGCAACTGCTATTGACTGACGGTGGAAACTATTTGTGAATGAGATGCTGGGTCCTAAGACACACACACACACACACTCAGACTCACACACACATGCATGCACGCACGCACGCACGCACACACACACACGCACACACAGATATATAGACTTACATAAACCAACTCCCACACTAGCCTGCACATAAACATCCACACTGACAGATGTACGCTAAAACACACTCTGCATCCAAATGGCTGGTTTGTGTTGACATTATGGTTTAAATGCACACACACACACACACACACACACACACACACACCGTTGTCCCTCTCAGTGGGGAATGGGACAATTTCATTCTGTCTATAAAGGCTGCTTTGTGTCCTGACTATCTGCTAAACAGACCTAATGACTGCTTTGTGTCCACATTTTTAGGCAAGGACGCACTCACACAACAACACAGGGACCAGCTGCTTTGTACCCTCATTATGTAGCTGTTAGGCTCAGGCTACTTGGGATTGCAAACACGGGCCAAGCAGATGTCCACTGGCCTAATAGTGCTGACGGCGGTAACACCCCAACACACACACACAGACACACAGACACACACACACACACACACACACACACTCACACACACACACACACACACACACACACACACACACACACACACACACACACTCTGTAAACTGAGCATTTGGCCTTGTTCTAATAACCTGGTGTCAGGTAGGTTTTCCACATGCCCTCTAGTTCACAAGAAGAGATGCTTTGTTCTCAGGAGGAAGTTGGTAGTCCGCAGCAGCAATAATATCTACATATTGAACATGTGGAAATATATCTACACTCTGTTTCACTGTTTGAGTGGCTTTGGTCAATACGAAACAAACGTCCACAGTCTGTGAGTCTGTAAGACTGGTTTAAATAAAACTAACATGCTAAATAAACCAGAAACCATCTTGACTTGACTGATTGGCCAGGGCAGGTAAATGATTGGTATGATATCTGATGAAATGTTATGCACAATTTTTCTTGCACTGTCCTACAAATGTTCTGCAACACAAGCGTCCACTGTGCCAGTATAAGCTCAGATTTAAGAAGATCTATAGATAAATAGATTTAGATAGATTTCAGAAAAGATTTGTACATACTTAATGAACATAAGTTAGCTGCCCAAACACACAAACTAAATTTTACACAGTTGTACAAATATCCAGACAGAATTGCAACACACACACTGATCAGAACTTTGCTTTGGCAACAAGTACTAATGCGGCTGGGACTCAGTTGGTAGATTGGTCGCCTACTGATTGGAATGTTGGTGGTTTGAACCCAGACCATGGCAGCCTACATGTCGAAGTATCCTTGGACAAGATACTGAACCCCAAAAGGCCCACCGATGCCGCGTTCATCGGTGTATGAATGAATTCCCAATGGTGGCAGGTGACACTAGTGTGCCCTGGTAGCCTCGGCCACCAGCATGAAAATGTCTGTGAACGGGTGAATGAGTGCAGTTGGTAGTGTAAAGCGTTTTGGATAAAATCGCTTTGGATGAAAGCGATAATGTAAATCCTCCGGGGTGAAAGTCCTTTGTTTGTTTGTCCCTACACAGACTTTGTCGCTTTTATACAATGTCACCTGGCTTCCATGATGTGGGTTAAACACAAATTATAGTGTAACACTTTTGGGAGGTATAAGGTAAAGTGAATGATGACAGCCTGATGTAAAGGAGTTCTTTTATGTGCCTTTGCCAAAAAATATGTCCAGAAGGTAGTTTTAACAGAGGGATACATGTCCCCACTGGGCTGAGCTAATATCAGCTGTTCAGACAAACAACTTTGTAATGAACTGAAAGTAAAAGCCACAAGCTCTCTTCAGTTAAGCTTAATTTTCATATTTAAATCACAGTCTGAACCTCTTGCCGACAAAAGACAGACTAGGGGCCATTTAAGACCCAACTGTCTGCCCCACAAGGCTAATAGTGAACTGATAACTACCCCGCTTATCTCTTTCCTGGCATAAATTCCACTCTTACTGTATAATGTGCTTCAGTCTTTTATTAAATTATATATTTCTTCTGATTATGGAGCAAAAGAGTTTGATGATTTCATAATTCCTGCTGGGTTTAATCAACTCTGCGCAGCACTCACTCAGCCATGCCCCATTAATTAAATATAAGTCTGACATACCGATAAGATGAGGTTTTCTCTGATGTTGGCTCTCCCTTGCTGAACTCTGTAAGTTCATGGGATGTATGTATGAGTCACACAGAGTACAAAGGAATATAGGCAGCACTGGAGGTAGCATCGTCGACAATGGCGGCATACTTTTGACCACTGATGACGTTCATAATCATGTTTGTTTGTGAGTCATGAGAGGTCAAAGAAGAGCACAAAAAGGTCTGAAGAATGAGAAGGAGGCACGAAGGATTCAGACTCTGTGTTGAGTCAGTACTCTCTTGTTTCTTCTTCAGGACAACTATGATGACTGAAAGTGAATCTCTATTAAATCTGAGTCATTCTGATGCTTTCATGTGGTTTCTGGCTCGATGGAAAACAATCTGACATTGAACAAAGCGTCCTTTTCTTCCCCCTTGCGACAACTGTATAAAACGATTGACGTACTTCAGATTTGGTCAACGCCTACTCAGCATGCATAGTTTTTTATGACACACTTTTAGCTGCTCGTCGAGTTTGAGTGGGTTTCATGGCAGTGCAGCCATTCACCATTTTATCTTTGTCGTCATCTTCGCAACATATCTGCATTCAGACAGTTAGGGAATTCACTGAAGAATAGAAGCTGAGGAAGTCAACCCACATCAGCATGTGGTTTGACTAAACTGAACAAAGCCCTGCAGAGAATTCTGGTATTTGAGAGTTTTATAGCAGGGTGGAATGTAAAATACCAGATATGGGCCAGATTCAGCCCACAGAGGCCATGAGATTATGGTAAAAATCTTGGAAGCCAGAACGGGAGGGATGCTGTGAACAGCTGATGATATTTCCCAGTTTCTCTGGACATCATGCACTCAGGTCCTCTCAAAATGTAAATGGATTGTTTTTACACTGACATTTTCCCCACCTTTTAGAAACAAAAACATAAAACCAGCAGGGTTCACTGGCCATTATAGGAACTTTAAATTATTCTTTCACAGCTAAGAAAAATGATCTGATCCATGACTCAGACCATGATACATTCGGAACCATTTGTGATCCATTGCACCCCTACAAATCTAACAACAGCGCAACAATAGCTAACTATTTCACACATATTTGACATTATACTGGTAGACGTTATACTGTTGCTTCTGGAGCCTAAAAAACAGAGAAACAACTATCATGCACAAATTGAGGAGACATCATGGTTTCCCAAATGTTCCATTTAATTTCTCAACAGAGTAACCAGAGTTTGGAAAGATCTGCACCTTAGAAGGCGTTTTCAAAAATCTCCATTTTAGTGACCTAAAGCTCTGTTTGCGTGTGAAAACGAGGCCAAAATGCAAAAGAAAGTATCTTAGTTGCACTTAAACAGAGGTCAGATAAAGAAGACTTTTCGCTGCTAGTATAAGCAAAATGGATGAGGAGAAAAAGTTTGATGATATGTTGCATCACATTGAGCCTCACATCACACTTTCCTCCTCTTTATGGACAACACAGAGACCAGCAGTGACACTCGAGTGTTTCAGTTGCCCACATGACGGGTTCAACCACAGCACCATGAATCCAAAGAGAAGGCACACTGGATGCATCACTACCTCATTTCACCGACAACACAACTGCCTCTGGGGAGACAAGACAAGGTGAACGGAGTCGTCAGGTAGCAGGGAGACAACTCGATCCATCCTGGGCTGCTGTCCTGTGGAAGGGGCACCACGAGCGGCTGCTGGAGCCAGACGGGACCTGATGTGCTTTTCTGAGCTGCCTCAGGGAGCTGCAGCACGGATGGACTCCTTAATGAGGAGGGGACTACTCTGCTGTTCATTTCACATCCAGTTTTATCTGTATCAAGTTATTGTTATTTTGGTTTGTTGTTTGTGGCATTTTAGTCTATTTTCAATGTATTCTAGGTGAGAAGTCATATAATCACAGTTTGTGTGACTCAGTGAGGGATCATTGTGTTTAGCTCGGCATTATTAATGACCATACAAAAGTTTATGCAGTTATGCAACTGCACTTTATCAGAAAATATATTGTCGTAGCAATAATCATAGTGTCATATTTTAATATAAAAGGAATATAGTACCAGTATAGAAATAATGCTTTTAAAAATTATATATATATATATATATATATATATATATATATATAATTTTTATTTTCATTTTCAAGTAAAAAAAACAACTATTTGCCTGTTTTAATTCTAAATTGTGAAAAATATGCAGCTCTTATTTGTCTTGTGTCATAATAAACTGAATATCTTTAGGTTTTGGCGTGTTGGTCAAGACAAAATAAGACATTTGTTGACGTCTCAGCAGGGTTTAGGGAACTGTCATGGCCATTTTCACTGTTTTCTTGAAATATACAGACCAATCTTACAATAATGAAATAATAGTAATTAAAAAATATTTGGCATATTAAGCTATAATAATACGAATATATGATTTTAAATAAAGCAACCTATAGCTGCTTGTGCTCCGTTCAGTGTAGTCACATTTTGCTGTCTAAAGCTCTGCACAGAGGATTTGCAGAGGAAAGAAAAGTTTACACTGAATATGATGTTTACATCCTTTAAACAGCCTTATATGAGCCATGTGTTTTCATTGCAGCATTTAGAAAAAAAAATGTATTTGAGGAATTTCACATTCTGGAAGTCCTCTTGTGCCCTGAGGGGATGAATGACAGAGGGATTAATGAGCACATTGTACGTTCCCCAACAGTGATTCCCAGATATCTCTATAGACTCTTCTACTCCAGAGTAATCCTCTTAGTGATGAGATCTGAGGCTTTGCTTCCTATAACAGAGAATCAGGGAATAAATGTACTGGAGTTCAACTTCACATATGCTGTTTATACCTGACAGCCTGAGCTCAGTGTCCCACATACTTTCCATATTTGAATAAGTATTTAGCTTTTGAAATTAACTTATCCTCTCAGAGGTACCTGTAGGAACATTATCATATCTTATTATCACATCATATTTTTCTCCTCTTTAAGCTGTTTTTTCTGTGTTGTGATCAGTTTATTTATCGCTAACTAAGCTTACTTTAGCTGAGGCTAAGCGGCAGGTTATACTCCAATTAAATACAGGGCATACAGTGCATATTTTAAGACACTCTTCTTGTTGCACTTGGTTGTTCACATGAAAAGTGAAAGTGTATAGGATGAAAGGGAAAGCTGAAAGAGAAGTTTAAAACCCAGCTTACTTTCTCCACACAGCTGGCAGATAATTTGGGTGGGAATATTTCTGTTTCGGAAAGTTACAGAAAGAATTTGACAAAGCCCCCGTTATCTCTGGGAAGGAGGAGGTTGTGTCTTTAGCGATTTGATAAGCCATCAGGCACTTCTGATGAAGTGAACTGGCCCCTAAAATGTGTTGTTGATACAACATTTTAAAGGAATACTGATCCTCCGAAATGACTCTTTGAATTGAAGAACAGACTCCTTGTACATAACCTTGAATTGGGGAAGAATTTATCTCTTTCTGGCATTCCTCCATAATTGGATGACTTGATAAATGAGACCTGGATTATACTGAACAAGGGTTTGTAAACTGATGTTTTGATATAGTTTTCCTGTTATTAAATACGGCCCCAAGACTCATTAAGAATTTTCTTCAGATTTGCCATGGAGGCATACAAGGAAAACTGCATAACTACTAACTATGTAAGTTTACCTACACATTTTAAAATTATTATTGTTTTGAAATGAAATAAATGTGAGGAAAAGCCACACTCAGAGAAGCCACCACACAAACCAACAAATACAGATTTAAAATACAACATGAATAAGCATGATTCATTGTTGTGCCATCATATTCAAATGACATAATAAGTCAACAACTTGTATTGGAATACCTATTTTTCTTATATCCAGATAAAAGGAGAATTCACTATTCAAATGATTGTGAAAACAGAGACATCCATACTCACCTTTTGCAAAAACTAAAGTCACTGTTTGGCACAAACAGCAACTGGCGATGGAATATATCCAGGTCTGGGTGTGTGCGAACAAATGTGACATTATAGAGATGATGATAGTGATTAACATGAGTTTTGTTTGTGTTTTGTAGGTAGAGATTCCTGGACATGTAAGAACATATGAGAGGACAAGTGAAGATTCATACGGAGAATGAACAGGACGTACTTCCCATTTAAGACTGAAGAAGTACACACTATTCTGAGTGCAACATGTTATTAAAGACCTGAACGTGATGATCATTTCACTAACTGCAGGTATGTCTGACAATGCTTGTGCAAGCATGCATGTTTGCATTGCACCCAATGTCTGTTAATCTAAATGAACAAATGTATATATACAGTATATAAACTACATCCTTCAAAACGACCATACACACGAACAACACAATATGGGAACATATTTCTATGTTTAACAAAGAAACTGTATTTAAATCATAGCATTATGAAATACTGTTTAATAAAGTCTTAGTATAAAGTAAAAAGTGTTACTGTAAATAAACAGTTGGTAAAGGGCATCAAGAATGCTTTCACATCTTCAAGTCGCCTAACCTTTATAAACTTCCGCTTGGAGTCATAATAAGAAGCTGCTGAAGGTTTAACCACCAGGCATTTAGTCTTTAAACATAGAAACTTGTGTCTAACAACATCCTGTCCTGAGGCAAAGGCTGTGTTTTTCATTTATTAGCTTTGTTTTTTATGTCCGTGTCCATCTGTGTGGAGTAAGACTTTACATTTTAGTCAGGTCATTCAGCAGAGTTGCTGCAGTAACCTGATGTGTACACACATGTTTTTATATGCTGGAGGTTATTTGTAAAAAAAAAATCTAAACAAATAAACTCTGTTTCTGGAGATAATTATCCACCGTGCTATTTCCTAAGAGGGGTTTTCCTGAAAAGACCAAGGAGTCTTACACATGATGACACATCCCTGATGCACACATATAGATTACTGCCTGGAGGTTATACTTTATCCACCTTCTCGTTTACTATCATTTGATATGTTACAACATGACATCTTCCCTCTGGTCGCTGCCAATTATTTTGTCGTTTTGTTGTCAAGTTGTCCAGGTTTTATCTAAATGTTCCAGGAAAGAAGAAGAAAAACTTAGGGATGTATAATGATAACACAAAAGAGATTTGTAGAGATTTTATGTATTTTTTGTTATCAGGGTTATTGTGTGTAGTGGGGTTGCAACAGCTAATTGATTAAATCGATTAAAATGATCTTATCTGTACTTTTTCATCAGCAATTGTTAACTAACAACATTAACAGTATGTATTGAGTTTGTGTTGCTGCAAGTGTTTAAAACAGCATTGTACAATTACTTACAACAAAACAAAACAAAAAATTCAAATGAACCTTTTATACGATTAATAATTCATTAATCAAAGTCATAATAGAAAATACTCGTTAGTTGCAGCCCTAGTGTGGAGATTGATGGTCAGCAAAGTAAATTTGAATCAAATCTATAACTGAAGGGCACTGAATATTCTCAGGCCCATATTTTCATATGCATACAGTGTACACATAAATTATATTCTTTCCCACTTCCTCCTACAAGAAGTAAAAAGCCGGATTCTCCAGCTTTTCCTCTTTTCTACTTTTCTCTCTTTCACTCACACATTCACACAAACTCCACCTCACGTGCATCAACACTCATCGGCTTCGCTTCCGTCCCTGGAGAACTCGGCTTTGGCTGCACGATCACCGAGCTCACATGCTCATATGGTCCACTTCCCTGCATGCACACGCAGCTTATAGATCATTGCCTGCAAGCGTGTTAATCATCTCTAAGCACACCCCACGCAGTCTCACATGCACTCTGCTGAGCCTGTCCTCTCCTGTACCCCGTGTCCCCCCTCGGGCTCCCTCAGGGAATCTTGGCATCACCACAATATTTCTCCACCGTGTCACACTGCTATCATCTTCTTCTGCTGTTTTTTTTTTTACATTCTTCACATTCCTTTTTCTCTCTTTTCCTCTAAGTTTTGTCTCTTTGTACTAATTTCTATAACTATAAGGACATCTCGACAGCAATGCACAATGGATAAGGATCACCACAGCCTGGCTCATATTGTGGCATGCATTTCATCATCTGGGATTTGGTTTCCTTATTTTGTTCTTATTTTGTGGTATTTCCTGTCTTCATTTGTTTGTGTGGTGTGTTTTGGCTGCAGGGATGTGCTAGTAACAGTGGTTTGTCCACCTGGCTAAAATTTGTGACTGCATTCAACATAGGGATGGATATTATTTAAAATCTTCCAATACTTTAATTTCAGGACTATAAACATATTTTTCAAAAAAAATCCTCCAACTTAGAATTGATAATGTGATGATTTGACGCTGGAATTATCTGATCAGAGAAATACATCCAATTTGCAATTATTATTACAGTTAGTGTACAGTTATTTTGCCTGGAACTTTTGTCCAAAGCAGCTTACATTTATCCCCCCATATTAACACAAAAAAGAAATAAAATAGATGAATTAAGCTTTGAGGTAATGGTACAGCCCAAGAAATCAGGGAGGAAAATGGGGAAAGAGGGATCTGGTGCCTGAAAGTATAGGATTTGAAACTCTCCGACTTTTAACTCCGTGTGGTAACATCCAAAAAAACACAAGCAAAAGTTTGCTTCACCCAAAGACATTGATATCCGCCATGTGGACAAATCTACCTTCATTGTGGTGGTTATTTGTACACATCAATATGTTGAGAGAGTGAACTATTTCAAAGAGAACACAGAGAATCAATTACAATAATGTTTGAGCCTGAAAGCATTGATGCTGGTTACTTTCATGGCTTTTAGATAAGATGGCGGTGATACCTGAACTGAAAACACTATTTATCAATTGTTCTGGTTTTCCAAGTAACATCAGAAAGCCTTTGAACAAACTAACATCTGATTGTTCTGCTTCAAAACACCTGGAGAGTAATTATTAAGAGCTCTGTGTAGTTATTGGTGTTGGATCTATTGAAGTTTCATTGGGTCCAACTTCATATTAGGTTCCTACCGTGATGTAAAGTTAATACAACTGATTTGGTCATTATTACAATACTGAATGGGGGTTTATCAGCGGTTAGAATCCCATAAGTATGGGCAAGTATGGGGACAAACTTCTAGGAGGACGAGTCTGCAGCTAATACAGTCAGAAAGAGATTGTAAATGATGATGACTGACTCTATTCTTGTAGAGTTCATAAATCAAGCAAATAATCACTTCAGTATGTTTTATATTAAAGTGTATATATATTTTTTACAAACCTATGTACACTACTTTGGCTTGACTTAATGGACTGAATAAAGAATCAAACTGACTGAGAAAGAGACAAATGCACAGCCAGAGAGAAAAAATATTGGGACAAACAGATGCAGAGAAAATGAGAGAGTGAAAACAAAGAAAATGGAGAGATTGAGAAACTGGAGTTATGCAACATATCGTGTAAGCAAACCATCACTAGACAGTCATGTCAAGTTAGATTTATTTTAGAAGCAATTTTGGAAAATACATCTGCCATAAACACAGATGACACACATAAACACAAAGAAACACATGACAATACAAATTCCAGTGAGGCCAAAAAGTGAGTATGAATGAATGTCTTCCTTTAAAAAAATATTTGTTGCCAATAGGTGTAGTTTCTTTGGTTAAAAGGTATAATGTGTAATGTCCGTACATTGAAATGTATAAAAACGACTACAGCTATATTTAGTTATATATGTCGTTGAGCTGTGTACCTACATTATCCCAAATGTTACCAACAAATTTCAAACCATAACTGTAATCAAGGTAACAGTCCAATACTGTTCACCAAATTCACCCTTTACAGACATAAAATCTCTGCTAATCCCCAGCCCCAGTTTTGTGCAGTTTTTGCAGTACAACAGTGTTATTTTCACCTATTCTGAAATCCTCTCTGAACAGTCTTTGAAGTGCCTAAAAGCCTAAATTGGGTATGACTGGAAAGCTTGTGTATAATGATCTGCTGTGACCATGAAATCTTTCCATCATCCATCAATCCATCATGAAACTTTACAACCATAAACTATGGCTTTCGGTGTATTGATAATATGGGGGTTCCAAAGAGCAAAAGTACTTGCTACCTATTCGCAGACAAACGGTTCATTAGTTAGTAAAATGGGCCGTGGCTAATAAAAAGGGGCGGGGTAATCAACCACCAATTAAACAGGAACTCTATGCCGAGTAATCTGACACCTTATACAAGTTTCTAGGACAGTTTATTAGTTATGAAAGGGGGCGTGGCTAATCAAAAAGGGCGGGAATTTATTAAATATTGTTATGTAGAACTGGTCAGTGATGAACCATCATCATGCATGACAAGTTTAAGGCAGATTGGACAATGTATGGTCAAGTTATAAGGTCTCATGCTTTTTGAAAAAACACCATGTCCGTTAAGTTAGAATGTCTGTCTTGGAGGAGCAACCAGGTGGCCAGGTGTTGACCAATCAGAGCAGAGCAATCAAGCCGACAACCGCCATCCTCGAGAGGCACCTGGCTGCAGACCTCCACTGTCAGGCCCCTCCACTGTCAGGCCCGGAAGTGAGGACGTTTTTTGGGGCGTGGGGAGGTGGGGAGGACATTTTGGGAGGGTCATTTTCACCTGCCCTTTGAATTCGAGAGAGACCAGCGAGAGCGCATATGTTCGAAAAGAAGAAGAGTAAGCTTATTCTGCGAGTATCGGTGAGTTTCTGATTTTTATTATCCAGAGAAAGTAAATGCATAGTTTGTGTTCTTCGTCAATATACATGCCGTTGTAATAGTGGTTATAGAAGTCATTAATGACGCAAATTACCAAATGTTATATGTCGGTTTGGGTTGTCGTTTTGAAGCTAAGTTAGATGACTTCAAAGTTTACTTTCACCAATGGTGGTTTGCATCAACACCTAATGATTCTTAACTTTTTAGTGCATAACGTAAAGTAACTGCATTTGTTTGTATGTAAGTTATGAAAAAATTTTGTTAACTCTCCGTGCATTAATTGAGCATAGTCACAAAGTTGAAAACATATTTTTGAACTTGTGGAATCAACATGTGTCAGAACTACATGGAACATTTTTACTTTTATTTTTCCACCTCTGTTGTATACTACAGTGTATAAAAAACCGAATAGTAACTGAAATGCTTCTGCACCATCAGTACTTTTATTTTTGATACTTGAGTATATTTTGCTTTTAACTGTCGCAGAAATCATCGAGTCCAGTTGAGAGGTTTGCTGTGGTGGTGTGTTTATTAAGAAGCATGCCGGCTTTCGTACTTTCGTAGTCATTATTACTTCTTCTACATAAGTATGGCCTCATTTACACTACCTGGTGCAAGTGGCCATTTTACCTGTAAGCAAAGACAAGACAAACAATAAGTTTGCAGGCTGTATACATTAATTAGGGACCGAGCACCGATGGTGCGAGGACCCTATTGTAATTGAAGGAATTATTATTAGGGACCGAGCACCGAGGTGCGAGGACCCTATTGAAATTGGTCCGTTTCTTATTATTATTATTATTCTTTTTCATAACCAATAGTAATTGCCTTTTTGGGGGCTTTATCATATTCAAAAAGTCATCAAATTTGGAATATACATAAATCTCACGTGAAATTTACGGATTTTAGTGGTCCCAGGAATGGGCGTGGCAAAATGACTCAACAGCGCCCCCTGGAAAGTCAAGAAAATTCAGCCCCTCGCACAGGAATGTCGTAGAGACACGAAATTTGGTACATACATGTACCATGGCAAGACGCACCAAAAAGTCTCAAGAACCCATACCCTAAAACGTACAGGAAGTCGGCCATCTTGGACCGACAAGGCGTTTCCTGCTGTTTTTGCCCATTTCCAGGCCGCATACTTTAACGAACTCCTCCTACAGATTTTACCCGATCAACTTCAAACTTGGTCAGTACCATCACAAGGCCTTTGGGATCAAAAGTTATTGAAAGCTTTACCGACGGTCACACTATGTGGGCGTGGCATGGCGGCAAAATATGGCGTCTCGCCATAAAACACGAGATCGTTATAACTTTCCAATTCTTTGTCACATCTCCTCCAAATTTCTCATGCTTCATCACAGTCCAGCCCTTAACACTTCTACATAACAATATTTCATAAAGCCCCGCCCCTTAAGCTTTATCCACGCCCCCTTTTACAAAATGACCACGTTGCGTATTTTACATAACTCCTCCAACAGATTTCGTACCATTGACTTCAAACTTGGTCAGTACCATCACAAGGCCTTTGGGATCAAAAGTTATTGAAAGCTTTACGGACGGTCACACTATGTGGGCGTGGCATGGCGGCAAAATATGGCGTCTCGCCATGAAACACGAGACTGTATAACTTCACCATACATTGTCTCATCTGGCCCAAAATTCTTACACGTGATAAGGGTCCACCTCTGAACACACCAACATGTCAATATTGACACACAGTCATAGCGCCCCCAGCTGGCAACAGGAAGTAACAACTTTAACGCCTAGCCCCAGCAGTAGGTTTCTCGTAGAGACACGAAATTTGGTACACACATTAATCATGTGGAGACGCACCAAACAGCCTCTTGGACCCATACCTCAAACCCAACAGGAAGTCCGCCATCTTGGTTTGAATATCGCACATGTCATCGTTTTTGGCCATTTCCAGGTCGCATACTTTAACGAACTCCTCCTACAGATTTCATCCTATGGACTTCAAACTTGGTCAGTACCATCACAAGGCCTTTGGGATCAAAAGTTATTGAAAGCTTTACCGACGGTCACACTATGTGGGCGTGGCATGCCGCCAAAATATGCCATCTCGCCATAACACACGAGACTGCATAACTTGACCATACATTGTCCAATCTGTCCCAAATTTCACATACGTGATTGGGGTCCAGCCCGGGACACACCCACGGGTCAATAGTGACACACAGTCATAGCGCCCCCTGCTGGCTACAGGAAGTAACATGTTTTACACCTACCACAAGCACAGTTGTAGGAGACACGCAATTTGGTATGCATAGGGACTGATCCAACATCGCCGCGTCCGACGTGCCCTCCCCCTGACGGCGCCTCCCCCGACGGCTCCACTCTGCGAGGGCCCGTTCAGTACTGCGCGCAGTCCTAGTTATTATTATTATTTTTTTCCGAAATGAATTGTCTTTTTGGGGCCTTTCTCATATTCAAAAACTCACCATTTTTGGGAGATACATCAATCTCCCGTGAAATTTACGTATTCTGGTAGTCGCACGAATGGACCTTGCGAAATGACTCAGTAGCGCCCCCTTGAAAATTTCAAAACAGCCTCACAATATAGGTTTTTTTCACGTACACACACGAAAGTTGGTACATATGTGTATCAAGGGCACCCGCACCAAAAACTCTCAAGAACCCATACCCGAAAACGTACAGGAAGTCGGCTATCTTGAGTCGAACACGGTGTTTACTACTGTTTTTGGCCATTTCCACCCCGCATACTTTAACGAACTCGTCCTACAGATTTCTTCTGATTGACTTCAAACTTGCTCAGTAGCATCACAAGGCCTTTGGGATCAAAAGTTATTCAAATCTTTACCGCCGCTCACACTATGTGGCCGTGGCATGGCGGCAAAATATGGCGTCTCGCCAAAAAACAACAGATCTTTATAACTTTTACATACTTTGTCCCATCTGCTCCAAACTTCTCATGCTTCATCAGAGTCCAGCCCTTAACACTTCTAAATAACCATCTTTCATCAAGCCCCGCCCCTTATGCTTTATCCACGCCCCCTTTCACACAATGACCACGTTGCATACTTTACATAACTCCTCCAACAGATTTAATCCCATTGCCTTCAAACTTGGTCAGTACCATCACACGGCCTTTGGGATCAAAAGTTATTCAAATCTTTCCCGACGGTCACACTATGTGGGCGTGCCATGGTGACAAATATGGCGTCTCGCCATTTAACACCAGACTGGATAACTTGACTATACATTGTCCAATCTGTCACAAATTCCGCACACGTGATGAGGGTCCAGTCCTGAACACACCCACATGTCAATATTGACACACACTCATAGCGCCCCCTGCTGGCAACAGCAAGTAACATGTTTTACCCCTACCCCGAGCACAGTGGTAGGAGACACACCATTTGGTACGCATAGGGACTGAGCCTACAGCACCGCGCCCGACGTGGCCTCCGCTGACATGGCCTCCCCCGACGGCTCCACTCGGCTCGGTCCCGTTCAGTCCTGCTTGCAGGCCTAGTTTGAATTGAAGTTCATGTACTATAATTCAAACACATGATATAGCCTATTTTATGCTTTACAGTATGGGAGGCTGTGGAAAGAAGACTTGGACGAGAATGAAAGAGAAGCAACCCTGGAGCCATTCAAATTCACATTTCACAACCCTGATGACATTTGAAGATTTTGTGAAGAAATAATAGAGAAAATAAATTATTTGGCTTATTATGAATGTCCCACTGAGTGAGTGTGTGTGTATGTGTGAGTAAAGGTCTACAGAACATTTGATCATGTTGTGACTTGATGTTTTTTTTTGTGTGTGTTTTTGTTTTCTCGTTGATCACTTAATAATTTTACATGGCTTATACTGTAGATATCAAGAGTTAGGGTAGTATTTAGTGTTACTTAGGTGTTCTAGCAGCACAAGAACATAATTAGCATAGACATAGAACCAAACATGAAATTTAGATAGATAGATAGATGGATGGATGGATAGATGGATGGATGGATGGATGGATGGATGGATAGATAGATAGATAGATAGATAGATAGATAGATAGATAGATAGATAGATAAATAGATAGATAGATTATAGATATTACTTTATTCATCCCCGAAGGGAAATTCGGTTGTCACAGCAGTCCGGTATTCAAGTACAATGAAATACAATAGAATAAGATACTGAGGTAGCATTGTTAAAATAATTGATTATTTTCTATATTGGTAAATGGTTTTATGCTTTATTTCTGCTTCTGTGGTCTGTCTCTGTTCTCTGTGGGTGACGCAGATCACTATCAAAGGTCAAACCTTGACTGTAATAAATATCTCTATGCATTTATATTAAGTCAGACAATATGATTTGATACATTGATTGTGTTTGTGTGTTAATATTGATGTAGAAAACTATGATTACTTTAATTACATATATTCCATTTGCTTAAACTGATTAAGATTCTATAAATCACAAAGAATGACATCCAGATATATTGGTGCACAGTTTTTGCTGTGTGTGTATGTGCATTTGTGAGTGTGTATGTGTGTCTGGAGAGGGGAGACCACAGAAGGCCGAATGAAAATCCCGTGTGAGAATCTCTGTAAGTCATAACAAGGAAAAATGTTTGTGCTAACAAGTTTGTTAGCAGGCCACAAGGCTTTGTTATGGGAAGCAGTGATTGTATTGCCCAGGTGGCCTGATGTGTGACGGTATGAAAGAAGACTGGCGAATGAGCGGATCAAGAAGGCGGGACTTCCTGGAAGAAATCGACCAGCATGTTTTGTAAACAAATGTTAGTATTTTAATGGGTTCCAGGGAGGGAGTCGTGGTTCAGACTTCACGAACTGAAACACGTCTGTTTGTATTCAGGGACATGAGTTAATTTTGAACCCGGAGATCTCTGTAAAGTGCACATTTTTTGACGTATTGTAATAAAACTTTTGTTAAACTGAGAAACTTGGACGTTCTCCAGCTCTTCATTTCCCCATCAAAGAATGCGCAGAAAAATGGTGAGGTTTTTTCTGTTGGTGACAGATTTTTTCTGTCGGTGACAGATTATCAGTTTTCAAGGTTTCCTCATGCAATTTTTCTAACAGCATAAATAAAAACAACAATAGAAAAAAACACAGAATAGAACAAGGACACAAGTTAAAAGAAGCAGATGAGTTGGTAGGATGGTTGGTAAGATGATGGTAATGATACTGATGATATGATGGTAACAATGCTATGGTGACTAGACGGTATATAATTGTAATAATAGTACAGTATATAGTACATAATATGTAATAATAAATAAATAGTAACACTATAAAATAAAATAATTATAAATAAAATAATATGATATATAATATATAAATATATAATAATAATAGTAATAATAATAATAAATAAGGCTGGTATAATAATAATAGTAGTATATTACAGTATATAGTAATAATAATAGTAATGTCAGCAACAGTATATATAATAATAATATAATATATATAATAATAATAATAGTAAAAACTGTCGTGCATAGATTTATTGCATTTCAGTAATGTTGGTTCTGGCAGAGATACATGAATTGTATAGTCTTATTGCAGAAGGAAGGAAGGACTTTCTGTATCGTTCCTTGGAGCAGCGGGGTTGAATGAGTCTGTTGCTGAAGCTGCTCTTATGCTCTTATGGTGGTTAAGAATAAAAATACAGAATAATACAACAGAAAAACTAACTGAAACAAATGTATAGAAAAAGAGCAGTGCAATAAAGTCAAAATTAAATCATAATGAAAAGGCGGTGAAGTACTCTGTATACTGATATAATGTACAGTATAGGCCTATGACATCTTATGAGATGTTGGCTTATGAATATGAGTAATAGCTTAAGAGCAAATGTGTGCACTGACGAATCAAAAGTTTACTATACAAATAAAAACAATATATACAATAGACCGGGGATTGATATATTTTGTCATATTGTTTACAAATTAATTCATTTGTGAAGAACGATTCAACCGGAAGTGCATTCGCGATTTTATTTTGAAATGTATCCCTTGCATTTCCGGGGCTGAGAGTGGAGCCTGCGGCGGTACGGACCTCACAGTGGAGGTCTGCAGTTTTATTTTGAAATGTATGCCGTGCACTTCCGGGCCTGACAGTGGAGGGGCCTGACAGAGGAGGTCTGCAGTTTTATTTTGAAATGTATCCCGTGCACTTCCGGGCCTGACAGTGGAGGGACCTGACAGTGGAGGTAGGGGCCTGACAGTGGAGGTCTGCAGCCAGGACCTGTTGCCATCCTCTGCTTCAGAGAGACAGCATGCACCGCTGGACTGCAAGGTCTCTGCTCCGTGTCACGGCAAACCCATTTAGAAACAAGAACTATGGCGTCATATTTGAGTCAAAATCTATGGTCAAAAGTCGCGCAAGCGATAACACATCTGCACGCGCATTTATTTCGTGTCACGCAGGCAGATTTCAACTGCCGCGCGCACTTGTTTGATCTACGCACATATTCAGCAACTGAGTGACTGACTTTTGACACATTGGGGGCGGGGCCAAGGCTGACCCCGGGCCTCTTATGATTGGTTATTTTCCAGCCCTCCACGTGGGTGCCTTTTCAGTTTACTGCTGACAGCTGGGAGCGGCGGCATCATCTAAAGAACAACAACGGTTGTTTCATGACGTTCACGACTACAACTCTACGCTTCATCACTGCTAATAAAAAGGTTAAAAAATGCTGTTACTTTATGGCGTCATATTTGAGTCAAAAGTCGTGCGAGCGATAACACATCTGCATGCGCATTTATTTCGTGTCACGCGCGCAGATTTCAACTGCCGCGCGCACTTGTTTGATCTTCGCGCACATATTCAGCAACTGAGTGAAGCAGATTCTCCCCCGTGCTCGCTCGCGGTGGAGCTCTATTCGCGCGGAGCGAGGACTTTTGACACATTGGGGGCGGGGCCAAGGCTGACCCCAGGCCTCTTATGATTGGTCATTTTCCAGCCCTCCACTTGGGTGCCTTTTCAGTTTACTGCTGACAGCTGGTAGCGGCGGCATCATCTAAAGAACAACAACGGTTGTTTGATGAACATTGGAAGACCTTCTGATCAGAGACTGGAGCGCTGGTCCGGAGAGAGGAGGATGTGGAGCCGGAGCTCGTCTGGGGGCCTCTCTGGCTTTTCGTCTGAGGTAAGAAGACATGTTTTTATTTGCTGTATATTTCGCTAGCATACTACCGTTACAATTGTGCCTTATAATGTCAGCATTTTCATATTTGAACTTTTAAACTACTGTCGAAAATTTTGTGAAATGTAGTTGCAAGTTATTTGAGGTTTTTTTGGACGATGTTTGTCATTTTATTTTGCTAATTTATTCGCGGCTACTGGTCTTGGGTCTGAGCTAGCGCTCTCTAGCGAGCTAGCTTTGGCATCATGTCGAAGCAATTTAGAAATGGTCCGTCGAGGCAGAATATCTTCACAGTTACTCCATGTTACAGTTACCATGATGCTAACAGTTGTTATAACAGTAGATGTGTCTGGTGTTAGCAAACACTATTGATTCTAAGAGTGCATTGCATGGTTTGACTGATTTGATGCTACTGACAGACAGCCTATAATGCATTGTGGGTTGATAATCTAGGCCACAAAAGTTTATGATTGCTGTGTTTTGTCTTGTGTCTATCTGGGAAGGGGTCATTATGCTAATAATAATAATAATAATAATATAATAATAATGCTAAAAATTGCTAGCTTATGCTATTTTCCTTGATTAATGTTGTCCAAATGCCATTTTTAATGTAGGGTTTGTGTACAATGTTGGCCTGACTAATTTTTGTTTAACTGTGATATGTAGCTAATTGTATGTGGATTTTGATGGTAGCTTCTTGATAATGTAGTCCTGTTTTTTGTGAGGATGTTTTGGTATTCTTATGTAATAAGGTGTAATAGTAATACCAATGTCATACTCATCAATGGCTAAATTTGAACATTCGGTGTATTTGGATAATATTAAACTGAAACTCATGTCGCTTGGTAATGAGAGGTTAAAAAGAAAAGATAATCATGGGGATATACATTTAACCATGGAGTCAGGGCTGTAAAAATGTACTGTAATGATGAACTGGTAGTTTACTTCACCATTTAAATTTAAATTGTGTCAATGTCAATGTTACTCACTACTGTTAGCAGACTATTACCAAAACTATTACCATTTCTTTTTTCCAATTTGTCATGTCAACTGGTACCTGAAATTTGTGTTCCTATGACTAATATTAATGTACTCTGTGTGTGTGTGTGTGTGTGTGTGTGTGTGTGTGGCCTCAAGTGGTACCATCAACTATTACCATGGTGTTACCGAGCTGTGGTGTCAATAGAATTATCAACCTATCCATTCATATTCATCTTCTTAGCAAGCTTTAATCCTGTTTTTCACCTCACAGATTTACAGCTTGACCATTTATTTACTGGTCTTTGTCTATAATTTTTTCTTTATCATCGGTCAATTTTAGTCAAATATTCAAAATTTGGCCTCCATTTCAAGAGAGAAAAAAGTAAAAAAAAAACCCTGGATACTTTTTTCAATAGTAATAGTGGAAAAAATAATTCTTGATTGGAATGCACAGAGTAGGTCATGTCAACTTTTAGTGAAACTTATGTTTTGATATTTGTATATCTGAATAAAATTGACCAATATTAATGAAAAAAAAAATTAAAATGAAATATAATTTTTTTTGGTCATGAGTTACCTTAAAAGGTGAAAAAAAAGTTGGTAATATTTTTTTCTACATTTCCTATAACCAGTCTAATGTCATGAGGTCCTTTTTGACCCCTGAGGACCATGGGTGCTATAAAAATGTATAAAACACGTAAAAAATGTATGAAGAAAGTTAAAATTTATATTATCTATAAAGGATGCAGAGGGGCACATATGCTGAAATTTTTGCTATGTTTCTAGAGGTGCTATATGTGTATTTAATCCAAATTATTATATTCAACTTCATACTGATTTTTATGAATAAGTGATACATTAATTCAGTTATTTAAAACATTAATAACACATTACTGTTACATTGCTGCAATGCTCACGGTTGTCATCCTGTTCTAGATAAACACTACTTCACCTAAAAGACTTGAGTATCCAGTTCTTCATTGACCTTCAGCATTCAGTTGTTTGTCTTCACCTTTTCAGGTAAGCAATTTAAAAAAAATGCTTCTGTAATGTTGAGAAACACTGAAATTATTATTTATAAAGAACTTTCAACCACTGTTCTGTGATGTCATGTATAGTGATATACAAATATATTTGAAGGAACGGTGCATTTGGGATAATCAATATTATTAGTATTATTCGTGTATTTATTTATTTTTAAATCAGAGAATAGGGGTAAAATAGATTCTTAGTACAAAAACTGGTAACTGGTAAAAAAAAAATTGTAACAATAATGTTCATTCATTAATTGATGCTTGGTCAAACTCTCATCTAATTAAGTATTGCTGTCTCATTAACATGTTGTATTTATTCATTTTGTAGGCTAAAACCAGAGAAGCCATCACCATGTTGTTGTTTGTTGTCATTATGCAGATTTTTCAGCATGTGGTCCTCAATATATAGTATAGAAGTCACTGCATTTTCTGACTTTTCCAGGTTTCCTGTGTCCAGCATCTTCAAGACAGACTAAGCTAACTTTTCATATTTTTTGCACATTTATATTTAGGTTAGGTTAGGAATAGGTTAGGTTTATAGTAGAGTATTTAGTTTGTTTAGTTTAGCTTTTTATGCTGGTCTAGGGACAGTTAAGTTAGCAAATTAATTTAGTTCAGATCACTTACAATTGCATATTATTGTTACAATTGTGTTATTTTGTGAGTTATTGTTGTACAGGCTATTGTATATTGCAGAACCAAGTGAGACGAGGAAGACCACTGCTTCCAAGATGCCGCTCAGAAAGTGCGTTGGACAAGTCTCGACCTTGCAGATCCTGCCCCACTTAGCCCAACCACTTCCGACCATGGGGTACCTCAAAGACCTCCGTCAACCAGCCGGCTGTGGATGATGGATAACGGACCCACAACTCCTTCTCCAGTCTACAAGGTATGGGTTTGTTTTTTTCCCCATCACAGTGGACACAGACATGGCCTGATAATACAATCTGCTGTCTTAACTACTTCCTTTGAATAATAAAATATTAATTCACAATTGAGTATTTATAATGTATGAATACATTTGGTATTGTGTGTCATCAGGTTCTGAAAATACAGACACCCCCACAGTCCAAGAACAGCTGGATGACCTCTGGACCCACTTGCCCCCGTTCACCAGTTGAAAAGATAAGCTTTTTAAAAAATACTTCAATTGTTAATTCTGCACAAAGTGATACACAAAAAATTGTCTGTATTCCATTTCAACAAACACGAACATGAAATGTATATTTAAATACATGACTTAATGCAAGTCAATCATACTAAACATCATCTTTTTTTTTTGAACCAACCATTGCACACACTTCCATCCAAGGAGAGGTTACATCTTGATGGTAATATTTTAGATTAACAAAACTTTTGTGATATTTTTAATTGTTGTTGCTGGGGAGGGGGCGGAAAGGGTAAGTCTAAACATTGCATGCAAGAGACCAACACCGGCGTCTCAGGGGAAAGCTATCTGTATACATAACTATCAACCTACTTGGTTGCTTCAAAATTTTACGATAGTTTTGCAAATCCTGACCCAGAGAGAAGCACATCAAACAAACAAAAAAAGCAATGGTAGATTTTCAAGGCCTTTCAATGACATTAACATTATTTTCAATGACATTCATTTTGCAATTAACATTAGTTTTATCTTCTAAAACATGACTATAATGACATTCAAATGTAGATTACCACAAACGCAAAAATAAACTTCAAGTCTCATTGGATAAAATGAAAAATTATTGACAGTCCTGAAATGATGGGTTAAATATCCTTAATAAGCCCGCATTAATAATATATTAATTTCAGGTTAAATATTAATTTTTTTACTTTAAATTCTAATTTGATTTAAAGAAATTGATACTATATAGTATTTTTCATATGAAATTATGTAAATTGTTCACATGGTCTCTCAGCGACAGAGTCACTGGTTCACATGGTCTCTCAGCGACAGAGTCACCGGATCACATGGTCTCTAAGCAACACAGTCGCCGGTTCGCATGGTCTCGGTGGCAGTCGCCGGTTTGCATGGTCTCAGTAGCAGTCGCAGGTTCGCATAGTCTCAGAGGCAGTCGCAGGTTCGCATGGTCTCAGTGGCAGTCACCGGTTCGCATGGTCTCGGTGGCAGTCGCCGGTTCGCATGGTCTCAGTAGCAGTCGCAGGTTCGCATAGTCTCAGTGGCAGTCGCAGGTTCTCATGGTCTCAGTGGCAGTCGCCGGTTCGCATGGTCTCAGTGGCAGTTGCCGGTTTGCATGGTCTCAGTAGCAGTCGCAGGTTCGCATAGTTTCAGTGGCAGTCGCAGGTTCGCATGGTCTCAGTGGCAGTTGCCGGTTCGCATGGTCTTAGCAGGAGAGTTACTGGTTTGCATGGTCTCAGAGGCAGAGTTACTGGTTCACATGGTCTCTCAGCGACACAGTCGCCGGTTCACATGGTCTCGGTGGCAGTCGCCGGTTCATATGGTCTCAGTAGCAGTCGCAGGTTCGCATGGTCTCAGTGGCAGTCGCCGGTTCGCATGGTCTTAGCAGGAGAGTTACTGGTTTGCATGGTCTTAGCAGGAGAGTTACTGGTTTGCATGGTCTCAGAGGCAGAGTTACTGGTTCACATGGTCTCAGCGACAAAGTTACTGCTTCACATGGTCTCAGAGGCAGAGTTACTGGTTCACATGGTCTCAGCGACAGAGTCACCGGTTCACATGGTCTTAGCGGCAGAGTTACTGGTTCACATGTCTCAGCGACAGAGTCACCGGTTCACATGGTCTCTCAGCGACACAGTCGCCGGTTTGCATGGTCTCGGTGGCAGTCGCCGGTTCGTGTGGTCTCAGTTGCAGTTGCAGGTTTGCATGGTCTCAGTGGCAGTCGCCGGTTTGCATGGTCTTAGCGGCAGAGTTACTGGTTCGCATGGTCTCAGAGGCAGAGTTACTGGTTCACATGGTCTCTGTGACAAAGTTACTGGTTCACATGGTCTCAGCGGCAGAGTTACTGGTTCACATGGTCTCAGCGACAGAGTCACCGGTTCAAATGGTCTCTCAGCGACACAGTCGCCGGTTCGCATGGTCTCGGTGGCAGTCGCCGGTTCGTATGGTCTCAGTAGCAGTCGCCGGTTCGCATGGTCTCAGTGGCAGTCACCAGCTCGCATGGTCTTAGCAGGAGAGTTACTGGTTCACATGGTCTCAGCGGCAGAGTTACTGGTTCACATGTCTCAGCGACAGAGTCACCGGTTCACATGGTCTCTCAGCGACACAGTCGCCGGTTCGCATGGTCTCGGTGGCAGTCGCCGGTTCGTATGGTCTCAGTAGCAGTCGCAGGTTCGCATGGTCTCAGTGGCAGTCGCCGGTTCGCATGGTCTTTGCAGGAGAGTTACTGGTTTGCATGGTCTCAGAGGCAGAGTTACTGGTTCACATGGTCTCAGCGACAAAGTTACTGCTTCACATGGTCTTAGCGGCAGAGTTACTGGTTCACATGTCTCAGCGACAGAGTCACCGGTTCACATGGTCTCTCAGCGACACAGTCGCCGGTTCGCATGGTCTCGGTGGCAGTCGCCGGTTCGTGTGGTCTCAGTAGCAGTCGCAGGTTCGCATGGTCTCAGTGGCAGTCGCCGGTTCGCATGGTCTTAGCGGCAGAGTTACTGGTTTGCATGGTCTCAGAGGCAGAGTTACTGGTTCACATGGTCTCAGCGACAAAGTTACTGGTTCACATGGTCTCAGCGGCAGAGTTACTGGTTCACATGTCTCAGCGACAGAGTCACCGGTTCACATGGTCTCTCAGCGACACAGTCGCCGGTTCGCATGGTCTCGGTGGCAGTCGCCGGTTCGTGTGGTCTCAGTAGCAGTCGCAGGTTCGCATGGTCTCAGTGGCAGTCGCCGGTTCGCATGGTCTTAGCGGCAGAGTTACTGGTTCGCATGGTCTCAGAGGCAGAGTTACTGGTTCACATGGTCTCAGCGACAAAGTTACTGCTTCACATGGTCTCAGCGGCAGAGTTACTGGTTCACATGTCTCAGCGACAGAGTCACCGGTTCACATGGTCTCTCAGCGACACAGTCGCCGGTTCGCATGGTCTCGGTGGCAGTCGCCGGTTCGTGTTGTCTCAGTAGCAGTCGCAGGTTCGCATGGTCTCAGTGGCAGTCGCCGGTTCGCATGGTCTTAGCGGCAGAGTTACTGGTTCGCATGGTCTCAGAGGCAGAGTTACTGGTTCACATGGTCTCAGCGACAAAGTTACTGGTTCACATGGTCTCAGCGGCAGAGTTACTGGTTCACATGTCTCAGCGACAGAGTCACCGGTTCACATGGTCTCTCAGCGACACAGTCGCCGGTTCGCATGGTCTCGGTGGCAGTCGCCGGTTCGTGTTGTCTCAGTAGCAGTCGCAGGTTCGCATGGTCTCAGTGGCAGTCGCCGGTTCTCATGGTCTTAGCGGCAGAGTTACTGGTTCGCATGGTCTCAGAGGCAGAGTTACTGGTTCACATGGTCTCAGCGACAAAGTTACTGGTTCACATGGTCTCAGCGGCAGAGTTACTGGTTCACATGGTCTCAGCGACAGAGTCACCGGTTCACATGGTCTCTCAGCGACACAGTCGCCGGTTCGCATGGTCTCGGTGGCAGTCGCCGGTTCGTGTGGTCTCAGTCGCAGTCGCAGGTTCGCATGGTCTCAGTGGCAGTCGCCGGTTCGCATGGTCTTAGCAGGAGAGTTACTGGTTTGCATGGTCTCAGAGGCAGAGTTACTGGTTCACATGGTCTCAGCGACAAAGTTACTGCTTCACATGGTCTTAGCGGCAGAGTTACTGGTTCACATGTCTCAGCGACAGAGTCACCGGTTCACATGGTCTCTCAGCGACACAGTCGCCGGTTCGCATGGTCTCGGTGGCAGTCACCGGTTCGTGTGGTCTCAGTAGCAGTCGCAGGTTCGCATGGTCTCAGTGGCAGTCGCCGGTTCGCATGGTCTTAGCGGCAGAGTTACTGGTTTGCATGGTCTCAGAGGCAGAGTTACTGGTTCACATGGTCTCAGCGACAAAGTTACTGGTTCACATGGTCTCAGCGGCAGAGTTACTGGTTCACATGGTCTCAGCGACAGAGTCACCGGTTCACATGGTCTCTCAGCGACACAGTCGCCGGTTCGCATGGTCTCGGTGGCAGTCGCCGGTTCGTGTGGTCTCAGTCGCAGTCGCAGGTTCGCATGGTCTCAGTGGCAGTCGCCGGTTCGCATGGTCTTAGCGGCAGAGTTACTGGTTCGCATGGTCTCAGAGGCAGAGTTACTGGTTCACATGGTCTCAGCGACAAAGTTACTGGTTCACATGGTCTCAGCGGCAGAGTTACTGGTTCACATGGTCTCAGCGACAGAGTCACCGGTTCACATG
Source organism: Centropristis striata (assembly GCF_030273125.1). Taxonomy (NCBI): domain Eukaryota; kingdom Metazoa; phylum Chordata; class Actinopteri; order Perciformes; family Serranidae; genus Centropristis; species Centropristis striata. The sequence goes on along the minus strand of NC_081528.1, from coordinate 14,429,814 downwards.
GTCTCTCAGCGACACAGTCGCCGGTTCGCATGGTCTCGGTGGCAGTCGCCGGTTCGTGTGGTCTCAGTCGCAGTCGCAGGTTCGCATGGTCTCAGTGGCAGTCGCCGGTTCGCATGGTCTTAGCAGGAGAGTTACTGGTTTGCATGGTCTCAGAGGCAGAGTTACTGGTTCACATGGTCTCAGCGACAAAGTTACTGCTTCACATGGTCTTAGCGGCAGAGTTACTGGTTCACATGTCTCAGCGACAGAGTCACCGGTTCACATGGTCTCTCAGCGACACAGTCGCCGGTTCGCATGGTCTCGGTGGCAGTCACCGGTTCGTGTGGTCTCAGTAGCAGTCGCAGGTTCGCATGGTCTCAGTGGCAGTCGCCGGTTCGCATGGTCTTAGCGGCAGAGTTACTGGTTCGCATGGTCTCAGAGGCAGAGTTACTGGTTCACATGGTCTCAGCGACAAAGTTACTGGTTCACATGGTCTCAGCGGCAGAGTTACTGGTTCACATGGTCTCAGCGACAGAGTCACCGGTTCACATGGTCTCTCAGCGACACAGTCGCCGGTTCGCATGGTCTCGGTGGCAGTCGCCGGTTCGTGTGGTCTCAGTCGCAGTCGCAGGTTCGCATGGTCTCAGTGGCAGTCGCCGGTTCGCATGGTCTTAGCAGGAGAGTTACTGGTTTGCATGGTCTCAGAGGCAGAGTTACTGGTTCACATGGTCTCAGCGACAAAGTTACTGGTTCACATGGTCTCAGCGGCAGAGTTACTGGTTCACATGGTCTAAGCGACAGAGTCACCGGTTCACATGGTCTCTCAGCGACACAGTCGCCGGTTCGCATGGTCTCGGTGGCAGTCGCCGGTTCGTGTGGTCTCAGTCGCAGTCGCAGGTTCGCATGGTCTCAGTGGCAGTCGCCGGTTCGCATGGTCTTGGCAGGAGAGTTACTGGTTTGCATGGTCTCAGAGGCAGAGTTACTGGTTCACATGGTCTCAGCGACAAAGTTACTGCTTCACATGGTCTCAGCGGCAGAGTTACTGGTTCACATGTCTCAGCGACAGAGTCACCGGTTCACATGGTCTCTCAGCGACACAGTCGCCGGTTCGCATGGTCTCGGTGGCAGTCGCCGGTTCGTGTTGTCTCAGTAGCAGTCGCAGGTTCGCATGGTCTCAGTGGCAGTCGCCGGTTCGCATGGTCTTAGCGGCAGAGTTACTGGTTCGCATGGTCTCAGAGGCAGAGTTACTGGTTCACATGGTCTCAGCGACAAAGTTACTGCTTCACATGGTCTCAGCGGCAGAGTTACTGGTTCACGTCTCAGCGACAGAGTCACCGGTTCACATGGTCTCTCAGCGACACAGTCGCCGGTTCGCATGGTCTCGGTGGCAGTCGCCGGTTCGTGTGGTCTCAGTAGCAGTCGCAGGTTCGCATGGTCTCAGTGGCAGTCGCCGGTTCGCATGGTCTTAGCGGCAGAGTTACTGGTTCGCATGGTCTCAGAGGCAGAGTTACTGGTTCACATGGTCTCAGCGACAAAGTTACTGCTTCACATGGTCTCAGCGGCAGAGTTACTGGTTCACATGTCTCAGCGACAGAGTCACCGGTTCACATGGTCTCTCAGCGACACAGTCGCCGGTTCGCATGGTCTCGGTGGCAGTCGCCGGTTCGTGTTGTCTCAGTAGCAGTCGCAGGTTCGCATGGTCTCAGTGGCAGTCGCCGGTTCGCATGGTCTTAGCGGCAGAGTTACTGGTTCGCATGGTCTCAGAGGCAGAGTTACTGGTTCACATGGTCTCAGCGACAAAGTTACTGGTTCACATGGTCTCAGCGGCAGAGTTACTGGTTCACATGGTCTCAGCGACAGAGTCACCGGTTCACATGGTCTCTCAGCGACACAGTCGCCGGTTCGCATGGTCTCGGTGGCAGTCGCCGGTTCGTGTGGTCTCAGTCGCAGTCGCAGGTTCGCATGGTCTCAGTGGCAGTCGCCGGTTCGCATGGTCTTAGCAGGAGAGTTACTGGTTTGCATGGTCTCAGAGGCAGAGTTACTGGTTCACATGGTCTCAGCGACAAAGTTACTGCTTCACATGGTCTTAGCGGCAGAGTTACTGGTTCACATGTCTCAGCGACAGAGTCACCGGTTCACATGGTCTCTCAGCGACACAGTCGCCGGTTCGCATGGTCTCGGTGGCAGTCGCCGGTTCGTGTGGTCTCAGTAGCAGTCGCAGGTTCGCATGGTCTCAGTGGCAGTCGCCGGTTCGCATGGTCTTAGCGGCAGAGTTACTGGTTTGCATGGTCTCAGAGGCAGAGTTACTGGTTCACATGGTCTCAGTGGCAGTCGCCGGTTCGCATGGTCTTGGCAGGAGAGTTACTGGTTTGCATGGTCTCAGAGGCAGAGTTACTGGTTCACATGGTCTCAGCGACAAAGTTACTGCTTCACATGGTCTCAGCGGCAGAGTTACTGGTTCACATGTCTCAGCGACAGAGTCACCGGTTCACATGGTCTCTCAGCGACACAGTCGCCGGTTCGCATGGTCTCGGTGGCAGTCGCCGGTTCGTGTTGTCTCAGTAGCAGTCGCAGGTTCGCATGGTCTCAGTGGCAGTCGCCGGTTCGCATGGTCTTAGCGGCAGAGTTACTGGTTCGCATGGTCTCAGAGGCAGAGTTACTGGTTCACATGGTCTCAGCGACAAAGTTACTGGTTCACATGGTCTCAGCGGCAGAGTTACTGGTTCACATGGTCTCAGCGACAGAGTCACCGGTTCACATGGTCTCTCAGCGACACAGTCGCCGGTTCGCATGGTCTCGGTGGCAGTCGCCGGTTCGCGTGGTCTCAGTCGCAGTCGCAGGTTCGCATGGTCTCAGTGGCAGTCGCCGGTTCGCATGGTCTTAGCAGGAGAGTTACTGGTTTGCATGGTCTCAGAGGCAGAGTTACTGGTTCACATGGTCTCAGCGACAAAGTTACTGGTTCACATGGTCTCAGCGGCAGAGTTACTGGTTCACATGGTCTCAGCGACAGAGTCACCGGTTCACATGGTCTCTCAGCGACACAGTCGCCGGTTCGCATGGTCTCGGTGGCAGTCGCCGGTTCGTGTGGTCTCAGTCGCAGTCGCAGGTTCGCGTGGTCTCAGTGGCAGTCGCCGGTTCGCATGGTCTTGGCAGGAGAGTTACTGGTTTGCATGGTCTCAGAGGCAGAGTTACTGGTTCACATGGTCTCAGCGACAAAGTTACTGCTTCACATGGTCTCAGCGGCAGAGTTACTGGTTCACATGTCTCAGCGACAGAGTCACCGGTTCACATGGTCTCTCAGCGACACAGTCGCCGGTTCGCATGGTCTCGGTGGCAGTCACCGGTTCGTGTGGTCTCAGTAGCAGTCGCAGGTTCGCATGGTCTCAGTGGCAGTCGCCGGTTCGCATGGTCTTAGCGGCAGAGTTACTGGTTCGCATGGTCTCAGAGGCAGAGTTACTGGTTCACATGGTCTCAGCGACAAAGTTACTGGTTCACATGGTCTCAGCGGCAGAGTTACTGGTTCACATGGTCTCAGCGACAGAGTCACCGGTTCACATGGTCTCTCAGCGACACAGTCGCCGGTTCGCATGGTCTCGGTGGCAGTCGCCGGTTCGTGTGGTCTCAGTCGCAGTCGCAGGTTCGCATGGTCTCAGTGGCAGTCGCCGGTTCGCATGGTCTTAGCAGGAGAGTTACTGGTTTGCATGGTCTCAGAGGCAGAGTTACTGGTTCACATGGTCTCAGCGACAAAGTTACTGGTTCACATGGTCTCAGCGGCAGAGTTACTGGTTCACATGGTCTAAGCGACAGAGTCACCGGTTCACATGGTCTCTCAGCGACACAGTCGCCGGTTCGCATGGTCTCGGTGGCAGTCGCCGGTTCGTGTTGTCTCAGTAGCAGTCGCAGGTTCGCATGGTCTCAGTGGCAGTCGCCGGTTCGCATGGTCTTAGCGGCAGAGTTACTGGTTCGCATGGTCTCAGAGGCAGAGTTACTGGTTCACATGGTCTCAGCGACAAAGTTACTGCTTCACATGGTCTCAGCGGCAGAGTTACTGGTTCACGTCTCAGCGACAGAGTCACCGGTTCACATGGTCTCTCAGCGACACAGTCGCCGGTTCGCATGGTCTCGGTGGCAGTCGCCGGTTCGTGTGGTCTCAGTAGCAGTCGCAGGTTCGCATGGTCTCAGTGGCAGTCGCCGGTTCGCATGGTCTTAGCGGCAGAGTTACTGGTTCGCATGGTCTCAGAGGCAGAGTTACTGGTTCACATGGTCTCAGCGACAAAGTTACTGCTTCACATGGTCTCAGCGGCAGAGTTACTGGTTCACATGTCTCAGCGACAGAGTCACCGGTTCACATGGTCTCTCAGCGACACAGTCGCCGGTTCGCATGGTCTCGGTGGCAGTCGCCGGTTCGTGTTGTCTCAGTAGCAGTCGCAGGTTCGCATGGTCTCAGTGGCAGTCGCCGGTTCGCATGGTCTTAGCGGCAGAGTTACTGGTTCGCATGGTCTCAGAGGCAGAGTTACTGGTTCACATGGTCTCAGCGACAAAGTTACTGGTTCACATGGTCTCAGCGGCAGAGTTACTGGTTCACATGGTCTCAGCGACAGAGTCACCGGTTCACATGGTCTCTCAGCGACACAGTCGCCGGTTCGCATGGTCTCGGTGGCAGTCGCCGGTTCGTGTGGTCTCAGTCGCAGTCGCAGGTTCGCATGGTCTCAGTGGCAGTCGCCGGTTCGCATGGTCTTAGCAGGAGAGTTACTGGTTTGCATGGTCTCAGAGGCAGAGTTACTGGTTCACATGGTCTCAGCGACAAAGTTACTGCTTCACATGGTCTTAGCGGCAGAGTTACTGGTTCACATGTCTCAGCGACAGAGTCACCGGTTCACATGGTCTCTCAGCGACACAGTCGCCGGTTCGCATGGTCTCGGTGGCAGTCGCCGGTTCGTGTGGTCTCAGTAGCAGTCGCAGGTTCGCATGGTCTCAGTGGCAGTCGCCGGTTCGCATGGTCTTAGCGGCAGAGTTACTGGTTTGCATGGTCTCAGAGGCAGAGTTTCTGGTTCACATGGTCTCAGTGGCAGTCGCCGGTTCGCATGGTCTTGGCAGGAGAGTTACTGGTTTGCATGGTCTCAGAGGCAGAGTTACTGGTTCACATGGTCTCAGCGACAAAGTTACTGCTTCACATGGTCTCAGCGGCAGAGTTACTGGTTCACATGTCTCAGCGACAGAGTCACCGGTTCACATGGTCTCTCAGCGACACAGTCGCCGGTTCGCATGGTCTCGGTGGCAGTCGCCGGTTCGTGTTGTCTCAGTAGCAGTCGCAGGTTCGCATGGTCTCAGTGGCAGTCGCCGGTTCGCATGGTCTTAGCGGCAGAGTTACTGGTTCGCATGGTCTCAGAGGCAGAGTTACTGGTTCACATGGTCTCAGCGACAAAGTTACTGGTTCACATGGTCTCAGCGGCAGAGTTACTGGTTCACATGGTCTCAGCGACAGAGTCACCGGTTCACATGGTCTCTCAGCGACACAGTCGCCGGTTCGCATGGTCTCGGTGGCAGTCGCCGGTTCGCGTGGTCTCAGTCGCAGTCGCAGGTTCGCATGGTCTCAGTGGCAGTCGCCGGTTCGCATGGTCTTAGCAGGAGAGTTACTGGTTTGCATGGTCTCAGAGGCAGAGTTACTGGTTCACATGGTCTCAGCGACAAAGTTACTGGTTCACATGGTCTCAGCGGCAGAGTTACTGGTTCACATGGTCTCAGCGACAGAGTCACCGGTTCACATGGTCTCTCAGCGACACAGTCGCCGGTTCGCATGGTCTCGGTGGCAGTCGCCGGTTCGTGTGGTCTCAGTCGCAGTCGCAGGTTCGCGTGGTCTCAGTGGCAGTCGCCGGTTCGCATGGTCTTGGCAGGAGAGTTACTGGTTTGCATGGTCTCAGAGGCAGAGTTACTGGTTCACATGGTCTCAGCGACAAAGTTACTGCTTCACATGGTCTCAGCGGCAGAGTTACTGGTTCACATGTCTCAGCGACAGAGTCACCAGTTCACATGGTCTCTCAGCGACACAGTCGCCGGTTCGCATGGTCTCGGTGGCAGTCGCCGGTTCGTGTTGTCTCAGTAGCAGTCGCAGGTTCGCATGGTCTCAGTGGCAGTCACCGGTTCGCATGGTCTTAGCGGCAGAGTTACTGGTTCGCATGGTCTCAGAGGCAGAGTTACTGGTTCACATGGTCTCAGCGACAAAGTTACTGGTTCACATGGTCTCAGCGGCAGAGTTACTGGTTCACATGGTCTCAGCGACAGAGTCACCGGTTCACATGGTCTCTCAGCGACACAGTCGCCGGTTCGCATGGTCTCGGTGGCAGTCGCCGGTTCGTGTGGTCTCAGTCGCAGTCGCAGGTTCGCATGGTCTCAGTGGCAGTCGCCGGTTCGCATGGTCTTAGCAGGAGAGTTACTGGTTTGCATGGTCTCAGAGGCAGAGTTACTGGTTCACATGGTCTCAGCGACAAAGTTACTGCTTCACATGGTCTTAGCGGCAGAGTTACTGGTTCACATGGTCTCTCAGCGACAGAGTCACCGGTTCACATGGTCTCTCAGCGACACAGTCGCCGGTTCGCATGGTCTCGGTGGCAGTCACCGGTTCGTGTGGTCTCAGTAGCAGTCGCAGGTTCGCATGGTCTCAGTGGCAGTCACCGGTTCGCATGGTCTTAGCGGCAGAGTTACTGGTTCGCATGGTCTCAGAGGCAGAGTTACTGGTTCACATGGTCTCAGCGACAAAGTTACTGGTTCACATGGTCTCAGCGGCAGAGTTACTGGTTCACATGGTCTCAGCGACAGAGTCACCGGTTCACATGGTCTCTCAGCGACACAGTCGCCGGTTCGCATGGTCTCGGTGGCAGTCGCCGGTTCGTGTGGTCTCAGTCGCAGTCGCAGGTTCGCATGGTCTCAGTGGCAGTCGCCGGTTCGCATGGTCTTAGCAGGAGAGTTACTGGTTTGCATGGTCTCAGAGGCAGAGTTACTGGTTCACATGGTCTCAGCGACAAAGTTACTGCTTCACATGGTCTCAGCGGCAGAGTTACTGGTTCACATGGTCTCAGCGACAGAGTCACCGGTTCACATGGTCTCTCAGCGACACAGTCGCCGGTTCGCATGGTCTCGGTGGCAGTCGCCGGTTCGTGTGGTCTCAGTCGCAGTCGCAGGTTCGCATGGTCTCAGTGGCAGTCGCCGGTTCGCATGGTCTTGGCAGGAGAGTTACTGGTTTGCATGGTCTCAGAGGCAGAGTTACTGGTTCACATGGTCTCAGCGACAAAGTTACTGCTTCACATGGTCTCAGCGGCAGAGTTACTGGTTCACATGTCTCAGCGACAGAGTCACCGGTTCACATGGTCTCTCAGCGACACAGTCGCCGGTTCGCATGGTCTCGGTGGCAGTCGCCGGTTCGTGTTGTCTCAGTAGCAGTCGCAGGTTCGCATGGTCTCAGTGGCAGTCGCCGGTTCGCATGGTCTTAGCGGCAGAGTTACTGGTTCGCATGGTCTCAGAGGCAGAGTTACTGGTTCACATGGTCTCAGCGACAAAGTTACTGCTTCACATGGTCTCAGCGGCAGAGTTACTGGTTCACATGGTCTCAGCGACAGAGTCACCGGTTCACATGGTCTCTCAGCGACACAGTCGCCGGTTCGCATGGTCTCGGTGGCAGTCGCCGGTTCGTGTGGTCTCAGTCGCAGTCGCAGGTTCGCATGGTCTCAGTGGCAGTCGCCGGTTCGCATGGTCTTGGCAGGAGAGTTACTGGTTTGCATGGTCTCAGAGGCAGAGTTACTGGTTCACATGGTCTCAGCGACAAAGTTACTGCTTCACATGGTCTCAGCGGCAGAGTTACTGGTTCACATGTCTCAGCGACAGAGTCACCGGTTCACATGGTCTCTCAGCGACACAGTCGCCGGTTCGCATGGTCTCGGTGGCAGTCGCCGGTTCGTGTGGTCTCAGTAGCAGTCGCAGGTTCGCATGGTCTCAGTGGCAGTCGCCGGTTTGCATGGTCTTAGCGGCAGAGTTACTGGTTCGCATGGTCTCAGAGGCAGAGTTACTGGTTCACATGGTCTCAGCGACAAAGTTACTGGTTCACATGGTCTCAGCGGCAGAGTTACTGGTTCACATGGTCTCAGCGACAGAGTCACCGGTTCACATGGTCTCTCAGCGACACAGTCGCCGGTTCGCATGGTCTCGGTGGCAGTCGCCGGTTCGTGTGGTCTCAGTCGCAGTCGCAGGTTCGCATGGTCTCAGTGGCAGTCGCCGGTTCGCATGGTCTTAGCAGGAGAGTTACTGGTTTGCATGGTCTCAGAGGCAGAGTTACTGGTTCACATGGTCTCAGCGACAAAGTTACTGCTTCACATGTTCTTAGCGGCAGAGTTACTGGTTCACATGGTCTCAGCGACAGAGTCACCGGTTCACATGGTCTCTCAGCGACACAGTCGCCGGTTCGCATGGTCTCGGTGGCAGTCGCCGGTTCGTATGGTCTCAGAAGCAGTTGCAGGTTCGCATGGTCTCAGTGGCAGTCACCGGTTCGCATGGTCTTAGCAGGAGAGTTACTGGTTTGCATGGTCTCAGAGGCAGAGTTACTGGTTCACATGGTCTTAGCGACAAAGTTACTGCTTCACATGGTCTCAGCGGCAGAGTTACTGGTTCACATGTCTCAGCGACAGAGTCACCGGTTCACATGGTCTCTCAGCGACACAGTCGCCGGTTCGCATGGTCTCGGTGGCAGTCGCCGGTTCATATGGTCTCAGTAGCAGTCGCAGGTTCGCATGGTCTCAGTGGCAGTCGCCGGTTCGCATGGTCTTTGCAGGAGAGTTACTGGTTTGCATGGTCTCAGAGGCAGAGTTACTGGTTCACATGGTCTCAGCGACAAAGTTACTGCTTCACATGGTCTTAGCGGCAGAGTTACTGGTTCACATGTCTCAGCGACAGAGTCACCGGTTCACATGGTCTCTCAGCGACACAGTCGCCGGTTCGCATGGTCTCGGTGGCAGTTGCCGGTTCGTGTGGTCTCAGTAGCAGTCGCAGGTTCGCATGGTCTCAGTGGCAGTCGCCGGTTCGCATGGTCTTAGCGGCAGAGTTACTGGTTCGCATGGTCTCAGAGGCAGAGTTACTGGTTCACATGGTCTCAGCGACAAAGTTACTGGTTCACATGGTCTCAGCGGCAGAGTTACTGGTTCACATGTCTCAGCGACAGAGTCACCGGTTCACATGGTCTCTCAGCGACACAGTCGCCGGTTCGCATGGTCTCGGTGGCAGTCGCCGGTTCGTGTGGTCTCAGTAGCAGTCGCAGGTTCGCATGGTCTCAGTGGCAGTCGCCGGTTCGTGTGGTCTCAGTAGCAGTCGCAGGTTCGCATGGTCTCAGTGGCAGTCACCGGTTCGCATGGTCTTAGCGGCAGAGTTACTGATTCGCATGGTCTCAGAGGCAGAGTTACTGGTTCACATGGTCTCAGCGACAAAGTTACTGGTTCACATCGTCTCAGCGGCAGAGTTACTGGTTCACATGGTCTCAGCGACAGAGTCACCGGTTCACATGGTCTCTCAGCGACACAGTCACCGGTTCGCATGGTCTCGGTGACAGTCGCCGGTTCACATGGTCTCAGTAGCAGTCGCCGGTTCGCATGGTCTCAGTGGCATTTGCTGGTTCGCATGGTCTTAGCAGGAGAGTTACTGGTTTGCATGGTCTCAGAGGCAGAGTTACTGCTTCACATGGTCTCAGCGACAAAGTTACTGCTTCACATGGTCTCAGCGGCAGAGTTACTGGTTCACATGTCTCAGCGCCGTGCTCCATCGTCCGTCAAAAATAGAAGCTCTGCGTAAGTGTTGCGAGGGCTGACGGATGGCGGTGCGATGACGGACTCACTACACAGCTGATCTGGAGCCGGCTCCACCACAGATCTGCAGCCATCATGCATGCAGTGGAATTTAGGGGTAACAGGATGTAGTCTGGTACTCCCCATCAGGTTATAATTTTGTTGTGGAGTGACTTGGACACCCTCTCTTCTGTAAAACTCAACCGAATGGGTGTAATAGTCCATAAATACAACAGAGTACACATTACCTCTTGAACTCTATGGGAAAGAGCCCATGAAATCCCAGGGTCTTTCTGAAGCTGCAATTTTCCCTGCTTTTCTTAATTTGTATTATTAGCAGAGCTGAGCCCAATCAACACCTATAACAAAGCACTGTTTTATAGGTCTTGTATTTTTTGAAGGTATCCTGATATTGAATTCTCATTAAACATTCCAGGAAGGAGTTCTCAAAGACATCCTGGTATGTAGATTTGCTAGATGGTTTCATCTGAAGGAGTTCCAAGGTGCTACAGCGGATGGCAGCTTCAAAACATGGATCACCTCGTTCCACGACGCTGGACTGCACTATGAGAGGGCATGAATATCACGCCTTTGTGGGATCACTATGAACGCCCTAAGGCGAAAAGCTGGGACAGATCTTTCCGGCAATATATCGGGACATTTGCAGGACGGCACTATGAAAGAGGCTTCTTTGCCTTCTGTGATATCTGACTTCCAGCGCCGACAAAGTGACCGATATCTGTAAGTAAATACCCCAATCCTCGCGTCTTTGCACTGGCTCCCTGTTCATTTTCGTATGGATCTTAAGATTTTGGGCTCTGTCTCCACTGTGTTAAAGTGTTCATGTGTTTTAGTCTTTTTGGTCATTTTGTGTTTTTTTTTGTCATTTTGTTTCTTTTTTTGGGGTAATTTTGTGTCTTTTTTGTTAATTTTGTGTCTTTATTTTTGTTAATTTTGTGTCTTTTTTTAGGTATTTTTGTGTCTTTTCTGGTCATTTGTGTCTTTTTTTGTTAATTTTGTGTTTTCTGGTAATTTTGTGTATTTTTTTTTGTCATTTTACGTCTTTTTTGGTAATTTTGTGTCTTTTTATGGTCATTTTTTGTCATTTTGTAGTCAATTTCAGTCCCTTTTTGCTTAATTTCATGTAATTTTTTGGTCATTTTATGTCTTTGTTTCAATCATTTTGTGTCATTTTGAGGTCAATTTGATTCTTTTTTGGGTAATTTTGTGACAAATCCCAAAGTAGCAAGTTATTACTTTCCAAGGAGACTCTGGCTTGAAGCTGACTGTTACACACTCAGGAGGTCAGAATGGACCTTTAAACTTATAGCAAAGGACTAAAATATAAAAAAATATATAAATGCACAGACAGAGAGATGTTTTAGTTCTCTACTTCATTATTTGTCCAAAATTCGTCGCATCAGCTGAGTTTGTATGATCTGAACTGTGAGATTCTGTTCAGTGAGGGGGGGTCACAGACAACATGCATGTTAAATTTGGGGTCGCGACTAGGGCTGAACGATATGGACAAAATTTCATATCTCGATATTCATGCCAGATATCTCGATATAGATACGATACAATATGACTACGGCTTTCGGTGAAAACCAAGCATTTTTCAGAAAAATAAAAATCATAATACAAAAGAGTGCATGTTTTGGCACAAAATTAGATTCTGCACTGCCACCGGCCGCATTATCTTCCACACTCATGTCACTTTTCTTTCGTTTTGATTTCCCCGCTGTGTGTGTGGCTGTGTGCGTCTCAGTCTACGTCTCCCTCACTCCCACCCTCCTATGTTTGTCATTGGTTGGCTTCAGCTGTCGATCCACAGCAAGCATGAAATAAGCTTTGTGGTTGGCTGGCCGTAGTGGTGCGTTCAAGGGCAATCTTAAAAGTAATGTTTATGGTGACTGCCAGAGCTTTACATGCAGGGCGAGCGCGGGGGAAATATATCGTTTATATCGCTGCTTTTCCGATATTAATATCTTGAATGTTCATATCTCGATAAAGATACGATAACGATATATCGTTCAGCCCTAGTCGCGACTCAAAAAGGTTGAGAACTACTGGTTTAGTGTATGGTAAGTTAAACAGCTATCTTTTTTTGTCGAGTATTTAAAGAAGAAAGTCAATGAATGCCAGATTCCTATTGGCTGAACAAGGGAGAGTTGACTGGGGTGTGGATTTTGAACATTAAAATATAGACTCAAATAGGGGTGGGCGATATGACCTAAAATTAATATCACGGTATTTTTCATCTTTTGAACGGTGACGGTATAATATCACGGTATTTTTTGGTACGTTTTGGGAGGAGAAGCCTGTCCTGTCCCATTATGTGAATAAAGTTAATATTTTTATAATATAATAAGTAAATGGTAGGTATCCTTATCAAAAAGAGACATGGGAGAGTATTATGCATTCTCAACATATTTATTTGGCAAAAAACCTAAAGATCTTACTTAACAGTGTACAACAAAACAAAAATTAGCAGTTTAATAACACAAGAACAGTGTAATAATGTGTACTTTTCATAAAAACTAACTCTCTCTTCATCCAAACTCTGATGAAACTAGACATTCAAGTTCTTTGCCAGGAACACCAGCCTGTCAACATTTTCTGGCTTCAGTGATGCCCTGGAACTTGTTACAATATTGCCCCCTGTGCTGAATGCACGCTCGGAGGGTGAGCTTGTGGCTGGGATGCATAAGTATTTTTTTGCCAGGCGGCTAATGCGGGGGAAGTGGGAACATTGGAGACGCCACCACTCCAGTGGATCAGAGTCACTGTCAGCCGTCACCATCAGCAGGTAGCCATCTAGCTCCATGTCAATGCCCTGCTGCTTTGGTGGTGCACTGCTACACTTTTTGAAGAAACTGCCCAGTCTGGTCTTGGGCTTTTTCAGTTGTGCAGGAGCAGTGCTAGTTTCCCTCTTGCTTTGGTCCTCTGTGGAAGAGGCATCTGTGGCTGTCTTCTCCTCCAGTGCTTTGGTTTCTGTAGCCACTCTGCTCCTCACTTCCTCCAACTTTTCGGGTGACATGTAGGTGGTCTTGAACCGTGGGTCCAGGAATGTTGCCATGGTGAGCAGCTCGTCAGTGGCAGGATCGTTGTATTTTTCGTTCAAATAATCCAGGACCCTCTTCTTGATGTCCTCGCACAGTCCTGCTTTGTCTTCTTCTGGCTTCAAAATATCTGAATTGAGAAGATGGAGGACTGGCTTAACATAGGAGACACTAACATACTCCTCTCCTGACAGGGCATCTGTAAAATCTTGCAGAGGCTTCAGTGCTTTGGTTATGGCCTCCAACACCTCAATGTCTTGCCAGGTTGGTAGAAGGTGACGTGACTTTTGGTCTGCTGCCAGGACTTGAGTGATGGCCTTCTCCTGCTCCAACACCCTTTCCATCATTTTGACACGGGACCCCCACCTTGTTGGGGATTCTGTGACCAGCTTGTGGGGGGGCAGGTTCAGCTCTCTCTGTGCACTGGTCAGGGCCTTCTTCTTTTTCCAGCTGTAGGAGAATGAACTGACCACTTTTTTGCACATACCTGTGGCCCGTGCAACTCGAGCATCATGTTGGACACTCCTCTCTGGGAAGTAAAAAGAATGAATAAAGATATTAGCATAAGTGGAAAAGTAGGTTATCATAGTCGAAAAACTTAATAAACCATTAACTGAAGAGCAGCATAAGTATTTACAAATAGTACAGCTTTTTCATTTTAAACACAGACATATTGTACATATTTTTAAATAATATTTTTCATATAATCTGATGTTGATATTTGTATTTTATATTTGTGTTTTTTTTTACTTTCTGATCCGGTCCCCAGAGGAATCACGGCTAAACAATACTAACAATGAACAATACAATACTAATGTGGCGGCCTTACATTTGTTTTTGTCTTCTTTTATTAAATACAAACAGAAAAGGACTTGACAAATTTTCTGAATATGAAATGTTAGGTTTAGATAGTGTAACTTACCAATAGCGTTGTGCAGTCTGTGTCCAAAACATGCGAGTCTCGTCCATTTATTGATTTCCAGAGCGCGCACCATGTTTGCACCGCTGTCAGTTGTCATGCACACCAGATGCGCTTCATCCAAGCCCCAGGCAGAAAGTGCATCCTTCAGTCCTAACACAATTATTACTCCAGTGTGGTCTTCAGGGAAGAAGGCGGTCTGTAGGCATCTGCTGCGCAACTTCCAGTCATCGTCAATGAAGTGGATGGTGAGGCTAATGTATGGCTCAGTAGTCCGGCTGGACCATAAATCAGTAGTGGCCGAGTAGGCTTCAAGGTGGCGAATTTCGTTCATGACTCTGTCCCGTACCTCCGTGTACAGCTCTGGCAGACACTTCTGGCTAAAAAATTTCCGACCAGGCAGCTCGTATCTTGAGTCCAGAGTGTGAACCACATGTCTGAAGCCATCTCTCTCTATGGTTTGAATGGGCACCATGTCCTTTGCGATATATAGCGTAATTGCCCTGGTAATATCTTTCCATTTCTTACTACTCTTGTCGTAAGGTGTAGCAGCAGTAAACGATGCCTGCAGTGAAAGCTGTGTAGTCTTGGGACGTGCTCCGCTGGTGCTGCTGGTCCCACTTGCGCTCGTTTTGGCCCGGGTTGCCTCTTCATATTCACGGGCGTGCGTGTTTTTTAAGTGATGAAACAGGTTGCTTGTGTTTCCACTTCTTGCTGTCACAACACGGCGGCAAACCTTGCATATCACCGAAGTTTGCTCCGTGTCGGATGATTTAAAACCGAACCAGTTCCAAATAACGGAGGTGCCTCCTCTTTTTGGAACGAGAGTTTCCTCTCCAGCGGCCTCGGTCTCCACTCCACTCATCTCTTTTCAGATAATATGCTACAGGCCCGATCTTTTTTTATGATGTTTCACCAGTCGTTTCTTTATTGATTGCCCAGGTTAAGTGCTCGTTACGCTAATTTAATGGCCACTCCCTTTTTACCACCTGCAAAGCTGATACGAATATGTTTTATTTTTTTATTTGCAACAAGATATAGCCTATAGTATATAAGGACAGGTATTCAGACCACAGCTGAACGTTTGAAGAAAATGTAATGCCTTATTTAGGCTTATTATTTCACAATTGATTTATTACGGTATTGACGGTAGTGCAAAATCCATGTTGTGGCGCAGTGTCACACCGGTGATGACTATGACACCGGTGTACCGCCCATCCCTAGACTCAAATAAAGCAGACAATTTTTATGGCAGATTGCCACACAACATGGGCTACTGCAAGCAAAAGCAGAACATGACTTTACTATTCGGATAAACTTGCTCCCTCTTAAATTTTTTAGCATAACATAACAAAACATTGATGGCAAAGCCTTGTGAAAAGCGCTCTAACACATGCACAATATCATCTTACGGCCTGATGGTGTCAATCTCAGCAGGACACCATCCTTTTATCTCACACATCTTGGCGGTGGAATTGAAAGGAACACATTTCCCTGTCACAATTCCTGTGTAGAGAAAGAAAAGCTTTTATGAAAACTGTTATTTTGAATAACTATGTTTAGTTATAGTTATTGACATGCATATGTGCAATTACAATTTTAAATGTATTCACATCAAATAGTGATATAATAAGAGAGAAAAAACAATATCTCACCATAACCTCCTGGCTTGTTGAGGTGTCTAGTGCAGTCACTGTCCTGGTTACAAATATACTTCTTATCATTCTGAGTAAGACATAATCACACATAAACACACATTAAAATTGAATAAACAATGACAGTTTTTTCATCAATTTAATTATGGTGTGGAATGAGCCAGGGGTACTTAAAGTAGGAACCCACAGAGCATCATAACCCAACTCTGCAATTCCTTTCAGGCCCATGGAGATGTAAGAATCTTGATTTTAGTTATGGCCACAACTTTACTGTTAATGAGCTGTCCCCTCAACTATAGCACATGACACAGAAATGCAGTGCCGCCCACCTTCCTACAAGTGCTGATTGCACTTAGATTTTATGAAAAGGCAGCTTTTTAAATAAATCAGACAACAGCATGTGTCCCTTACGGAAGCCCTAAACGGCCATGTATTCATATATTTTTTTCCCGAGATAACAAGATAATTATCTCGTTATTATCTCGTTATCTCGAGACAGTTGTTTTCCCGAGATAATGAGATCATTTTCTCGAGATCTGTAGACCAGACGCGTAGCCAGTAATGGGCCTACTCACTGCTTACTCACTGGCCCACCCAGCCAAGTTTGATAAAAACATATTTCTCACAACAGCTGGCAGCTCAATCTTAAACAGTACAAGTAAACACTGGCGTGAGATAACAGAAAGTCTAAAGGCCGGTGTTGTGTCCTTACTGGTTTCCACACTAACTGGTTGCCGTAGGCTATGATCTGCGCATTTTCTTTTACGCATGAGCTGTCCGTGGTACTGAAACCACTTGCTGTTAATGTGAGAATTCTGTCTGATGCAGGCCTATGTTATGCTGTGCGTTGACACCTTATCTACTGTTTAATACTGTAAGAAATAAAGCACGAAAATCATAAAAATCTAAGTGCAATCAGCACTTGTAGGAAGGTGGGTGGCACTGCATTTCTGTGCCATGTGCTATAGTTGAGCCGCAAATATAACGACCACATGTGTCCGACTGGTCCCTCCTCCGCCCTACATCATCATAAACAACACAACACAGAGTTCCAGGGTGTGGAGAGGCTCAACCCACAAATTTTCCTACGTTTCTATGTATAAATTATTTCTGTAGAGTGGAATTTGCGGCCTGGAGCGCAGTTTTCAAATTTATTTTTTGACAATTCTTTCTCTCCCTCTAAACTCTGCGTGATGACCTCATCACTCTAGACTCTCCATAGGGTTACATTGGGGGGATTTTTTGACACGTTTTTGCCCAATAATTTGAAAACCGTTTGTCGAAACCCATAGACAAGTCATAGCACACTTGTCATGGGCGAGCCGGTCGATTTGATACCTTTTTGTGTATGTGCGACCAAAACTCTGGGAGGAGTTGTCGACCGAAAAAACGCCACGGAAGAAACGGAAGAAACATAAGAATAAGCCCGGTGAATAGTAGTTAGTGTGCTTTTGCAAGCACACAAAATAAGCCCACGGAATAACAATTAGTGTGCTTTTGCAAGCAAGCACACAAAATGACATTAGGATAACAAAGATTGTATAATAGAGTGAAAAATTTTATGCGAGGTGTTTGCTCTCATTTAGCTCTCAAAGTACAGAGATTGGTGCACTTTACTAATACAATTCTGTTGTTAACATTGTAATTTTAAGGTTCCCAGCTTTCAGATGGTGGACATCACTTCTATGTGCCATCAACTTTTGACCAGCTACCCCCCCCTCCCCCCAAAAGACCCCTAATCCCTCTAAAAAAGTATAAAATAATTCCTCTACTTAGGACTCAGTGAGTTAGATATCTTGACTTTGTACTGTATCCAAACGAAGGTATGTTGGAAAGGATTTGCAAATCATTGCAAAATGTTTTTATCTATATTTTTCACACCATTCCAACATTTTTGGAGTGTTCAGTGTTGCAAAAGATTTCCGGAAGGGTAAGTAGCATTGATAAAGTGCCAAACAGTGACAGCTAGACAGACAGAGTGTAATGCACTGTATGATGAAAGGAAGCTGCAGTTCAAACTTGACAAACAGGCTGAAAACATCAATGTTCTCTCAGATAAGAGGATCACATTCCTGCTAGATTAAATGTGATTTTTGTGCACTACTTCTACTCCATCACCATAGCAGTTATCAGTCATGAGATATTCCTCCTGGTAAAAAAGAGTTATTAACAGCATTTCAGCTGTGACAGCTAACCCCAAACTGTTGTGAAATTAATGAAAGAAACTCTGATAAGCAGGAGGAAGAGCAAGGAGGGAGAAATAAGATCCGAAATTCATCAGTCTTTATTGGATCTGGTGGCATTTTCATATAAACAGTTTGTGTTTTACTCAGTGGGTGGTTTGTTGAAAATTGCAGTCATTCTGAATTTCAGCATTTTAGTTTCCTTTTCCTCTTAGAGCACATTGTGTGTCCAACAGACAGAACACCTGAAGGGAACATGTGTAAACAAACTACACATGCAAACTAATCTTGAAAAAATATTGCAAATGAAGCTGGAGGTGGCTTCGTCAGCTTATGAGTGTGGAATGAATGGAGGGCTCTCAGTGGAGCCTTGACAGCAGCTCTGCAATCCATCAGCTTACTTCAAAGCTAGTCCTGTAGTTTAAAAAAAACCTTCTCCTCTTTCTTTTTTCCTCCCCTGGGCACGGAATGCAAGCTCCGACCTTTTCCCAAAGTGAATGAACACAACCTGCAGCAGGCAGACAAGAGGCCAAAACAGGAGCTCAGTAACACGTTTGCATGTCTTAAGTTTTCCCAGCTTCCTAATTTGCATCTACAAATCCTGCCAGATTTGGCATCACCCTTGACAAGATGCAAAAACACACACGAGACAAAAGATAAAACGTGGTAATACTGCGTAAAAATCAGTGCAGATAAACGTGGGGATTTGTGTCATCATTTGGCTACAAATCCCCCTCCTGATAGTGACAACACGCCTGACTGTTAATGGAATAAAAATACTTATATGAGACGGAGCAGTAGTTATGTAATTCATCATCTGACTTTGAAGGTGGTTGTTTGATGTGACATTAAACCCTCTCCCCTGCCGAGTAAATGTTACAAGACAAACCTCCATATCATGTCAAAGAAAAAAAATTTGGGAAGAAGAAAATTAATCTTCCTGGAACTGTTGTTGCTCTTCAAATTCTTACAAGATTAAACTTCCTATAAACAGGCTGTATGTGCATGGCAGCAAAAATGTGCATAATCCATACTCAGGGCTGACGTCCCGCTGTTTCATCAGCCTCTCAATACAATCTCTATGTGCGGGTTTCTTTCATCTGTCTTTATGAAAAAGAAATGAATCATGGACCTGCTGTGCTACGATCAATAAGTGCTGCAGTTTGCATGTACTCTATCTAACAATTCATTTGTTGGCATTCAAATACTTATAATAACATCTCTGTTTCCCTTGTCAACATGGGTGCATCCCTTTATTTATCTGTGTAAATATTGGGTACCTTTATGTGTTCAACCCTTTACAGTGCTATCTGGCAGTTTCATTTTTTTTGTACATCTATCACAACGACATCCATCTTGGAGGATCTCTCCTCAGTTGCTCCCCCTGAGGTTTCTTACTTCTTTCCCCATTTTTTGTTCAATTGTTTGTTATTGTGAAAAAAATATGATTTGATTTATTGAGCTATATAAAAGTGAAAGATTTTTTTCACAAGTTGGTCCCTTTTTTTTTGTCTCTTGCACATGCACACATTGTTTCACACTACACGTGACTGTATTCTCACAAGAAATACAGTAATATGCCAACACAGCCAGTGAAGAAGAGGAAAGCTAGCTACTCAACATGGATAAAGGGAACAGGAAATAGGAATCAAGATACTATAAAATCAGCTGTGAAAATGTTTTGAGACCATAAACTCATGTAAATGATTACTGAGGGAATAAATAAGCAGAGATGTTGGGTAATTTTCTCATAGACTTATATACACATACTTCTTTTTGCAACATGCCCTGCTGGGTATTGGAGAGAATTCAGGTTTAGGAAACTTCCGCATTACCCTTACTTTGGTTGCCCCTTGTATAAATATTTTTAATTTGTTAAACTCACAAGGCACTTTAAACATGGTAAACAACTAGCCTGTTGTTTGTTGGGGCTGATAAAAACATTTACATCAATATCACATAGGTCTTCGAAAAAATTGTGAGCCAGGCCATCACACATCATCAGCGGCCGGCCTCAGTTATGTTTTTGTGACTAAGTGGGAGCAAATCCCTGCAGCCAGCTGCAGAAATCTTCAAGATAAGATTTTCAGTATATTTTGGAACAGGACATAATACAACAGTAACCTCCAACAAAACCATCCAATTGTGCTTGGTTATTAGACTTGTGATATACATTGAAAGCTTTTTAATCCTAGTCTGACGGGAAGGTCAAAACTTTTATTCAACTCTTCCAATGGGATTACAACCCCCCCCCCCCCCCCCCCCCCCCCCCCCCCCCCCCCCCCCCCCCCCCCCACACCACACACACACACACAGTGGCCCTTCATCACTGATGGAACAGAGCAGTAATTTTGTGCTTTGGGGGCACACATTAAATATAATGTCCTTTGGGTTTCACAATTCAGATCCATGCTCTCTCTCTCTCTCTCTCTCTCTCTCTCTCTCTCTCTCTCTCTCTCTCTCTCTCTCTCTCTCTCTCTCCTCTCTCTCTCTCTCTCTCTCTCTCTCTCTCTCTCTCTCTCTCTCTCACTCACTCACACACAATGGCTCTTGTCTGGGCTGCAGTACCCTAATAGGTCTGCTTTGTGCTGATAGAGAAACAGTAACGTGATACACACACATGCTTCTGTGATTAAAGACAGAGCCAACAGCAAAAAGAGAGGACGAACCAGAAGAGGACAAGCAAAACTGCAAGGAAAGAGAAAAAAATCTGCACTCGATGCCGGATCTGATAAAAAAAAAACAAAACACTGAGCCAAAGAACATTTAGTAATATTTGGTTATGTGAAAAAAAAAAAAAAGGAACGTCTAAAAAGCTTCTTGGTAAATAATCAAGGTGAAAAGTGAACTTAAAGGCAGAGATGAGATGTTAGATGTAATATTTTTATTGTATGAAATATAACATAAAATGTGTGTGTGACTGGCAGATTAGTGGCAGGGCCAGATGGCATTGCCCTGCAGTGGAGGGAGGGGGGGGTAATTTCACTTCATGCTGTTTAGTTCTGTTATTGCTCCTCCGATCATCTCCTCTCCACATTCCCTCCAATTATTGTATTATTGTGTAACTGATATAACACAAACAAGCAAAAAGATTTGGACATTTTAGTGCTCGTCCATCATGTGCATGACAAAGCACCAGTGTTTGATATCATTAGAAGCTCTGGGATTCAAAACCCAGGTCAAAACCTCAGCTTGAGTTTCAAATGCATAGGACACCCCACAAATACAACATTACAGCATAAAAGTATAAAAAGACAAAAAATACATTTTGTAAGTTAAATGATTTCAATTCTGAATCAAAAATCCATCAAATGACATTTCAATTATTGAAATCAAGAGCAGGTTCAGTGTTTTTTATTTGACCTATGGCCTTCGTGTGACAAATTCCAAAAAAGTATCAAGACTTGATAGTGTAACGATGGCTCAGTCTTTAGTGCAGAGAAAAAAATATTAAAACCGATTAATTTAATCAAATCTTGGACCTTAAAGTCAAAAGTCTAACCGAACCATGGATTCAGAGACTCATGACACCCCAAGTAATACTGTAAATAATAACAGGAATGGAGGAGGCTTCGAGGAAGCTATCATGAAGCATAGCATGCAAACTTGAAATGCTGCATATATTTAAACCCACAGCATGTAAAGGGCTTAATTTGTGTATTCAATAAAGTTGGATTCACATCACACGTTTTCTGTGCGCATCTGTGCCTGTGTGTGTCTCACTTTGTGCCTGTGCATGCATGTGAAACAGATTATTCAGAAACATGAAAGAGGAAGAACTAAATGGCTGTTAAATTTCCCACATACAAGCCCCCTGAGCCTTTCTCTGCACATAATAAAGATGATAATCATTTTCACAAACTGCTCTAAAAAACACAATAAGACAGCAGCATGTCATACTGACAGATGTCAGTTATTTGGCACTTAAATGTTGAGATTTTTCTTGTCTTTTTTGACTCCCTCAATATAAGTTTACTGTAAATTCATTAACTTTTTCTCCAATAAAAATGCATGAAGTAGGTGATCTAAGGGAAATGATAACACACTGAGGTTATCTGGTGATAAGATGAACCTCTCCTCTCAACAATGTGAACTACTAAGAGCAATATCCTAGCAATAAACACAATTATTACATAGAATTATGTTCCTTCATATTATTTACACAGACAAACCATACAGAGAACACTGTACTGCACTGATGTTGCAACACAGCTACATTAAAACACTTTATTAGTATAGATTGTTTAGTATGTAAAGTATAAAGCAGTTTGATGGCTGATGTGTGTGTATAATGTGTTTTTGTTTGTGCGTGTGACCATTTGCCACGCCTCACTATCCATGTTTAAACAGCTTTTCACATCGACAATCATCATTAAACCACAAGACTTTTCATGTTCACATAATCACTCAGGTGTGTCAATAACAACATCAATATGAACAGAAACATGCCCTTGACAACAATGTTGTTAAATACATGTTTCTTGTAAACTGCTGCTAAACAGCACAGTGATGACGGAAAGTCATGAAAGCCTCAATTATCTCACTGACCTTTTCCCTACTGAGCTTCCACAAAAGTGGAATATCATCTAAAGTTATTTCATAGTGGATACCATATCTGTGCTATAGTTTAATAAAACATATCTAGCACTTTGCATTTTAAGTTTTTAACTACAATTGAGTAATTTTAAGAACATTATTAGTACGAGGTACCAGGTATTTTTATTTATTTATTCAACCCATATGTAACCATATAAGATCCATTCAGATCAACTATCTCTTTTTAAAAAAAAAGATCTGACCAAGAAAGGAGCTTTAAAAGTTACAGACAACAACAAATATCTACTGAATAATTCACAATTGTACTTATAAGTGAGTCAAAATCAGACCAAGAGCAACTCTGTTAGTTTCAATTGTTTTTGAAGGCTTTTCGAAGCGAAGGTAGCAGAGCACATGAAATATTTCTTTCCCAGTTCAGTCTGTGCTCTTGGATTGGACAATAAGACCATATCTTGTGTCCTCAGACTATAACTACAGTCTGATTTTTGTGCAATCAAAGTGCAAATGCATGATGGGACTTCATCCAAAACTATCCATAACTTTTGTCAATGGAAAAACAAAAAAAGGAGGGAGTGAAGTTGAGTAGAGCTGTGCCGTACCATTCAGTGGAAAAGGGGCGTAAATGTCTCTGTCGACAAATTCTGTTAATTGACATAAAGCCGTCATGTTTTAGGGGAATTATACGGAGCCATCACTATGATAATACAATAATGATAACTGCTGTTCCATTGAAATGTTCGACTATTATTTTCTTCTGATATCATGTTTAATAACGTTAGGAGAGAAAAACAATCAAACATTTGAACTTTCAGAGTGAGGAATCATCTTGACTTTCCCCTGGAAAGAAAACAGGAAGTCCATCTGTTCCCAGTGAGACAAATCATGGCAGAGAATCGGCTGTGGTGTCATGGTTGCCCCAAGTAACCAAGGTCGACAGATGACAGCAGCTAATTGGAAAACTAATGAAGTCCAGAAACCCAGCCTGGACTCTGATGTGTGAGTGTGTGTGTGTGTGTGTGTGTGTAGACAGACAGACAGAGTAATGAGGTCCAGAAAGAAGGACAGAGTGAGGGGTCAGCCTCGTCAAGAACAGATGCTCATAAAACAAACAAAAGTCCAGTCAATAAAAAACTTCTACTTCTGTGAAATAAAAAGATTGTAGATTGATTCACATGGTTTATTATGATTAATCAGTTGGTAGTATGTAACGGCCAGAAACCTTCATTTTCAAACTCACAAAGCCAAATCTGCTGAAAGATTTCTATCTTTAACTGACAACTAACACAGTTCAACACGCAGTTGCACCTTTTTTTTGAAGACTTTTTTTCTCACACAAATTGTTGAAAAGAGACAGAAATCAGAAATAATTTAATTTTACACAATTGAAGTTGCTTTGACAAACAGCATGTAATGCATAAATTAAGAATTTGGCATTCCAAGTGTTACTAATTCAGGAAATAGATTTATTTGGCTATTAATGTAGATTAAGCAATGCATCAGAAATGACTTTAAACATCATATACTAGAAATTAAATTTACCGAAGAGCCGAGGCAGCTGGTAAGTTGAATGTGCGTACATCTAAAAACAAAGAGTTACTAGTGATGTCCGAATCAGAATTAGCAGAGTAAATAACTATTTTTGTGGGGAGTGTGTTTTTTGTGAAGTGTTTCACAGTTCAGAGCAACTGAACAATACTTTCCCTTGTGCTGATTAGTATCATCCCTCATCACTATCATGTCAGATGGAGAGAAATAGAGACACACAAAGACAGAGAGAGGTACTCTGATGTACCTTTAAGACCAATTTGATACTGTCTGTATCTGTACTGTACTATCTAAAGTGTGTATGTATTTGTGTGTGTGGCTGGACAGCTCTAAATGACTTTGACACTGTTGAGAAATGTGAGCATCTAAGAAAGCATGTCAGCGTTTCCTCAAATCATTCAGAGGCATAAAATTTGAGGAGAAAATATGAACACCACAACTAAAATTTCACAGGGCTGAAATACAGGGGGCATGGACAGAGTGTGACCACATCTGTGACAAACTGTGACCCCAAAAATAAAAATCCTGTTACCGAAAGGTTTGCACCCCTGCCAAGCAAGTGACAGGATTACAACTTTGCTTGTACAAGTGAGCAATAATTAATCTCTATCACGCTTTAAAAGGTTTTCTTTAGACCTTAAATGTACAACACTGGTATCAAAAAGGGTTGGGACCCTGTGAAACACAGAAGGCAATGATTTGCAAATCCTTTTGGACCCACATTCTATTGAATACAGTACAAAGACACAATATTTAACTGGTGAACTTTTGTATTTTGTAAATTATGAATTTGATGCGATTTGTTTTTAATATTTGTTAATGAGATTTAAAGCTCATCCATATATCTATCTGCAGTTTGGAGGAAGACATAGGATATAGGTGGGCAGTGGGTATGCAGCAATTGAAGAGAGGCAGAAAAAATGGGGAAATGGAAGGATGAGGGAAAGAGATGTGACCCTGACCTTGATGCTGACAGGTCAGGTTGTAAAAGTATGACATGGCAAGGAGTAATAAACGTGAGCATGTCTTTAAACAACATCACAGTGAGACACAAGCTGACACACACGTGAAGAAAGAGTTATCCAAGGGCCATCAAAAGGCCTACGGCCACTTGCCTCTTAAAAGTGGAGATTTAAACCACCACAGAAAGAGGATTATATAAAACACAAAGAGAACTGTCGAAGGAGAGACAGAGAGATTGAAAGAGAAGATGAAGAGAAACTGAAATGGAGCAGAATGAGCAGGAAGATGGTGGTACAGAAATAGAGAGGGAGGATAGGATATGAGATGGAGGGAAAAGGGGACAATGGGAAAGATGAGAGGTGGATAGGAGAAGCCATCACACGCACGATAGAGACACAGAGAGAGGGAGACTGACATAAAGGGCAGAGAGGATTTAGATGATAGGAATGGTTATTATGTGCATTACAATGGTGGTGGAGGGAGGGTGTGAGAAAAGGGGGCAAGTTTAGAACACTGCATGAAGGATATTGTCACAGTCATAACTGGAATCTTCAGACACATGCAGGGCTTCATTCCAACACGTGATACAAGCCCAGTGGTAACAAAGTGCTGACATTTCATTCTGTGTGTAAGCCTTTAAAACTTAGGTATGAATTGGAATAAACACATTTCTTTTAGTTTGCCTATAATGACATGTCCATTTTTGTTACCCTCTCACTGGGGATTTAAAAAAAAAAACTGTATATTTGAAACTGCAATTTATGTTTTTATGTGACTTATGAATGATTGATGCATGTATGTATGTATGTATGTAAGAATGATACTTGTTTGATTTATGTAAGATATGCTGCTACTTGCCCCTGTCTCCTGCCTTATAGGGACCACAATGGAAATAAGCCTTAGGGCTTTATTGTGTCATCCCTGACTTTTTAAAATCTATTTATATTAAGTTTGACACAGGTTGCTGTTTCATATTTTTTATATCAAGAATGGTCAAATAAAATCAATCAATCAATCAATCCACCGGGCGTGTTACAGCAGCGACACGGCTCCACCGCGGTTTTGCTGCGTCTTCTGCCCGGCGTCAATTCACACCGGGCGCGTTACAGCAGCGTCACGTCAGCTTAGTGAGCCGGTCGTATACACGCGAGATCACGCGATAATCCTGACCTCACGGGAGACCAAGAGATCCTGTGATAAACTCTAAACTCTATTTATACAGTCTATGGATAAACTGTGTGTATAAAGTAAATAACAACAACAACAACAACAACAACCAACAGCTTACTTTGCTTCTCTGACGTGAAAGATCTGTTGATCTGACCATCTATCCTTACAAAAACAATATGTTATGTCATAAATGATTGTATGATGTTCCACTTCAACAATCAGTCTCTTGTCGTCCGTGTCGCCGATCCTCTGAGACCCTTTGATTGATTGATTGCTGATCTGGTGCCCCGGTCATAACATAATGTTGATGTGAAGTAGTTTTAGGCTGCATGAACTGCATATTGTGTTTTATTTTGAATGGGGGTGGAAGTGTTTTACGTTGATTCTGAGTCGGACTTCCTGTCTGGTGCGATCTGCTCTGTTGAGATTTACGCGGTTTGGCAGCGCCTCGCGGAGAAATAGAAGTCCTACCTAATGCTTGCGTAGAGACGCTGCTGAGATGTTGCTGTAACGTTACGCAGCGCGCCCGGTGGAAATGCTCTCATTGATTAGAGTGTTACCTATTTGCAACGGCGAACGCAGCGCTGACGTGACGCTGCTGTAACGCGCCCGGTGGAAATCTGGCTTTACCTCTGACCTCAAGTTATATGAATAGAAACAGGTTCAAAGTCTTCTCTTGTCAGCCTGGGAATTGTGTAAATTAGGTATAACTGGAAAGCTGAAACCAATTGTGATTAAATGTGATATTTCTTGAAATATGACATGACTACTTTGACCTCTGGAACAATCACAGCCTCATAAAAACTTTCGAACCACAAACTACAGACCTAGAGCGTTTACTAGGTATAATGACAATAAGGGTACAATTCTCAGTAGTTTACAGAACAGAAGTGGTCGCCGTCCAATCACAGAAATCTCTAGAATGTCTAAATTTTGGAAAACAAATCACAGCATGGATTCTTCTGTGGTGTTCCTGAATCTCTTGGTGTCTTAAAGCTCCAGAACAGTTCAGACATGATCCACCATGCAAACTCCAATCATCTTGTGACACTTTGGCTTGATGGGACACTATAGCAATCACAGATTAAGGTTTTAAATATATACTACCAGTATCTATTAATTCACCTCTGCACATATAAACCACATTAAGCCAGAGATTAAATGAGACTTATTATTTCCTCTTTATTGGGTATTTGACCTCCATAATATCCTGCTACAAGGTCAGGTCTTTTCCCATCTTTGGTACAAGGTTAATCCGGTCTCCTGCAGTGTGTGCTTCTTTGTGTCTTTCTCTCATCCTTGTTGAAAATTAAACCTTTACTCAAAACAGTTATAACAGTCTATTCTTGTTGTTTCAAAAAAGTTTAGACGCACATTTCATGATTAGCAGTACCAGTATTCATTTTGGTACTGTTGAGTATGAATACGGTTTGTTTTGCGTTGATTTAACAAGGCAATATGCTAGAAAATTAGTGTAAGAATATTTCCTTTCTTGACATTTAGGGAGTTTATTTTGTTTTTTTACTGGCCACTCGAACAAGTGGGCATGCGCACCCACTTATATCAACAATGTTGGGCTTTAATTATGAGCAGCTGAGCAGGAAAAACATTAAAGCCCAGCCTGTTCTCCCATAAAAAATGTCAATATAGGTCGTGTGTACAGGCAGGGAAAAATTTGCTATATTTACGAATTTCACCGTGCGCTGTAATGCGACCGCCGCCATCTTGCTGACGTAGTAGTGATTGACAGCTAAGCAAAGTTTAAAAGGGCGGATTCCCGCGTTTGGCCGGAGGTTGGGTGGCGGATGGGTCAGACAAGCCGTGGACTTTCTCCCAGGAGAGCGGGGTTGGCATCCCGTGTGACAACAAAAGTAATCCACTTTTAACTTAAGTTACGTTCTTTACGTAAGTTACGTGAATCATGTTTTTAAGCGTAACTTACTTTTTTACGTAACTTGTGGCAGTCACTTGACCCTTGGAAATACTTCATTTCCGGCATTTACGTACATTTATTTATTGTTTAAACTGTCTTTTATAATGCCTTACCCAGATGGCAACCTCCAGGTCTGAGCAGGGAGGCAAACCAGGAAGTGCCTTAAGCTGCATTCTACCGAAAATTCCAGCAGGGGGCGCTAAGTTTGGCTGCAAAAAATTTCACTGCTAATCATGAAATGCGTGTCTAAAATTTCTGTCCATTAATTACTTCCCCTAATTTAATGCAAAATGAGAAAACTTCTCACTTGATTTATTACCTCAGAAACACTATGGTCTCACTGGCTAACATGAATTAGCAGTGGCTTCTCTCAGTCAGGTTGAGGTGTAGAGAGGCGTGTAGTCAGTGTCGTCAGATCCCTCTCGCTCCTCCACAGTCCAAATATGGTCTGCTCCCCGTATCGGAAAAAAAGATGACGATGCAAGATGGCGACAAGTGTAACGCTGAACTCGATGCCTCAGATGGGCCACAAACCAATGGGTCACATCACAGTGACTACGTCCATTGTTGAAATACAGTCTATGGCCTTACCAGAATTTTTTGCCCTAAACCTAAGGTCAGTGGTTTTGTGTGTGCTATTTTTTAGAACGTGCTGTTGTACCGCGAGTCGTGATTTGTTAATATGTGCTATGTAAAGCGAGCCGCGACACATGCCTACGTGCCGTAGATTGTGGTACTGATACACGACCTCTTCTGCCATTTATGTTGGAGAACTTGTTTTTCAGTATGTAGGTTTTAATCTGAGTCAGAGATATCAGAACCTTCTGGAGTAAAAGAATTACAAACCAGTGGCAAAATGGTGATAAAGAAATCTTAATTTTTAATTGGTTCATCTGATTAGAAAGGAACTGTTCGTGGTGTTATGAACTGACATGATAAACTTTTTATTGTGACACTGCAGTGTAGCAATAGCAGCTTTAAAAAACAAATTGGAAAGAGTAGGCCTACACACAAATAAAACTAAACAGACAACATTATAAAGTTATCTTTTTGCTGTAGCCATTCACTAAATACCCCATTTATACAGTTCCCCACTGAGAGCCATAAGTCCACAACTTGTGTGCCATGCCATAATATTTTTGATCCGACATTTGTTCAGGAATCGCTGTGGCTTTACACAAAACAAACATGATTCTGGTCCGACGTTTCACCTCCTTCTCTGCTCTGCCTCCTAATCCTTTTTGGAGCGATAACAATGCCATTACATGGAAACACATTTATGATGAAGCAAATATGATTATAAAGATAAAATCAACACATTTAGCGTCACTGTTGGCCTACATTAAATCCCTTTTTACAGCAGTGGTTTTTGATGTGTGGGAATCCGCCCAGCTAATCAATCACGTGTGTCACAGTTCTGCCGGCTATTGTCATCGACGGGAGTTACCATGAATACAAAAAACACACTTCAAAACACTCAGTTAGCTATTGCTGGCACAAAGTGTGTGTTTGAGCTTGTGTGTGCATTGCTTTGCCTGTAAGAGGACATGAGTGTGTGTGTGTGTGTGTGTGTGTGTGTGTGTGTGTTAAGCCCTGGGTTCACGCAGAGTGTCATACAGAGCGTGGGACTTTGGTCTATATGACAATAACATCAAAACCACTCAGGCTCACTCTTTGATTTCACACACACACTTCTCCTCTCTCCACCGTCCTCTTCCCGCTCATTCTTTCTTCATCAGAGTTGACTCTGCATGTGTGGCTGTCAAAGCCTTCCTCTGTGCTTTCATCTGCGACAGGGACTTGTTCAGTAAATGATGAATGACGCCAAGCCCCTTTTTTGTCTGCATTATGTTCATGTAACAAAAAAACAAAGTGGAGCACTGAGAACTTACTTCATGATATATAACCTCAACAGTACAGCGTTGAGTTGAATCTCTGCCAATAATTAGCCGTTTTGCTCACCTCTATTATCAAAATTAGATGTTATTGTTCATGGCAATTACAAGAAGCTGTAGTTAAAGATCACATGTTGTCAGTGTGCATGAGTTTATCACTATTCTTTCATTACTTTGAAAAAGAAGGAAATAAAGGTCATTTTTCTCCTGTAAACAGAGTTGGGTGTTGCCAAGAATTGTGGTCATTGGTAATGGAGTAACCTAGTTCTTCAAACAAATCCTGTATAAATCTTTACAATTGTATTGTGTTGACAACAATATGTTAATGCCCCAAGGCAGAGTAACCGGAAAACAGCCTGAGAAAGTGTCTCATACAGTGTTATCAGTTGAATAAATCTAATGTTAATAATGATGGAGGGCACACAATTCTGGCCTGTTAATCCCATGAGGAAGTTGTCTTATGTTGACATATAAGAAAGAAGAACTTCTTTCAGGGCAAACATAGTAAAAGCTTTCACATGTCAAAACCTGTGGGAAAATCAGATCAAACGTAAATCTGCAATGAAACAAAAGGGGAAATAACTCCTTGCACAGTGATGTCCCTCTAAAGAGAAAAAATATGACAGGAGGCACACAATGAGTAAGAATCAGGGTATAATAGGTCACCAGTTTTCAAACTGTGAGAAGCAGGGGAAGTTGAAGGTGATGTGAAGGGAGATATGTCACGCGAGGCAGAGATACTGTTTGAGGTGAAAGCAAATTAGGAACTCTAAAACCCTTACAACTTGACACCTGCAATCTAGGTCAAAACTCATACTCCTTCTCAAGTCAAATCTGAACTCACACACGACACACATACTCCTAGATTCAGCGGGACTTACACTTCCAGAGGATATCATTTTTCTCACATATCCATCGCAAATAAACTTCAAACAAACTTGAATCAGTTTAGAAATGAAAAAAAAATGCTCCTTATAACTCTAACACCTACCTGATGTTTTAAGTTTTCTTAAGTATCAAAGCATACAATAATGGTTGACTGTGCATGCATGGGTACACTGCAAACAGCAACTTCTAATGGCTGATTTTAGGTACTTTTAATGGTGCTAATTAGCCATAATGTAGACAATTATAGGCAAAAAATGGGCCCCACATTGAGATCATTGCAACATTATCCTTTCTGTTCACATCTCCCAAAACATTATGGGGCCTGAAGGTGCAACACTTTTAAAACAGTTAATAACAATATAGTCCATTCATTTTAAGTCGACAGGAAGAAGAAAAACAGGGATGTGGTGTAAAAATATAGATTTTTGACAGATCTTTGACGGCAAGAGATATATTAACAACAGGGACACAGGATTACAGCTCTGAAAATCAATTTTTTATTTCATTGGGCTAACAAATGGTTGCAACCATTTTCCTTTACATAATAAAAGTCCCAGTTTCACCTGTGGGAGGAAGCTGGAACTGCTGGAGTAAAACCACACAGGCAACATGCAAATAAAATGCAAAGCTGTGAGTTGGTGGTGCAAGACACCCACAAAAATGTCTTTCAGCTTAAGGGAAACAGGAAATGTTTATGACTGGACATAGCTTTCAACATTTGCATGATTATTGTACATGGTGGAGCAGTTGACACTACACCAAGACACCAGTGCTGCAAGTCACAGGTTCTCCTCACACAAACAAACCAAACATTTATTGATGTGCACAGTTTTCTCCTCACTGTCATTGATCCCGATCCATTTGACAGTTATCAGTCCCTGGATTATAAGGCTGCCATTACATGAAGGGTATGGGCAGCAGTGGTGGAAGAAGTATTCAGATCCCTTACTTAAGTAATAATATTAATACCACGCTGTGAAATGACTCCACTACAAGTAAAATTTTGCATTCAAAACTTGCTGAAGTAAAAGTACAAAAGTATCAGCATCAAAATGTAATTAAGGTATCAAAACTAAAAGTACTTGTCATGCAGAATGACCCCACTCAGATTGTTTTATCTATTCCAAATATATTATTGGATTGTTATTATTGATGCTTTTATGTAAGCAGTGTTTTCATTTTCTGAAGGTAGGGCTCATTTTATGAAACTTAATATACTGTTATGAGGTTTAAGTTAAAAGCATGTCGAATTTGAAATGTATCATGTTATTGTGTTAAATCTTGACATGAAAAGTAACTTAAGCTGTCAGCTAAATGTAGTGGAGTAAAAAGTACAAAATTTGCCTCAGAATGTAGTGAAGTTGAAGTATAAAGTTACATAAATATATTGTCCCTCCACTGCTGTTTAATTAACACTTACAATAATAACCCCACTTGCTTTCGACAGAACCTATTTATAGTCTTGCCCATGCATTTATTATATCAATACATTATGGTTAACTTTATAATTGTATTATATATAAAACCTAATAAACCACTTTGAAGTTAACTGTCCGCAGTCCTTATTATGATGGTATAATGCACATGTTGCACGAATGAGCTTTCAAAATTCAACTTAATGGTAACTTTTGGATAATATTGTTAAAAAACGATATTAATAATATAAAATACTATTTGACACACAATATGTATCTTTTAAGAAGTGCGCACATTGTTGAGAGATGCTCGGGGATGTTTTCCACTTTTTTGCAGAGTAGTGACTTTATTAGTTTAGTGCCAGTGATTACGACCTCTCAGTCTGTTGGCCTGTACATGGTTGCTATGTGTCTGTGTGTGTATGTGTGTGTGTGTGTGTGTGTGAGAGAGAGAGAGAGAGAGAGAGAGGGAGAGAGAGGGAGAGTCATTGATTGTGTCCCAGGCCTGAGGGGCCGCCAAGACAGCTTGACTGGTGAGAACAGATGGCAGCCCACTGTGAGAGTGTATGTGTGTATGTGTGTGTGCTACAGAGAAGTCTTTCTTTGCAAGTGTGAGAGGGTGAATACGTGTAGAAGTGAATGTGGTTATACATATGTACTCTGTGTGTATGTGTGTGAATGTTTATGATTAAAAGAAGACTCTCAAACTCCATCACTCCGCCTTCTCTCACTCACTCACACACACACACACACACACACACACACACACACACACACACACAATAACACAACCCACGCTGAGAAGAGCTTCACACTCGTCAAAGCCTGAAATTACAAACTGTGCCTCTTCATCATTCCTTGTCCTCTTTGCTTCATCACACACAGACAATCAGACACACACACACACACACACACACAGGTGTCATGGAAAGGTTGCTCAATTCAACTTAATCTGGGTCACAGAAAGTGATTCTTTGTCAAGATGGTAAAATAAGAAAACTATACATTGACGCTGAGTAGAAAAACACACAAATTCGACTTAATCGTCACCAATAAAACTACTACAAACATGGATTTCAAACTTCAATGTTAATGTTGTTTTTACCTACTGGGTCGGGCAAGTGGGTCAGGAACATATTTGCCCTAAGTCATTTTTAATTGCCCCTTTATAATTAGTTTTATTTGTTTGCAGTTGGGGGGCTGCACGGTAGTGTTAGGTTAGGTTAGGTTAGCACTCTTGCCTCACAGCCGGTTTGACTCCAGCCTGCGGCTCTTCTGTGTCTTCTGCTTCCTCCCACAGTCCAAAAACATGCACTTCGGTTTAATTGGTGACTCTAAATTGCCCGTAGGAGTGAATGAGAGTGTGATTGTCTGTATCTATGTGTCAGCCCTGTGATCGTCTGGCGACCTGTCCAGGGTGTACTCCGCCTCTAGCCCAATATCAGCTGGGATCGGCTCCAGCCCCCCACGACCCGAATGCAGATAAGCAGTTAGGATAATGAATGAATGTTTGCGGTTGTCAGACAACAACAAGGACTTAAAATGATTGTCATGTGTAATCTTTATTTAAGTAAATTAATCAGAACAAGGACATGTGTGTCATATAGATGTGAAGGAAATCAAAAAATGTTTTATCTGCTTTGCTCTCAAATTTGCAGGAAACTGTGCAAACATAGCTGAGTACAAAGTTTTAAAGCATTCAATGAAACAGGATCAGAGGGGTGTTTGCTTGTGCTTCAGCTCTTAAAATTTGTCACTACCCACTTTCATTTCCTCACAAGTGCCGGATGGCTTCTGCACATGTGCAACTCTCAGAGAGGAGAATGAAACGAGATGGCCCAATCCTACTTTATATCATCTGCTTTGGAAAAAACTATGGGTTTAATGCTTTTACGGGTGAGCTGCTAGATTTACCAGCCCAACGAGGCATTTTACTTGCTCCAGGCCATCGAGTGATTCTAATTGTTGAGCCCTGCATACTGTATGCTAATTACAACTATTTAAATACTTCACATCACAAGACTGTACAAATACAGCATTTTCATCCACACATTACTCAAGATTTTCCAATTAGGCTGTCGCACCTTCATACGTGTCACTCAGAGCATGGACCAGACAAAACCACCAAGAAATCAATGTCCTGGTCTCCACATACAATCCCTTTTGTGGACCTTTGTTGTACTCCGTAACCTTCTCTCACTCCCCTTGTTTCATGTCCAGCTCTTTATCATCAGCTTTCTTCTAAAAGCAAAAAAGAAAAAGAATATTAAAAAAAATATCCTCTTTTATGCATTCATCCTTATGTAGGTTATATCTATTTACCAAAAATTCATTCTTTCTCGATGTCTACAGAAAGCCTTTTTTTGCATGCAATCCTTCAGGGAGGGCAAAGGTTAACCACATATTCGTCTCATTGGAGGTTGTAGGGAAGGAAAGGAAGTGAGTTTGAATATTTAGCTGCAGTTATTTTTCCTAAAAAGAGAGCGAAACCAACAGGGAAAAGGAAAAGTTTTAATTTTCACTTGGTGGGGCAAAGGGGGTGAAGCAAGGGGGTGAAAAATACTTTGGAAACTCCCCCAGAGGGGTAAAAAAAGACAGAGAAAAAAAGGAATAAAGGTTGTTCATATGACTGTATTCTATTCTATATTATTCTACATTGTCTCCCTCTGTTGAATCTACATGTGAACCCATAAAAACACTTTTATGTCCGTCATGTATCTGCTCCTCTCCTTGCGTATCTCTCTTGTTTCTGTCTCTTTCTTGCTGTTGGTCTTTCTCTCAGTGTGTCTATTATTCCACAGTCTGACCCAGTACATTTGGCCAAATCAATTGCCACACTTTTGGAGCCAAAGCCCCGAGGCTCAGCTGTGGCTCTGCACTCCCTCGAACTTCAAAAGCACAGACACAGAATTATGCAATGGCCTTATAGGCGGCGGTTTAGAGTTACCAATATGCATTTTTTTTTCTTGCCAGAAGTCACTTCAAAATGAAGCCTGAGATTTCTACTGTGCAAAGATAAACAAAGATGCACAAACCAAGTGTTGGACAGATTTGAGGGTAAGAAGATAGACTGAGGCAGCCTTACCACACAGATAAGGTAAGACCACAAGAGAAGCACGAGAAATGCGAAATTCTCTCTCAACTACAGCCCTGCTTCAGATGATCACATCAAGCAAAAACGGTGCTTAAAAGTATTTACTTTAACCCATCCATGGATAAAGGTTAATACTTAAATAAT
Source organism: Centropristis striata (assembly GCF_030273125.1). Classification (NCBI taxonomy): domain Eukaryota; kingdom Metazoa; phylum Chordata; class Actinopteri; order Perciformes; family Serranidae; genus Centropristis; species Centropristis striata. The sequence goes on along the minus strand of NC_081528.1, from coordinate 14,394,591 downwards.
TGTTTCATTCAAAAATTCTGAGAAATAGTACATTTTTATTTAGCCCTGCTGCATTTGATTATAAAAAGTTTATTCATTTTACAATTACTGTTATATTTTTTTTATCACTTTATTTGAAGTTTGGCACTATTTAAGTTTTAGATTCTCATTTATTAGCCTACAATGGACTGCAGACTTTTCCTCTGCTCAAAGCTTCACTGTTTAACTTCAGCCTGCATACATGTATTATCAGCTTAAGGCTAAGGTAATGCACGCTGTGCAAAGATGGGAATTTGCCACCTGAACTGAATATTTTCTTTGCCCCTTAACTCTTTACTCTCATAGAACGGAAGTAAACAGGAGGCACATTTTTTGCCGATGTTACATTCATGGATGTATGACCGCCAACTAACACAAAGGAAAGGAGGGAAACTAAATAACGAAAGACAGTATAGGTGTTGGGATGGAATGGAAACACATATTACTTTCAGTTTAATTAACGGTATTCATTGTTAAGGATTCTGTAGTTCTACAGTATTAAAAAAAGAACAAAAAAAAAATATCCAAACTCCCAAAACACTGAATAGCTACCCAACAAACGAATACTGAAATAGTTGAATATTTAGGTCCTGCCCTATTACTTATTTATAGGCCTATATGTTTCCTTTTTACCTGCTGCACTGAACCATGACTTCTAAACTGGGGTACCAAACTGTGACAGTGTACTCTTACGTCACCAATTGTAATATAATCAATATTATTATAATCCATACTCTTAACTTTAGCTTGAAGAAATTTTCCCCTTTGGGAAGTTGTAGCTGCATGACCTGCATCAGCGTAAGGTCTGGGAGTGTTTGTGTGTGTGTGCCTGTTGCTCTGGGGAACCACGCCCTTATCTGCTGGTGCCAAACAGAAACTCTGACGCTTGAGATCTTGTTCTCTCATGTTTGATGTTTGAACTCATCACCTGTCAGGGTAAATACGCCTCACAGAAAAGCACAGCACGCCATACCACAGAAAAAAATTAGAATGAAATAAATCACATCTTCACTCAGAGTTAACGTGTGTGTGTGTGTGTGTGTGTGTGTGTGTGTATGTGAGAGAGAGAGAGAGAGTGTCGTCCAGGCACCATTTGGGCACCATCTGCCCCTGTGGGTTCTCATGGCAACCATCACCAGCTGTGATGTGGGAAATGTTCACTTCACACACACTGCCTGTCATGCTCTCCCTTCCACACACACACACACAATTTGATACTACAAAGTACACAACCTTGGAAGTTACTGCAGAGGTGAATCACAAACTGGCCTGAATGGTCAACTAGGAAACCGCACTAATGAGCCTTGAAGTGATTTGGGAAGACTCATGGGATGAGGGGACAGTGTGACAGAGAAAGTGAGAGAACAAGTGTGTGTATGTGTTCTTGTAAACTTATCTTTGTGAGGACCGATTCCAGTGTGATTCCTACAGTAAGGACATTTTGACTCACTTCTTTAAAGGCCTTTCTGACGGTTAAAACCTTGTTTTCATGTTCAGGTTACGGTCAAATTAAAGGTTGAGGTCAGGCATTTAGATGTGAAGGGTAGGGTTAAGAGTAAAGGGATAGGTGATGCATCATGCCAACGAGTGTCCTCACAAAGACTAGTAGAAGTGTGTGTGTGTGTGTGTTTGTGTGTACACTTGTTGCCTGGAGGTGAGACCTGAGACAGATGTTTTTCCAAATATAAGTTAATGTTGCCACACAACTCTTTTGTTCATTTATAGTCCCAGCATTAAGCTGAATAAATGTCTGGTTAATATCTTTTATAGTGAACCCAGACTGATAAAAAAAAAAAGAACAAAAAAACCGTGGTGCTATTTATAAGTCCATGGAACGTGCAGAGTTAAACCAGAAACCAGGTATTTTAAGCCTGAGATCCATATGAGTCTGTTTAAATCTATTTATAGATTTAAGCTCTAACCTCTTACCATTCAAATACCTTGATTTTTATGAATTATTGGTTGTGGGCAGTGGATGTTTAGGGGGAGATAGCAGGTCATTAAATGCCACATAGAAGTGGTGAACATTATCTGAAAGCTGGAAACTGAGGATTAATTTGGGAAATTGACTTAGTTAATGATTTTAACCTATTAAGGTGTATAAAGGGTTCATAACATTAATATTATGCTATCTGAAATCCATTTCCATGTGAACTATGTCCCATAAGTTGTTGCAGCAATTTTTGGGTTGATACCATTTGTTACACACATTTAGTGCTTAATTATGCAATTTTATTCATATCGAGAATGGATAAAATGGTCAAAAAAACCACCAGAATATTACATCAATATATCAAGACCTTTGGAACAACATAGAAGAATCCATGCTGGGATTTGGGTTCAAAAACTTTGGTCATTCTGGAGATTTCTGTATTTTCAGTGATTGGATGACAAGCACTTCTGTTCTTCAACCTTATTACTAATTACTATGTGACCATATGAATCAATTTAACATATAGAGAGTTAAGTTTTCTGTAATTGATTAATGATAAATTCATGTTTACTTGAGTTTAAAATGGGGACAGTTATTTAGAAAAAACAAACATTAATTTGAACTTTGAACAACGTATAGTAACGATCTCAGAACTTTTGTCTCTTTTCAACAAACTAAACAGCAAACTTATCAGGAAAAAAAAGTGCAAATAAAGGATTACCAACAAGAATAAACCATGTCCATTAAATATTGTTGAATTAACATGTATATGAAGCAAAGCATAAGCTGTCATGAGCCTCTGTGGTTCTCCAATATTACCACCAGAGGGAGTAATATTTCAACTGAGAGCCATTTCTATTTAGGTAAAATGCCCCAAATCCATTTTATTTTTCTTCCTCTTCTTAACAGCAGTAAAACATACAGCCTATGTATTTGTACACACATACATGCACCTGCAAAATCCGTCTCTTATGTCATTTTGTCTCCATATTTCTACATTAATTTGACAGGAGCAGAAATTATATAGAGATGGCATGTTTTCCATTCATTACAAAATAAAATACATTATTAATCACTCCTTCTTTGCCAGGTGAAAAATGGAATAGATCCATTTGCTGCCTCACATAATTTATCATTAACTTGTATGTCAATGGTGACCTCTATAGGCTGCAGTTTGCAGATGCACTGCATGCATGCAACCACAAAATGATGGCAGACAAACATGCTGAACACACACCAAAATGCTGCATATAAACTCAATTTAATAAGTCTATGTATTACAGAATTGGGTGGAACTTTAGGCATCATTAGCCTTATTAATTGCCCTCCTCAACTGACTCAACTCAACTTTTCTAAATGTGTTTTTAAATGACATACACCGAGACTCAATCAAGGTTTCTTCAACATGCATAAGTCATAACACTCCCACATACAGATCACACTGGTGCTAAATGTTAGTCAGCCTCCCAAAATCTTTCCAAAGGCAAATGAAAGTCATCTAAGTAGGTATGAAAAGGCCTCGGAGCTACATCCAGGCAAAAACTCCTACATGCTGCACAAAAAGAGGTACCAAGATACTCTCAGAAAAATAAAAGTTCCGGTAAAAGAAAACAGGTTGCAGCTAAGGGATGATCTGGTTTGTAATTATTGGATAAATCCTGCTATTAAGAGAAAAACATGTTCTCTCGTGAGAGAATATAAAACCAGCTCTCTACAGCTGCAGATAAGGTGTAAATGGGTCATGTGGTGACAACATGTTCAGAGACACACAACCAACTTGAGTGTAACTGAAGAAGAAGAATTTAAAGTTTTAAAATGGCCTTGTCAAAGTCCAAACCTAAATCACATTGGAATGTGTCGGGTTTCTGAAACAAGAATTTCATGCCTGCTGAGTTGAAGCAGTTCTATATGAGTGGTCGGGTTAAAACTTAATCCCATCTGGTATTACTGCTTATATACTGTATTCTTTTTTTTACCTTGGATGTGAAAGGAAACAGACATTCTTTTGAATCTGCTGAACTTTTATAAATGTGGAATTCTGTTGAAGGCAGCGGTGCGTGTCTAAACTTCTGCTGTTGCAAAGAAGTCTTCCCTTACAGTTTTTAAAATAATATGAATTTACTGCAGATGTAGTAACACTTGTTTATGCAGCTGACATGGGATGCTACAGTTCAGTTTTTGTGAATAAATCACAGTGCAGACTTCCTTCAGGATCCACAGATCAATATTTTAATATTATCAGTGGATCAAATGGCTGCATGTTTTGTTCACAGGGATGAACCCACAGAGAATTATCGCCTGACCTGTTTCTCTGCAGCTTTCTGACACCTTTCAGCTCATTGTGTAGGTGACTGTGTTTTTCACCGCCCGCAGCAGACCTGTTTCCAGCAGCAGGCAGCTGTATTAGAAAGCTCTGATGAACCCACTGCACACTACTTACAACAGAAACAAAGTCAGAGACTAGCCTAGACTAGAACATAGTGGATCATTTAGCAGCTGGAGGGCTGGATATTTCCCCCAGGTGTTGGTGGAGCAAAACAGGGCAAAAATGAGAGGGAATATCGGATACACAGTAGATTCATCAGGAGGACAGAAACACAACTCCAAATGAAGGTTGTTGCTGCCCTATGTTTGGACATGTAAAGCTTAAAATTCAACATATCAACTTGAATAGTAATAATATTTCAGTGTAGTGTTTACAGCTTGTTTCAATAGGGCAGGTTCAACTGCAAAATACGGTCTTGTATTGAAAATTGTATTGGGCCACTTAGTACATGGGCCATGTTAGAGCCTTAAATTATTTTGTAAATGGGTTACATTACATTGAGTGAAACATTAAAGGCTTCTGTCTGTTTTTAAGGGAGGTCAGCATATTTTTTGAAATTCTTCGGAGTGGAAGTGTTTACACAAGGCTACAAACGCCAGTGACGTGACGCTGTAGGTGAGGGTATTTCTGGCTGAGCGCTGTATATTTGGTGAGCTTTACTTGATTCGCATAGAGTAGAAAAATGACAAATTTGGGTATATACTATGCACTTGTCACGGTTACATTAACCTAGCCATGCAATCATTTTGCAATCATCATTCATTTTTACAACATGGCCGCCAGAAGTTTGGCATGGCGAACCAGGAAGTGCCTTAAGCTGCTTTCTACCGATAATTCCAGCAGGGGGCACTGATGAAGGTTGCAAAAGAATTTCATTCCATTCATTTCAATATAAAATGAGCAAACTTCTCAAAGAATTTATTTTTAGGACAACACTATGGTCTTAATCACTAGTAAAAAATCTTCTTCAAGACAATTTGATGTTAATAGTGTAAATAATGGTCCAATTTAGAAGAAAATAGAAGATACAGAATCATATGATTTGGGGCGTGGCTACCTTTGATTCACTAACAAGGCGGGCTTTATCAGAAGAGAAGCAGAACAATGCATATCCACGGCAACGTGTCAATAAGTTATATATATATTTAAAAAAAGCACATTTACCGGTTTGGTCTCATAACTTTAACCCTTTCACTGTATGTTCACTTAATGACAGTTTGTTTGAACGTTTTGTTCATTAAAAATATCTTGTTCAGTTTTTGGTTGGACTAACAGAAACTCCAAGGAGTCGCTGGTTAGTTTTCTGAGATAAGTAACATACATTTTGTTTTTGTTTTTTGCTAGCCAAAACTAACATCCCAGTGAATGCTCCAGTTAATGCTAACATGGATTAGCAGCAGCTTCTCTCAGTCAGGTTGAGGTGTAGAGAGGCGTGTAGTCGTCAGATCCCTCTCGCTCCTCCACAGTCCGGACATGGTCTGCTCCCCGTATCAGAAACAAGATGGCGACACAAGATGGCGACAAGTGTAACGCTAAACTCGATACCTCAAACGGGCCAAAAACCAACGGGTGACGCCACGGTCACTACGTACATTATTTATCCAGTCTATGGTTAAGCCCCTTCGTAACCAATAACAAATTTTGCGAGGTCACAATGACCTTGACTTTTAAAATTGAATCAGTCCAGGTGGTCGTTTATGCCAAATCTGAAGAAGTTTCCTTCCTGAGATATCGCTTTAATGAGAACAGAAGAGACAAACAACCTGAAAACATTATGCTTCATTAGTTAATGAGCATGTCTTTCAAACTCCATGGTGCAGTTTGTAAGACAACCTATCCGTTATAAAGTTTTAGTTCCCAAACTAAGTTCAGGCTGATGACATAAGTGTTTGGAAAACTCCTCCAGAGCCACAGTTATACAACTAATATACAATAGACGAGTAAACTTCCCTTTATCTGTTTTTAATTATATACGGTAAAATAATTATGTCAGAAAAAACAGAAATACTCCAGTACACAGATACAAGAACCAAAAAACAATATGCAACATATCCGAGTAAAAGTACTTCACAACTTGGCATAACTGGCTTTCAGATTAAATCACAAAGCAGATTTTTAAAAATAAATATGAATATAAAAACTGCTGTTGTGTTATTTAAGTATTCTCATTCATTGATTTAGATGTATCTAATTGCTTGGCCTCACTTGTTCACTTCATTATTCTTCATAACACTAAAAGAGGCTGTAAAATGTTGTTTTTTTAAGTCACACTTTACCCTTCCAAATTCTCTATCCTGTCTGAGCTGCAACATCAAGCCTGCAGTTCCAAAACACTCCTCTATATCCATTTGGCTATATCAAGCTCAAGGGATAAATCAAATGATCTTAGATTAAAGAAAATGAAGTTCATGGTGGAAGATGAAAACACTGGAGGCAGTCGAGCTGTTTAATAACATCACTGTGTATCTGCTCTGTTCCGTTTCTGTCCCAAACCGGGCTGGAAATAACACCCACATCACACTTGAAGAGGCCTCTACCTTCTGTTGTGCTGCTGCGCCTCTGAGACACTCAGATCTCCCAGCAAATTATGCATTCTCCTAAATACATGCGACTGCAGCTATTAAAGCTAATGTGCTGGTAGTGCTTTTTTAAAATCCACATAACTAGAGGCTTAATTTAAGTTGGCACGTATATGGTATTTAATGTTGCTGTTGAAAGCCAGCTCATGTCATCTTTATAGACCAAGAAGAGACTCTTTACTCGAGGCTGCAGCAGAAACACAGAAGAGATGAGATGAGGAGTGAACTGAAATTATAAAACTGTCAAATAAGATTAACCTTCAGGACGTACGCTAATTTAATTGTGCTAATGAATAAAAGTAAAGGAACTAATTGAATTAATGTGTGATTCTCATAAAAGGCCGAATCACAACAGAATCAGGTCATTTGCAGCGACATTTATGATACAGTCAATGAACTTTATGGTCTAAACAGCAATGGCTAGTTTAAAAGGGAATAAAAAACAACATTCATTCAATTAAAAAAGCACTACTCATTTTAAAAGCAATCATTAAAACAGAGCATTTTTGTATGGTGGCCCTTAGAGCTCAAAGCACTTCAAAATAAGACAACACAACCAAAGAACTTCACACTTTTCCAACAAGATCTCCAAGCCAAACAACTGAATAAGTTGTTTGTCAATACCACCCATAATTACCCAAATGATCTTTTTGTTAGTTAGTTTCGTTGAATTTAGGCTACAAAACCACTGATCTAGGTTTAGGGCAAAAATAAATCCTGATAAGGCATTATAAAGACAGTTTAAAAAATGCCGCAAGAGAAGAAGTTACAAGGACAATGTGATGGAAGTGACAGTTACATAAAAACCTGATGCACAAAATGGAGGCAGAGAAGTTCAGTGATGTTTTAATCACATCATTTACTTTTGTTTTCATATGAACCGCGTTCTCCTGGGCAAAAGTCAGACATCTGTTAGACTAATACATCTTCCTCCCACTGTGTGGAGTGCGAGTTCCGCGATTTATTCTCCGCATCGCCATCATTCATAATTATTACGTCCAGTAGGGGGCGGGGGAGGACAGTTTCAAATGGAACCATGGGTCGTATTTTGCTGCCTGAAGAAAGGACCTATGGGGTTGTTTTTGACGGAAGAGCAGCCTCCACTTTTCCCAGACTTCACCAGGGTGTACGGTAAATGACAGTATGTTCCCATGTAAACACGACTCAATGTTTTTATATTTCTTTCATTTTATTTAATATATTTGGTATTTTTATATTACTTTTTAGTTATATTACTATTTTACAAATATATGTTCCTTTTTAGAAAAGCCTTTTATTATATGTATCGTTGTGCTTTGGCCTTTTAACCTGTTTTTAATCTTGTTGTACTCTGTAGCACCTTGAGATTGCTTTTAACAATGAAAAGTGCTTTACAAATAAAATGTGTTATTATTATTATTATTATTGCTTTTATTTAAGCACACTGACTTGCTCCTGTGTACAAAATGTGCTACAGAAATTGCAGTTTAGAAAAAGCACTGCAAGATGCTCACAACACAACAGCAACTCTTTTGAGAGGACACTAAAAGGTGAGTCCCACGACAGGGACACAGAGCCCTTGTTGTTGCCATTTGTGGATTATTAAGTTATCACAGTCAGCAATTTGTCATTGGTGCTGGAAAATGACCTGAAATTTAACACTGCAATGGCACGATTTAGTTATTGTTTCAGATAACAATAGCTTTTTGCATATTATCATAATATTGGAATCATGTGATCACAATGAAAATTAGTCCACTTCAATAACTTCATAGAAAACAAATGAAGCTGCATGCATCAGTTTTAAGAATCCCCCTGAAACAATTTCCGTTGTGTTGTGAGCTTCTTGCAGCGCTTTTCTTGAGTGCTGTGCATGTGTCATCACAATGTATTTGTGCATCATCAAATTGGTGAAGATGTGTCGTCATTTGTTTGTGTTTTTGTGTGCGATTCTTTGAGTTGTATATTTTAGGGAGTATTTTGTATGTTTATTTGCTCTTATGGAATCTTACTCAACTGCAAGGGGTCACTTTTTAAATTTCATACTGATGTGAAATACTGGATATCATTTTTAATGTAAGTAGTTATTGCTGTAATATAATTGTATGTATGTACTGTGTTGTACATCTAAATGTACTAGAGTTGAAACAATCAGTGAAAAAAAGGTTGGCAACAATTTTGATAATTGATTGATGAGCCAGATATTTTTCTTAAAGATAAAATGGCAAAAATTTATTTTAGGTTAAGCCACTTAAATCTAAATGTATGCATTTTTCCTACGTCTTCTAGGACAGTAAAATGTACATTGGACTCTCATTGTATAGCTCTGTAATGTTTAAACTTTTTTTGGTTAAATTACTTAATCGTAAAAAAAACCTTGTATATATGAGTTAAATCTTGTTCTCTTACATGCCTACGTTTTTATTGCAGTTATAAGCTCGTCATTCACAAACGTTTGTGTGTTGGAAATTAATAGTTTACTACGCCTCTGCATATTTTACCAAAGAAATCAAACAGCTCTGTGTTGTATTGAAAGGAAGATTGTCAATGCTTCCTCCCTTGAACTCACCACAGAGGATTGTGCACATATCTCTCTTTATGTTAAAGGGTAGAGTGGGGGGAATTCATCAGGGCTGTGCCGTTTTCTGTCTGCTGTAATTATTAATTTTTGTAAGTTTTGTCACCGAGGTTTGCCTCACACCAACAGATGGCTTTGAACTCGTCACAGGAGGCTTTGTGCATAATCTTCTTCACTGTGCTGCTGTCTGCGCCCGTCACTTCTGTCTAGCGATGCTGGCAATCAGAGTGGAAGCTGATAGTATTTACCTGTATAAGAATGTCAAGGTGGTAGCACGGGGGAGGGGCGCTGAGAGTGGAGTCTGAACACCCAGACGCTACTCAGAGAGATGTGGCACATTTCCTCAAGTCACACAGAGGATTGTACATCTGTCAGCTCGTCTGTTGTACACACACGAGGAAAGCTGCTATGAGATTTATACTCGTTGCTAAGTGCTCAAAGTGGCAGTGTACATTTATTAACCTTGACGTGTACAACTAAGTCATGCTGTGCATTTTCATTTTGCAGGAGCCTGGCCCTGTTTACACATTAAACATCACACTAGAGCTTTGGCATCACATATTCTCTGTATCATGTAATCTAATATGACTAATCAAGCTAATGACTAACACCATGACCTTTCTTGATTTGTCTGCGTTTGATGCATTCTGATACTTGAATCAATGAACATATGACAGTCTATGTGACATTAGCTTAATTAGACATTTAGGCTTCAGCAGTGTCACCAAATAACGCACAAGTGCTTTGGGTAATTAATGCATTAGTCATCTTCGCATGTGTTAAATGATTTGTGATACTTGATGCAGAATTTTGGCCCAAGGACAACTGTGAGTTGTTTTTGTATCCTTGAATGAACTTTTTCAAACTGCCATCGAGTGAGAGCAGCAGATTACAGATCATCACGCAGCAACTGCAGATTTTGGCAGCACATTATGATCGTATCTCATAGTAATGTGCTGAAGCAAAATAACATTAGCTGTAAATGTGGTTAAATTCTAAAAGCTGCTTTTGTCACATGAAAACGATGAGACAGAAAATGAGATTACCTGCAAATGACAAGCAGGACAACAGATCATTTTTTTGATGGTGTTGTCTTTAACATGTTAAACTTTCAGGATTCATCTGGTCGGTTTGCTTGAATAAAATAAGATCACATTGTCGATTTCTTTCATTTTTAGTGTGACAGGTATTGAGTTAAAATAAAAATAAAAAGGGTAAAACAAGAACCTGAACGGTAAAAACAGACAAATAAAAAAAAGCAGAGATGAAAGTTGGAAACAATCCAGACGTGGTGAACTTGAATTTCTGTAAATTTTACACGAGTATTGAGAATATTGCTGCTATAAACAATACTGGATACATCCATTTAAAATGATGTCAATATCACTGCCCACAAAGTTATATGTGTATTTTATGTTGGCATGGATGTTGAACAATACAGGGAGAAGCTGAGCTCAGAGTCAAACATTTCTGACACCAAACAGGCTCGTAATAATGCACCTCTTGAGGCCAAAGCGGAGGCAGCATGTGGATAGCGTTGAAACACATCATGACATGTGGATGGAGAATTGTTATGCACCAATATCTCCTCAAAGCGTTACACAATTCTTTGTTGTGTCCAATCCGGGTCTCACTTCAAACTATTTGCTACACTGCTCACATGATTTCCAGTGGTGCTACTCTGTTTCGTCAGTGTGCATTAGCTTTAGGAAAAGCTGCACAAATACGGACCAAATGCATTCAGAGCACAAACAGAAGGCTCTTTGCGTATCTGTATCTTATGTTGGGCATTAATGAGGTTTCAAAGTGACACAATGAGGTCTCAAAGTGACACAATGGTACAAACTTAAATGCTTATGTTGACATTTGCTTTTTCTCTTCCTATAGAAATAAGGTGCAACATCCCATAAATCTCTGCATAGTGTATGATGTGTTATATTTAAAACCAACATCCTATCATTTCATTCCCTGCTCTTCTATCTCCTTGATTATCCACTCTCACTACCTACCTGCTTCTGATTTTACCATCAGCCAGTCCTGTTTATATATTTCTCTGATTTCCCTGTTCCACGGCCAGATTGTCTTTGTTGCTCTGCTGCGAGTTCATCCCTTTCCAGCATTTTCCTAGTGTTAGTTTCTATGTTTTTTTGTTTTTTTGTCCTTTGCCTTGTTCTCTGGGTTTTGGATTTTTGCCTAATCTCTGCCTGGCTTCGTTTGCTTTGTGTGGACTGATAACCTATGTTTGACTGCCTGGCTCCCCAGTAAGGACTTTGCTTTTGAACTTAACCTCCTGCCCTGTGTCTGTCTCTGCATTTGAGTCTCTGATCTACCCAGGATTTACACATGAGAATCATACACTGAGTGAAATAACTACATGTTACAAGTGTTGAAAGAATATGAAGCAATACTATCAAAAAATCCAGGAGCAGTGGAGAAAAGCAGGAGCTCCAATCAAAGGATAAACTACTACAGGCAAAGAAACAGACTAATACAGCAGCCATATTGGGAAAAAAAATGAAATTATGTGTTACTGTAAGTCAGACGCCAACAGCAAGAAGGGAAATGGAACAAATAAGAGAAAAATAGACACCAGCCAAATACTAAAATTTCTCAATAAAGAAAAGGTCCAACATTAGGATGTGAAAGCCCAACTGTGGGAAAATAAGGATGAAACTTGCTGAATGAAGAAAAGAGATGAAATGTTGGAAGAAAGAAGAGAACAGCTGAAGAAGTTTCTTGATGACCTCAAGACTTCAAAAATCTTTGCAAGCGAACAAGTGAACTAGAGAGGCAGATGAAAGAAGAAAAGGATGAAAAGAATAATAAAACAGAGCTGCAACTGGAGCTAAAGAAGGCGTCTGAGCAAATGGAGGAGAGGAGCACGAGAGACGAGAGAGGGACGAAACACACAGACGGGAGAGGAGGAAATGAGGGAGATCTGTGAAGGAGGCCAGAGATGAAGGAGAAAGAAACCCTGATGAAGGCGATTCCCCACTTCACAGTCTCAGAGTTCGATGCAGAAAAACTTTGAAAGACAGGTGGAGGAGAGGGACGGAAGAAAAGTTAGAGATGTCTTAATGTTTGCAGCACCAGAGGAGGTCAAACTCAAACTGTTGACAACAAACGGAAACAACAAGCAGACGTGGAGAAAGATGAATATCAAAGAAGAACGGGTCAATAATGCATATATGTTACTGTAATTACAAGTGAAACATTTCTTTGCCTGTTTTACACAATAAAAACTACTCCCACATGACATGTTTGGGATTTTGTAAAATCACAGGACTATATACCACTACTCTTATTTTAATTGAGATATAAAATCATGACTGCAGCTGCAGTTTTTTTTGCCGAGGAGAGGAATTTTAAACCTTCAAATATTTTCCTTTTAATGAATCTTCATGTCCTCAGGCAAAGACATTTATACTATGTGTTTTAGGATGAATGTCAATATAAGGTGGAGAGTTCCATCAGTATTATAAGTTCAGCAGATTAGTTGGTAAAGATGCATACTACATTTATTTGGTGAGTGTCAAAATGAGAGATACATCGTTAGAAATTGAATGTCATATTTTGTGGATATGGCTAATACTGAGGTAGGATCAGTAAAGAGAAATAGAAAAGCATTGAGTGAATTAAGTAAAAAAAAAAGGTAAAAAAAAATCGAAGTGATAGAGCATAGTTAAAAACACAGGCAACCTTGTTGGGTCATTCATAGATAAAGATAATTATGGTGTTTGAAAAGATTCAAAACGGATCCTGAACTGGCCCTGAACTGGCTGGATATGTAACATCTATTTGTAATGTCTATTTAATCTATGAAATATTTGTGGTTTAAACAGAGATTACCTTGTTTCATCATCGTCATCATACAACATAGCCACAGACAGGTATATTTCTTATTGGTATGCATCCTGCTAAAAGCTGGGAAGAAAGAAGTATAAAAAATTAGTTGCGTCTTTCTTTCACTTACTTTACAAAACCAATACACACATAGGGCTGGGCGATATATCGATATATTTATAAATGTGATATGGAATAAGACTATATTGCATATATCGATACAGTTAATTTTTTTTCTTTCTTTATATATAAATGCTGCCCTTACTAGGGGTTGTCATATTTAGTTCCTTTGTAATGTTCATTATTCTTTTCTCATAGGAATATATTCTTTTCAGAAAAAATTGGCCTATTTTATTTCATAGGCTATTTTTATTTAAGATATTATTTATTTAAATGTGCAGTTTATGGAGCTTTGATTTAAAAAAAAAAAAAAAAAAAAGGTACTCCTGTTGTTATACAGTATTTATGTTCACTTAAATAAATGGTTTTAATAAAACTACTTGTGACATGTCATATTTGACTTTGACTGAACATTTGCTCTCAGTTTGCGACAAAAATATCGGGATATATATTGTACATCAATATTCAGCCTAAATATATCGGGATATGAATTTTGGTCCATATCGCCCAGACCTATACACACATGACCCAGATCAAGATCTTTTAAAAACACAGCTGTGGTGCCCAAACAAACACTAAAGCTTCTTTCTACAGGGGGCGCCAACATCAACACAAAATGAAAGTTCCTTGTAGTTGCTTTACCCACAATCTGTTTAGTAAAAAGTTGAATAACTGGTATTATTTCCTCTCATTGCTGTACTGCTAAGTTAGTCACAATTTGCCAATTTCTATTGAGTGAAGCTTCACACTGGCTGAAGCAGCAGGGTGTATGAAAGAGGAAGGGGGGTATTTTTTGTCCTTTACTCTGCTGTTTTGGTGTAAATGTGAACATATTCATCTTTGTCACTGAGGGCCCAAGAGCCTCTGTACAATCACGAGTGTAGAAAATAGGGTGGAAGCCAGGACAAAACACAAAAGCAGATTCATGGAGCAAATAAACTTAATTTCATGGTAGCAATTATGGAAAGAAAAAAGGGAAAGAAAAATAACAGGGTGCCCCAAATGTTTGGCTGTGTTATCAAATGAAGGCAAAAATGCCAAATAAACCCTTAAAAATAAATAAATAAATACATAATCACACCCATTTTTCCATTAATGCTGACTACTGTTGAAGGTCAGAGGAGCTGCTCTGCCTGATGTCAATTAGATAAAAAATATAATAAAAATAAAATACATTAAATCAGTTTAAAGATATTGTTAATTAAGACTGGACACACCCCCAGTTTGTGAATAAAGTATTACAGCTTAATGCATGAACAAATTACACATTTGCAGAAGTTAAACAATACTTCAATAATTTATCATCATCTTAACCACAAAAAAATGCTTCATTTAAATTCAGATTACAGCTGAATGGGGATTTCCTTTGCTGGCAGTGTCCTTTATGGTCTTTATTAAACCAAACTTTTTTAAATGATTTGAAATATTTCCTCGCAAGCACAATCAGAATGCAGATGAAGTGATTTGGTCAGTAATGAGAAAGTTAGTACATGTTACAGCCTACATTGCTCATAAACATGTGCACTTGATTGGAAACACTAGATGGCAGCAATGCATCAGAGGAGTATAACAGGATATGTAAGTAGATCACTCTGACATGTTGTTTCTAATGAGACTGAAATTCTGTTTTGCATCAGGTGTTGCCAAGTCCACAGGTACAGTACATATGTTACTGGATAGTAAATAGCAGAGTCTTGCAGGATACGTATGGCTGAAACATTAATCAAGAAAAGAAGAAATGAACTTTCACTCTTAATGCCTTTATTGATGGCCTATGGGCTTGTTTAATCAATAAGCCTAACATTTCCTCAGTGACCAGAGAACAGAATGGAAGGTTACTTCCTGGCACAAACACTGACCCCCCTGCTGATCTGGAACAGATTGAATTAGAAACTCTATCAGTCGGAGGCTCGACCACTTCCTGAGCACCACGCTGTGACACTGGATTGGATCTCCCTCAAAGGAAATCATCTCCCAAAGTCTGTATTAACACCATCTTGCCCCCCTGCCAAGTTAGGCCAACCTGCTCTACTTGTCCCTTGCCAGGGTTACTACTGGCACAGACTGCAGCAGGTACCTTTAAATTCGGGCCAGGGCACAATTCTCCAAAGGTGGGCTTCTGATTAATTGAGCCTGAGGATATGCGGCCTAGCCACTGACAGATACTAAGTGCAGGTGCCATGTTGAGGGAAAGAGCTCTCCATCTTGCCCCCGGTGACTCATTCAGTGCTGGGGAATAAAGTGGGAACTCCCTTGGAGCTCCATCTCGAACAGCTATGTTGTCCAGACGCACAGCATTTGAACATTGCCAGCATTCAGGGAAACGTCTCCTCTGTGATCACTATCATCCCATACTCTAGATCTAAGATCTCCAACCTAAACAACAGAATAGATCGTCTGTCAATACCACCCAAAACCACCCATATGAGCGATTCAATGGAGCGTCCTCTCCTCCATTTAGCACATACGTCTATCATTTCATTTTGGCTGCAAAACTACTGAGCTAGGTTTAGGGTAAAACACTTCCTGTTAAGGAGTTATAAAACAGTTTAAATGGTTAATAAATGCACCTAAATGCTGGAAGTGAAGTAGTTATGTGGACATTATTACTGGAAGTGACATAGTTACGTAAAAACGTGATGCAAAAAAACGTCAAAGTTCATGGAAATTTGAATCACAACATTCATAGCGACTGTATCCCAAAATCGGACACAACTGCAATGCCGCTCTTTCCGTTTTTTTCAAGGTAATTTTGAATAAGATCGCCACCACCAGTATAGGTATAATTGATTTGTACATATTTAACAATCTACATGTGAAATTTAATTTATGTACATGGAGATTTACATGTCTAATTACAGTATGAAGGTTACTCTGATGAGAGAAAGGAGTAAGAACGCTTGGGCGACACTCCGGCGACGATCTTAAAAGTACATCTTTATTTTTACTGTATTGTATTTTATTATGAAGTCCGGGTGTGTTGATAATGATGGTTGATAACGGTGTTATTCATTTGGCTTACCCAGAAACATCCAATTTCCCCTGAAAAACTCAGCAGCCCCCATTGTTTTACTGCGAGGAGATGTCTGACTTGGGGTACAGTTAGCGCACGGCTAACCTGAGCCTAACATACACGGTTAAAACAATAAACGGTATGAAAGATAAGAAGTTAGACTTCAGTTTCACACGATTTAATTAATTGGAAGCATAACATGATAATTTATAATAGTACTAATGTGAAATTTTAATAGAATCTCAGCTGAACAGTGTCCGATTTGGGATACAGTTACGCTACTTTTGCCATGTTTCTTTTAAAATCACAATGTTGCAGTCCGTAATCCATTTGTCATGATCCGCAGCCATAGTTCATCCATTTTGTTAGCCAGAGACCGTTCATTGGCGAGAAAAAACCTGCATAGTGATAGCCAATAACGAATTAGCTTTAACCGAGCCCTGAGCCCTTGTTTCTTTCCCATCTTTATTTTCAGCCTTGACACCGACTTCCAGCATTTCGCGTCAGAGGAGCCGGGTACTCAAGACTTCTTGTTTTAAGCTCTTTTATGTTTTTAGGTGAATTATTTTTAAAGTTCAAGAAATGTTACTGTTAAAAAGACTTTTCAAAAATAAATAAATAAAATAAATTCAAAGTCAATGAATAATCCTGTAAAATCATGACCTTAATATTGGCAAAAATAATCATGATTATAATTTCTCATCATCCATACATTAAATAAAACATAATTTACCCCGTCCAGTAAAGGTCAGTGGGAGATGAAATGCGTCACTATTGCAGTGGTGGAATGTAACTAAGTACATCAAGTACTGTACTTAAGTACAATTTTGAGGTACTTGTACTTTACTTGAGTATTTCCATTTTATGTAACTTTATACTGTACTTCTACTCCACTACATTTTGAGGCAAATATTGTACTTTTTACTCTAATACATTTAGCTGACAGCTTTAGTAACTTTTCAGGTCGAGATTTAACATAAAAAACATGATAAATTTGAAGTGATAAGTTATTATTATTTTTTAATTAAATCTCATAACAGTATATTAAGTACTTAAATTAGCCCTATCTTTTCAAAATTAAAACACTGCTTACATAAATGCATCAATAATAATAATCCAATAATATATCTGGAATAAATAAAACAATCAGAGTGGGTCCATTCTGCATTACGAGTACTTTTACTTTTGATAAGTACATTTTGATGCTGATATTTTTGTACTTAAACTTAGTAAGTTGAATGCAGGGCTTTTATTTGTAGTGGAGTAATTTCACAGTGTTTTATTAGTACTTTTACTTAAGTAAGGGATCTGAATACTTGTTCGACCTCTGCACTATTGTGATGGTCTATTAAATTTGTAATTAATTTCAATCCGTCTACAAGTCAAGCTTTTACCTCTTTGTCCCATGCTGTTGATGGCTAACAATTTTTGATGTCATACTGGGAGGCTCGCAGCCTGACACGTTGCCTGTGTGAGCGGCAAATATTGTGAATATGTGAACATACACTTTACATAAGCACACCTACAGTTTCTCACTTAGATCTAAGCACATGAAGGCACTTAGAGGGCATGTTCATTGTGTGCAAATAAAGACGTTAACTACCGCAGTAAGACTATACGCAGACAGTTATTCAGAGCTCTTCTCCCTGGAGACACAGACTGCCTCTCTGTAGTGCTGCAGAAATGATCTCTAACTGCCTTCTGTTGTAAATATGCTCATGTTTATGGCATTTTAACAACAACTGGCATGTAAAATGAAGTACCTGGAGTGTGGGCGTGTGTATGTTTGTGTGTGTGTGTGTGTGTTTGTGAGTACATCTCGTGTGGATTGTGTGCTGGCATTTACAGCTGTGCCTGGATATCTTGAGAATACATCGGTCTCTGTAGCTCAGGCAGCTAAAGCAGCTGAACCAGTCACTTATGATTATACTTATCACCCTCTTCCGAGAGCACAGGAAGCCGGAGAGAGAAGAGTGGGAAGGGAGGGAATGCGGAGAAGGAGAGAGAAGTGGGGGAGAAAGTGGGAAGGAGACGCGGGGGAGGGACCGCGAGGGGAGGAAGAGAATGTGTGTGGTTAAGTGAGTTGTAAAATTTTACAGCTAAAATGGGATTTCTCTTCACGATGAGACGTACTTGAAATGATATGAGCCTTACAGAAAAGATAAGGCAAATATTTAATAGTGTAGCCAACAGAATAAAAAATGCAGCTGCTCCATGTGAACCAGCATGCCTTACAGGACACACATTCAAACTGATAGAGTTTTAAGTAGTACAGAGTTATTCCAGCAAAGGGGTCTGGACTGCTGCCTTTTGGTGCACGTGCTAGCCTCAGGATAAGTTTATGCAAAAGCGTAGTAAGATTATTATTTTTTGCTAAATCTACGTTTATTCTTCTGTAGGTGATACTGAGGTCTCTGTCTTCCCCTGGGCATATTTTTCTCCATCTATGCAGCTTCCTACCATTTTTAAATAATTCTAAAGCTTAATTCATTTATAGATATATCTTGGCAGCAGACAACTCTCCTCTATGTGGTCTTCATTATACATGGGGATTTTAAACTGAAAAAATATGGAGGAAGGAAACGTGTAGGCGAAGAGACCAGGGATTCAAGAATATCCATGAAGATCACAGTGTTACCCTTTTATCATCTAACCTTTCCTATTATCTTTAACCTAGCAAAGTTTTATCTCATTACAGCTTCCTTTGATTCTCTAAAAACTTGACACATTAATTGTCCTCTCATTTTTTCCTCTTATGTAGCACAATCTCTGTGATCCTTACAGAGATAGAAACCACTGCATTTATCAAAAGACAGGATTTCTGCAATAACACTTTCTAAGATTTCTCTAAGAAGATTGTGTTGATGTGTGTGTTGATGTTTGTTAATAGAGCAAGTGGAAAACATGTTTTGGTGTAAGATATTTTATTTTGTTCAATTGTTTTTCATCTAGTGCAGGATTCAGCATCTACAGGTGGTTCAAGTCCACAGCCCGAACCAAGTATTGAGTCATATAGATGGACATACCTTTCAGAGGCCAACATTTCTATATTAAACATACTTTTCAAAATTAATTAATTTTGAGACACTGAACTTTAGGTCTTCATTAAGTCATAATCATTATAATTAGAGGAAATTAAATAAATTAAGACATGAAATGTTTCATTCTGTGTGTAATGGCTCTATATAATGTGTTATTTCCACTTTTTGAATTTAATTACTGACATAAATAAACTTTTCTACGATCTTCTAATTAATTGAGTTGCGCCTGTACAGACCTAAACTAACAGATTTTTTGAGCCCACACAGAGCTGCATGCTCCTTTTATTTTGCATGAGTATATTTGCTTGAGTATAAAAGTAACACATAAATCCAATGTAGTTTGAGAATATTTAAATTATGTTTGTGGAAGTATAAAAAATAATTTTCCATGGCGTTTCAAATTAATATAGTACTTTAAAAAATGCAGATATTGCTTAAAATATATTTATTTATTATTATGTATGCACATGGGCATCATGGACGCAGGAAGAAAGGGTGCTGAGGGCAGCACCTCCTAAAACCAGATAGATTACAGACTCACCTGATAAAACTAGTGTTTCTCTTTTCTTACTCGAGAAAATCGAGGCTTGAGTGACAAGTATTTGTGGAGAGAGAGCTTTCCTTTGATCATTAAGACGATTGTAACTGTATAATTCTCTGGTTTACCAGACTGAAGTCTCACGATAGACAACAACTACACAGTAAAATAGCAACACATGTATCACAGGGTATGACTGCCAGCATTACACAGATTGGCTATGCTCAAGACTATTTCACTTAATAAAGCCTGATAACATTTGTGGGAAAAAGACTTCTGTTGTGGCTGCTCCTGGCAGATTGCATGTGCTGTTCATGTGATTGACTTTGGTTTAATGATGCTTTTGTGTGAGCAGAAAGTAGAACACATACCTGTGAATGTGTTGAAGAGGAAGTAAAACACTGGATAATTCTGAATTAAGTGCAGTTACCCACTGCTCCTCCACTACTCCTTGTGTGTGTTCACTTGTGTGTAAAAAGGTTGGGTTAAATGCAGAGTTTGAATTTTCCCATTGTGGGATTAATAAAATATATAATCTAATCTATACTTACAAAAGCCAAAACTGTAACAGTTTGAACAAAAAATATATTGTATTTGAACATTTTTCAATGTCGTTCAAAAAAAAGACGAGCTGTTTGATTACATTTTACACAGAATCTTGACTTTTTTTAGAATCCGATTTTTAGCAAGAAATATAGGTACGATGTACTTACTGTTAATCTCCACCTCTGCTTGCACGTGTGCAATCTGTAATTTGTCATCCTCTATGAATTAGCCGGTGAGAAACATCAAGAACTTCTTTCCACCACTGAAAACGCAGTATGGAGATGGAAATGTTTTATCTTTACACAATATTTTTGTCCATTTTTGTTCTTCGTAGCTGCAATTATGTACTTCCCTTGAGGATAACTAAAGTTCATCGTACTTGCAAGGCTCTTGTTTGTGGAAAGTGACTCAGTGCTCTGTGTCAACAACTGTGTTGTTGTATTCTGGGATCTAACAATGCTAATGACATTGTTATCAACTCCACTGATGGCTCGGCATCTTGTTTGCTGAGTACTCGGATGAATTGTTGCTCCCAATTCACAAGCTGCTCCCAAGTCAGTGGATTAGATCAAATGAAGCAAGAATCAGCTGTAAACATTTCATTTACTCAAAGTAAAATGAAGAGGTGATGATTAATAAGAAAAATTATTAATGTGATAAACATGTAGTGGAAAACAGCACACCATATAAGCTACTGTTGTTTAAACTAACAGATGAATTATTTATCAAAGCTTGAGTTGCCAATTTTAGACACATGATGCTTCATACAAAGGCAAGATGCCGAAGTTATATCAGACACACTAGCGTATGTTGCAAATAAATTCAAATAATGCAAATAAATTCTCTTTGAGCAAATGCAAATGTAGATTCACAAGGAAATCTGAAATGCAGCCGTGTGAAATTATAAATAGGTTTGATTTGTTTACATCATGCTTTGTTTAAAGCATTTACACCATATTGTCTACTGTTGACTCCATCATATTCAGGGACTCTCTACTGTATGTGCACCATTTCTTGGGTTTCCCCTCTCCCTATGTCTGTCCTATATCAGTGTGGGCCGGCTGACTTTGTGGGAGAGCTTAACTCTTATCAGCTCTTCATTATATATCATATCATAACTCCCTGCCATGAATTGCCAACAATTGGAGAGCTGTTCATGAGATTTTTCCAAATGGAAACTTTCACTCCCATCTAATGCTATAATGCTTATCTTTCATTGCGAAAACCGATTCATTCAGTTTCCATTGCAGGCTGATTTACCAAGTTCAATTCACCCTCTGCGATAAGTGGAGATACAATGGGAGCTATTCAGCTCTGACATTGTGTCAGGATGTCGAAACTCCCAAGTAACAGTTTGTCAGATGGAAGAAAAGAGATGGCCTTGGATTGTACTCATTTGTATCACAACTGTATTCACCAGAATACATGAAACAGTTCTACTAACGTGTCAACAACAAGAGTCTATTTTATCTTTCAGACGCCACAGACACATTTCAGAGGCAAGACAGCCTCTGCAGCTTCTCTGGTTCCTCTGCAAAATCATCTTACACCTGCTGGTCTATTTTCTCCTCCAACACTCCTCAATGTGCTGACACAGCTTAGAGCACAACAGGGCCGCACATATTTTCAGTGAATCGCATACACTGTTCAATGATTTAAGTAATCTATAAGTTCTTTCCACTTCTAGGAACAACCAAGAAATGCGAGATCATCGACAGCCCCAAACTGGCACATACAGTAATTGATGCCTTGTGTATCATTACTAGCAGTGAGAACAAGGCTTCTCAGGCTTTGTAGCCATCCATATGATGACAAAATCTTGCCTGTAGCATTCTCATTACTGGGCAGTAGAAAATGGATCAAAAAGGGATGGGAGTAGAGGCGGCAGACTGTGTCTTGAATTCACAATTGTTGTACAGGCTGTACATGTGAGACCTCTCAGTGTTTTCATCGCTTCAAGTTATGATTATATACAGATCTACTAATTAACAACAGCAAATACATTTTCAAAGAAGCATTTTAGTTTCCTCATTAGTGGAGAGATGCCTCCGAAATGCGCTGCAGCGTGCTGATCACAGCATCTCAACAACGCTTGAGATTCCACGTCGCAACAGGGAATGTGCCCCAACTATGTCCGGTTGAATGCAGGAGCAAGTCAGAATATGAAATAGGTGAGAAGATAAAGGACAAGAATGTGCCAAGCCTTAGTTTGTATAGTTTTGTTGTTTAGTTTATCTGTATGTCATTTGAGTCTACAATTATTTTTAGTTCTCTTTTACAAAAAAAGGAAATGGATTATAGATTTTACAGAACAACACAGAAATAAAAATGTAATGTTTAATTCGATGAGGAAAAGATAAGAACAGATATTTTTTGTAGATTTTTGTCTGAGAAATAAAGGAATCTTTTGTACTCTTCTTTTCAATCACATATTGTAAAGAAAAATGTACTGAATTGTTAGTTGAGTGTTTCATTATATCCCTAAGGCTATAGAAACATTTTCATCTTGTTTAAAATATGAGAAAGTCAACAGTATCATGAGACACGACATGTACTTCCCTGTTTTTAACCAAATCCCAGTCTTTTCTAATCTAACCTTAACCAACTCTTGGTATTAAAGTACATTTTGTACGCTTACCATCAATGCATCAATTACAACTTTAGCAAAACCTTGTTGAGTTAAAAAGTAGTTTGTAGGAGAAAGTCATATCCTACAGTGTGCAGGTCTTTAATTGTATTATTAAAATAATAAACCATCTAAATTACACAACAACTTAGCTTTAGACAGAGAATACACAACTAAATTTACTCTGCCAGTATCAATTAATTGCATCTTATATCTATAGAATTAATTACCAAACATAATAGAAACGTAATATCTTTATTATACACCTAGACTGTTACCATTCAGAATGCACAGTGCATCAGGATGATGACTGAACCCTTCAAGGCACCATCACAAATACTGGAAGCCATTTAATAGTCCTTAAATTGCCTCAGTATCCCTGTTGAAATGCATTTAGAAATAATCCAACAGGACAAGTGACCCATAAAGGTTCTCCTAAAATGTCATACTGTGTTCAACATGTGACACGTTTCTTCATGGACATCTCTCTAATATGACCAATTACAGTTTTTGTTATATTATTATGGAATTTCAGCATCACTAACAATATTAGAAAAAGGGTAAGAAAAATAAATAAAAACATTCAGTAAATATTTATATGCATTTCAATGAGCAATGGCTATTAAAAGGACAGAAAGGTGTGATCATACTGGGTACCTTCTATGTGTAAGCAGCCACTTTTATTTTTATTTTAGATAAAATAATTTGAATGCACCAGTTGCATTTCAACAGCCCTGTTTTTTTTTTTTTTCCGACAATTGAGAACACAACTTGAGGGACATCTCTCACATAACATTAAATCCCCAAACATTGATCATAGGTGTGTTAAGAATACAGAAATTACACATTCACACCCTTCTGGCTCCTACATAAAAATATATTTAACATGTAACTCTCTGGACACAAAATGTAAAAAAAGGTACTATCATGTTTCTTTAAAATCTGAACCTACCGTTTTGGCTTAATAATAAGTGCTCTCTGTAGGTGATTTTTTGTTAAAATGCACTTGGCAGATGAGTTAATGTCAGACAGTCTATAACCCTCCCACACAAGGAATTTGCCTTGCTTGTTTCCTCAAATATCTTTTATGTAGCAGCCAGAAGGGTGCGAATGTATAATTTCTGTCTTTTAAACACAATGATCACATAGATTTTTCTGATCTTTGTTTGCAGATTTTTTTTTTTGTCAGCAATGACTGGGAAAAATAAATAAATTTATATATATGCATATATTTATACACTATATCACAGACTTTCCCAGTAAAAACAGTAATACAAAAGAAATACAGATTTTAGTCAAATCCTCAATTATCACAGCAGCGTAGAGCAATGTGGAAAACTGATGAGGCACTCAAACATGAATGTTTTTCTAGTGGCTTCTATGGTATGTTTAGTGTTGGGATAACATGGTTCATTTGTTATGCCATTCACATGCTGAACTACAGTGAGTTAATTATTATATCCTGCTGTTTTTCTGCAATAAGACTTCATGCATTTTCTGGTAATTGTCTTATCTTGCACAACAGCTAAGTTAAACATTAAAGGATATTTAGGTGATTGATGGTCACTGCACAGTCTTCATGCAAAAAAGATAGAGAAACAGACACATTCACAGTCATAAGGCTGCAGTTCACAAGTCTGGTTTCAAATGCTTTGCATCGTTGTGTCTACAACGTGGCCGACCTGAAATGACACTTCTGTCTCCTGCTTCTTAATTGAGCAGACACATCCTCACAACAACAGGGATTTCTGCAGTTACTTCCCTGCTCGTTTGATACCTGTGCTCCCACACTCTGCAGAACCAAGGGGTAATGAAGGCACTGCCAGCTGCGAATTCATTCATAGATCATCTGGTGATTTCATTAATGCATGAAGACTTGCTGGGTAGACCGGTACCTCGCCCCCACCCCCCGGGAGAGCATGATTAATGGTGTTCCCCCCAAACTGCATCAGTTAGCCAGTGCTATCTGGTATTTGTCTTTACAAGATCGTATCGACTTTTGGGAGATCATGCAGAAAATGAACTGTCATGTGCGCAGGAGCTTGCTGAACGAAGGGTGGTAATACCTTCGTTCTGCAGACGAATAGAAACAAGCCTCAGAGTGGAAACAGATACCACACAGGGGCTGTGTAGATGATGGTGCACAGATACCTCCCTGGTCTCTTTCTGAGAAGAGAAGGCTTGTTCCGCCTTTAATAAGTATAGCTCCCCGCTTCTTTTATGGAAATGGGTTTTAACAGAGGTCTCAGAGAGGATATTACAACATATCAAGCTGTTCCACTGTTTGGTTACACCACATAATGGCATCATTATTTCTTCCTTTGCATGCAGATGGAGAATTTACAACTGAACACTGACAGCAGGCTTTGTCTTTGTACTCTGTAAATGGCTACTTATAGTCAGATTAACATCTAAGACCAAACTTCTAACACCCTTTGATTTTAAGAGGTTTTTCCCCTACATCCTTTGTGGCTTTTACACATTTGCATGGACTTCAGAAAGGCATTAAAACTACGTATTACAAGCTTCACTTTACATAATGACGTGTTTGTTGTTTATATGCACTTCTCTTCAAAGGCATTGTGACTCCTCTGATAACTGTCACATTTTTAAATTCCATACAGAGGGAAACTTTGATCTTGAAAATCCAATATGACAATGACTTGCATGGAAATCACAAATGATAATTGAAGCAAAACTTTTTTTTTTCAAACTTGCGGATGAGATGATTTTTAACTTGAGGTTCTAGAACTATGAGTTAGTCAAATATAGATATTTAGATTTTCAAAAGGACACGATCATCACATCATGTCATTTTTGTAATATTTTTGCAGTATACTCATCGTCAAGCACACTTTTATTATTGCACCTTATTTGGTGGCTATTTTCAGAACTGTTCCTCTTCCAAAAAAAAAAAAAAAATCTTTAAAAAGGGTTTTGTTTTTTTCCTTCCTTGTATGTAATTCACAGCCAAATCTCAAAAATCAGTGAAGTCACTGACAGGTAGTAGAAGTCATCCAACAGCCACTTTTAGGAAATCTAGAAGAAAGATATTGCATCAACCAGGCTGATAATGCAAGTTAAACCTGGGGCTGATTTTCTGACGGACCGGAGCTGAGCCCATAAGGGAGATCAGCAATCAACAACCAGTGGAGGGAGGGTAAAAGGAACACAGCCCTCTTATTGAGGTAATTCATATCCACCCGACAGGGCTGGAATGACTGCGTTGGGAAGATAATTGTGCCTGGAGAAAACCCAGCTCCAGGAACACTCGGAATTTTATCAGCAAACCACCTTCGTCTTCTGCCGATAAGGTAGGATATGAAAACTGGCAAGGTGCAGGTGGGGAAGCAGGGAGTGTCATTACCAGAGGGTCACTGCACACATGATAACCCTTCCTGCTCTTTTATTCCTTTCATTTTGTTTATGCTCTCCACTCGGTTGCGTGCTTGATGAGGTAAACACATTGGTCCCCTGGCTTTTGAAATCAATTTGATTCTGGATTTGTCTCCACAGACACCTGACGGACCCTGTGGTGCAGCTCCGTTACGGGGCCTAGAGGGGTGCTCTGGCTGCCCTCCTTCCCTTCAAACGCTGAAAGAGAAGCCGGTGATTAACCGTGACACAACAGCACTCCTCGCTAACTCACAGGCACGAGTAGAGATGCAGCCACAGCCTCTCCTCACCCTGCCTGCTCTGCTCTCCAACTGTGTTGCAGTCTTGGGTAGAGGCCAGAACTACGCAGTTTTTGGATGAGCCATGTTCCTGTGAGAGACTGTAAAGTAGGTTGAGAGGACAGCCATACCCACAAGTCTCTTCCTAAGCTAATGAACATTCTGGAAAATAATTAGTTGGATGCAGCCAAGTGTTGTCTTTGACCTTAGCAACCTTCATCTGTCTCCTATTTAACAAACAGCTCCACTTTACTGCTCATAATGGCTTACTTATCAACTACTTTTATTAAATTACTAGATTAATATAACCAGCATTACATTGGTGGTGAATAGGTTGTTGCCCTTAGAAACATATTACATTTGACAGCTAGTGTTGTAAGAAATATGAGAGAAAAAATGCCTATGACATGCCAAAAATCAAAGGTATTGATTTATGATATATACAGCGGAGCTTATGTTTAGGTCTCCAACAGTTACATGTCTGAAGTCATGATAAATAGCTGTTGAACTGGAAGACATCCAGGACTTAAAATAGACATTACAGGCGTAAGGGGGACGGGTAGGGGAGGGATTCAGGTGTTTTCTCTTTTTTCTTATCAGAGAAATTATGCATTGCGATGTATAGGCACACTGTATGAAGCCACTGGATTAAGGCTGCAACTAATGATTATTTTCATCATTAATTCATCTGTTGATTATTATTTGTTATTAGCCATGCTGATATGATATGAAAGTTTAACTTTAGTAGTAGATAGTTTTTACTAATGCTATTTTGGACTATGTGCATGTTTACTTGATAATCAATAGACAAATTATTTGCATACAAACACTGACTTTGCACGTGCATGCTGGTTGCAACAACAACAAAAAAAACGGGCCGCCAATAAAAACACTGTCATCACGAAGAAAACTAACTGTCAAGAAAGACTACCTTCCCACCTTTTCTTTATTTTACCGTTGAAATGCTGTCTCGATATTATAACAAGTTGTCAATCAGGGATAGGAAAGTATAAAAAATGTATATGTAAATGTATAAATAATAATGTAATGTATATGTATAAAAATGAAGACTTTTATTAGTACTTTGATTACTCCGCAGCTCATGGCACAACACAACATGTTCAAAACAGATCACAACTCTTCCTGTGGTTAAAGTTTTTTGTTAGTTTTTTTTCTTGTGTATTTAAGCCTACTTCTGATTCCTTCTGCAACCGATTTCTAATTTCTGGGTAACCTCACGCGGGCCGGACAAGGACAGCCAACCGGCCGCATGTGGCCCAGGTTCGAATCCGGCTCGGAGCCCTTTCCCGCATGTCCTCCCCTCTGTCTCCCCCTTTCACTCTGAATATCTCTCTATCAATATATATCTATCAATAAAGCTATAAAATGCCATATTTTGACCTTTAGAGTCACATAAGACTAACATGGGAGCAACGCAAGACTAGCGGGGTTTAGATCATTGCATCAACGAGAAGAATGGTTGGCCAAAAAAGGTTCACACAGGCGCTGGAATAAACATATATTTATATAAAGATCGATCTCAGAATTCATTAATCGATATCGGAAAATTAAATTTAATACAGATTTTTAAAAAATGTTTTTTTAACCCATCCCTATTTTGTGCAGCACAGTTATTCTACAAGCTATGGTCATCACTACCCTCCGGCCTGCTCTCCTCACTAGCTTCCTCTCTTTCAAACATGGTAGATGATGATGTATGCATCCATAAGTCAACAGCTGGCTTGGGGTCAAATGTCTCTGTTGTCATCTTTGACAAGTGGATGTGCATCAGAGGATACGTGAGGAGGTTTGTGGTGTGAGGAGTTCTTTGAGGTAGGGAGGGGCATTTCCATGGATGCACTTATGGGTTAGTAGAGAGAATTTGTAGTCAATCCTGAATGAAACAGGAAGCCAGTGGATTGAGTGAGAGATGTTTAATGTGGGTGTCAAAAGTGAGAGTGTTGAATCTTACACCGAGATTGGTCACTGTAGATGACGTGGTATGTTTTGACCAGAGAAGGTGAGGTGTGCTATGGGAGATGACCGGACCTGGTCTGGTGTGCCAACTAAAATACCTGTTGATCAACTATGTTCTTACTTTTGTGTGACTTGCCTTGAACCCGAAATGCTTCCTCACTATGGATGATGATGCGATTCTCGGGACAAACCCCTCTGCCTCGGCTGTGCTTTTCCATCACTCGCGCGTCTCACGGATTAGACAGGATTCCCATCTAATCAATGTGTCATCGTTGGATACATGAAACGCGTGTCTCACATAGACCCCAACATTTTTTACGTGTTGTGTCTCTTTTGTCGTGTTTAGTGAAGCGTTTTTTGTTCCTTTTTCACTCCACGCAGATTCCCCTGGCTCACAACAGTGGGCAGAGAATTAAAATCAATCAATATATACATTGTTGATTTTGATGTCCGAAAAGTATGTTGGTGCGGGAAAGCGTTGTGGTACATATGGTCAGCCATGCATCATTTACTTTGACCACACATGCGCACCTGTGTACCAGTTATGTGCACACCTGCTTATGAAGTAAATGTTGACTGCACAATTGTATGACTACGGAATAATGACACCATGAGTTTGGATGGCTTTTACTGAATGCCACTCGGTCTGATCTCCCGGGCAAATAAAGACTTGATTTACGTCGCTTATGAGTTGCGCCTGTACTTATGAAGGTAATAAAATAATATCATGGCACACTGTCAACAGCAGCTCATTAAAGCTTTGCTACTTTCATTTCCTTCTTTCACAATAAAAGATATCTGGAGCATTTTGTTAAAAAGCAAGTCAACAAAATAGCTTAGAACTAAACAAAATAGTTTACAACTCAATAAAATAGTTTACAGTAGCTATCCCCAGCTAGTGGAAGGTTAAGGTTGTTTTCTTGTAGCCAAGCAGATAAAAAAGGCTTTCAGACATTGAGAGGTTGAATTGAATGTGCTTGTTAAATTTGAAAAAGAGGAGCTGGCTTTCTGGTATCTCAGTTCCTAGAATTACACACCCCTTCATCAGCCGCAAACAAATATATTTGTGAAGAAATCCGTATTGGAGCAACAATTTCAAAGTTTGATCATCCAGTCTGATCTTCTGAAAGTTTGATTTTCCATTAGTTTGCTAGTTAGCTGACATAGCTGCAACTGCTCACTCTCTGGAAGCTTCTTTAATCGAAAAGTTTGTTTATGTTAATTATTGTTTATGGTTTCCAAGAATTTAAAAAAGGCTTCAATCTGTGCTGTAAGTGTGTTTGGCTCACAGCATAGCTGTGCACAAACAGCATCAGTGTTTCCCCTACATTCATTACGTACGCTGCTGCTGAAATTTCACATGATCATTAATATCAATGTGCCACTAATGATTTCTACTCGCACTGCGTGAGCACAACAATACACAACGTTATTTTCGACTTGTTTTGAGTCATCAACGAGCACATCAAATCCTGTCAGACCCTCTATATATTCTATATAGAGAGTAGCGTAGGTAACGTAACGTCAACGTAACATCAACGTAACAGCGTAGCTCCTTAGGGCAGTGAGCGGCAGTGAGCGACTTTGTCGCTAGATTAACCGACTTTTCAGTCCCCCCCAGCAACTATTTTTTTAAAAAGCAACCAGTGACAAATCTAGCGACTTTTTCTGTTGTTACTGGAGACTTTCAGAGACTCGTTCTTACTCTTCTTAATGAGCCGTCGGACCCCGCAGCTCGTTAAGAAGAATAAGAACGAGCCCTTCAGTCCTACCGCAGCAGTCTCTCCCAGCTGCAGTCACAGAGCCGGAGGGGATGTTAACCCCTTAGCGTCCAGTCTGCAAATAGCACATGCGCAAAGTTGCCGCTGGCTGGTTTACAGTCAGTGTCTCTTTAGCTGGTCCCGAGGCCGGATTAAGGAGGAGGGTTGATATTGTGACAAGAGACAGTGCACTTTTCTAAACATATTTAGGGTGTTTTTTACTCACTTTTTGTCTTCCCCACAATGTTATTCCTCTCTCCTATAGTGTCCATTACAAGTACATGCACATGGTAAATTATACAAATTAGGCGACAACATCATTTAGCTACTTCTAGCAACTTTTTGGACAGCCAATAGCTACTTTCCTTACTGAGGAGTCTGCAACACGGACACAGCAGCACTACTGCTGAAAAAAATTCTAGGGGAAACACTGAGCATTGTCAGGGAAGAACACAATATTTCTGATGAACACATGAACAAATAAAAAAAACAAAAACAGTTTTTAGAAGGATACCTTAAGTCATGGCATACTTAAAGCTGACATGATTTCTAAATCATCCAAAAAGTGTCTTTGGCATTGCTGTGCTGTAAATACTAAATAACTAACATAGACAGCACTACCAATAAACTGGCAATGAGATAATATTGGTCTATAAATCAGCCAGACCAATTCATTTGTTGTGTTTTACATCAAATTTCTTGTTTTATTGAACCAAAAAACCCAAAAGATATTTAGTTGACAAAAAAAATGCAAAAAGCAGCTCATACTCCCAGTTCAGAGGATGGAACAAAATAATATTTAGCATTTATGTGATGGATGAAGATTAATGACAATTAATTGATTATCCAAATTATAGTCAAGATGATTAACCTTTGAAATCATTCCCTTCATGAATAAATTGTGTGTTTTGGATATTCTACAGTGATATTTCATTAATGTTCAAAGAAGACAGTCTTCTCATTTGGGGTTCAGACTGTAATGTCAGCACAGCACCTGACATAATTTGCAAAAGGGCTCTTCAGCGGGTTGCTGTCAAAGGGGCCTGAACCCAATCCTCCTGGCTAAGGATCATCTCCTTAATTACCGGGTCACCCTGACAGTGAGATGAGGTATGATTTATAAGGGACATTAGATTTTAAGTGTTCATAACAGTAATAAGAATCCAGGACACTCAAGGATGATTACAATTATTTCTGTCATTAGATTGTTCGGGGAGGGAGAGGGATGTGCACTCATGGTCCTCTTCATCAGACCTGAGCTGATTAGTGGTTGTATAAATAATACCTGATATTTATGTTAGCCTACTTATGTAAGAGATGGGTTTGGCTTTGGTCCTGGGAACAGTTCTGGTACTTGTTTGTGTTGCATTTTTTGTCCTATCCAGGGTCCTCATGTATTAAAGAGTGCGTAGCTTTCATACTGAAAGATGGCGTACTCCCAAAACTAGAAAAGTACGTCCGCAAATTTACTTCCACATGTGTCAATCTGTGCTCATGCCAGATTCTGCGCACCTTCCCTTGATACATCCCAATCACTGTGGAATTGAGCGCACATGCACGAGCCACCAACCACACCCAGCTCCCCCTGCTAATGAATACCCAGATGACATGCAAATTACTATGAACCGCCGGCATGACCGCTGATTTTCAAAAGATCAATGGCAAGTCAACGCCTGCCTCTGCGCGTGAGGTGGACATGGTGATCTCCAAGGTGGAGCCTGGAAAAATGTGCGTTTTGGTGCCTCAGCTCTGGAATCAGAAACAAGGTGTCACTGTGGTTGTTAATGCAGCCAGATCAGAGACCCGCACCCTGGCAGAAGGGTCCCTCTAAACTATACCATCTACCACAGTTTACAAGCCACACTTTGCCTTGTTGTCCCGATTAAAGATCACATACGGGATCAACTATGCACCCCATCTGACTTATTCTGAAAGGAATCCTCACACGTTTTTTCTTCGGGGAGAGAGGGATCTGTGCATCATGTCATGGATTGCTGTGCACCTGCAGTGTTAACATCGGCATGTTAAACTAAAGGGGAAACAGTCAGCAATCGTGACTTTTAGACAGTAATTAAGGCAGGTTATCTGTGAAAAATTTGTTTCACAGAATCAGAAATACTTTATTGATCCACGGAGCAAAATTTTTGTATATATGTATATAAAAATTGTGAAAATAGTAAATATATAGACTTACGAAAATATACAATCTTAAAAAAACATACAGACTTCAACATACTATTATTGCACAAGTAAGCTACAATATACATGTGACATATAAAATATAATAATAGATGATAAAATCATCTATCTCATATTTAGAATGGGTTATTGAGGGTGGAAAATGACATTGCCCAAGAGCTATAAACTGTAAACACAATGCCAGTTGGATTAGTTTTAGTTTAGAAATATAAAAACACATTGTAAATACAGCATAAAAGACAGCTTGAAAGCTTGCGCAGCGGTCCGTACATTCTCACGGCAAGTTTACTTTTCATACATATTGCGTGTGCCGGAAAAAATGCATAGGTAATGTTTTTATGCGTACACTGTGTAGATACATGAGGCCCAAGGTTTTAATAATGATATATAATTGAAATGAAAAGGAGATTTCTAACTCCCAAAGAAATCTGCTGTGAAACTTTGGCTATAATCTCAACTACAAAAATAATCTTTTTATCACCACTTCAATGTGTTGTTCTAAAGGGGAAAACAAAATACGTATTTGGCTGTTTAATTTGGAGGACATGTTGGTGGAAAAATAGTTCAAGGTTAAAACATTTTAGATATATAAAAGTAGGGTGGGTGTAAGGAATCAAGTGTGGCAATATAAAAGCACATAACACTATTAAACTGCCCTGCCCATTTCTTTGTAAAACTGCCCACAATAACCTCATACACCTGGGGATGTAAAAGGAGAAGCAACCACAGTGTAAATTTTATGGCAGTTATATTGGCAGTATTTAACCTGATTGTGAGATCACTACAATCCTCAGAATATACATTGAAACCATGGGAAGATGAACATTTCTGCAATACAATTAGTCGATGAGAGAATACATTGCACCAGGAAAACGTAATACAACATTCCAGACCAACACTATGTGGCATCTTGGCTTCTGTCTGGAAGAACATAATATAACATGCATAGAACATATCTTTGTAGGCATGAATCTATTGCATTAACATGAGCAAGTATTGGTAGAAATGTCTCAATGTTTACCTTTGTCTATGAAGGTGTGTACATTTTTTCAAACAAGCCAATTTCAACATATCTGGAGTCGATTTATAAATTATTTTAGGGACTAGTATTTATCTTATTATATTGAATGAGTCTGGGGAACAATTATTATAATTAAATACAGTAATTACTATTATTATTATTATTATTATTTCAATGATATGTAATGGGAGTTCATTTACTGTATTTATAATTTTTATTTGAATATTGTCTCATAATTTGACTCCATGGTGGTAGTGGTGTTAGAGTGGTCATCCAGTGATCGAAATGCTTTCGATTCGATCCCTGGCCCGACAATCTACATGTCGAAGTGTCCATGGGCAAGATATTAAATCCAGAAGGCTGTGCCATCAGTGTGAGTGTGTTATCAAGGTGGCACCTTAGTGAAGGTCGCTAAAAACTAGAATAGCACTATACAAATGATATTTAATGTATTACAAAATCTTTCAAATGGTAAAATCTCTGACAATAAACAAATTTAAATAATCTCACTGTATATAGTATGTCACACCACCCACATCTATGTCAGACTGATCCAAGAGCAGTCAGTTAGCGAAGTAGATGAACAATAAATGAGTCAAGATAAGAGAAAGTGGAATCAGAAAAAATGTAAACTGCAACACTGCTTACTAAAAGTGCACTGAAAAATACATCTAAGATCAAAGATTTTAAAACAAAAATTTGACAACAAAAAAACAAACAAAGAAAAAACAAAAAATTTTTTTTAGAACATCTGAGAGTTTCTTTTGTGTGAAACCAAACAAAAGTAATTATCTGCAAACTCTATCTGACCCAAGCCTATTGTCTGGATTTGGAAATATATGACCTTGTTTAATTTTGCCTTTCTGTTTCCTCCTCCAGCTTCTAAAAGTCGAAGAGCGACTGTACACCAGAATTAGCCTGATTACTACAAACACGGAAATAAAGACCTTCAACGGAAAGTCCAACAGCGAGCTGACATGCACTAGTTTTTCTTACCGCCAGCCGAATAACTCAAGGTGAGATCAATAGGCGAGGCCCTTTCTACATGAGTCAAGTCTCCTGCGAACTACCCCTAAAGAGCCATTATTTACTACTTGCTCACGCTGCGACAAATGAACTCAGCATGGGCCCATTAATGTGTAATTAGAGAAAAGAACAAGACAAATATTTAACAGCACAAGTGATTCTGCTCATTAGATCAGCTTCAATGGGGGATTATTAATGGGTTCCAGGCTTCAGTTACGGTGATGAGCTCAGGTTACAGAAAAGAGTTATTATCATTATTATTCTTATTTAAATTTTAATTAATTATTATAAAATGAATCTGATCTTTTTGCTATGCAAAAATGTAACAAATATTTATTAATTGCCACTTTTATAGATATACATAGAGAGATTATTATATATTTTATATATTTCTATATATTAACAAATGTTTAGGTGGGCTTTTGATATTCCTGTTTAGCACTTTTATGCTCTGGAAATTCATGTTTACATAACATTAATTTAACAATTAGGCCAATTTCACTACTAATGAGGTAATCATACAGCCTTATTCTGACTTCTGTGGGGTGACTGTATAGATTTCTCCAATCGACAACTAATTTTTTTCAATTATTCTGACACCACATGAATGCAGCACAAATGTCCTGTCCCGCAGTGTTAAAGAAAGTAACAAAAAAATATTTTGATCCTCTCCAAAATTGAATGGGTTCTTCCATGGCCCATGTTACATCATGCCACCAAGTTCCACAAAAATTAAGCCAGTAGTTGTCCTTAAATCCTGCAGACAAACAAAATGAACCGAAAACATAACCTCCTTGGCGGAGGTAACAATGTGAGCCTGGATGTAATATACTCCTATACCGGTTTCTCTAAGAAGAAATCCCACTTCAAGCAACTAGAGATTTGGTTTCTCCCTCAAAGACATCTTTCCTCTTTTTATGCTGGCCTGAATGGCAATGCCAAATGCAAAATGGTACATCCATTTATTTGGAACCTATTTATATGGGAACTACACATCAAATTTCGTTGCTCTGTCGTTTGAGCTAACTTTACAAGCTATAGTATCACATCTTTATCTGTGTAAACAGAGACGGAAAACCTCAGCTCACACTGAAATACTGTTGCATGTGAAACAAGAAAAGTTGGTTTCACAAGGACTGCATTAAAGAAGATGATACCTGGCACGCTCCAGGACTTAACAGAGGTAGTGGAGTTAGAACTGTTTGAATTAGACACAGACTGTAGGGACTGCCTGCAGTGGGAAAACTACTCTCCACCCTTTACTTTCTCATGTTGGTCTGATTAAAATTAATGCACCGGTCTGGTTGGTTTGGCAGAGGTGAAGCTTTCCCATGTCTTGTAATGGTTAATTCATACGCTGGTTGCGTTTTTTCTTCATTTCACCCAGTAGAATTTTTGAGGTTGGTTCGCTCTCACCTGAGGAGGATTCCTTCCTGTCCATCCAGTCCTCAGTGGCAGTTGATCATGCTCCACAACATCCCCCATAATCCCTTGCTCTGCTTCCATTTGATGTCATCTTTTCCCGGGGATTAACACGAATGCCCTGAGGGTTCGCGATAAGCACGTCTTCTTAGAACAGCCCAGTCAATGAAAACTAGAATCAGGATACTTAAAAGTTTCACTTACACACATACACACAGAGATGCAGGCAAGCACACAAACACATTACCACCAGATAGAGACAATTATTTAGATAGGGTTTTGATAAACCATGGCAATTATCCGGTAAGAAAAAGGTGCACTTTCTGCTTGATTAAAAATATATAGTTTATGGACTTTAGGCAGCTTTAGATGTTAAATAAAATTTGAATAAATAAAATTGCGTTTTTCAGAACAGCAGTTGTGTCTGTCAGCAGTCGAACAGTGAGCCCTGAGGCTAGAGGGTGATGGCTGTGTATGCAGCAGTGTCTGGATAAGAACAATATTCAGTCAATTACACGATGTGGGTTTTTGCCGTCATCCCTGTGGACTGTGGATTTTTTAAGCATTTGCCAGCTTGTCCTGAAAAGTACTTATTTCAGAAGACGGCTGCACCATGGCATTTAGGTATTGGAATAATATTTGGTTTACAGCCCCCCCCCCCCCCCCCCCCCAAAAAAAAAAAAAGTGGATTAAGCTTGTAAGCCTCAGACAAAAATATCATTGCTTGGTTTAAAAGTTTATCTATTCAAGCATACAAATGGTAAACCCTAGAATGAAAGAGAGCTAAAACACATATCTATACAGGTGACAGAAATTAACAGAAGCAGCCTTTAAAGGCTTCTCAAAGAAGTGTGTTTGTCAAGCTGACAACAAAACCCAAGAGGAGGTAAAATTACATTACAATAGCTAAATGTGTAAATGACAAGTCAGAGAAGTAAACTGTATAACAAGACTTTGGGGCGGGCTGTTAAATCAGACGAAAAATGGTGCTTTTATTCTCAGACAAAGCTAATTGCCTGTGAACCAAACCATACGTTTAAATGCTATTCAGAGTTACAGAATGGGATTTTATTCAGACCGTTTTCAATTGTGTGTCACTGGCAGCTCAAAATTAACTTTTAGATAAACCACAAGTAAGGTGAGAGCACTTGTACACTCCTGTCAAATAATAGAATGAGACGCAGAGAGGATTGAAGATCAGCTTAATGAGCAAAAAAACAAAAGCGCATTAATACAGCACCCTCATGTTTTCCCAATTGAATCTGACACCTTGGTCTTCAGTCAATACGCAGTGATCAATACTTGGAGCATGCTGAAACCAACATTTTCAGACGATGCCAAGCATAAATCATTTATGTCATGGCTGAGTTATTGACCTCAAGATAGGAAAAACAAAAACAAAGTACATACACACTCATCCAATCTCACACACACACACACAAACACAGTCGGAAGGACTTGTGTGTGTATAAAGGAACGTTGTTACTCTAACATGAAATGTGACCACCATTTATAGTCCCGTCTTCTGTAATTCTTTCGCCACTTATGCATAGAGAAACAGGATAATTTGCATCTCTCTGGGGGACATCCCTACTGGGCTTTGTGTGGGTTACATTGCTCATGTTGGTCTGATTACTAAAAAAATTCCTCATTGCACTTCTAATCATTCAGATAAGAGTGGGCTGTTCTCTGGGAAAAAATAAATAATGAGGGACACACAAAAAGTTAATGAGGTTTTCCTGTACTACACCTCTAGAGGCAGGGGTCGGCTTAGCAGCAATGTCATTGAGCAGGAATTAAACTGGGACTGTTGTTTTGCTGTGCTATCAATTTATATGCTTTAATTGCATAACCAAACTGTTCTGCCAAAACAAGGCAAGCTAAAGATGCAGCAGCGTGACTGTGACCGGATGTTTTTGTATCAGTGAACACAAGCTTTCTTGCTGTGTCTCTTCCCCTGCACAACTTGCTCATACACATACACACAATAAGCTGTCT
This sequence comes from Centropristis striata, assembly GCF_030273125.1. Classification (NCBI taxonomy): domain Eukaryota; kingdom Metazoa; phylum Chordata; class Actinopteri; order Perciformes; family Serranidae; genus Centropristis; species Centropristis striata. The sequence continues at coordinate 14,356,374 of NC_081528.1, read as the reverse complement.
TGTTTTGTAGGTGCATTTCTTGCAAACTTTTAAACTAGAGCAGACACAAACTCAGTCCCAAGAGAAGCAATACATTAGCGAATACCCTTTAGCAAGCTGGGGACTATGTCCTAATAGTATTTTAAAGCAGCTGCACTTGGCAATCCATCATGGAGATAGCAATCTCAGTCTGTCCCCTCATACCGCAATAGACTTACCGTCATCACATACACGGCGCCAGCATATACATTTATGCACCAAGTAATTGTGGACTGCTTGGAAATACAGTGTGACCCGTGAAAATCATATAAAATGTGTTCAATCTCGATTTGATTACAGGTAACATTAAACTTTATCAGGAAGTTTTATCTTACCCACTTGGAAATTGGAGAGAAATCTGTGTCCTGCAGACCGGGTAGGCAGAATGGACTCTGCTCAAGATAATGTCATTCAAAGGGAAGCTGTCCCACTTCTTTCACACACAACTCATGTCCCCAAAACTGAAAGTGGGATAAAACAGGCTCCTGCTACTTCTCTGGGAAATGTCATGTGTGCCACCCCCCACCCCTCCACAAGAAAGGATATTTTTTGGGGGAATGACACTCATTTGAATTCCACCCACTGAAAAAGAGCAAGTATATTTACATGTACTTGGGGCGGCTGTGGCTCACTTGGGAGAGTTGGTTGGCCCCCAACCGAAGGGTTGGTGGTTCGATCCCTGACCATCGCAGCCTACATGTCGAAGTATCCTTCCTGCTCCCGATGTGCTGTGTTCATCGGTGTGTGAATGAATTCCCAATGGTGGCAGGTGGGACCATTTAGGGTAGCCTCTGCCACCAGTGTGAATGTGTGTGTGAACGGGTGAATGAGCGCAGTCTGTATTGTAAAGCGCTTTGAGTGGTCGCAAAGCAACTAGAAAAGCGCTATATAAGTGCAGGTCCATTTACCTACCATTTACATGTCAGACAAATAATTCAGAGTGAAACAAAAATTGATGGAGACAGGGACAGGAAAACAGAGAGATGAAATTCACTGCTTTATAAGGTTGACTCTTGGAATAGAGTTTACTATATTTACATCTGTGATACAATCTATAAACTGCAAAGTTAAAGTGTGAAAATCTGCCTTAAGATTTTCCCATGTTTACTGTTATTGTTCCATTTGTCAATATAATCTTGTCATGCCTGTGAAGCCTACTGAACTGAATGTAATTGATTTGAACAGAAGGGGAGTGTGTCATGCACAGGCAGACACACAGATAGACAGAGCACGAACAAAAATCTGACAGAAGATATGTCAAAATGAAAAATAGTACAATTTCTTTTCATCTGATTTTTTTTCTTTCTTTCCTTTGTTGTGTGGCAGAGGAGCAATGCTTTTCTACATTTCCTTTCTTTTGATATACTGGCATGATGAAGGCCTGCTTTATTCCCACACTGCTGTCTTGACTGAGTGATGTTTTGTTCAAAAGCGTGTTAATATTTTCATTTGCCTGATTGCATTGTGAGAAAACTCTTTCAACTCTGGGGAAGAGAAAGAGGGGAAAACAGTCTGGGAGAGTTTTACGCATCCATCCCCAGCCCGCACACCTCAGCCCTTCATTGCTGCTACCTTTGTAATTGAACCTGAGATATCAGGATGGGCGGCACTGATGCCAGATGCATACTAAAAATAGTGCTCTCTCATTGGACCCTCTCCTAGGGATGCCATTTTGTCATGCATAATGCATATATGCAAATACAGGACTAGGAAATGGATTACTTGAAAGGGCACCTGTGGTTCCCAGCTCAAAGATATACGCAACAGGGGAAATGAAGCGAACGGAGCTATCATTTAGCCGACGCACAGCTGTATGGAGAAGTGGAGAAACACTCTCAGACAGTGCTTTAATTCTGAAGTGGCTGATGACTGATAAATGGGGATGGAATCACAAGCAGACTTGAGGGTATACGCAGGTATATGGAGGGCACTTTCATCGTTTTTTCCGTGTTTGTGTACAAGACCATTAGCTTAATTACCTCTGCAATATAAATGAAAAGTTTCAGCACAGTATAGCACAGTATAGCATCAATCCTCAACACTACAATGACTTTCATAACAACAACATGATTAATAGCATGGGTAAACGTGGGGAACATATGGGAATGGAGAGAACAACTTAAAGCAAAGATCCCAGATGTATACCACAAAGACAGATTAGTGGGTTAGCCAGAGTTTACCATGTTACAAAACTGGCTCTGTTTTAATCTGCCAGTTTGGTAACGTATGCTGTAAACATAATCTAGTCAGGAAACAGTTATGTTCAGGGATTTGGATTGCAATTGTCTAAAAAAGTGCATTTGACTTATTTGGAAATAGCATCACTCCATAGTCAATACCCTCGTCAATCTAAGAGCAATATAGATTCACAGCTGGGGTAATAGGACCTATTTTATTCATGCAAATTTGTTGAGCCGTAACGTTACATTAATAATGCCACCAAATGAAGCCTAGTAATAACAATAGCGCTTATTGTAGGGGCTTTTTGTATTCTGTTGCTTGTTTTTTTTTGCCACGGGTACCTATTGTATATCAGTGATACAGAAAATCTGAAAAGGTCTTGGTTTTATTTTATTTGTGGGGATATTCTAACTCTCTGAACTATTTGTACTGTTCTCTGGCAATTTGTCAACACTGGCTCTAAAATAAGCCTTCTATCCAATCGCAGGCAGCATACATTAATAGTTCACTATATTATGGTGTTTACTTTACAGAAATGTATTTTTAAACTAAATAACTAAAGATATGATATAGTTATTATCTTATTTGATCAGCACCAGTATGGAGAAAATTAAAAGGACTTTTACTGCTCAAACTCTGGATGACCAAAATAACTCCAAACACTTAACTATTTTATTACACATACAGTTCACATCAGGAGCTGCTCAGCACATCCACATAGTTGTTGCTCCCTTAGTCCTAATTCTGACTAATTCTTTCTTAAGACCACACCAGCAGTAACTGCTAAGAGATGAGAGAAGAGCATCACTTCTTCTGTTCATTTAGTATTGTCAAGCCTATTTGAGAGTCAAAGAGGTTATGTATCTCACCTCTAAGAAGTAAAATACCTCTAAAACGCCATCAATCCAGGTGCCATGATGCAATTCATTACAGACTGATCAAAGAACATTAATTTATTCCTCAACAACCATTCCATAACTGCTTCATCACTTCATGACTGTGTGCCACTGTTGAGGCTCTTACACTACAACTACCTCAAGGATAAAACTATAGCAGGAATATTATGTGCCCTGCTTAATTCAATCCCAAGGCAGCAGAGAGAAAAAAAACTATGTTACCCAGCATTTCACTGCCAGCTTCACTCTGAAGCCAATTCTTTAAATACCTCCTGTGATATCCCGTCACCTACTCATGTATAACTTCTACATGGTGCACTGCTGCTCACTGTCACCATCATGCTCTTAAACTACAGCCATTGCATTATCCCCTGGCAACATGGTGATTAATTGTTAAAATGTGAATTCATGCAAATTTAAATCTGCATTGTGCATATAGATTTGAAGATTCATGAATAGCCGAATGTATATTTCATGTCCTAATCCTTACTTTTCACAGCATATGAAGTTCTTTAATGCCTGTGCAGATAATTTCACATGAATGCTAAATCTCCCCGTTTTAACAATTCCATCTAACTAAATCTTGTGAATTCATTTTACTGGGTAAATTTCAAAAACACCTGCTACCTTTTCTTCCAATAATGAAGCAAGTCTACAGCTGCATCTCGATATTTGTAGCTTTAGAATCACCGGAGGGAGATGAATAAGGTCCGGCCTCCTGCTGTGAAGTAATCCCTCTCCTCTCTGACAAGAATTCATCCTATACAAAGCAAACTGAGGCACACTTTCTTTTATTCTTTCATGTGGACACAAGAGAGCCACACACAGCCTCCTATAGAGCGTTGAAAGCAGACGAATGCATTGTTAGCTCATAACAAAGGTGACAGCTCCGACTCATCCACTCACTGCAGGTGAAATTGGGGTCTCATTCTTGACTCTGGCGGGGACCCTTGTGACTGGGGCTCAGATCTAAAAAGCCTGAATGGCAGCTACATGTGTGAAGCACGAGAAACAGGGAAGCAACAAGTCAAGGAACCAGGGTAATATCCTTAGTCACACATGTGGGTCTGTGCGCCTGCACTTTTGGATAAGTGAACTTCATGCACTGATGGCGTGAATAAAAATTGATTTTATTGTCTCTCAAGAAACATTGCAATTATCCTCTGTGTCTCCCTCCCATCTGCTGCTTCTTTGTGCTTGGGATACATAAGCTTTATACCGTATGAGTGCTGGCTGGAACTGAAGTGTTTAGCCTATAAGTTTCTGTCTCATCAGTACAAGCTACAGTATAGAAGCTGATTTCCCCAGTGTCCCCTGCATATGTAATGCCGCAGAGTGCACCCACACAGTAGGGTATGTTTGTTTGTATGTAACACAGTGAACATCAATTAGATGCACTGTGAGGATCTTCTTTTAACTCTGTACAAAAAACAAATTCCTTTTCAGTTATACAAACACCTAACAACTCTATATTAGAGCCCAAGCAAAGAAAAAGAAAAAAAGATTAAATTTAATTGATTTATCAGCCGATATTAATTTTTTAAACACATACAATTTTTGATAGCGATCCTTTATAATTAGTTAACAAATAATTAAAGATTTGTACTGAGGAGGTAATTTTCGAATGGAAAAATGAACTTATCAGTGCTCTCCTGTAGTCAAACTATGTATATGGCTGTAGTCTAACCAAGGAAATGTTGGTCGACTGAAATTATACCTACATCTCCCTCAACCAATAGTTTGGGGGCACCACGTTATATCTAGATTAACTAAATCAGCCACAGTGCATGAGCGCACTCTACCTGAAAGAAGCATTTTTTCCCCCTAAAGACAGCTTAAGTTTTAAATCCTTTGCAATGGGAGTGGTGTGTATTTATACAATGCTACAAGTGCCAGCAGTGTGACGAGCAGGCTTCTATTCTGCACTGAGGGCATTTTATGTTTGTATCTAGTCACCGATGGCTGAAAAATGTTAAACTTTGGGTCAAACAATGCCACTCATTAATGTCACCCAGTTGTTCAATCACAGCAGAGAAGGGGCGGGACAAATAGCAAATACTGTCAACAACAACAATACAAGAGAAATGACATCCCTGATTTAAAAAAAGTTGGGACGCTATGTATAATTTAGCTGAATATAATCTATAAATTGATTAATCACATATCATTTTCTAATTCCCAAATCCCAAATGTTTTCCTCATTTTCCGTGATAGGAAACTGATTATTTTTCTATGTTTTTCACTGCTATCTTATACTTTCGCTATTTTCTGATATTTTGTGGATGGAACATGTGATTAATCAAGAAAATAATAAATAGATCATATAGATTTGAGAATAATGCAGCCCTACTGCATTTGTGGATCCATGTCTCTGTGTGCCTTTGAACAGATGTTGGTTCAGGTCCTTAAAGGTGTGTCTTTGTCCATGTAGGTGTTTGAATGTGTACGTGTTTGTGCCCACCTGATCTCACAGCCAGCTGTGGCCATTAGCCGGCGGCTGAGCCTGTACAGACGTGCAGGTCAGAGTTCTGATCTAATCTGGAGGATCTATGTCTGATGAGGTCTCCACTGTAAACAGAGTGGCCGGCCGGAGCTAGTTGCAGAAATCATGGAGCCAGTGGGCAGTGGGGATGGAGTGGGCAGGCAGACATTAGCACAAGGGTAATTGCTGTCCCCACGGCAGCCCACTGAATGACATCTAATATTGCTGGGGAGGGCAGCTAACCATTACCTGGTGTGGAATAAGAGCTTTTTCTGATTGCCACTGAAGTCCAATTGGGTTTGAAAATGGTTCATCATACATCCCGGTCGACCAATTTAGCCTCCTATGCTGTTGTGTCTGAGAAAGGTACGGCAACTAGATTATTGATTGTCCTTGAGATTTTTCATACATTGAAGTTTTTTTCCCACAGACTTTGAACTGACAGGAGGGTTGTTAAAGTGAAGAGGGTGACTGCTGCATTTATGGATGTGGTGTATTGCAGAGGCAACACAAGTCTGATAATTGGGGGCCTTTGGCGACTTAATCTAACCGTAGGCTCTCTCAGCTGTGCACGATTTGAATTCACAAGAATAATGTGCTCCATAAGCAAAATATGGTCTCAAATGTGCTTTGTGTTTGTTTGCAGTGAGTTTCATCATTCTGTAGTGAATCATTCTGACATATTAAACATGCTTTGATCACTCTTTAAGGAAAAAAAGACTATTTTCTGAAAAATATACTTTTTAAATGCAAGTGCCACAGCTCATGCTTGCACAGCTAAAAGTTTTGTATGAAGAAAAAAGTGTATCTCATGAATATATCCCCTAAGGGAATTTGCAGGATTATGGCTTTGTGATAAACAGATGCCGCAAAAAGAAAGAGTGAATCAATGAAGCCATATATCGGAATGATGAAACACTTACTTCACAGCTACTGTTTGCAGAAGACTTGTGAGCCAGTATAAAGCTGTGTTTTATTATACGGAGAATCTCCTCAGTCCCAGGTGAACTTAAAATCACTGCACTAAGCACACCTATTGCTAATTTTGCTGTCACCAGGTAGTTTGCATTTCCACTTGCCTGTATAATTCTGAATGCATCTTTTGCAATACTAATTGCTGTCATGTATTACTGAACAAAGTTTCTCCTTTCCTGCTTGCCAAAAAGCTTGAAATCAAGCTAGAACTCCATCTGCCTCATAGCTTCCAGATCAACTATACAGCTGCTCTTCAGGCCCTCGTTGATGTGCAGATGTGGGATTTCATTTATAAAACTTAACCAGGCTATGAATTCCTCCTAAAACTTGGCAATTAAAATATGTGAAGGTCAAAAGTTTACTCATGCTTGACAATTTAAACATGATTGTGATTTAAACTTAAAAGCCTGTAGATGCAGCCCATGAGAACTTTAGGTTTTTGATTGTTTCCCTAGTGTTTGTAGTTTCCCACTTCCTATGCATACATTTTGCTGTGAATTTAGTCATGGGTTGTACCCAACTCTCCGGTCTCTGATACTGCAGTTGCTTGAACAACTTCAGCATGTGGCTCCTTGTGTGCTACACCTGAAGAAATGGCCCCTCTAGCTGCCTTTGTGAACCAAAAGATGGAGCTACCAGCATCTTATTCAAAATTTACAAGCCAGTTCCTCTCATCAGTGCAGCAGTCAGTCGTGCTCCTCGCAGATTCAACTCAGCAGCTGGTCTTGCCTCAGCGGCAGAGTTGCTTTATCTTGCGCCGTTCTGGGCTACAGTTCAACCTCTGTGTCAAAAACAAGAGTGCATAGTTTCAACACAGGAGTACGAATCAGAGTGTGCTATGCTGTTAACACTGCAGTAACTCTCCAGGGCTGGAGGTCATTTCTCAGCAACCACTGCTGTATCCTCCATGGTGCTGCTGCAGGCAGCCTACATTAACAGTGTTTGGTTGACAAAGGCTTTATCTTTATTAAGGTGTTTTTCACTTTAAATTTTAATAACAAAGTAAAAAAATGCAAAAAAGCTATGACTGTCATTGTCTTTTCTTTAATTCATGTGTTTAGTCGTGTTTTGGGCTTTGTATCAACTTCATCATCAATTTGTCATTGTTTCTGACTTCTCCAGCTAAAATTTAAATGTTCCCCATTACATTATTGTGGCTCTTAGTAGACTAACATCAGTGAAGATCACTCTCTGTCAAATTAGAGAAGGAGGCTGCAGCAGTATGCTTATAAACAAACCAATCAGTCAGTCATTCTGTCTGTCAGGAGCCAGCTGGACCAGGCAGCAACCAGGCAGCAACCCAGCGCTGGAGGGGAATTGGAGGCGAGGAAGACACGGTGTAAGATTATCAAAGAGAGCAGAGGGCTGTGTGTCTAAAGGCTTAGCAGAGGCACACCAAACACCAACAAGAACTAAGGGGGTGGGGTGTGTGGGGGGTCATTTGGGTGGCAGAATGAGTGGGAGAAAGACAGAAAGAGAGAGAGAGACCAAGAGAAACACAGATAAAGAGATGTGCTTCTTAAATGATTGAGAATGAAAGCACCTCTGCTGACAATCACATGGGAATTGTATGTCTGTGTGATTAGGTGTGTGTGTGTGTGTGTGAGAGAGAGAGAGAGAGAGAGAGAGAGAGAGAGAGTGGGAGAAAGACAGAGACAGTGTGTGTGTAAGATAGAGAGAGAGAGAGAGAGAGTCTTTGCATGTGTATCTGCACAGCAAGGCACTCACATGGGAAGTTTCTCCCGGGGGCTGTTGTTTGTTTCCTATCTGTCAAATCGCATACAGGAAATATTCTAAACATATTCAGACAGACACCTAGTTGGTGATGGTGAACTTTAGAGGTCACACAATCTTCAGGGGAAAACAATGTTTACTGTGCCAAAGATTTTATGCAGAGGAGATTATTATTCATAGGAGTTTGTATATGTCCGGTATTTTCATTCTATAATTTTTTTTTGTTTTTGCTTTTTCCTTGATTATAGAGGCAGCAAGGCATAAACAGACATTCACAAAACTAATAAATCACAGGTTTGGCTGTCAGCCAACAAACTATCTGCACATCTACGCATCTCTACATGTGGTCCAGATTTCGATGATTTTGGATGAGCATTATCCTCTCCTACAGTTACTGTTTGGGGATCCCAGCAGATAAGTTCAGCATACTAATTGGACTTCTGGTCCACAGCATTTTATTATCTCATACCCTTTCTGAATGAGAATGAAATCCATTTTTATTCATAATGTACAATAAGCAAGCAAGATGTCCTGTCCTGCAGACATATGAACAACAAACTTAATAACATTACTGACAACTTTCAATATGCAGCAGTGTTGCATATTAACAAATGTCTGCAAGTGGTATGCTGCCAGACAAATTGTAAGAGCTTACAACAATTCTGACAACCAATAGTTCTTAATAATCTATTTATCATGCAAAATGCCAAACATTTGCTGACGAACCTTCAAATTTGTTTATGATTTTATTACTGTCATATCTCTGAAATGTATTTTCTTTGGGTTTTAACTATTTGTGGACATTTACACTGAGCTATGGTCTCTGATATCACCACGACCCATCTGTGTGTGTGGTGGTTTGTTAATCCACAGTCTCATGTCGTCCAGCTTGTGGATAGGAGAGCAGGCGCTGAACAGGATTTTTATGTAGGCTCGCTCTTAGCTGAAGCTGGATCCAGGTTCACCAGCCTTGCTTATGCTCTCTCTCGCATCGCTGCCTCTGACTCCTCTCTGCCATAGTTCCCTGCGTGCTTCCCTGAGTGAGAAATCTCTGCTGAGAATGACCTAAATCAGTGCTACAGTCTCTTCCACGCGGAATCTCAGTATGTGTGTCTCTTAATTTTAGTTTACTACAACTGCAAACTGCTGTATATCAACAGTCTCGCTGTATCTATTTCTCAATCCTCTCTGAGGGAAGACTGGACACTACAGTGATTCACTACCACCTCTCGAGGCAAAAGTGATTGAAATGGTCGGGGCAAATGCTAATTTCAGGAGATCTTTTACAATATTATCATTTCATAACATTTTGTTGATGATGGTAGTTCATTTTTAAGACAAATATAAAGTAAGAATCTGTCAAAATCATACATATTTTCACCTTAAAGTACTTAGAATAAGATTTTTACTGTAAGGTTATAGCCTGAATTTAATTAAACAAACAATCTTAATAATTCCTCTCAATGGTAGTCCTAGATATGTTTGACAATGACACATGTATTTATAAAGGTTCTGCTTGTGGTATTTGCATTTACATGATGCAATGGCTTTAAAAATTCAAACTTCCACCAAGTCCCCATCTTAGGATCAATGCTTGTGTCAGAGCTTTCTCTCCTGTGCCTCCCTATTTTCACTCCAACAACTGAAAAAACTACACAGTGAAGTTAAGTGGGCCACCCGACCCTTCATACGAAGCTTAAGACATTTTCTGGTATCAGTTAAATTTAGTCTGCTAAACCTGTCTGGCTGTTTACCCTGTTAGTAATACAGTGTTTTACAATCATGGATTCTTTTCAAAGGGTATTTCCAACTCACCTTGGAAAATTGGAGGATATTTTAAGAAAAAAAAAATGTTGTGGGATAAAACACAAGAGAAGACTGTGACAAATCTGCTCTCCATGTGAGAGTCTGTTATGAAGCTCAAGAGAAAGCTTGTAATAATTTGAACTTGCAGCTCTCTTTGCTTGCAGTCACTGTTAGGACATCAGAATTTACCATCAAATCTCATTGAAAATTAATGCTATTCAGATTGTTGCCTACTGCCCAAATCTAAATGTAGCAGGAGATGAGTCAAATGGTTAGAGGAGAAAGATGTCTCCTCTTCACCGAATGAGCTGCCCTGTAGCTTAGTCATCCTTCAAATGTCACACACGCACACACAGAAGAAAAAGGCTTGTTCATTATCACTGCCGGTGCATGTAAATATGATAATTAACACTGCAAAAATAAATAGTTATTATGACCGTCATCAAAGCCAATTTTTATCTCCACTGACATGCAAAGAGGAAATAATGTCAGAAGTCACGTTTTCAAGTTTGTTTTTGCATGCTTTCACAGGAATCAGGATCCTACAGCTTGTAGGGTTTTGTTGAGTTGGCTTTCCACTTAGTGCCATAGCCTGCTAATAAAGATTTGAATTAATGCAACAGTGTTTAATTCCCGTTCACACGTTTGCCACACACACCGTCTACAGGTATTTCAAACTGGAATTAATTTCCACAGTGTCAGCAGTCACCCCTTACCTACGGGATAGCTCCATTTCCTCGGAGGCCCCCTCTACGCCTTGTTAGCCAGAACGCTGAATGTTCTGCAGACCCTGCAACACTGTCAACCTCTTCAGAGCTGTCTAAAAATCCCCACAAATCACCTCAAGCATCTCCTGCCACTTTGCTCTTAAATTCAACCCCTGACAAATTCCCAGCCCATTTTACCTCGTACCAACAAGAATGAATGGCCTGTTGTTGGTGTGGTACCTCTGTCAAACAAGTGGGGGCACTGTTGCATTTCTAAGCTTGTTTTCCCATGCAGGACACCAAAGTGATGAGGTGCAGGAGTGCCACAAATATATTCTGTGTTATTCATGGTTGCAGGCAGAGCCCCACTGTTTAGGGAGACTTTGGTCAAAGGTTTGGGCACAATTTTCTGTTCACACGTACTTGCCAAAGACCTTTTAAGGTGCAAGTCAGCATGCCGCCTCACACCAGAAACACAGACAAAAGGAGAGAAAGAGAGAGACAGAGACAGAGAGGGAGAGAGAGAAGAAGAAGAAGAAGAGGCAGACTTGAATTCAGGATCTGTGGGTGCTGCAGTGTGTTGTCTCCTGAAGCAAATGAATATGACAAGTTCCTGCCGACTCACTTTGCAGACAAAAACCAAATCAGTTGTCGCCAAGCCAAGACTCTGCGTTGGAGGTGCTCTCCTCCCTTCACAAAAATCACCCACAAACAAGGCAAGTCGAGGTAGGCTGTGAAGCATCTTTCAACAACAAGGCAATTCAAATGGCTTTATCTGAGTCATAAAGGCATTAGGACAAGATATTAAAGAAACACAAGGCAATATAGAAACATACACATGGAATCGATTAAAAATGATTAGAACAAAGTAAAATGAGAAGATGAAAATAAGATGAAATAAAGAAATTCAGATTAATAACTACATCACAGCTACAGTGCAGCATAAGATATGAAACAGGTGGCAATCATTTTCTTTTCCCTAGACATCTGCCATTGTAGCAGAAAGAAACAGAAAATGTTGAAAGACAAAAACGCAGTTTTGTTTTCTTAGTTTTATCTCAACACAAATGTTTAAGTAGAGGAACTCTTGTTTAAAGAAATTAAAGAAAGACTGCTGACAGTCTTATTTCCCCCCACCAACAGTGGATCAAAAATATATAGTACAATTCTAGCTGTAATATTTTGAAGTTGACATTTAGAGAAGTCAAATTCCAGGTAAATGTTATTAATGGTGCCCTTTTATAATTGTTTACTTAGTTATGGAAAATTAATTAGCAGCAACAATTAAATGTTCATCTCTTCACTATTAAGTTTTTCACATAATTAGGTTAACATTTAAGCCAACACCCAAAAATAATTTCCTACCTGTAATGAGCAATTGGTATCAGTATTTTGACTGCAGTCCCAAACAGGGACTCTTCAAAATGTCCCTTAATCATATCATGTTACAACTGTTACACGGTTGTTACGATATCCAACTAGTTCAATGCATTTTATCATCATTCAGGGCACAGATAATCTCTCCCTTCCTGCTAACCCTCACTCCACTCTGCTCAGATGATAGTCATGTCGTGATGTATTACAGAACACAATGACAGCATGACATGAATACAAAATTACTTGACATGTTCATATAGAATAAAGTGGTGTAAGATGTATGTAGATGACACTGTGCCAAACTGCCAGCCATGCTTGGAGCTAAGTTTGTTTTACAAATGCCACGCTAAGCCCTTTCCCCCACGTCCTGCAGTGTACCGACAGATAGCTAGTGCCATCAATCAGAAAATCCCATGATAGTACTTTCCTTTTTTGTCTGATCAAACCATCAAACTCCAATGTCTCTGAGGGAGGTGATTGGCAAGGTGATGACTGTGATGTGACAGACAATGAAAAAGGGAGAGAGAGAGAGAGAGAAGGAAGGAGTGAAGGAACTAATTTACCGCTGAGCATAATTCATTTAGCGCAATATAAAGTGCAAACGTTATGTGTTAAACGGTCGTTATGACCAAAGTCACCAACAGCTGACCTTTAACCTAATAAAGGTCAGAAGTCAGGGACATCAACAAAATAAACATAGGCTACTATGTCACTATTGTGTTGCTGTGATATCGACTACCAGAAGGGCAATCATTGCCATTATAAATTGTGTCCTTGTGACCTTTATCCAGAACCTTCCCACTAAAGATAATTGCTGATGTCTCCTTTCACAGAGAGTAGGCTGTAGAAAAAAAACATGATACTCCAGTCAATAGACTATAATCATAAACAGGACAGCAAGATGTGCAATGTTCCATGCAAACACTACACAATCAGTATTTAATGGAAGTTGATGCGAGCTATCAACACGCTCACTCACTTTTGAGAGACTTGTTGCATGGATTGACTGACTAAATCCATGTTGTGATGTCAACTACATTGTAAGAGATCACAATTTTATTAACTTAACTGAAGGGCAATTGAAATGCTTGTCATACTGTGTGTTGTGCCATCACTTGTGTTAATTGGGTCAGGATGGAGAAGAGGAAATTTAATTGTTTGCCCACTGACACAGTTGCAGCAATTTATTTTTTGTGAGGTTATCTTATCTGTGCAGTCAAGTGTTTTGGAAAAGAGCTGAACCTATTAGCTGATTATTCAATTAGTCCATCTACAGAAAATTGAACTGCAACTATTTCTGAATAATCTTAGAACAAAAATGGCAAACAATTTGATTGTTAGCCGGACAAAACAAGACACTGAAGTGATTATTTAGGGCTCTGAGAAACTGCTATTTTTTTCTACTTCTTTGACATTTAATAAGGGCTGTCAAGGTTGACCCACTAACCACACATAATGCATATTTGTTTTCCCACCACTAATTATTTAACACAGACTGTGTTATGATAACCCTTTGCCCAAAGTTGGATGGCAACTAGCAAGCAATGGATGAAGAAAAGGGTATTCTGAACAGAAAGTTTAGCTACAAAGCCCTGCCATATGGGTCTATTGAAGACCAGTATACTACCAAAGTTATTTACATAATTTTATATAATTTGTTAGTCAAGCACACAGCTAATGATTTAGAGAGTCCCATTAGCACTTAAAAATCTAGCTTGTGGCAGGCCAATTAATACTGAGGAGGACGACGTTCCACAAGAAATAACCACCACTGTATCACAGGGACACAACTTGTATGAGCACCCAAGTAACAGAGTTGGGATAAACTATGCAGACTTTTAGCAGAGACTATGGGACTTCACTTAGCAGTATCAGTTATCTGGGGGAGACAGCGCATTAATTTGACCAGCAGTGGGAAACATTACTAACCAGATGTAACTTCAGTTTTGAGTAGTTGCTTAGCCCTCTTAACTGCTGTCTGTAATTAGTTCCCAATAATACATCTACAAACATTTGTATAAAGCAACCATATTTGTCCTCATGTTGATGAGAGTATTAAATACTGGAAAAATTATTTGTGATTAACTACATGGACAACCATGCAATTTATCCCTGTTAAATATTTTAATTAATTGATGGCCCTACTACAGTGCATTTAAGAGACTAAATGATTAATCAACCAGGCCTTTGCTTGAATATAAATGGCAGAATAATTAATAATAAACAAAATTGTACATGGTAACGTCAGTCAATAAAAATGCATCAAAACAGTGCTACAACAGCTAACTCCAGGATGCCTTTGGAACATCACCACTTTTATATTGCTCTCTTTTTATCATTATTTGTTGATTAGTTAATATCAGCCAATATAAACCTGGTTGTTTCAATTGGTTGGTAAATATAGTATACACTACAGAACTGTGCATCTTATGCAAGGTCTATTATGAAATGTCTCTGCTAATGGTGGCATAATATAAAGATTACATTCTCCAGGGACTTCAGTTTTAAAATAAAATATTTTCACTTTTCCTATAAAAAAGGAGACACATTTGCTATGTGTTGCATTGTCTGCCATTATGGTAGAATGGAATTTTAAGAGTCAATTTGGTGCTGGAGTTAGAGTCGAAGCTAAGATGGCAGCATCAAAATTACACTGGCATCACTGCAAGTCATGAGCTGAGGCTCTGCAGCTGCGTCCTAAATCTCCCTAGCAACCACAGATGGCATTGTCACGAAGGTTCACAAGCTGTGGACAAATAAAGGTTTAACAAGTAACAGCCAGGGAGGAAAACAGGACTTAACTGTAAGACAGATGTAAGTTTTATTCTTTAGTTTCCTTTACTGAGTGGCTGGAATCAACCATATGTAAATAGTGGGACTAATGAAAAACAAAATCACATAACTGAAATGACCCTTTTCCAGTAAAAATAGGGCAAAAATTAACCATAGTCTACTGTATTCATTCAGTTTAACTGTCGGCTACTTTGTAAGAGTTTCTCTGCTATCGTTTCCCAAGAGGTGAAGACGTTCAATATGGCTTCAAGCCGTGTTTTCTACACAGGGACTTGGAACTGGGTCTTTCGTTTGAAGGGCAATTTCCCTTAGTTGCTACACAGACTTCTTCTCAGGTTTTCATATGATTAACCATTGTGCTGTTTTTGACCACATGAAATATAACTGCACAGGTAAAAGGTAAAAAAAAATCCTTTCAATTTTCTGTTTTTGTTCAAGAGTTCTTCTCCTCAAATTCCACTATCTCTACATCCAAGTTTTAGCACCGCCCAAAAAGAAAAGCCATAGAAAAGAAAAGAAATAGAATATAAAGTAAATACAAAGTAGCTGGAACGTTATTTCGGAATGATAATAGGTGCAGCCAGATCTTTTTCCAGCACTAACAGAGCTTTGTGAAGATAGGTCTGGCTATGCGAGAATAGAGGATATATATAGCGTGATCAAATTGATTTATGTGTCAAGAGTATGATTTGATTTTAAATATACCTATTGGCAATGTTTTTAATTTTTTTTTAACTTAACTCAGTAAGCTGACTTGCTTACAGTTTCCATAGCAGCTAATACAATATATTCATTTAAATGCCAGCGGCATAGACATCACCAGAGTTTTGCTTTGCAATGACACTATTCAGTATGTTTATCATCCAACCTGAATGGTTTTATGTATATATTTTCAGGGCCAAGAGCCGATACACAGTAGATGGGGGGGTGGGGAGGATAGTTCTGGGACACGATGATTCATGATGAACTGAACAAAACACCTGTTATGTGTGATGCCCACTTGGTATGCACAATAACATAACTGCACTCACATTTTTCAACCTCCGAGCAAAGGTTTAACAGGATTTGTATTCCTTTAAGTGTCTGACACAGAGATGCTATATGTCCTATATACACTAGCTATCTTTTATAATCATGTTTTATTCACTCTTTACCTTTATTTTGGTATAAAATATCGCACATTTGGTTAGCTAAGATCACATTTGCTTCTCTTTATGAGTCACAATGACTGGCACATTCTCTCCGAACCCAGACACTTAGCCTCATGTGGACTTACAGCCTTCAGATCTCAAAAATGTGTCATCCAAGTTCGTAAGCGTTCAGCCCTGTAGTCCAGAGTCCACACAATGGTATTCAGCCTTGGTGTGAGTGACTCATAGCTTATGCATACTCAACTGACTGCTACTGCTCATCTTTATTATGTGGGCCTGGATCCATAAGCAGTACAGCAGTGGCTGAAATTGTAGTTTGGAGATTGATGCAGCTTTTGTAAACAATTTTAGGAAAATTCTACTAGGCTACTACTGGCACTACTACAAATAATTACTACAACCAATAAAAGTGATAATAATAACAACAACTGAGCTAAAATGCAAATTAAGTCTATACTGCTACATGTAGGTGGGTGTAATGTTTTTCTGCTATGAGCAGAACTCATTGAGCTGAAAACTGACAGAGTCATACATTTAGTCAAGCTACACACATACATGGCAAATGAGATGTTTAGGCTGTACAGTCAGAAGCAATAATATGAATATATTCTTCAAAACAGCACCACATGCACAGGCACGCTCATTTGTCTCATGTTATAAAAGCATTAATTGCATGTCAACAGCCACATGCCCAACAGCATAGACAGAAAACCACCCTTGACACACTGAACTGTAGATAAAGCTGCATAAGCATACAAATTTAATTAAAATATTCCCAACCTGCATACCAGAGATAAGACAAGATTAACACCACTGTATATAGTATATAGGCTGAACAATACATTTTAGCGACTAAATGCTGTAATAGGTCTTCATTGTGTCTGTTTTGTGTTTGGTGCTTGACTTGATTTGATTTGATTTTTCTGACACCATGATTTTTACTGAAGGTGGCCATTGTGAGTGCTCTCTGGTGAACAAATTATGTAATGCCTCATTGTTTCTAAACTACATAAAAAACCGCAAGGTGGTACATATGAGCTGACATATACACAGATAATAATATATCTGTGATTTGGTAATATCAGCCAATATAAACCTGGTTGTTTTAATTGATTGGTCAAGACAGTATACACTACAGAACTTGTGAAATTTCACAATTGTTACATTACCAATTCACATGTGGCTGATATTTCTTCCCTCTGAAGAAATGCACGTAAAAGCGTGCATTATAGTCAGATTTTCAACTTTACGGTGCTCATTGAAGGGATAATGTGTGATGAATGCAGACAAAGCAGCAAAGTGGCAATAATACAACTTGTATCACCTGCAATACTTACAGACATCAAATGTCAGAGAAGGGCATGTTGTCATGGACTTTTGACTGTGGCACATTACCAATAAAAGCCTTTGGCATTTTAATTAAGCCATCCAAACCTATTATTGTCATTGTCAACATAGTCTCCTGGAAGCAAAAGGGATCCTGTTTGACACCTCTTAAATATACTCTAGAGGTGGAGCAGTCATCTCTGCTGACAAGAACAATCATTTCAATTTCAATTGAGGCTACAATTACTGAAACATTTAACCCTCAATTCACTCATGTCATTCACCAGAATCAGACTCACTGTAGTTTTCACATACTTGAAATGTCTTGGTGACATTTCTGACATACTGCCATCTAACAGTCTGAATACTGATACAGGTAGTGGACCCAGTACAGAGTACATACTGCTTCACATAGTCCTAATGCAAGACCTTACATGTGCAACGGAGCAAAGGCACTACGATGTGAAAATATTGGCAAAGTCCCAGCAAGACAACTTGTCAGCACACAAATTGAAAGATATCATTTCATGCAGTTACTTCTTTATTCTTCTTCTACAGTCTGCATGTATGTATAATGCACGGGGCTGTCACTCCACTACTGGAAAAAAAATACACATTGATGGACCCAGGATGTCGAATTCACTTTGAACTTTAAACAACATGCTGGTGGTGTCCTACACAGACCTCAGCACTACCTGTGAATGTAAACTAGGTTAGAGTATGTGTTTTACAGCGCACGTCTCATGCCTAAAACACTGTAAACATCGCTGCCTACATGCCCGGGAGGATGCAGGTCAGCAGGTTGCACAGTATGATGACACTCTGCTGCTCTTGTAGTGGATGTTTATTTTTGAACTCTATGTGAAACACTGGGTGTTTGATCTATGCTTTAACTATTCTCTGTTCAAGTCCCACCACGAGGTAAAGTTTTTCAGATTTCAGGGGGTTTATTTATTTTTTATATTTACAGAATTTTATAGGTTTAATATTTTCAGAGTTACATTTCATCGCCCATAAAGATGAAGCTGATGAATGCTTATTTTGGCACTAATGTGGACTGCAGCAAATCCTCAAAATATCTGCAAGCCAGTTATCTTTATTTATTTATTTTGCTCTTTTTTTCTCCACTGCCATTAAAGATTTGTCAGCTTGTTTTTGTTCTTGGTGTAAGGCCATGGTGAATCTGCTCAGCTAACTTCCCTGCTTCCACCCACACCTCCTTGTACTGGGTGCTGTAGCATTGCTTCTCTCAGCCAGTGAAAGGATCAACACAGGCTGGGCGGGATAATCCCCATTGTACTAATCTGAGAGACTAGCCTCTGGGATGCCACAAAATTTTGTCGCTGAAAAGGTTAGCTTTGCGGCTCAGCATGAACCCCCTGACCACAAAACATAAACAAAACTGGCTTTTTGTTATCTTACCATTCAGAATGGCCTCACCTCACCAAAGCAGCTATGATCTAAATTGAATGGGACAACCTTAGGCCTAGAAAGAGGTGAGTCATTTGAGTTTTGTCCATATTCTTCCCTCAAGGTATCAACATGACACACTAGCTTGAGGAGACATTAAGCTGACAAAAATAACTTCAGGAATAACAAAATGCTTCAGAGAAGAGTAATGAATTTATTGCACCACATTAGAGTGTAGATTTGATTTTAGTGGCTGAAACTAATCTGCAGCAGGCAACACAAATATTCAGGTCGGACAGGTTTGGACTTGCTTACAAAAATATTCATATTTAACAAGCTTATATAAGCTTAGTAAGAATGCAAGCTGAATAATTGTCATATCCAGACAACTATGTTTTCTGAGTATGATTGAATATCAGCCTTAGGCTGGTAAGCACGACCATTTCTCCCTTTGTGATGATGTTATTCATAAATTCAATAGTCTTGCTTATTTTGCATTAATTAACACGCAGCACAAAACCCGCACCACCGCAAATTAATCATGACCTAAAAATAAGAACAGACTGTAATTTTGTTTTTGGCACCACACAGCAAACTAGTCTGCATTGCATTTTTAACATGGCTTCCAACACCCAAGTGTAAGCACTCGGTAATCCTTCATTATCGCGTTGGTTCTTAACAACACTCAATTAACGAGGGGAGACTTTATTTTACAACAATTCAGGGGGTCTTTACAGGGGTCCCTGGGAGGTTCACAACCTCACACATGCTGCCCTTCTGGCAGAGTGAGCAGGCAGATTTTCACGAGGAGAGTGTTTGTCTGGTATTGTCAACAGAATGGAGCCATGGCACACTGTGTTCTGCTGAGCGGTATTGGATGATGCAGTGGTAAGAAAAATATGACATTGTTCTCACAGTCTCATACAAAGACACATGAACATATCTGTCTGTTACTGCTCTAACAAGAAAGTCCAGATTCTCACCCCCGTAACTGATTTGTTCTTCACAGTCAACCTCCATTGGACTTTTTTTCTACCCTTTCCTATTTGTCTACATTAATCTCTGTATTTAAACCACTATGTGGCTCACAGCAAGTATTATCATTAGTGGTTATACTAGAGAGAGGCTTCCAGTTTGGCACTATCACAATTTACTGTGAATCCCCCTCTGCTTGTTCTTTTTAATTAGCAAAAAGTACATCTTCAAAGGAAAAACAATCCTTGTGTTCTCATCAGTGTTCATTTCTTTAATTAACCATTTCTTTTGCCTAGCCAATGTGTACTCAGGTAAGAAAAGAGAAACTAGAAAAATGCAGTCAGTAGATTGCAGATCTCTGCCAGGCGTTGAAAATATCTAGCATAGCATAGTCGATCCTCCACTCCACTCCACAGACTTGACAAAGCATGAATTCAAACTTTTAAAAAATCACCATCATGTTGTTTTTTCCGTTTTCAGCATATTTTTGAGCCGTCAACTGCAATTAAATCATGACAATATCAGTTTATTTCTGGTACGTACTGCTGTATTAGCCAAAGTCAGTATAGCCCTGATTGTCCTGAACTCTGTTCAGAAAAAATGCATTTTTAAAGCTGTTTGATTGTCATCTTGCAGACAAACCTGACAAAACATGAATTCAGGCTTTTTATACAGCAGCATCATGTAGTAGTTCTTTCAGCACAATCAGTTTATTTTGGATACATACCGATGTAGTTACTCAGTGGTTGATGATGGTAGTAATGGCAGCATTGTTTACACTCTTGCGTCTCATGAAGTAAAATGAATCAACTGAAAAAAGCATTATTTTCTACCATGCAGAGCAATGCACATGCGCTACAGGCCAAAATGTGACTTGCAACATACCAGGTAAGGTTTTTTTTTTTTTTAGTATACCCAATTGCCATAAATGCTTTGCTATAAAAATTATGTATTGGTTGATCACTGAAAGAAATGAGGAGTTGATAAGAAGAGTGAGGAGTCAGCAGTCAGTGACAATGTAAAACAACAACAGGTTTATCCAAAAATTATGAATGACTGCAATCATGAGAGGTCTTTGAGAGTACAGTCACAATTAAGTCATAGTCCAATAGTATGAGAATTAAGGGTGGGCGATATGGCCCTAAAAGATTATCACGATATTTCAGAGTATTTTTGCGATAATGATATTCTAGACGATATTAAAAAATACCGAAAAATATATAGAAAAAATATCTTTTAGTCTGTACGAATAAATAAATATCATACAACAAAATAAAAATCAACCATACATCTAAATGTAGAGTAAATTGCAAATCTCAACAGTTGCCAAATACAAAAAAAATGCTCTTGACTCTTAGCCAATAATAAAAAATAGGGTGGTCTGGGGGCATTTACTCCTGGATAATTTTTTAAATAATTTAATAATTTTTTTTTTATAAAAGCCCAAATTTGGTGGCCTCTCACACATTCTAATGCCACGATTCCACCATATACACTGATCTTAATCATTGCCTATTTCAATTAATTATTGTAAAGAAGAATAAGGGTTCTTGTATGTTTTATTTCAGGTATCTTATTTCGACAGTCTTCTTGTAAATTCTGTGGTGGATTCTGTGCTCTTCTTTTGAAAGCTGCATTTGTTTAGTGACAGGAAGTAATAGCAGCTCTTTGTGATTAAAACAACTTTAATTGTTAACTAAGGTTAGCTCGCGGCTAACGAATGGCATATGCAACAGTGTGTTTGGACCTGACAGCCCAGACAGGTTGATAGTATTTAGTTCGGCTCGCGTGCAAGCAGACGCACACAGAGAGATGATGTGGGGACAGGACTGATACATTATAGACAGGTAGGTGCTTGTTTTGAAGCGCAGTGGGGTGGGCAGCTCGGTATATTCAGTGCGTGCACTGCACGCGCATGTCTCGGAGGAGGACGGAGAGGTGGGTCCGGGTTTTGACTGACTGACGGTTGACAGACACTCTGTTGAGCAGTGACACAACGCAAAATAACTTTATATTATGAATAGTGTAAGTATACTTTCAGTAGCTTGAAATGTGACGTTAGCGCAGCACATGAGACTATGGCGGGCCACCACAGTCTAGGTAATTAATGGGAAATCCTTACGCCACTTCGTCACGAAGTAAAAATGTTGCCAATATCTAGGGCTGGGTATCAATCAAAAAATTTCGATACCAGTACCGATACCAATACCTTCACTTCCATACCGGTTCCTGAATGATACTTTTTTCGATACCAATTTTATAAGATAAATTCTAACAAAAAGAAAATTACATTACACATTACAGTGCAAATCTTTCCTACAGAAAAAATGAACAACGAATAACTTCCAGTGCAAAAGAACATTTGCAAACAAGTGACAGGTCAATGCTCACTGCTATATACATCACTTAACAGTTTTTGTTCAGAAAAATCAACATGTCTGCTTTCTCAGGACACAGACAAGCCCGCTCCAGGCTGATGGTGTCTCTAGCAGTAGAAAATGTTCGCTCTGATGCTTGCACACAGAGATACCTGGTTGCCAAGTTTGATAACATTGGCATAGTGTCCCTCATATTCCACCACCAGGTCACTGGATTCACTGAGGTTAGGATAGATGGCAGACCTCTGTACAGCTGTATCTCTTCCTAAATCTTCCCTGTGGTGCTGAGAGTGTTTTCTTGTCTTACTTCAACTGCCATGTCCTCATCAGCAAATAGCTCCTCAAGGGCGGAGAGCTTTGGCTTCTTCTGGAAACAAGAAGAAGGAGAAAAAGAAGAAGAAGGGAAAAAAGACAATCAGGATAGATGCCAACAAGTTAATTTTTGTTCCAAAAATGAAATGGGGGGGTGGGGGATATCTTTGTATATTTTTTTATTTTACCAGTGTTGCTACTGCAGCTGTGTAGTCTTCATCAGATGAGTTGTCATCGTGGTCACCAGCTGTCCCTTCAAGCTCCTACTCCATCTGCTGGGCCTGGGCCATTACACCTTTATTCTGTATTCAATTGATTATGGGAGTCATATAAACTGATCTAGCTCCCCTTCTAGTCTGGTCCACACTTCATCGGCCACTTTCATTTTGAATCTTGGGTCTAAAGCTGTGCCCTCCTCCAAGAACTGCCTGACGCTCTCATCCTGCAAGACAAGAACATAGTAGTCATGTCTCTGAGTATACCTAATGGAAACAACTGAGGAATCTACAATATAATGCTACATACTTGGTAATGTTTGGACAGGTCACTCCAGATCTTGTCCTTGATGGTCTGTGTAAAGGAGAAGTCGTCATCAGTGACTGTGAAGTGGTGCTGGAGTTTCCCCAAGATGGGCAGAATATGTCCCAAAGTTGGACTCATTTCAGCAGAGATGCAGATGGTCAAAGTATAGAGTTTCATCATAACTCTGACAAACTGTTCTGCTTTTCTATAATCGTCATCAGAAAGTCTCTCCTGTCTGAAAAAAATATACACATTGTTTTATTTGTTAGACCACAGCCCAGCACATTAGTTCATACTGTCCATCCTTATCTACAATACCTGTTCTTCTCAGTTGTTTTTTTTAAGCGAGGGTCCATGGAGGCCGCCTGAATGACAGGAAACTGCTCAAGAAAGCGCTCCACCATCAGGAACAGGCTGTTCCACCTGTTCTTCACATCAAGAATGACAGCATGTTCTGGAAGACCTAGAGAAAGACATTGTGTGTGGTTGTCAAACAGGTTGTTTATTTGTAGTTATAGTTCAATAATTGATTTAGCCATGGAATTTTGCACTAAGTTTAGTCTATTTCCTGGTATGCAGGGTTTTCTCCTTCATGGTACCCTCTCTCACAAAGTGGACTGAAACAGTAAAGTAGTGGTCTTGCGCCACACTGGTCCACCCATCCGCGGTCACAGCCACATCTCTGATGTCTTGCAATTCTCTCTTGACATTTCCCTTCTCTACTGCATACCATGCAGGTATCAGTCTATTTGACAGCATGTCTCTGCTGGGGGACTGATATCTGGGGTTTATGGCTCTCATCATCTCCCTAATTGACATTAGAACACAAAGCATCAACAACAACATGGTGTAGCGGTTTGACAGTGCCGGGGTGCCAGTCAGAGCTAATCTGACAATTTTCTTTTAGATTTTTGATTTGTCAACCTTACACAGGACCCATGTCTACCCATGCATGGACCCTACTAACAACCAGAAATTATGCAACCTTTTCCAAAGGCGACCCATTAAGCACAAAACACCCACACACAAGAATTTGCAATTCAACACAGTGTATTATACAATTCAGTGCCCCCAAATACAACCCATAATTCACACAGCCCCAAACACCAAAAATAGTCTCTTTCTTCCAACCAAAAATAGTCCTTTTCAGGTACCCAACAAATAAACAAAATAGTCAGTTTTTGAAAATAAAAGTTGAAACATAAATGCAGTGACTTTATAATGACTTTAAATAATCTGAACCCATCAGGGTCAAAGTTATTTCCCAGTCAAATGGTTGTTTAAATGAAAAACGTAATACCAGTCCAACCAGATATCAACACTTTGTACTGTATGCCTCATTTTGGACAATTCTTTGGTGTTTTTTAACAACCAACCTTTTGTCTGTGTGACAAATATAAAATATTGTTCACTCTTTCAAGATGTGATATATTGTCTTATAAGTTATTGTTTGTGTGTAAGGCTACTTGTTATTCTTCAAATGTATTTGAAACTAAGTGGCGCCTCCGGCGTCTAATAAACCAGCTTTACCTCCCGGTTGCCGGCAGACGTCGGAGAAGGACCGTCGGGTGGAAGCCAGGAGTTTTGGAGCCAGTGAATGAATCCAAAGGTGAGAAGCGAACACTACACAATATAACACAGACTGGAAACTCGCTGCCAGGGATTGGCAAGCTAACGGCGCAGACAATGGACGAGCTAGACCTCTTCCTCCTCAGTAGCTGCGGGCCGCCATCTTGAATTCCCCATACCGGCATTTTTGTGATTTGCTGAACAGAGGGCGTGCTTGAGTCCGGGGTGTTCCCGGAAGTATGACAGCATCGCTACAATGGTTGTGTTATTATTGCTCAAAAACCATTGTCTAGGGTGAGAGATATAGGCTTAACTGGTCAATAACATCCTGTACAGCTTACTTACCTCCACCATGGAGCCTCCACTGTAGAAAAAGGCAGCAAACCTCTAACAACAAAATTTGTGACTGCCCTGTGGCACTCGTCTTGTTTTTTTTTGTCATTTTTCCTTTTTCTGCTAGTGTCAATGGATTCACACTGGCTAGTCTTGCTGGGCTGCTGTGAGGAGAAGATATACATAACAGTGAACGTTAGGTGTGCTGTTTAACCAGTCGACCCAATTAATGAGCACATCTTTACAAGCTTAGCTTTTTATGTTACTTTGATTTAACTAGCTACATAGCCATGAAATAAAGCTACACACTAATATCTGAAGTTAGCATTACATGGTGGATTCTATTAACTCACTGCGCAATGCACGTATTAAGTTGCAGTAACATTGTGATTACTGCTGGTAATTATTTGCTGAACGTAAATTTATTTACCTGTTAAAATCCCACACACATCGCCGTCCTCGGTAACGTTACACTCAGATGAAGTGGCATTTTTCCAACGATGCTTACACACTGCCAACACAGACACACGTGTACCCCGTCTGTGGGCGTAACCACAAAACATCCAAGTATCTTTGTTTTTTCCTGCTTTCCGCAATCACGTGTAACATTACAGCAAATCACCGGCAGCGTGATCAGGTCTTGTCACGTGATTATCCTCTGGTTACCGAAACTTGGCACCAAAAAACGAGGCATGTTTTGATACTCGGTACTACCGAAGCATTTCAGTCGGTGCCTTAAAAGAACCGAAGTTTGGTACCCAGCCCTACCAATATCATGATATGCATTTTTTTCACTCATAAAAAAATATACTGGTATAATCGTGAATGATACGATATGGCACACCGCTAATGAGAATAGCTGCAGACATACAGACTGATAGATGAAGAGATGCTTGCACACAAGAAACCAAACACATGATCCCCTTCAGGTTTACGGCTGGCAGAAATAAAAATAGTGTCCACCAAAGTATGCTGACATTTGTGCAGCTCCATCTTTGCCTCCAATTTGTCTGACCTATTTCATATACCTGACAGCTAAACTTGTCATTCTGAATCAATATGCAATGTTTTTATGCTATCTTCTACTGCTGCAAAGTGCATATGCAGCTTGTGCTGTTTCATTTACAGTTCATCTTTTAAGCGGACCACCATTGTGTGGCTGTGTACCTCATAAAAACAAGTACAACTATGTTGTTCTGGGTGGAAAATGTTTTTTAGTCAGACTTTGCCATGTACGAAAGAAACACACACACAACACACTTCCCTTTGCAGGAAGCTGTTGGGTGTCCCACGGGATGATTATTGTTTCGAGAGGTTGGAAGGTTTCTGACTTGTTGACTGAGAAAAGCGTTCCCCTTAGGACTGAATGTTGAGAAAACACTTTGCTGCCAATCCCACATGCCAGCCAATCATTTGGCCACCATGGCACCCTACTGAAAATCAATGGCAACAACAAAAAAATCTTTGGCACCAGATTTCTTTTCCTATCAGGGGAAAAATCACATTCACGATATCACAAAAAGCATTAAGTTTCCCCATTTTTTCCCCAGAGGTGACAAAACATTGGATAGAGTTTGCAGGATGAAATAAACCCAAAATACAGACAGAGTTTTTTCCAGTTTCAAATTTAACCTGGGAGATATAACAAGTTTGCCTCGGTTATAATATACAGTAAAGTGGTACATGATACAAGGAGGAATACATTTACCAATGCATACATCATCCTTCAAGCCCTTATTTGAATACTGTAGAAAAGCACCCTCAAGAGAGAGATATCAATTATGTTTAGGCTGAGACACTGGTCACTAAAGGTGCACCATCCCGCACTGTGCAATAATGTAAAAGCCTATCTGAAACCAACTCATTTTCACTTGGAGATTGGGTATCCCTCATTCAGGCGATGATTGGATTTGTGACATGCTCTCCACTTAGGTAAAAGGAGTGTAATTATGGGCTTGACCTTTTGGGGCATTTTCAGCATCGAATCCTCTTAACAGCATTCAAAAGTGAGAATAAAGCTGTGATTGGTCGAGTTTAGTACATTTCATAGGCTGCACTTCTATTTCGTGGGGTTAACTCATCTTGTGCTGGTGTACTAGAGCAAATGAAGAGGTTTCTTTTTGAAAATCTAACCACGTTTTTTGGGAGGAAAGGGAGCAACCTAGGATAAGAGGGTTGCTTTTGTTGCTGGGCTTTTAAGAAGCAAGACAACAAATGACTTAAAAATGTATTAGGATTACAGAACTGTAAGAGATCTTTTGGAGTAATGAAAACACATTTATCAGAAAAGACTTGGAATCAATATAGATTGTCAACATCACCATTAGTTCTTAACTTGATGCATCAAATAATAAACATTCTTCTTCAAGAAATATTATTTTACAAGCATATTATAAGTTTTTCCAAAGAGGCCAACTGATACTAAATTTATGGGGCCGATGTCACTACTGATATTAGGGAGTAGATGCTTTTTGTAATTTTATATTATAAAAATGTTTTGGGGTTTATTTGGGATCATTCTCTCCAACATTGCGAACACATATATTCTATCCTAAATCATGCAGCCCTATTATATAGTAGTAATCTTACTGCTATTGGTAGCAAAAAGCTGACTGTTAGATAATTCAACAGTGGGATATTTACAGAGAAAACTGCAGCACAAACATAGTTTTATACCCTCTAAAGTGATGGGTAATTGTTACTGGACGAACACTTCATATTAGAGGCTGAAAAATTGCCTAAACTGGAGCTTAATGTAAATTGTGAAGATGTCTGGGACTGATTTGGCTTCAAAAGTATTTGATACCAGTCTTACATACCTGTTGAAGTGTTGTTTATTGCTTTGACCGAGACAATCTGTGCAAGAAACCAAGCCCGACACACTGGACATAAAAGAGAGATGCCTGATTGAGTGACAGTTTATTGTTTCTGACAACACAGTTCTTGAATATTTGTCACGGTGCACTATTTACTGGAAAGTCAGGCATGCCATCTATAGTGTACTGTGTTTGCACTTCGTTGCAGTCATCAGAACCAACTGTAAATTGACTTCCACAAAGAATGTTTTATCCTCTGAATGTATTCAAATCAAAGGGAGACTGGTACCTTTGCACCAGCAGCTGCTATCATAGTGATACCAAAATCAATGCAGGCAAGTATTTTCAGTCATTAGAGAAAAATGAAATTGCATTCTTGCATGTAGGGAGCACCCGACTCTCAGAGGCAGTCAGACATCATTTAAGTGTAAAGTGTCTCTTTCTTTGACAGCCTCTTTTCTGGGGGCCCTGTTGGCAAGGGTCACTGTCCTCCCAGTACACCACACTCGCTGCCTGCGTGACTGATTCTGAGCTGCGGATCTGCACGGAAAGCTGTTTGGATAACTGTCAGCTCTCCCTCTCTCTCATTGCCATCAAAGATGAAGGGTCATTTTTCTCCATCTCACCATGACTCCCCTCAAGACGTCTCCCTCCAAAATGCAGAGGGATGGCTTCCTTGCCTCCCTCCCACCAGCCTCTAATAGATGGCTCATTTCTGATTGACAGTCAATCCAATGTTTGTACTATATTTTTGTACAGATTGAAGAATGAACTTCAACAGCATCAAAACCGTGTTCTTGTATGAGCAACAATATTATTATATAAAAGGAGACTTTAGGGCAAGTTTTTATTAATTAATTAACTAATTCTTGTGCATCAAAAATATGACATTCTTACATTGATTTGTTTTTCCTGCTATGACTTGATAGACAAACATTCAAACATGAAATCCCAGTGTATCAGCATCTCAGCAGATATTGAGGATTTCAGAGCTGTGCCCGCTGGCTTGGGAACATACTGAAACTTGTCTCCAACGTGGAGTTACAGAGCGCCCCAGACAATGCCAAATATTATAGCAGCTTCCTCTCCTTCAGTAGCCACCATTCATCATCCTGAGCCAGAGGACTTCTAAGCATCTCTCCCTGTGGGTGAGAGATTGATGGTGACCTCAGCTCAGTTTATCGAGCGTCCACCTACTCTTCTTGCCTAGCGAGCACTAACCACGCAGTCTCACTCTCCTCTGGTCCACCTCCTTCCTCTGGTTGCTGTGAGGTGGACAGATTTCTGTTGCTTCGACAGGTAGCCTGGACCACGATGATATGAAGAGATGTCAGCTCCTTATAATTCCCAGCATGCACCGTGTGACTGTTAGCCCCTGACAGATACGGTGATGGGACCCTGTCTGATAGACTCTGGTGACCTGTTTGTCTAAGAAACCATCATTTCAAATCCACAGCGAACAAGGTCCTAGTCCATCTATCAAAGAACTGAGTGTAAAAAACGAAAAACTGTTCAGTACTTAAAGATTTATCTGTAGCTTTTACATCTAGTTGGTGCATTCTCGAGGCCAAACACTTTATATTTCGTACACCACACATTCACTAACATAAACAGATAAAACCTCAAGATAAAAGATTCCTGAAATGCTTCATTTGACATGCATTGTATATTTGCAGTCACCTGAAAACAACCCACTATAAATTGTTACACACCTCAAACAATCACACAACTCAGCCTTGCTGACAAGGAATGATTGATTTTTAAATAGAGACGTTATTGATCCTTATCCAGGATGTAAATGAAAGCCTCCTCGACATCGCTCCTGACAGCCTGCGCCTGTTCTATTAGGGAGATGAGAGCGAACGTGTGGAAAAATGAAGGCCATCTGTCTTGATGGTGCCATGTCCTCTGTATGCTGTGACTGATGTAAACAACTCCATTTTTCAAGATATGATGAACCATGGAGTGTCATAACATGCACAACACCCACTAGGACCCCCAGCTTCCACAAAGCAAAATTCAGCAGCCTCTGAGTGATTAGTGCTCAGTCAAATCTTTGCAAAGACACGACTGCATACATCTTCTCTGCAATGATCGCTCTCAGACAACAAAAGTTCTAAAGGTTGCTGGACTCTGACTATACAAATTACAATGACCGATTATTGTGCTTGACTTGAAGTGTATGCTCAGTTAATAATATCCTACATCAGAGTGGCGGGACTGAGCACATGCCCTTATTATCCCACTTGTGGCACAAGGGCAACTCCTCCTTCAGACGTACACAAATGCTGCCAGCATTCAACCCCGTCTGCTCTTTCGAGTGCCAACTCACTCAGTCAACTGCACGCCCCATCAGGTAGGTTAGGAAAATATTATTACAATTACTCAATATTCAATTGCTGACAAAAACTCAGAGCAAAGATATTTCTGCAAAAGGTTGACTACAATAATGGCTTACAACAAACATGTCAACAGGAAGTGGAGTTATTAGAAAATAAGTAAAAAAGGTGACTTCAAAATTATTATCAGCTACAGTGCTGTAGGGATACTTCACAACAGCCCCTGTACAAAGGAATAATAATAATTTTAACAATAGTAATGCATTAAATATAATAATAATTACAATAATATAATATAATAATTTACATAGCGCTTTTCTAGACACTCAAAGACACTTTAAATCAACAACAACACACACAAAAAAATGCCAGTGAGGTATACTGTTTATTGACATCTGAATACGTAATAGAGATGTGCGATGTTAGTCTACAAGCTGGTAAAATGTTGCTACACCTATCAGTCGCCAACAGAAATACTAGTTGGTTAAACATATTGTGGAAACTTCTGTTATTTTATTAAAGTACACATTCAAGTTTTTAGATTTGATATGTGCAGTCTCAGCTGTTGCTGTGACAAACCGGCAATGCTGCAGAAGGAGCTCCGCTTTTATCTAAACTCATCAGCCGCTCTGAAAAACCTCTACCTTGTTACGTTCTCTTTCTGAAATAGCTAGTTCAGCAGTCAGTCTGATCCCTCCTGATCAACTGGATTGGTCAGCAGCCCACTGTAACTACCTTATTAAGAAGCTAGCAGGCTAGAACATATGCTACAGGAAGACCTTTCTTCAGTACACTTTTCTATCAATCAACAAAGCAGGCTAATGCCAGCTAGCTCACGAATCAAACTTGCAAGCCAAGATAATAATGGTATAAGCAATGCTGCATCATGACTCTTTTTGTACCACAGTCCCTGCTGACATCAAATATTACACCACACTGGGTTCATGACACACATTTCTAACCAGGACTGGGACCTCTCTGGCAGAGCTTACTCTAGGGACATAAGGTTATTGTGTATTATAATTGGCATTTAAAATACAGTTGCTATTGAAAAATGTGATTACTGATTTTACATAGCTTACAGTGTACACAATATTTTTTCAGACAATGTTCAATCTTATAGATTAAATTGTGCTAAATTTTAGATTTTTCAATTAGAAATCAAAAAACATGAGGATTTTTTTTTAGACATAATGGTAATTCAGCCAATCAGACAAAACTAACTTGACATTTTGTAAAATGACTGCAATTTCCCATTGTCATTGGCGTAAGTACTGCAAACATCACAGTTTTTCACATATATTGGTCCCCTGAAACTCTCAATAAATAGCCTGCCTTGGTCTTCACAACAGCTCTACAGCAGAGAAAATATGAGAATAATTCAATGGACAATAAACTATAGTTTTATGTTACATTTATTCACTTCTCCAGATGGATGAAGTTTTGATTTCTAACTCAAATTTGTCTTGTGGCTTTCCGTTGCAAGGTCAAACCCTTCAGGCACTTTTTAAATGAAACTAAACAATTTTATGATTATGATACTTGTCAATATGGACAGTTTTTTATGTGGTGCTTAATGTACTGATGCTGACCTCAGGTTATATTTATACGCTGGAATCCAAGCACAGTATTTTCCTTTTGCTGTGACCTAAAGCCCAGATTTACTGTGTTCAAAAATTGAAAAGGAGCCCTAATATATTTCCAGACATTTTAAATGATGTGCTGAGGGAGACTGTGTATATGCTCAGCATTGAAGTTTATATAGCCTACATTTCCATAATAATAAGGCCATTATAGAAAAAATATTGTCAGTATAGGAACACTTTAGTATGATTTAGTTACTCATGAGAAAGGTGTCATTTTAAGCCATTGCAGTAACTTCACTTACAAATACAGTGAAAACTACAGAATGCTTTTTGAATGTGAAAATGTTAGTGTTACTTACATGCAGAGTTTCTGATGCTTACAGTCTGACAGACAGATTTCTGTTTGCACCCAGATGGCTTATGTGTATTTATTAACTACTTTCATGGAGCGGCCAACACATTTGAATGGATGGCGAGATCTGCAGCAACTGGAACCTTTATATTATAGCTGTGATGGAGCTGGTTTATAGAATGGGTTTGTGTTGTACTGCCAATAGAAAACTGTGTTCATGCACTGTATTCTCTGAATTTCTTGTTTGTAGCATATTAATAAAATATTGAGATTTTTTTCCAATATATACTGAGTTGCACAATCCACATTTTAGACACAGTGTTTGTCTCCAATGCTTTGTACATTCTGTACACTTAAAAGACTGCAATGAACTTGCATCATCACATATATCTGATTGCTTTAAAATGTAAAAAGGGTACTTTTGATTACCGTACACTGCTGAAAATCCCTACAGCAACACAATTAGTGACAGTCTTTCCTAAACCATCTTCTTACAAAAAACAGAAATGGGGGTTTTGCCACAGGAGCTTACACCGTCTTCCCTTTGGAAGGGCAGCAACTGTAAAATTAGTGCCACTAAGAGGGTATCAGTTGAACAATTCTCATCTTAATTGTGTGAAAATCCAACAATTTCTTCTCTCTGATGTGGGGGAAGCGTTTGTATTTTACAATTCAGTCATCATACGATTGAATAACTTCACTCTGTAACTACTCGCTGGATGGGATGGCCTATTTTTGAGCATGCAACACTCATACTCCTCCCCTCAAAAACATGTGATACGATCACATAGCCTCAAGCATGTTTTAATGAGTTGCTGAACAAAAATAACTCTTTTTGCTCTCCATGGTGTGTATAGATTTATTAAGTGAAAAATAAATTGTCTTGACTTGGTTTAGCTCTCTGTCTCACAATCATCTTTCTCTGAGACTTAGAAGGCCCTTACAAACACAAGTTTATATCAGGCTTTGAATCCTTCAAACCCATGGGTAAAGAAAGAAATCACCTTGTCTGCTATTCAGCCACAAGCAATGCGAATGAGGAGTGCTTCCTTTCCACCCTGGATCTCTGTTGCTTTTGATCAAGTTCCCAATCACATTTATGTCTGATCTGCTCACACTCCAGCCCCCTGTCGACATGCACACCATTTCCGCTGGCAATTTATACCCCCTGACAGGTTAGTGGATTGAATCTGCAAGACAGTATCCAACTGGTTACTGCCAGGAAAGACATGCTCCATCAAAAGCCCAACTTTTGTTCCAGCTTTTTGGGTGGCAAATTGTCACATATTCAGCAGTGGAGTGCAGTCTTACTGCTTCAACAGCAATATACTAATATACCACTGCTCTGTGTCGTAATGAGGAATCGCCCAAATGTTTCCACATCAAGAAAACCCATTTAGATAGACATTAGAGCAAATACCCCCTTTTCATTAGCTCTTGTTCCAAAGTACCCCATCTGATATGATCTTTGTTAGAGTTTTGGTACAGAATTACTTAACTGTGTTTACAGAATTATTTAACAGTGTGCACTGTGCAGGGAGTAAGCAATGATGTGGGCAGTCATATTTAGGATCAGAACGATCATCATGTTGCATGATCGTTTCCATGATTTTAGGGGAATTGACTATTCAGCAAATGGAAATGCTTTTAAGTTAGGTTGGTACCACCAGAATCATCTCAAAGACCCCTAATGGTACCAGATGTCACTTTGGGACAAGCCGAAGGAGCATACAAGGCCATTTTTCCATTTATTAAAAATATCTTATAATTTTCAGCATCTCTTTTTTTCTGAATCTAGGAACATAATTTCTTAAAACATTTATTCCAGATTATGAAAATAAAATACATTATTTTAAAATATTTGAGAATTTAATGACGTTTACTTTGAATAATTATTTTTGGAAGTAAGTAAGACATCAAGTGGGACACAATTGATGTCATTTAACAAAGTAATTGTATTTAGATTTGTAGCGTTGCAGGATACAGTTATAGAGGAATTGTATTTGAACAAATCTGGATATTGTTGGAAATGTGTTGGTAAGACATTATAACTACATTTTAATGGAGCATGAAATATTTGTGTTTAAATTTCATACTTTTAATGGATGATATTCACATACACAAAGCCCAGAATAATAACAATAAAAAAGAATTACATGAATACAAACAAGACAAAAACCCTCCCCTTTTTACACAGGTTCGTCAACACCATAACCACATAAAATAAATGAATACTTTCTTGATTTATGCTTATTTGCTTATACAAAGGGCTCAGAACTGCTGTGGGCAACAATTCTGAGAACTGAGTTAGTTAGGATTCAAAGTATTAGAAAAAAGAAAAAAAATACAAATCATTTTGTTTGGTTATTGTTATATTTTATTAGTTTATTTTTTATTCTTTATGTCACATTTTTACCATTAACCTGATGCATAACTGCATTGTATCCAGTTAATCCAAATATGAAGTGACTAAAAATGGCAACCATGCATGCCAACTATTAACTACTAACTCTTTTGTAACTATGTACAAGACACCCTATAGTATGTGAACAAACCGAAACCACAGCATTTTTAGTTGCCAGCACTTTTAAAATTCAGTGTTTAGCACTGATGCACCATCTTTTTTTTTGTGTGTGTGTTTTAATACAATTCCAATATTTGATCACTACAGC
Organism: Centropristis striata; assembly: GCF_030273125.1. NCBI lineage: Eukaryota > Metazoa > Chordata > Actinopteri > Perciformes > Serranidae > Centropristis > Centropristis striata. The sequence continues at coordinate 14,321,664 of NC_081528.1, read as the reverse complement.
TGTATAATGAAAAAGACATATAGCCACACAATTAAGTGTTGAATAACATAACAGTGAAATGTGACTCACCCAAATGTATTAATCCAATAATTATGTAATGAATACCTCAATAATGGCCATACATGCAATAATAACAAAAAATTAACTTACATTGATCTATTCAGTGTTATATTTTTGCCTTTCTTTATCTGACTAAAAACTGATGGGCCATTGTGCTTTGCACATTCAGCCAAATCAATAGTGTAATGTATAAGCATTGTGAGTGTCTAACCTTATTAGAATCAATACCCATTGAAGTATTCTTTTTTTTATTCTTTATCAGGGCACAAATGTGATGGCAGGTGCAGACGTTTTACAAAACTACAGGGGGTGTGTGTGAGTCAGCACTGGTGATCAATTTTTCATCTGTTGATCAAAACGATCAGTGTGGCTGCAGCCATGCAGCAAGGTGCTCTTTTTCAGCCTGAACATTTGGTATCTCTCTTTCTCTGTTTAACAAACCTTTTAGCAAGGCGGTAAACCATACCTAATCCAAATCAGGATCCCTGCTGATGCCTAAAAAGTCTTAAAAACATTGAATTAATGTATTAATTCATCTGAAAGTAAGATTTTAATTGGTATTTAATGTTATAAATCAAACTTTCAAAAGTCTTAGAATTGTAAATACATGAAAAGTATGAATTAATTAGTATTTTTAGTTTGACATTGCATTGTAAAATCTGAAAATACATGGTAAAATGTATTATTTCTTAAAAAATATTAATTTAATTATTAATTAAAAATATTTTAATGATATTGGATGTCCTAAATCAATCTTTCAAAAGTTGAAAATGTGAAGACATGGGTAGTAGGTTTTTATTAATATATTTTTGGTTTGACATTGCATTGTAAAATGTTAAAATACTATTTGCTCTTTTAAAAAAAACAACATAATTAACACTGTGCACATTAAGAGAGTGAACTAACTAACTACTATGTTTCTGGCTGGGATGCTAGCAGAGGACCCACTGTCTGGCTGACATGGGGAACTGTAAATTTGAAAATTGGCGATTTAACAAAGATTTGGCCCTCGTGTCTGAAACCAGTTCATGGCAATGCATATGAGGCTTAGTGCAAAAACTTTTTCAAACTCGGCACGATGGGAATCAAGGCAGTGGAATCAAACATGCAGAGTTGGGAACACAAAATTGCCAAGAAAATCCACAAACTAGTGCCAGGTATTTCCCAATTCTCCCCAAAACTTATCTCCGCAATGCCTCCACATCCATCTGTGAGACCAGCACCAGGGTCAACAGATCACTGCACAGCATTTGGGTGTATGCCGACATTACTGTGGTGTTTGAACACAGCTAAAAAACATCAATAATAAAATGAAAATGAGATGTTAAGGACAAGGAGGTTAAGGACAATTTATGAATGTTCATGCTAAATTTCTTTTTCAATTTTGGTTTGTATAAAATTGCTTTTAAATTTAATTCAGATTGGCCTTAAAAAGTCTAAAAACTAACACGCCTTAAGCTGTAGGATCCCTGCAATTAGCACTTGGGCAACTGAAAAAAGGTTTTCTGTGTCACACTATAGAACATTTGAACAAGACTAACTACTGTGTATGAAAATGAGTCGGGGTAATGATGAAAATAAGTGTGCACGACCAGCAAGGATCCTTTATAATACTTAATGAGATGCTAACTTGATAAAGTTCCCTCACTGGTTTAATGAAAGCATCACAAGTGTAAATTATATTGAACTATATGTCTGAATTTACATACAGCATGCTCTCCTGGTATTTCAATTAAAGACAAGAAGTTTCTTTGTAACACATATCACCGTGATGAACATGATAACCCTGCCTGCAGTGTAAGGGAGCTGGTAGGCAGTGTTCATATGATCTTACTTTGAAAATATGAATATTGTATGTTCTTCCATATACCATTCTCCTGAATCCATTTCCATCTCTTGCAACCCCGTTCTCTGAAATGGCTCGAGGCTGAATACGTTCCTATTTTATAGTGACCAGCTGTACAAGGAGAGTGAGTGGAAATGGCCGATTTGTCACTAATAAGCTGATTAGCACCCAGCAGTCACGATACCATACCACTAAAAGTGAGCTATTAAACATTTCCAGACTGCCTCCTGCCATCAATGTGTCCCCGGCTGCTGCAGCAATTACACTCAACATACATGTACCAGCAAACTACCATTTCTCAGCCAGAAAGCAGTCATTATCTTCCATTACGCACAAAGGCTACTCAGCGAGCTTAGGCGAAAAACCCAGCAAAACAGCAACCATCTTCGAGGAATAGAAAAAAATTGAATTGAAAAAAAGAAGAAGGTCTTGCATGCATTGTCTCTCCAAAATGGACGTTATTGTCCCATTGTCGATAGGAGTGTCTGGTAGACAGAATGTGAATATATCTTTAGTGATATTTTGAGCAAGGAAGAGTGCCTTTCAAAGGGGATTGCGGTTACTAGGCAACAAGCAGCAGAACCAATTGAGGACTAAAGTGAAAAAAAAAGTTTCTCTCTCTCTCTCTCTCTCTCTCTCTCTCTCTCTCTCTCTCTCTCTCTCTCTCTCTCTCTCTCTCAATCATGGAGTCTGTCTCTCTCTCTCCCTTACACATGTGTAAGTCAGTGCTTTGCCTGCAACCAAAATCCCCTCTGAATAGGGTTTGACCATAGATACAGGACTTAACCCATTTCTTATGCTCACGTGTACGATTTATGTCCAATTGAAACTGAAAGGGAAAGCTTAGATAGCAGAGAGGGTACACAAGCGTGGTGAAAATCCGTGTTGGTATGCTTCTGATAGTACCCTGGTTCTCTTTCTCCATCCCTTTTTTAAGAGGCGTCAGGGGCTGAAAAAGCAAAAGCACACATGATGTAGTGGCAAACCTTTTCACCGTAAAAGAAAAGGAAAAATAAACTCCTTCAGATAAAAAAAACACAGAAGTTTGCATGAGGATTATCAATGCCAGATTTCAAAGGGGTCCTGTTTTTTCGTACAGCTCCTGTTGAAGCACTTTTGTTCTGTGCCGGCACATAGTCAATTAGCCACGCAATATGGGCACAGTAATTGAACACAGTGCTGTGATGACACAGTCTCCAGTCACTCGAATCTGGACATTGTTTTTCTGTTGTCTCACCTGTCACTGGATGACATGTAAAAAATTTAAATAGAAACTGATGATCATCTCGAACAAAATCGCTTATGTCGGACTCATCCATACAAGTAGAGGATTTTATCCCATGACAAATTATTACTAACACTCCCTGACGTGGCTGGTGCTCAGGAGTTTTAGGGAAAGGATGTATTTTAGACAGAGAAGGGATAATTTCTGCACCGGAGTCATAATTCTGCTAATGAACAGGGTGGAAATGATACACACAGTTCTGTGTTAGTGAATATCTCTGCTTGGTTTTCAGTTAATTTCCTGCCTTTGTTATGTTTGCACATCCTCTCTGAGCGAGTCACACCGGGTACACCGACAGCGACAGGTATCGACTGGTGGAAGAATAAACACTCACTGACTGCTGGGAATGGATAATAACTCCGGGAGCATGCTGTAAGCGTTTTCTCCACTAGCTGCAGATGCTACAGCAGCCACAGCTGCCTATGTAACAATAGCAAAACCTGCATTTATTTTTTTTAAATAGGTAAGGACCTAAGCCCTCGTCATCCACCCATTCATGTCAAGGAAGTTTTATTTTTGTCACACTTTCAGTTATCTCTTCAAAAGACTTTTTGTTATAGGCTCCATTTGACATTTCAGGAAGATATGGAAATGGAATTTTTGTCAAAAAGGATAAAGAATAGACCTTAATCCAATTTAAACTCTTATCAAAGTGAAGGGTCTGTGTAAATAAGAAAGGGAAGCAATTGGCTGTAGAGCACACACTATGTGTGTGTGTGTGTGTGTGTGTGTGTGTTGGGGGGGGGGGGGGGGGGGGGGGGGGATCCTCTTTTTGTTGGAATCAGACAACACTGGGAGGCTGAATGAAGATGTGTTTTTTTTTTTAAACGGATGTATGAATCATAGCAGATTGAACGTTCATGATCCAGGTTTCATTGGGTGTTTGACATCAGGGGAGCTAATGTATGGTGAAGCTGCTGTCGATGAAGAGGAAGAACAGAAAATGTACTTTTTTATTTTGCCAAAAGCTTAACGGTATATTTTTAACCTGCGACTCATCATATAGTGTTCTGATTTAGATATGTGTTGACACTGCTTTACCATCCAACATCCAAGCCCTGGAATACACAGTTTTTTTTTCTTCTTTTAATTAAACACTACAATTAGACTTATATGATCAGACTTGTGAGGCTGAGTCAAATCATGCCTAAGGTTGAAACCGTGAGTCACAACTTCAGACACCATCTTGTTAAATGTCAGGGATTTGGGTTAGCCTTGAGTAACTGCTGTTTTGCCATGAAAAAAATGCCAAAGAATTTAGCTTTGTGTATGTTTGTTGAAAAGGTAAACCTTGTGATTGTGAAGGGGACACACTGCATTTAAGAAGACTCCACTGTTAGCTTCACAGCACCCCGGGGAGTCCATTAGAAAACCTGGCCTTTCAAGTCCTGTGAGCTCAGTTAGAGGCTTCTGTCTGATTTATAATGGGGCTTTTGATGGCTTAAGAAAGGCAAGGTGAATATAAAATTAATACCCATCCACTCTATGATAACAATGAAGAAGTGCAGGATTGAAATGATGCCAGGGCAAAAAATGCTGTAAGTCACATGTTGACACAACTGTTGACATTTCTGTTTTTTCCCCAGCTCTTGCAGACCCAGTTTGTTCAGCACTAGAGTGCATTTCGTGCCTTACACTTACACATGTTTATATCCAGGAGGCACAGTCTTTCCTCTTGATTTGATTTGAATCCACTTTATTATTAGAATATTCGTCTTGTACCCCCAAGGTGTAGACTGTTTCATATAGATAACAAAGCACAATATTCAACCAAACAAATAACATATGCAGTATTACATCCAACATGACAAATAAGTTGCTGCAATCAAAGTGCAATTAATTTAATTGTAGAGATCAATTGTTTATCAGAAATGTAAATCAACATAACCTCTAAATTGAGGAATTTAACATGTTTCAGTATTCTTTTAACCCTATAAAGCAGAATGTATCATATTTGACACACAAGTTTTTGAGACCTCTACATCATCAGTGTGATATTTTTTTTCCTGAAAAACCTGATGTGTACAATCAGTTACATACAGTACCTGGATAATCCACCAGGAATCAGTAATTAATGCATCAGAGGGCCTCCACTTGAGACATCCAATATGGCTGCCGTCAATCAGTGACCCACATGTCATTTTTCAAGAATATTTTTGTCAATTTTGAAAAAGTTAAGATAAGAAAAACTTTCAAATTGTTACTGATACTTCAATAGGAGTATTTAGTGGACTGATGTAATGTGTAAATTAATTAGTACTTCATAACTTAATTTATAGTAAAAACGTGTTGTAAATATGTGTGTCAAATTTGATACAGCAGGTATTAATGACAACTTATTTGAAAATTGTCAATTGTCATTTTTTTGCATTTCATACATTATGCATTACATAAAGCAACATGAAGTCTTTTTCTCATTTAGGTAAACTAAGTAAAGGTTTAACTGACATAATTAGGTATATTTAGAGTAAAATGGAAATATCTCTCGAACAATTCAAAGAAATACATCATTTGTTTTTTTGGTGTGTATTTTTAGATGGCAAAAAAATTGAGCATTGCAGATGTGTTGAAGATTTTTTGTCTCCCCACTCTGACAGTGACAATAATCACACAAATATGATGCACGATGCAAATATGATGCATGCTGATAACGAGAGCTAGCTGCGCGTCCATAGATTGTTTTTTACTTGAATCTTTCCTCTGAACAAAGAGTTTGTGGAGCCTTTTCTTGGATGCTTACTACATACATCGCTTCTGCCATACTTTCAGCTGCTGCTCCCTTGCTATAGTTTAGCTCACTGGAAAGCTGCCACAGACACCAGACAGAAGACAGAGAACTTTCCCTGGTGGGGCTAGGCTTAATGTGTGAACTTGTTTGACAAGGGTTTGAATGTAATGGATGGTCATTTATATGTAATAGTCCCTCACTCTAGCATTAACGTCACTTACCATCATTTGTAATTTTATGATCCAACAGTTAATTGTTTAAACCGTCCGCCTTGCAGTCCACCATTAGACTGTCTGGAGAGCGCAATGCATTTTGGGGTGGTTAAGTCTGTGCAATTAGCGGACATCTCAAACTCAGAATATCTTGCTATATATCTAGGCATTTCTTACTTATATAAAAAAAACCTTGCAGTTGGAGCTCACTAAATGCTCAATTTTATGAGTATGGTAATATTACATTTAAAACGGAGCTAATTGTTTTCAGTGTAGCTATTCTGAACATTTCCTACAGGATCAGTGTAAGGGTCTAGGGCATTCACACTCAAAACTGCTGCCCATCTTTCACAAATTAAATTTATCATGTTATTTCGTGTCATTGCAGTTATGTTGTGGACCTCAATTTGGTTTCAAGGATGTCCCTGAAGTGCACCGTCTGCTAGTCCATCACCCAGAGCAGTTTCAAAAGTTCAACCACACTGGTGTTTTTTTAAATGTTATTTTGATCCGTTTAGTTGGAGAAGGTCCAATGAAAATACATAGTCACACAAAGCAAGCATATAAACGTTTTACTTTCACAATACACTGACTATAAAATGCAGAAATGAAGTACATTGTCAAAGCACAGAACAATTATGCATGCCTTATCCAGTGTGGGCACTTAACAGGTCGGTTATACAACAACTGGCAGCAGGTGTGACCAGTGTTTCATCTGCATGCAGCGAGAGAAGAGAGATAAGTGGCTGAACAAGATTTTTTGTTTTGTTTTTTGTAATGTAAAAATATTTGCCAGTAAAATAACTGCAACCAGCAAGAGGGTCATTTCTGCAACAGGTGGACCAACCACATTGAAACAACCACCTGCCTGATATAGTGATACATATTCATAATCCGAGGACATTTTTTGAATATGAGGACATCAACATACTGTAACGCTAAATTAAAGAAAACTCCACTTTGAAAATAGCAGACTGTTTTGAAAGGAATTTTCAACTCTGAGTCATTTCATTCAAATGTAAATCAATGTTTCATTGTTGGATTTTAAATCACCATGAGTTTGTAAATTTAAGTTTGCAAAATGAGTAATACGCAGGAAGAATATGTTAATTTCTCCAGAATACAGAATTGCAGTCTACAAATCTAAAGTTGAAGAGTTCAGGGCAGAGTTTGATGTCATCAGGTTGTGGAAATATTCAAACAAATATGAATCATGGATGGGAAGAGGATTTTCATGATGGTTTTCACAATGTAATGTAGCCTTTGTATATCAGTTTCATGCTGATTTAAAAAAAGTCATCCTTGCTTCTACAAAAAGAAGCTGGATGTTCAGTGATTAAGTATGACAGGGATTGATTTTTGCATATTTAGACTATGTTTTAAGAATACACCACAATGAATGTAAACATTTATCATACTCTTCATTCAGCTGTCTTTCTGACTTGGTTAGATTTTAGTTCAGTAGATCTTAAATAATTTTGAAAAAGAAAGATGTTTTTTGGTTACAGTCTGAGTTGAAAAAATTGGACTTTGGCACCATAGCTGTTTGTTTTTTTTAAGTAAAACTTACAATACATTACTGATTACATTGTAAATTATATACACAATGAAATGGATAAGTTTTAAACTTCTGATTAATGATGTGAAACGATCTCAGTTTGGTTAGGTTTAGGAAAAGTTCATAGTTAGGGTGAAATTAGGTACACTTATAATGTAACTTCAGATTTTTTTTTCTGTTTTTTACTTTTGTTCTCCCTTCGGCCCTGAGAATGTTGGGTTCCTAAATTGGCACTCATCTATCAAAATTTTGAGAATCACTGACCTATGGGGTTGTTTTTTTTGGCCAGGACAGTCAATATCTAGTGTTTTGGTTTCACAACTCCACAGGTTTAAGCAGATTATTTTCCCAACAATCACAACACAAATAGAGTATTCCTTTTACATATTAGGGACAATATTCTTCATTGAAACTCTGTGTTGGCATTATTGTCAACCTCAATGTTACTTTACTGGGAAGCTTTCCAGCTATGAATACTGATTTTCAATAGTGATGAGAGCTTCTGCCATGTGTTGTTATCTGGGGAAAAAAACATGTCCTTTCTCAGCTAATGTAGACTTTGAATATAGTTTATTTCTCAAAAAGCTGATAATTTTCTTGTCTTTTTGATGGCTGCAAAGGTCTGAATGCATAAACTATATTAATATAAATACGTTTTGAGATCAGTTTTGGGTGCTAAAAATTAAATATATTCCATAAATGCAAACATGGATAAAAATAATCTCTCCCCTCCTCACCCAGAGAGAAAAAAGTCCTAAAGGTATTCTTGTTTGCCAAAACCTTGTTTTGCCAAAACCGTGCTCGATTTGTGTGGAGCATGTGTGGGAAATAAAGTGTCCCTAATCATGAGGCATCATCAGTCATGCTGTCAATCATGAGGATGTTAAAGTTATCCAAGATAAAGCCTCAGTAGCTGCATACAGGAAAATGGTTTCTCATGCACCATTACCTTCATTTTCAAGTGCTCTGCAACTGAGATGCAGTCAGACGCATAAAAGTGATTTCAGAGAAGAAAAACACAAAGCAGATGTCAAACACTGATGAGGTATGAACGTCATATCTGTACTGTTGTTTGATAATGGTGCTTGGCTTTTCCATGCGAAGTTCCCTCTGTACCCTGTTCAGTGGTGATTTTAATCAGTCCATTGAGATTATTCTGGCCTCTCTTTCGCAACATACACTGCAAACACACCTGCAGCACTTGATTGAAACCTGCCTTGCTTGCCAGAGTGGCCATTTCCTTAATTTGTCTGCAGCCAGTTTTCAGCTATAGACTAATGGATCGGTATCAGATCGAGCAGTTTGCTAATGTCTTTGCAAGCAAGGATCAAAGAGGAGGAGAGTTTGTGGAAATCGGCTTGTCTGCATTCTCCCCTAACATGAATACTTGGTGAAAGCTTAGGGTTGATTTTGAGAATATCCATGAACGTTATCAATGCTCAGGAGAGTTGCATGAGAGTGGCGCTAGTTCTGAGAGACTGCATTGTGTATCTGTTGAGTATTTCTTTTTGGAGAGCAAACAATTGCCCTTGAAATATGTGGTGCAGCTCAAAGTGTCACATCCCACTGAGGATCCAGGTCCTCCTCATATGAAGACAATTTGGCTTGATACCAAGAAAACAAAATATTAACTTGTCATCGTATTTGTGTGTGTGTGTGTGTGTGTGTGTGAGAGAGAGAGAGAGAGAGAGAGAGAGAGAGAGACACACACACACACACACACACAGAGACAGAGAGAGAGAGAGAGAGGGAGAGAATATGTGTATCTGAGTAACTAAGCAACAACTTTAAAAAGGAACCTAATCAGTGTTCATGTAGCTGTGATTACACAAGGCACAATAAGTTCCTGATGGGTAGAAATATGATTATGTTCCTGGTTGTTCGTTTGTAGGAACTGTGTCATTTTCACAGTCTGTAGGTGTTGGTTGTAGTAAAGAAACAGTTTATCAGTTCAGGAATATAACCTATTATAACCTATTATGTAATTTATCTGAACAGCCAGCCACTGATTGTTATATTAGGTGGTAAATTATATGTCCAAAACAAACACTGCATTTGAATCCTTTCTCTGTCTTTAATTGTTTCTGAACCTCTTAAGGAAGTCTTTCATTTCAGCTGACCTCTGTAGAAGTTTAAAAGTGTATATACTTTTTGCATTTGATGTTGATTTCAATATGAAGACAATTTGCCTTGATACCAAGAAAACAAAATATTAACTTCTCATCATATTTGTGTGTGTGTGTGTGTGAGAGAGAGAGCGAGAATATGTGTATCCAAGTAACTAAGCAACAACTTTAAAAAGGAACCTAATCAGTGTTCATGTAGCTGTGATAACACAAGGCACAATAAGTTCCTGATGGATGGAAATATGATTATGTTCCAGGTTGTTCGTTTGTAGGAACTGTGTCATTTTCACAGTCTGTATGTGTTGGTTGTAGTAAAGAAACAGTTTAGCAGCTCAGGAATATAACCTATTCCCTTACTATGTAATTTATCTGAAGAGCCAGCCACTGATTGTAATATTAGGTGGTAAATGATATGTCCAAAAGAAAAGCTGCCTTTGAATCATTTCTCTGTCTTTTATTGTTTCCGGTTTCTGAACCTCTTTTCCCCATCTTGTTTGAGTGATTTCTGGCTCTTGTCTGTTTTGTCATCTCTGCTACCTCTGACAGATGCTGCTTCTTCTTTACATCTGGTGCAGATGATTTTAATCAAAGCAAGTCTTTCATTTCAGCCGACCTCTGTAGAAGTTTAAAAGTGTATATACTTTTTGCATTTGATGTTGATTTCAATGGATGAAGCTACAAAAAGGTTGGAAGCCGAGTCACTTCCTGCAAAAGAGAACATATGTTTATTGTCATCACAAAAAGCTGCCTGCAATGAGCAATGAGACTAACTGACAGCACAAGGAGGAGAAGTAAATTTACGCTCTTATGGCTGTTTTACAAATATGAACTGGACCTTTTGTGAATGAAAACGAACAATGAGGACATAATATGATTGTGAGAAATTCAATCACCACTTTGTTAGCTCTCCTCCTGTCGGCTCTCCATCCTGACTGGTTGGAAAAGGTGGAGAAGATGGGGGGCAACTACGATTCCAACAACACAGACAAGCAAGACCATCTGTGCATCCATCTCTTCATCGGAGGAAGCACCAAGCCAATTTGATTGACTGAAGTCCAAGAAAATTCTTACAATCAACTCTGCTATGAAGACACAAAATTACTACATCTAAAGTACAAGAATTTACACATTACACATTCACTTAAATACTTTGCAAAGATGTTGCCAGAAGCCAAGAGGCAATTATAATGCAAGGACCCAAAATATTAGTGGTGAAAGAAGTATTAAGATCCCTTATTCAAGTTAAATTCCTAATACCACATTGCAAAATTACTTCACTACAAGTAAAAGTCCTGCATTCAAAACTTACTTCAATAAAATTACAAAAGTATCAGCATCAAAATGTACTTAAAGCATCAAAAATTCTCATTATGCAGAATGGCCCCACTCAGATTGTTTCATATATTCCAAATATATTATGGGATTATTATTGTTGAGGCACTATTGTCAGCAGCATTTTAATGTTGTCAAGGTAGGGTTCATTTTAACGAATTAATATATTGTTATGTGGTTTAATTTATAAAAGTGCATCATTATTTTAAATTAATTTCATGTTTTTCACATTAAATCGAGACCAGAAAAGTAACTTAAGTTGGAATCTAAATGTGGAGCAAAAATATATTTGCCTCTAAAATGTAGTGGAGTAGCAGTATAAAGTTACATACATGGAAATTAAAGTGCAGTAAAGTACCTCAAACTCACCTGTTCAAAACTGCTTTTAATGTCTGACCAATGTTGTTGATTTTAATTGTTTGTTTCTATTTGTAATCCCATTTTTTTTTACTGTGTTTTAACTGTAAATCGTCTTTGAGTACCTTGTAAAGAACTCTATAAATACAATGTATTATTATTATTATTATTATTATTATTATTATTAATAATAATAATAAAATTGTCCTTGAGTAGATTACTTGAGTAAATATAGTTAGTAAGATTCCACCACTGCTTGATATACTGTTACAATACTGTATGACATTAATGATAAAGCTTTTACAATACATTTTCAGTATCACTTTGAGCCAAAAACAAAAGTACATGCAAATGTGAATACATAAAATATTAATGATTCATTTGTACATGCATCTACATTCATCTAGTGTTGTAAATAAAACACAAATAGGTCACGCATACAGTAGATTCACATTGAGGTGTAGCATTAATCCCGGTAAAGTGAATTCCTGCTCAAAGTCTCTGCAGTAAAATTGGGATTTTTCATTTGAAATGAATGCCCTTTCATCAGAGGGTGACGCATTTGATGCATTAAGTGTGATTGAAGGGTCAGGCATGGGCCGTTGCCTGCAGCATTAGATGCTTCTGGCTACAGCCAGCATGAGCTGGCTTTTCCTCATCAATGATTTCATAGCAGCAAGGAAACTGGGGCAGACACAAGACTGTTTTCCATACTGGCAAGACTCCTGTATTAGATTTTTTAGGCATCTGCTCGCTGGGATAGCTCAATATGTCTCCAAGCTGGGGCACAGTGTAGGGACAGCTCCCCTCCGCCCGACCACAGCAGCTTGTGCATGTTTAGAAGGAAGCGATGATCAATGCATGACGAAAATCAAACAGCTCAATAAAAGAAAAGGGCTCCATGGAGGAAAAGGTGACGGAAGAGCCGGCTTCTGATGATGATTCAGTGCAAGCATGTGGCAGTCGCACCTGCTGCAGTGTGATTTGATGAATATCTGGCTGCCACTGCAACTGCCCCACAGGAAATCATAATTACAACTCTTTAATTTCCTCCTTCTTGAATATACCACTGTGTCCCCTCAGAGGCCCAGTGTTGGTACGGATTCATCACATGCTTATTACCACAGGTCACAGCTCCTGCCCATGCTGCTCCGTCCTCTCTCTTGTTCCTTTCCTCCCTCTCTTACCTCCTACAAGATCAAGGGCAAACAATTAATTCACATAATTCTCGGGCAGGTTGCATTTTTTTTTATTGTAATAAAGTGTATTTCACAAATCAGCAGCAATGAAAAAAAAAAAGGCTTTTGGTCATTAAGCCTTTGGAGTTTTTGAATCATTTTCACTCTGCCTGTATATACCTTATAGAAAATGTTCACCATGTCATGTTGGTATCATATTCTCAGCACAACGTCACCTACAGAAAATGATAATTACAATTTTTCCTCTTTTTTTTGAGCCCAAAACACACACAAAATCTGATTTTACTTTCAAAAACACAATCATGCTCAATGAAGAATTTTAAATGTTTCAAATCTGAACACAGGTTGCAAATATAACATATAAGTTATATGAGTTAATGTGAGGATAACATCTATTTATATGTTATATTTTACCTGATATCTGGTTTCACTCAGCCTATCATCATCAAACAAAAACTGGCATGAGTTTCAAGTCTGTACTTCAGAGGGAAGTTGACAGCAGTTGACTCTCATGGCACTTCAGAGGGTTAAACAGGATTTAATGGAAAGACAAGCAGTAAGATAATACGCTGTTTACCAACAATCTCAGATCATACTACAAACGCTCTCCTACTTTAATGAAACCTCTCCTGACAAAACTCCATTAAATCTGTCATGTATTTCTCCCAAATGGCCACTGGCAAGGGGAAACAGTTGTTGTCAAATTTATCTTTACAAGAAGTGACCTTGTAGTTCTTTAAAGGAAAAAAATACATTGACATTTGTCCATTTAACCTCAGTGATTAATACAGGAAGTTTGTATAAAGTTTTGAAAGTGAATTCTGCATACAGGACTTCTCAGTGACTGTAAGAATCCTCTCGATGCTGCAAACTCCAAACATCTGGGACTTTTATGCACATAGAAGTAAATGCTAGGAGTTATATGCAAGTACATACGCACATGCAAATACCCTCGTTAAAGAGTGATTTAGCTTTTAATACCTCTGCTTTAATAGTGTTCATATGTCATTGATTGAAAAGGCGAACGCTCACAAGCTCTGCCAAACATATTGGTGTAATCGATGCAGCGAATCCTTGGGGTGTCAGAAACTTGTAACCAAGACTCAGGCCATCTGCTTCTGCAACAGTAAATGTCAAATGAATGAATAAATATGCTAAATGGCATAGGAGCACTGTTTGTCAACATGACAACACCCACACAACCAGTGCAGGAATTATGAGCCAAGGTCTCTCTGTGTGTGGACTTTGACAATCACAGAGCTGACCAGTGAGACCGCTAATAGGGCCGCTTGTTAGTGATTTACTTAATGTGCATCAGGGTAAATACATTTTCTGGTAGATTTAAAAAAGAAGGCAAGAACAGACGTTTATGAAAAGAATATTCCTGCAATAAATACTTCTGTCCAGGGGCGGACTGGCCATCTGTGTGATCTGGAGAATCACAGAAAGGCCGGTAATCCAGGACGGCCGGCGGGGAGGCGGCCCACCACCCACCACGCAGTCATCACCTGATTTGATCCCACTGCTAATCCACAGTTTCACACTCCAGTACAGTAGGTGGCAGCAATGCACCTTTAAGTTGGATGCCAGCTGCCCCGCCCATGCCCACCAATTAGGGAGAAGAAGAAGAAGAAGCAGTAGCAGCAGCAGCAAAGACATCATTGGAATATATATATATATGGATAATAACTGACTGAGGCTAACTAAAAATAATGTTCAGCAGCATAGCCAGCAGCAGCACCACTGGAGCACAAGTTAGCATCCAAATGAGTGAAGTAGTGAGCCAAAAAGTGCAGCCTCAACATGATAGGGCCACCTGTGATGATGAAGGACAGAGAGATGAGCTGGTTCCACAGATAAAGGGCCAGTAAGTATGGAACATGAGAGAGGAGGAAAGAGAGTTACTTGCTAAGGCTGATGTTAGGAATGTTATTCAGGTTGCTACATTTGTATCTATACCTAGTTTGTGTTGCTCAGTACAATGCAAAAATGGAAATGGAATAATGATTACAGTAGTTAAAACAGCTAAACTTAAACATTTTATCTGTAAAATGCCACATGGAGAAGAAGCTTATATTAAGAAATATGTTGTGCTTTTACTTTTTGAAGTTTTTGTAATGTCACAGTTAATGCTTACAAACTTTGAAGACTTTGAATACAGAAGTTACATTTGTAATGGTGTATTTTCATTAAAATGTGGTATTATTATTTGTGTGGTATTAATTACTGCATAAATTAATTACGATTATTAAGTAATAAATTTGTTTTAAAATAGCATGGAATAGATTATAAAGTATGCTGTCATAATCAATTGGATAATTTGGATGTTATCATTTAGATGGTATAGTATCATGAGCCACATTTATTGTATAATATAATATAAGTATTGTGACACTCATGCCAGGTGTTATTGTTATTGTTATTGAGTTCCTGCGCGCCGATTGCTTTGCGCTGGACCTAGTCAAAGTCCAGGGCCGTTTTTTAATCCCAGTCCGTCCCTGCTTCTGTCTTTGTAGAGATACTATTATATTGATACTGTGTCACAGTATACAGATGCCTACTGAAGTAGAACCATCAGTACAAAACAGTAAAAATACTCAATTAGTGAAAAAAAAGGGAAAGTATCGCATTCAAAGTTTAAAGGTGCTGTAAAAGATATGGTTCAGAGCATATTCTCGTGAATGGGTGTGTTTGATGTCCTATGAAATATGACAGTTCTATTCAAGGTTGAGAAATGGTCAAAGGTTGCTGTTTCAAACACGTTGTGAGACTTAAGTACTTGGTTAAGGTTAGAAAATAAGAACGTAGGTGATGTAGAAAGTGACGTAGATTGTGATGTCACATATAGAAGTTTATTCACATGTTCAATTAAAATAACAAGTTGAATTTTAGTTTAAAACAGGACATGTTCAAACAGCCAATCCTGGGTCAAAGTAAACACATTTTACTGGTAAAACCAATACCTCACTTCCTGTTCTGGTTTCATCGCTGCCGTCATAGCTACTACAGCCAGTAGAGGTCACTGCCTTAC
Source organism: Centropristis striata (assembly GCF_030273125.1). Lineage (NCBI taxonomy): Eukaryota > Metazoa > Chordata > Actinopteri > Perciformes > Serranidae > Centropristis > Centropristis striata. The sequence continues at coordinate 14,305,930 of NC_081528.1, read as the reverse complement.
ATAAATCCAATCCAATCCAATCCACTTTATTTATATAGCACAATTTTAGCAAACACAAGGTTTCCAAAGTGCTGCACAAACAATAAATACATAACACAATACAAAGAGATGTAGTAAACAATAGATCAGTAAGATGCAATAAATTAAAAATGGGATAAAAATAAATAAAATAAAATATAAAATGTAAAATAAGTAGCGCCTCCTAGCTCACAATACAAGTATCAGGGCTTTTCTCAAATTTTATTTCATAATTTTTTCCGTCTGTATAACTATGAACTGAGCCAGGATTGCTTCCACATGGTTCACATTGCACATTCACAAGTCATTACATATGGACACTCAGTTTTTAACACACTGTGTTGCCATACATGAATCACATACATGTGAAAAGTAAAGATACGTTTGGATTACAACACAAATTCAAAGAGCCTGTCTTCATTTTCTAGTCAGGAAACGGTTACTCCACTCCATCTTTTCATTGAAAATAGTTGTTTGCTGCTGTATTAATGTTCAGAATGTTGTTTGTGGCACCTTTAAGTACACACTCCTTTTAAACAAATTCTATATCTGTAATATTCTCTCAATATTTATTTTTTGTTTTATTATTTATTTTGTTTTGGGTGAAATGTGATGAATTATTATTATTATTATTATTATTATTCATAATAATAATAATAATAATAATAATAATAAATTATTTATTTATTTATTGTGTATGTGTCAATATATGGATTTTATATTTCAGAGGAAAAATACCTGGGAGTAATATATTATTTTACATAGTATTAGACTGTTAATAATGTAGGCAACAGTTTACTGTTGTAGGTGCTTCATGTGGAGAAAGTTTTAACTACTTTATATTCCGTTTGTTAGTTTAATCCAAAAGTTTCCCAACATAGGGTTCAAACCTCCTCTAAAGGGTCACACAATAAATCTGAGAGTTGTGAGATGAGTAATGGGAGAGGAAAGATGAAAAAACAAGTTCTGTTCCACAAATTTATATTCCATTTCAGACTTTTCCAGACTTTTCTCGCATCCTAATATTTTGTTTGGCAAAATATTGGATCTTTTTTTATACCTTTTTACATTGAACATTTATATGTAACCATAGCATACAAATATATTGTAGTGAGAATATGAATATGGACGTAATTGTGGATTTTGCTGACTCAATCAATACTGAAGTCCCTGTCTGAAGACTTTGGTTGATTTGATTGTTCTGTTGGACAAATTTTAAGGTATTTCTGTTATTCTGTGATTTCTCTTAGTGGCCGTAGATACACTGGCTGTATTGCTTATGTTTTTCACCTCATTTGTCACATATCTATAAATTTTTTTTCTTCACGACTGTGTCTTTACCTCTGTAGCCTTTCTTATGACGAACTGGGGAAAAGTGGTAGGCTGTGAATGACTTTGATTGACTTGTCTGTCATCCAATCTACTAGTTGGGCATAACTATGGATAAAGAAATAAAAAGGAACAAGGAAGCACAGATGTGTGATGAGATGTGACAACCATTGCGCGTGAACGGTTCAACTTTGGCCAACATGTCTGAACAGGAAAATCTGTCATCTATTAACACATTTGTGAGTCTTTCTGTGTAATTATAGGCCGTGGCGTATTGGCAGTGTAAATTGAAAAAAATGTATCCTCTGTCACGTTAATATAAAAATATCCTTTTATTCCAGCAATGGTTTGAACAGAGCTTGAAAAGTGGCAAACTGCAATCCAGAGCAAGATTAGCAAGTTAACAAAAAAAAACTTTGGGTTTAACTCAGGCTCTATCACAAATCAGCCAACCTGCTCCAGAGGAGATTTCAGCTCAGAGGATTGCACCAAATCTGTAAACAGCCTGTGATTGGTTTTGAGTCAGTTTTAATGGCCAAGTAAGTGTGTACACATACAAGGAATTTGACTCTGTTGTTTTTTGCTGCTCTCAGAGCACACACACAGAGACACACACATACACACAGAAATAGGCTAAAAACAAGGACAACAACTGGTAAAGTGGGTGCTTGGTGACAGGGTTATTGTACCTGTCACTGTGGATGGGTGTTAACTATTCATCACAGTGTGTGTGGAAAGAAAGGCTTTCTTGTGTTTTTTGGCGTACAGTGCTCTGCAGTGTCTACCAGAGGGTAGGAGTTTGAACAGGTTGTGTGTAAAGACTACATAGACGATATAAAACATGGACTCCTTGGCTTCACCCGGAGGTTTCTGTAGAGACATTATGAGCTCAGCGTGGTGGCTCCGGCTGTCTCCATAATGCCAGAGCCTTCTAACTCCCGTCTAATCCAAAAATCAGGATAGAAATGGAGCGTGGTTGTAGTTGAGATTGGCTGAATGAAGGCTGGATGCTGAGTCACACCACATGTGACAGCACCCACCTGTCACTCAAGCAGCCAAACCTTTAATTTTGCATAATCTTTAGCATGAACATAATTTAAATGGTGATGAGTAATATAAGAATTCACTCTCTGTAGAGATGTCAATAATGAGGAAATTTGCTTTAGAGACCCCCAAATTTTTTTGTAATAGGATGTTAAAATTTCTGCTTTAAAGTTTGGCATTTTAACATGGGAGTCTATGGGGATTGACTCATTTCTGGGGCAGCCTCAAGTGGCCATTTGAGTTTTCGACACAACTGTTGGCTCCTTCTTGGCAAGGCAAGTTTATTTATAGAGCACATTTCAGCAACAAGGCAATTGTTGCAAAGTGCTTTACACAAGACACCAAAAGCAGCATGACAAAGGGCAGGAAAACAAATTAAAAAAACATTTAGCAAACATTTTAATGAAAACAAACCTTTAAAAAAACTGCTCAAACAGATGCTAAAATATAATAAAAGTTTTCTAAAAAAAAATTAAGAGTAAAGATTTTAGCACAGAAAACTTAAAATAAATATATCAAAAATAATTTAGTTAAAGGACGCTGTAATCAAGAGAACTAAGAGTTTCAGCAGACCTGCAGTTTTCTGGGAGTTTGTTCCAAAAACACAGAAATGTATATAAGTTGAAGCCATTTTGTAATGGAGGCTTCTGCACATGCACAGATGGAGCTTTCAGCAATAAGTCAGTTTCCTTCGTTTGTGCTCAAATCCTGATTGCTTTCTCTGAATGACATCTTACTGTTTGGTTCATCTACACTTACTGAAGGATGTCAGCTGGCCCTCATTTAAAATCATCTGGCAATTCTCCTGAAGCATGGGAGATGAGGGTGTCAGGGAGTAGAGATCAGTGCCTTTGCTCGATGAAAGGAGCACTTCCTATCAAACGCTCCCTGAGATTATTGCTGATGACACATCAGCGGGGTCAATAGGAGAAAAGTGTCCTCCCTGGGCCAATTGACTCACTTAATCAAGAGCTGTGTCGGAGCGTCGCACTACACATCGTCGAGTCTGATGATGCGAGGACGGTTCACCTTGGATTGTGCCTTCCGAGAGGTGAACGTACTCTTGACGTAAACTAATTTGAGCATCTCAAAGGGGCTTTTGTGGGCAGATTATTTCAGATGGATATGATGAGATCAAATAATAATATATATTCATCTCTGTTCCCAGTGATTGCGTGTGACAGGCATGTTATAAAAAAACTTTGTGTTTCTTGTCTGATTAAAAGACATATTGTATTTTTCTGAATCTAATATTTAGCTTATTCTTCTTTCAAATAAATTATACTTAATTTAAAAACATTTGGCTACCTTAAAAAAAGTTTTTTCTCTAATGTAACACTCTTTTTATTGGCTGTCTGGAAAAATTGTTTTACATAAGATTTTTCTCTCCTTACAAGCAACACAAAAAGGTCACAGCCATGTGCCTCAAAGAGTGAAATGAAAAAATAAATATAAAAAACAGATTTCTGAGTCTTAATGCAGCCAAAACAGGGACATGACTAAGAGCTTGGAAGATGTTTGTGGGTGTTGGCCGGTATGCAGCAGGAGTGAGTCAGCTAAAGGTCATGCAGGATGTTGACACCTGCGCTCCCTTTAAAAATCAAAGCTGAAATAACTTTCAGTGTTGAGACAACAGGGAGAAATTAATGGAATTATTTTTGGACTAGAACAATGCAAAGCATCGAACTTAAACACACATTATCAGTGTGACTTCAACAACTTCTACAATCTACAAAATATATAAATATATATAAAATACTTTGCTCACGTAATCACTGCCACTTATCAGTGGCAGGTGCATCTGAGTAACGGCAATGTTATTGAAACAAAATATACTGTATACACACATAGAGTATGAGTGTATTCTAAGACAAACTAAACAAAAACCTTACTGCAGTGGCTCAAGTTTGATTCCAACCCATGGCCTGTTGCTGCATGTCAGTCCCGTTCTCCCCCCTTTCCTGTCAATCTTAATGTTTACAATCAAATAAAGACAACAAAGCCACAACTAATAACAATAAAAAAGACTGAGCAGATAAATATTAGATCATATTAAAAATATTGACTTAACAAGCGTTGTCTTGTCATGCATGCCGGCGAAAATCCTATTGCAATCACATTATCTTGGTGTCTTAATCGGAGTTGGAGAACTGCGACATTAGTCGGACTAACACGTTGACATGCACTTCAGTTGTCCAGTTATAGTCGGATTAATAATTCCTTTTTTTTCTAGTGTCATGTAAACATACTGTATGTGTCTGCCCTGTGATAATCTGTACAGGGTACCCTGCCTCTCGCCCAATGTCAGCTGACAGCAGCTTCAGCCCGACCCGGTTAGGATAATGAATGAATTCTCAACATGGATCAATAGTTTGTGCAGAGTGTTCCTTCATAAAGTGATTAGTTGGCTATTATATTTATGATTTTTGATTTTGGACTATATAAATTAAAATTGACTTGACTTGACTATTAGGTAAGGAAAATGGTAAATTCAAAGCTTGGCTTTGATGCATGTATTGTATGTATAGTTGTATTATGTGAATAGTAAGCCATGATATCTTTAGTAACTGTGTTTGATGAAAAGATGATCAGAACAGCCAATATGTCCTCAACATGTGTTTAGGTTTGAGTTGTCCTCCTGATCATAGATGGCCCTGCAGTAAGAGGAGAAGTGCAGGGAAATACGAAGAATGTAAATAATATTTATGGTAGAAGATGCAGCTGTGACACAATCACACATGATCACAAGCATGAAGGCGAGGCTATCGTCCCAAGAAGTTAGTTAATTATTTTTGTGGCTGATATTTCCCATCATGTCCGCCTGAGGCTCAGCGATGATGGAATTCACAATGATGTGAAATGCCTGGCACGACAAAAGGCTTGGCTGTGCTTGTCTCCCTGCATACTGACGTCTGCCAGGTCTCTTCACTGTAGTGATAGGACCTCTCCAATGAAAGCCTATCCCTCAGTTACATTGGCAATAAAGCCAGGACAAGGCCAAGCATATAAATATCCTCTCCTCACACCATGAATCGGTTGCCACAGAGAAAAAATCTGGTGGGATGTTTAGTTGGATTTGCATCTTTTATTGAGTGCAGGTTTTTGTTGTGGGAGTTGGAATTTCTTTTTATAAACTGGATGGAGATTAAATGGATATAACTGGATATAATAAAGAATAATATAAAAAGGACTGGCCAAGTGGAAATATTTCTTTTATCCAGACATCTATAAATATTTAAATACATCTCATGAAGCAAAGGATTAGATTTTGGTGAACTGGAGTTCAACCATTATGTGAATATATTTCTTTGGCCGGAGTTATAAATGTAAGTGAGACAGATTTCCCCAAGCCCCTGTAAGTTTCAAAGTTAAGAAATTAGCTTCACATTAAATGTAAATGATTGGTGTGATTTCTTTTGGTGTGACAGCAAGTTGGAAGAACTTGCAAAAATTGTAGCTTGAAGCTGAATGCTGAGGGATCACCAACCCAGTGGCAAGAATAAATGTTGCCATTGCACGTTTCTGCAAACTACAGATTTGTTGAATCTCAATGTTTCTGTACCACTATAACTAATTCAAATCCACTTCTGTTGTGGTAATAAAGCTTAAACAAACATACCAATACACTGGTTCACAGTTTTAAACACACAGACAACACGATGAATTCAAACCAAAGCTACTTGGTTGTGTTTATGCAACAAAACTACATGGTTAAGATTAGAAAAAGAAACAGAGATTGGATACAAGAAACTACTGCTACTACCCAAAACTATTTGATGTTTATGTAACCTATGAAGAGCGTGCAGTTAGAATGTGAAGTAGCCTATTTCACATAAGTTCATTTACAGGTTAAACAACTTAAAAAGTAAAATAAGTAACTTAGAATTGACTTTACACGTTTGAACACTCTTCTCCTGGGTATCTGTTTAACAGACAGCCTGCTCCCTCTACAGACTGTGGCACTTGTTATATTTGTGTGTTCATAAATCCAATCTGACGCTCTGCATTAAGATGAGATTGTTGTTGTTTGGAGAAATTGTGAGTGTTGTGCTGTTTCTATATTAATTAATGAATGGGAGTTGGAAGTTGGAAAATTCCCCACTCTGTGCTCCCCTGCTTTGTGCTTGGTGAGTTTGGTGATCTGAATAACTCAACAGTACATTCCTACAGCACTCTTGATTTATGAATAGTCCAGTTTGTCCCAGAGTGACTATTTCCGAATGCACCCTATAAAAACAGCCTGCATGGTGCTACAGGTAAAAGGTGCTGAAAACGTTTCATATCAATGTATCCATGGTTTGCAGAGAGAAATAATGCCAACATTTTGTTCTGGCGGCTGGGCTGGGTTCACACCGGTATACTTTCCCACAGCAACATCACTATCAGAGGTGACACTGCAGCGATTAAAACATATGGTGGCTGGAGGGAGTGATTCACTCACATTGATCCTGGCACCAAAGTGGAACCACCTGGACAATGACCAGCCTTTGTGGAGTTTTTCCTGTGGGCAACACTATCTATTACAAGGAACAGTTAGACAGCACTTGTCCCGACCTTCAGCCTGAATGTGATACCATCAGGAGACGTGTCCTTCCCTTAACAATTAGTCTCAGCTGTGCTCTCATTTCCCTCCCTAAATCCAACACCTAAAAAATGTAATTATCATCACATCCGTGCATCTGTGCTTCAGGAGACAAACCTTTATGTTGCTTTCCAAGAACAAGATTGTTTTTGTGCAGCCGTCGAGGACTCAAGCTGCAGCCAGTGTGTCCAAATGGCATCAGAGGAATGTCAAAGTGTACCAGTTATGTGCTGGCAAAGAGTCTTTTCATCTTAAATCCACAGAGTATATCAGCAACTACACATAATGATAGAACACATCATATGCAACTATTGTGCATTAGCAATTTATGTTCAAAGGCAGCTTTCAATGCCACTGCAGGAAGTAATGAAACAGTCATATATCAAAGCAAACACAGCCTGAGGGCTCTGACGGATGCACCGTGCATCTGCAGCACATCTCACACTGGCAGTCTGACTTGACCATGCCAGGATTCAAAGAATTATATACATCTTATTTGATTCTGAATTATCTTAATATTTTCTCTTAATTTTATGTTAATGCAATATGACATTTTCTGCTGCTGGGAGTCTTTCCATCAAAACATTAACAAAGATGGAACAAGGAGCTGAACTATCTGCAGAGGTTTCCTCCTCTCTTTTTTCCAATATGGTTCGCCATGCTGACTATAACTGATACAACTCAAGTAGGGCTTGGCGGTATACCGGTATTAAAAGTTATATTGGTATATTTTAGAGAAATGTATTTGAGACAATGCCGCCATACGATATATAATATTCTTTAATGTTGCCTTTGTTAGAGCCGTTTGCTCCTCTCTGCACCTGGCAGGCACAGCACAGGGCATTCTCTGCTGCTCATACTCTTTGGCTCAACCCCTCGCGCATTTACGTAGGCTTCTGTGGTGGATTCTGTTAACACACTGTGCTATTATTTTGAAAGCTGCATGTGTTTAGCGACCAGAAGGAATTCGTCACACATTAGCTTTTGGTGATTAAAACAACTTTAATTGTTAGCTAATGTTAACTCGCAGCTACCAGGTGGCAGCCTCCAGGTCTGAGCAAGGAGGCAAACCAGGAAGTGCCTTAAGCTGCATTCCATCGAAAATTCCAGCAGGGGGCGCTAAGTGTGGCTGCAAAAACATTTCTGTCCATTCATTTCAATGAAAAACGAGAAAACTTCTCACTTGATTTATTACTTCAGAAATGTTCTTTCGCTGTATTTTCACTTAATGACTTAATAACAGTTTTTTTTTATAAACATTTTGTTTGTTAATAATGTCTTGTTCATCTTGTTCAGCGTATGGTTGGACTAACAGACACTTCAAGGAGTTCATTTTTTTTTAAGTAATTAACATAAGTTTTGTTTTTATTTTTTGATAGCCAAAATGAACATTGGTGGCTATCGAACAGCATAATGCAACAGTGTGTTTGGACCTCTGACGGCTCAGACAGGCTGCTAGTATTTACTTCGGCTTGCCCAGATGCACACATAGAGGTGATGTGGGGACGGGACTGATACAGACAGGTCGGCATGTTTCTCTATCATGCTGGAATTGTTTAGAAGCGGAGAAGTGGATAGGAGGTTGGGGTGGGGTTTTGACTGACTGAGGGGTGATAGAAACTCTGCTGAGCAATGGCAACACAGTCGAGGTAATTAATGGGAAACCCTGAAGTAAGCATATTGTCTTTTATTTATTTTCATATTTATTGTTATTTGCAATATATATAGCCCATTTGAATTTATTATGGGTTATACATTTTATTTCCTCATGCTGACTAATTGTGCAGCTGTATATTTTCAAACAGGTCAGGCCTTGTACTGTGTACATTTTTTATCATTTGCACAGCTCTTTAGAATTATGCCTATTGATATAAAATGTAGGCTATTTGTAATATAGATTTTATATATTTTTACATAATACTATGTACCTGCTTCAAACAGGGAACACAAAGTATTTCAATAAAACAGGTTGAGGATGATTACTTGTGGCGTTGAGTTAAAACTAAACACTTTGCACGTTTTGTTTAAAATACCGATCAATATCATACATTGCTGTTCTGCCTAAAATACGGGGATATGAATCTTAGTCCATATTGCCCAGCCCTAAACTCAAGAATACAAAAGAAACACTTACATTTTAAGTAAAAAAAATGCTCCTGCCATGTGTTGTATATTCAAGCTTGCATGTATATATTCTGGCAAGCTCCGGTTTTTCCTCAAGATTGATTTTAGGAATTGAGACATCCTTTAAGATGGCATGCTCAGATAATCTTTAGTGGTCAGAGGCATGAGGACACAGAAAAGAGGACAAAATAGAGAAATGAGAAGGTCTACTTCTATGGTCTATGCAGTCTTCTTTTTTTATGTTTTTGTTGACACTTTGCAGCAAATCTTGGTAAGTGCAACCCACTGAGAAGAAAATAGCAGATATTATGTATGTTTCACAGCCACTTAGCATCTGCCAATTACAAGCTAACATACAGCATAAAGATGCTAATTCTGATACACCATTCTGATACACCTGCTAGTCTCTGATTCAGGTGCACAGCAGACTCCTCATCTCAGTCAGGCTGCTCATCAATGTTTCCTCTAACAGAGAAAATACACCAGATGCAGAAACTACAGTCGAAATCTGCAGACTGAAAGTCGTACTGCTTTTTCATTACTTTTTATGTGGAAAAACTATGTTTAATAAAGAATTAATCATGAGCCGCGTAATTTTACATACTTTAAAATGTTATTTGGGGACTTTATGTTGCTCAATCTTTAAACTTTCTTTTCCACAAGTGGATATTTTGTGACAGGTAATATTTGAAACTCTGAATTATGAAACATATCAACATATCTGTGACACATATCTTTAGGATTTAGGCAACTTATCACAGTAATACTTCAGTAAAATTCACAGTAATGATTCATGTCATTCTGATTAACAAACACAAAATACAAATCTATAACCTCATTTATATATTGAAAATATCTTTTAGGTACGATCAAATATATGGTGATTGCATTATGAGATCTAATAAACAGCTAATATAATAGAGGTTTGTGTTCTGTCAAGGTGGATGAATGGCAGTTCTTTTAAACACACATAAGCACAAATCACTGACAGGGTGAAAAGGGATGAAATAAAAAGCCCAAAACCTGAGCAGCAGTAAGACATATTGTAATAAATAAAGAATACTTGTAGAGTTTATACGAGGCTCTCCAGATTCCATTATTTCAAAAATGATGGATTTATTTCAGGTCAGTGGAAATGTCAAGATTGTCTCGGTAACAAGAGCACATTCCACTTACTGAGAAAAATAGCAGTGATTTAATCAACACCATTGTTTTTCACAGATAAAGGTTAAATGAGATAAAACATAAACACTCAATACTTAACCTGCCTGACTAGTATTTATCTTACACTTGTTTACTTATCTTTGAAATCGTAGCAGGTTCTGCTTGCATTAATAGCAACATAATAGCTGACAAATAGAGTTTTTCTTGCATTTCAAAATATGGCAAACTGATTTCCAGCTGGAAAGAAAGAGAAAGAGTTTACCCGACTATGTGACAAATTAAATAAATATATAACTGTAAATGGTCAAACCTTCATCCCATCTGTGTTTTTAGATATTTGATTTGACGGCCAAACTACTGCTTTGACTGCTTTCTTTGTCAAGTTTCATCACGCTGACGGAAAAGCAAAGCTCTTTGTTCAGGTTAAGACGATCTGCCAAAAAGGCAGTGTGAGGAAGGTTGGTTAAGACGTGTGAAAGGCACCAGGGCATTGCAGCACAATGACATAAGTGAAACACCCCCCAACAATCCTTTCACTTACATAACAGCAGCATCATCATCAACAATGATAGAAAGCCCTGAGCAAGCGAGGAAGCAAGGTTGTAAAGTGCAGCCCGAAAAACAGATTCAGTTTCTTCTTCTGGCTGAAGAAACCTTAACCATCTGTTGGACAAAAATGTTCATTCAGGAAAAAATATATTTTCAAACAGATATGTGCAAGGTGGCTTTGTTGTCTCTATAACTGAACATAAATGTGTATTTAATTTCTCTAAAACAAACAAAAGCAGTCAAAAAACCCATTAACGTAACCATCTGGGGCCATCATGTAAGTCCATCTGTGGAAATATTTTTTATTTTTATTTTGGCTCAATTTGCATAGAAAAATGTGACATAAAACTAGCTGTGTGCATGCTCTGATTCATGCAAACACAGGTGATGAGTCTGAACAACAACACTACGATTTTTCATTGATAAAATAACTGTAGAATGCTTGTTAGCAGCCCGATGTACAGTATGGATCAGGGCAAAGTGATGTTTTCCAAGTGAAAATCAGCAGTAAATGTGTGGGTGTGTTATGTCACCTGAATGCTGCGGTGAAAAGCTGTGACTAAGAGTTCCTACAACAGTACGTCAGTGCTGTTTATGTGTCAGCTCTGAAGGCTCCCACTATGCCAGAAAAACATATCATTTTAGTTATTTTATTCCAACCATAAACCTACAATCACATGTAATGGATCCAGTGCCTTACAGGCATTTAACCTCTTACCATTCAAGGTCCTTTTTATTGAGAATTTGTGGTTGTGGGCAGTGGATGTTTAGGGGGAGATAGTAGGTCAACAATGCTACTGCTGAGATACAGCTCAGCACTGTGTGTCAAGTTGTTCTGGTCAAAAATATCTAATAAACATAACTTAATGAATTAAACCTATTAAGATGTATAAGGGTTTTTTAATATTTGCCCCTTTGAAGTCCATGCCCATGTTCAACTATGTCCCATAAGTTCTTGCAGCAAGTTTTGGGTTGATACCATTTGTTGCTTCATAATGCAATTTTATTCACACCAAGAATGGATGAAAATGGTCAAAAACCAACCAGAATATTACATCAAGACCCTTGAACACAGAAAAATCCATGCTGAGATTTGGATTAAAAAAACTTTGGTAATTTTGGAGATTTCTGTATTTTCAGCGATTGGATCACAAGCACTTCTGTTCTTCAAACTGCTGAGAAACCCCCTTACTATCAATACACATAGGAAAGCTGCAAATCCTCTGAAGGCTCTAGGTCTCTAGTTTGTTGTTGTAAAGTTTCATGAGGCTGTGATTATCCTGGAGGTCACAGCAGCTCATTTTATACACTGAGGTTGAGACTCAAGAAATGCCCTCACTGCAATGAACTGGCTACTACTGATGACCAAAATCATCCCACATGAAGAAAACTGGGCCCATTGAATCCACAAGAGTCTCAGCTTTCAACTGATACGCAGTTTATATCGTTCAAATCTTGTTTAGGGACCTCAGTATGCACAAATATTCAAATACAGTCGGAGGAAATAGCACATTTTAATGCTTGAGAAAATATTACGTTTTTGCCTTAGATTGTATGTTATCAGCATAAGTAGTGTATTTGTAAAGAGGAGACTCGTGGGAACCCAGAGAGCCTATTTTCATTGAGATAGCATGACATCAGAAAAAAAAATAGCATAACTTTGTAGCGTTATTTCAGCAACTACCCAGAACGCTATTGTTGCTCACTTCACTTTGGCCTTTTTGAGGGCACCGCAAACAATACACATTAATTCATCAGTGCATTAAATGAGCTGATAACCTGCTGTATCTACTACAAGGTAGAGCAGTTACCTACTCGCTCATACTTATGGGATGATAAATGCTGATAAACACCCTTCTAATGGTCTGATAGAACGATGACCAAAACTGGTCGTAATAAAACAATTTCCTTTTCATTTCCTTTACTACAATATCAGGAGTAAAAGATGAGTACTAAGCACTCTGTGTATGTGAGAAAAAAGGTATTTTTTCCATCTGGAAGAGATGCAAAAATGTGTGGATCATCACAAAATATGCACTGTGATTCCACACCTAGCCCGGTCTTTCTGCACATGCTGAAACATTTCTTTTGATTAGCTGAGACACAATTCACTGACTCTATTCATCCCTGACACAATACTGCTGCATTCTGCACTCAGTCTAGTTTCCCATCTAGTCGTGGTGTGTTGGATTGTGATTTTACTGCAGGTACTTAATACAGTTGGGTGATGAGTATTTGGGCTTGAGATTGTGAGGACACCACAGCGGAGATACTTAATTGAGCAGAAAGCAACCTTATCACGACTCTAAGTCTTACTAGTGTTGGCAGTTGCCATCGATTTCTCTTCCAAATTATCTCCATGTTTTCTCATTGGTCTATGGTGAAATCCCTGCCAGGCTGTCCAGATGTGTTTGTTTGCTTCAGCTCAGTCTGATGTTAAATTCCAGTTTTTGGGTGATGAGTTTTACACCTGCCCGTGGATGAATTAGGAGACAGCAGGCCCCCGGGCAGAAACATGCAGAGCACCTGCTCGGAGCAGCACCCAGACTGAAACAGTCATTTGTGTCTCCTGATGGTCATTTTGCACCGTTTTGTCGTTGTTCTGTGTGTCTCTATGGTCATTTTACTCTCTACTGTCATCTCTTTGTGGTTGTTTCGTGACTCTTTGAAATAATTTGATTTCTCTTAGTATTTTTTTTGTATCTTTTTGTGGATGTTTTGAAGCTCTTTGTAGTTGTTTTGCTTCTCTTTATGGCTGTATTGTGTTATTTTGCAGCCTGTTTCAGTCTTGGTTTGTTTGTTGTTGTACTTTTTGCAACTATTTGTCGGCTGCTGTCTATTTGTAGTTGTTTAGCCTCTCTTTGTGCTTCTTCTTGTGAGTCTTTTAGTGGTCATTCTTAATGTCGTCATGGTTGTTTTTCCTTTCTCTTTGGGTGTTTTGCATCTTTCTGGGGATTTCGTGGCGCTGTCATTTTATATATTTTTGTGATTGTTGTTGTTGTTGTTTGTCTATTGTGTCTGAGGAAACACTGGAGAGATTCAGTCAGACTCAGACTCAGACTCAGATGACATAAGATGAGATGAGGAGTCTAAGTTGCACCAAAATAGGCTTTAGTGGTTTTGAAACATTCAAAAATATCTGCTACGATGTTACACTGTGTTCCCACTCTGTACTGACAAATTGCTCTGTGCTGGAGGTTTCTGGTTTCTTATACGCATTTCGATTGGCTTTGACATACCAAATCTGGCCTGCCTGACATATGTTTGAATGTGGATGTACAAACTACAAACCCTCTAGTGAAAAACTTTGCACAGAAACAAGTCAATTAAGCCGAGGTCAGACATTTTAGGGGATATAAACATAAGAAAAGCATATTTTTGAGTGTAGAGGGCCTTTGAAAGCTGTACATTCCCATGGAAGCAGGGCTTCAGTTGCAGTAAGATTAATTGTAGTTATGATGATACTTTTACCTTTAGTGAACGGTACATGAAAAGATAAGTGAATTTGATTTCTCAAGTGTGCAGTGCATTTCCATTCCTATTCTACCGGCATTTAGAAATCAAAGTGTAACAAGTAAAACCAGCATGCTGTTCCTACACATATTTCATGGCATAGCAAATAAATCATAACAAGTGATGCCAAGGAGTTGGAAGTCCTTTCTCTTGGCAGACTGTTAGACTCTATCTCTGCCACATGCTGGGTGTCTTTTTGAGATCTTAATGGCCCAATTATCACAGCTCTGGAACAGATCAATGGAGACCTGCCAGCCACTGCTCCCTTCACAATGGGGGATGGGAAAGGTGTGACAAGATGCACGGAGACCCTTTGAAGAAGGTGACAGGTGCAGCCATTTGCCAGAAGTCTGTCTTTCTCCAAAAGGTACGGCTGTGACAGGAAGCCGTCTGTGAAATGGCAGTGCTCCTCTTTTATACATGAGACACAATGGCTGTATTACATGCAGTAAACCTCCGATGCTGCTGTTACATGGCAGTATGTAACTGTATTTCTTGCTGTCAGCAAAGATGCCTGCAAGAAAGTTTACAATATCAAAACCCGGTGGCAGCTGAAGATAAACTTCTTTATCTCTCACTGTGGAAAAAAAAGATGAAAAATGCTGTCATGTTTTCTCAAAGGAGTTTTGATTCATTCTGTCAAGGTCAGCCACTCTGTACAGCAGTGGTTGTTGGATTGTTCTTCAAATGTATTTAATTTAACGATAAGATCATTTTAAAGTAAGCTTTGCAACAATGCTGGTATATTGTAGCATTCCTGTGACAGTCTGTGGGTATTAAGAGGTCTAATTTGTGCTAGGAAGAGCTTTCCTCAGCTCTTTGCCATTATGATCCCACCTTGGGTGTTAAAACAGAATCGGATATGTTCGGGATCAATAGACATTATTTCACTCAGCTGGTGATGACCCGCTGAAGCTTTAACTTGATCTGGATCGACAGGAGCAGAACTGAACATGTTGTCTGACAGCTGTGAGTTCAGACAGAAACATATAAAGAATCTGTTTCAACAGGCATTGTCGTTGAAATTTGAACTTTGGTTAGAAACAGTAACCAAAACGAAGCTTGACATTGTGATATTTCTGGCAAAATCACATTATTCTTCATGTCTCATTTAAAACATCGCCAAAAATAAACCGTTTGGAATACCTAGATCCGGTTAAATTCTGCACTCCTCAGCGACACTGTGAAGCTGTGATTGATACTGCTGAGACGAACGGTCACGTGACAAATATTCACTGCAAATCTGACATTACAGCAGGCAGTTTACACAGAGCTGAGAGGAGAGGACAGGAGTGGTTGTAAACATGCAATACGTATATGTGGAGACACAATTTCCCCTCCAACATGCATGAAACTTGTGGGCACTTGGAAAAGTGTATGTATAAATTCCATTTTATTCCAATTTAAAAATATATCTCAGAGAAATTCAAATTGCTTTTTTGTTTTTTTAAACATTTTTTAATATAATTTATTTCATAATATTTGATCAGAGAACATGCAGGGCCTATGTATTTTAATTTTTTAAATATATTGCAGTGAAATACAAGGCCACAGTGAGTAAAACATAAAAAGAGCCAAAAAAATGCAATAACTGTGTAATCAGTGCAGCATCTCATTGGTATCATTTGGTTCCCAGTTGATGAAATCTCATGATTTTGGTGATCTCCAGACTTTTCCTCTACCCTCATACCAAATTTTGTGTTAAACTTCTCAACAACTGTAAAACGTGTGAAAAATGCGACACAAACCCTAATGAGGGTAAATTGTAAATCAGTGGTCCCCTGATATTCCGCATAATTTACACTACTAAAAGCAGGTCAAAAGCCCGGTCTCACTGGCAACTCGTCAAATACGGACACTTTATAACAGCCATCGGAGTATCATATCATTAATATAACTTGTTATTCATTACAAATCACTGCAATCTGTTTTTTATTAGGTTTTCACAGCGTCCGAGCCTGGAATTGCGGATGTTTGTTATCTGTGCTTCAAATTCTATTTTAACATGGTAACAATTAACATGGAGGCACATTGAGCAACTTATTCACTGATAATTTTGATTTTCACAATATGCCCTGCTTTTTTAGGGAAAGAAAAAAGTCTGTTCCCCAAAGATTGGCATCAATGTACCCTTTTCATTTTTAATGACTGTTAAAAAAAACCCTGAAGCAACACCTGTTCAGCAAAATCAACAGCCCGATCTATTCTATCCCATCTCTTTTCAGTGTGATATCTGGCTGCTTAGCTAATAGCACACATGCAGATTACCCATGTGCATCGTCTGTTTTTAGTTCTTTGTTAGCAACGCAGTATTTCACAGTCGTACAGTCAGTGCTAGCCCAAGGCCCTAGGTGTGCTCTGCACTTAGCATTGGGAAATCAATGTTCACTGTGAGTCTTATACCTGAGTGCAGAGGAGCCGGCTGGAACTGTGGATTGCTGCTTTACAGGAGCTGTTATCACACAGCGGGGACCTCTACCACTGTTTTTCCTCACATTTGGCTCCAGTCCATTAGCAGCTGAGAGAGGTCATCTCAACCCAGGACTCTTATGGACTGTATTAGCTTTTTTTTTTTTTTTTTAAATCCGATGCCGTCTACTGACTAGTGTTAGCTGAAAAAAGGTATAAAACTATGGTTACCTGCTCATTTTATGTTTTAATGTGAGTGCAGTTTACTGGAGAATTTTCTCTCCACAGTTTGTCCTGGGGGATTATTCATCACCATTAAAACTGAGCTCTTCTGCTCTTTACTTTTTCCCCTCCTAATTTAATGACCTGCTGACTAATGAAGGCTGTCATCACAGCTTTTCACCCATCATGACTTAAAACCACTTGAGACGAACACGTTTTTTACCCATTTTTTTTTCGTCTCTTCAATTTTAAGTGGATGACAACACCGGCAGACTTAACAACTGCACTTTGAGAAAGAAAATGCAACGTGATCTCAAAGAAACATGTGAAATGACTGCAACATCTTAACATTATGTGTTCATGGCATGCCATATGTTAAAATTATGCACCATCACCATTCTAAAAAAAATTGATTACTTAGTAAAGTTTAATAAAAGATGACAGTGTGGGTTAAAATAAGTACATTTGTTTACATATCTTAACTTGAGATATGGATGGCACGACATAATATCTTGATCGGCCCCTGGTGGATGGCTACACTATAGGACATGAAGCAGACATGAGTTAAATTAATTCAATCTGAGTTGAATACAACTTTCTCAAAGATGTTTTCTCTCATAATAGAAAGTTCTTATTATGCTGATGTATGTTCAAGTCTTAATTTTTGAGATAACTTTGTTTTTCATGCACTTATTTGATTCTATAAAAAGAGCATGTAACATCATGATTGACAGCTGTAATTGACTTGATTGGTTGGGTGGGTGTTTGGGCAGGTACTCAATACTATAGTCATGTTTCCTCACTAACTCACAGGACTTTGTTGTTAGTTAGAGACAGAGACAGGTCAGTAAGGTTTTGTGGTTTCGTTTCTAGTTTGACTAGGTTTCATGTTATTTTGTAGCTGTGAAGGCGAATTGTAGATTGTAGATATTGCTGTCATGCCCTCTGCCCCTGCTCCCTAGTTTGTGTGTGTGCAAAGCCTAATTACAGATGGGAGACTGCTGTGCTGGAGTCGAGGCCTCCCAGCTGCTGCTCATCTGGTCATCAACCCACACTATTTAAGACCCTGGGCCACAGTCAGTCAGCACTGGATTATAGACTCTGCTAGCAGTTATAGGCTAGTGACTAACTGTCAAAAAGGGCTTTAGTTTTTGAGATACCCCTACCGGAGGTAGAACAAAACCTGACAATGTTTCTCTTCTCTAAGGTCTCCCATATATGAAATGGGTTCTTAGATTAAAATATTTTACTGCAAACACTGTTAAATTGATACATATTGTTATACATCCCAAACCTAAAAAAGAACAAAAATAAAGCCTGCCAATACACCAGCAACTACATTACTAGTGCTGGGCCAGAGAGAATCCCTTCAGAGAACACAGTCATATTGGCAGGTGGCTTTGAAAATGGTGAGTAGGTCAAGAGGGTTAACAAGTCAGGTTTGACAGACCTTTACAGTGACCAGGAGGAGGCTGACACAAGACTGGTGTTACATGCAATACACCTTGCGGAGTCCTATTCTCGTCTCATTGTCAGATGTGATGATACAGATGTACTGGTTTTGCTTGTGTACTATTCAAGCAAAGGGAAGTTTGGATCCTCACAAGTGTTCATGTATTCTGGACATGGCCTAAAGGAAAGATTTGTCCCAGTTTGTTCAATTGCTCAGAGTCTTGGAGCAGCTCTTTGTGAGTGTTAACCTGCATGCCACGCCCTCACGGGTTGCAATACCACAAGCAGCTTGTATATAATTGGAAAGATCACTGCTTTCACAAGACTGAAGACCCATCTGACTGACTTAAAGACAATGGCCGAGTTTGGACTGTCTGGAAACTTAGGAGAGGATTTTCCTGTGGCAAGAAAATATGCCCTCCTCCTGTATGGCCAAAAGAAAAAGGAGAATGGCCATCCTTGCACCAACCTAGATGAGCTGAGGTACACACTAGCATGTACCACAGATTCTTCAGCAGCAAATTTACCCCCAACAGAAGATGCCTTCCAGCAACATGTAGTAAGAGCCTTATACCAAACAGCAGTTTGGCGTCACAGCCATCAGGCCAAGCCTCATCTCTGGAACCCAGTTGGTAGAGGATGGAGGCTCAGACAGGATGGGTCCATTGAACCTATCATGTTCCAGAAGGCACCAGCACCTAAAGAAGTTGGCGACATCACCCACCTGTACTGTAAAGATGGAAAATGCAATGAAACCAGCAAATGCCAGTGTCTTTCAGTGGGCTTGGCTTGCACTGAGTTTTGCTCTTGCTCTTTCCCAGACTGCCCATATATGACCCACTTTGTCACTGATTATAATGCAGATGAGTAACAGGGACCAAAAACAGCCCATGATTGGTAACAATAATTGAATTTGTACTGTCTGAGGTTAAGTCATAATTTTATTAAAAAGATCATCAAAGTCGAACTACAATCCTGTCACCTTGTCTCCTTTGTGTGCTATTGCTGAGCTGTAAGCCCCATCCCCCGGTGATGTCAAACAATACAGTACCGTACATTGCTATGCAATGCAACATATTCTTTTATTTGGGACAGTTTATATATTTAGTGATGGATGATTATGCATACTATTTACATATTTGGCATTGCTAGATTCTGCACAACCATGTGTCAATGTTTCACTTTCTTTAATTTGGGACACCTCATACATTTAGTGATGTAACATGCTCACTATGCATATTCGTACCTATACATATTTGGTATCACTAGGGATGGGTACCGAATTCGGTACTTTTATAGGTACCGACCGAATTCCGTCGGTACTACCGAGTACCGATCCATGTAAAATCAAACGGTACCATGTTTCGGTACCTAAACGGCGTTAATTTTAAACTGATCATTGATTTCAACCTGTTTTCATTTAACGTCTTTGATTAACAAGCGTGCTGACGATCGCACTATTTTTTATTTACCTCCTCGTCTGGTCCTGTCTGCTCACCGCAGCCACTAGCCACTAGCTGCTGCCTTCTTTCACCGCGGCGAAGAGACGAACAGCCCGGCTCTAGGCCTGCTAGCCGCCAGCTGCTATCTCTCCAATGTCTGTACCCGGGCTTGGCCTTCGTCTGCCTCCAGATTAGACCTTCCTTACTCCGTTTGCTCTCTCCATTCTTCTGTAGACCAGTCATTAACAGCTAGCAGCTAGCTGCTGCATCTCTGGTCCTCCGCTAATACTCCGCTCTTCAACTCAGGAATATTACCTGCCACTTTACTCCAAACTGCCTCGCTGAAATTAAATCCCTCACTCCTGCGTCATCCTCGATATGTGCACTGAGCAGCCCGACTCAACTTTGTTTATTCCAACCATGTTATGGCCATAATAATGTCTGACCGGTGCTCCGCCGCACAGCTACGACGTCATCACAACAAATCACACGTGCACTTGCAACCTTTTTTTTTTTTTTCTCCTCCGTGCACTTGCCACCTGAGAGCGCTCCTCTGCATTCTTTGATAACACTGCAACCTTCATGTTACAAAATACACGTTCACTCAACAATAAAGCACTGCTCATCCTGGATGTTATATTGTTTTGATATATTTTTTAAAGTTTATATTTTGAGAAATAAATATATTGAATTGAAAAAATTAGATTTTATTATTAAACAAATCAACATTTATTACCACATAAACAAGTACCGAAAATTGGTACCGTTGAGTACCGGTACCGATTCCCAGGTACCGGGTATCGGTACCGTATCGGTTCAAATGTGAAAGGTACCCATCCCTAGGTATCACTGGATTCAGCACATGCCCATCTTTCCAACAAGCCATCATGTGTGTTTCTATGACATTCCCTGGCAGAGCAACTACAAAGTAAATAAGAATATTCTGCATAGATATTCATTTTTCGTATGTCTGCTTATTTTAGGCAAGTGTTCATAGGTCTCTATATTTTACATACATCAAGATATTCACACCATTTTTCTAATAGGTAAAGCACCTTCCTGACCACAATTATGCCAAGTTTCAAAGCTGTCAGAGCTTGTGTTATTAATCTACATAAGATTATGTCTTAACTCCCATACGGCCAGGCTATATTTTTGTTCTTTTTCAGGTTTGGGATGTTTAACAATATGTATCAATTTAACAATGTTTGCAGTAAAATATTTTAACCTAAGAACCTATTTCATATATGGGAGACCTTAGAGAAGAGGAAAAACATTGTTAGGTTTTGCTCTACCTCCTGTAGGGGTACCTCAAATTTTGAGGGGCATTGTCACTAACCTATTAGTGACGTCTCTAGCTCTCAACACGTTATCTGCCTGAATTCTAGTTTTTGTCTTACCCTTTTCGAAACCTAACCTGTTCCCTCTTCTGCACCCCAGCTACATCCTCCACCATGACTCCAGCCTGCATCTCCAGCCTGAGCTCATTCTCCACCAGCCTGCCCATCCACCTTCATCTGCCGACGCCAGTCTCCCTGCCATACCCCTCTTAACCCATTAAGGCCTAAAGCGCCTGGAAAAAAATGCCTGGAAAACCTATGGGCGATTTTCAAATGACCCCCTAAAACCTGAAGTTTTTCTGGAAATTCAACACCTACTAAATAATAGATTTTTCAGCCTCTGTAGCAGATAAAAATGAAATTCAAAAAGTATTTGAGAGCTTATACCCGTGGCTTTCATACGAAGTTGAGTTTATTTGTCCAAACCTTCAATACATTTTTTTTTTTAAATCAACAAACTCAGCAAATGTTACATTTGACTGAATAAAAAATCCTATGCATAATACTAATACATGCCCATTAGCAAGATGCAAACATGATATGACCACTGGAAGAACAAGACATAGTTCTCATTAGCCTACTCTAATAAAAAAAAATCATAATAATAATAATAATAATAATAATAATAATAATAATAATAATAATAATAATAAATAATAATAATACATTTTATATATTGCACTTTTCAGGGTACTCAACGACGCATAAAGTAATATAAGTCATGATTTCTTATATCATCATCACAATCAATTAGCCTATTATTATTATTATTATTATTAATATTAATATATTATTAATAATATTATTATCTCCAGATGGCCACAAATCTGTCTGTTCTTTGGTGAAAATATGTCGTCTAAAAACATATTCCTCATCCATAAATCCCGGTCGATTGGTTCCGAAATGATCGGCGCTGTTTTAATCAGATCTCTTCCGTCACTTACTGCTGAGCTCCTCCGCTATAGTCGTCTTCCGTCATAATTTCAACGTTCTTTCAAAAGTCCGATGTTGCATTGCGACACTCCAGCGTGTATTCTGATCATGTTCTGATGCATTACATTGGCCAAGAGACCGAAAATAGGTGGAAAAAAATACAAATACTACAAAATGACATATCCGCTGTCCCGGCCTTAATGGTAGAGTGACGCAACAGCGCTCCCGGCTTTAATGGTAGAAATGCGGTAATGCTTTCCCGGCGTCAATGGGTTAACAATAAACACTCTTGTTACCTGACCTCTGCCTCCTTCCCTGCTCTTGAGTCCGCCTACCTGGCCTTGACAATTGCGTTAGCCAGGAATTGACGACGCGCTTGCTAGTCACTGATTGGCTTACGCGGTTGAGTGATGTGAAGGAGCGGGTTACTCTGCCAGCTCTTAAGAAGAGAACAAACTAACGTTTTCTTAGAACAAGCACTGTGTTGTAAGTCAGATACAGAGACAGGTCAGTAAGGTTTTGTGGTATTTTCATTCTAGTTCGAATAGGCTTAATGTTGTTTTGTGGCCGCACTGACCTCTTGCGTGACCTAAAAGCAATTACGTCCTAATGGACTCAAACTTAGCCCACAGCACTTACTTTTGCTATGTTTCTTTACTTCATCTTTGCTTGTGTTGTATTTCCTCTCATTTGTACGTCGCCTTGGATAAAAGCATCTGTTAAATGATATGGTAGAATTGTAGACTGATCAGCTGTTTCTGCTTTGCCGGTCAAGACGAGCTGACATGAAAGCACATTTATAAATTGCCCAGTTGAATCCAATTCCTGTAGACTTCTCTCCATTTTCTCTCATGGGTGGCCAAAGTTGTCTGATTAGCAACCTCTTTTTTGTTGTTGTTTCTCTCGCAGGCAATCTCTCCTTCTGCTGTTTACTGACGGATAAGCCTACAGCAATACATTACACTGCCATCTTCTGGCCAAAGTACATCTATGCAGCTTTTTTTCTTGGCTCTAATCCAGTTGTTGGAAACGTCCCTAAGTTGGATTTTTTGTAATGTGACAATTTAAAAATTCGCTTCAAAATTTGTTTAGAATTGAATGGAAACCTTTACCATCTACTGCACAGACTCCAAATGATGTCAGCAAGATGGCAGCGGCTCGGCAGAGGTACTGAAAACGGGGGAAAGAAAAGCAAAATGAGAGGTGGAATGGTGAACAACTATAAAACATGATCATACATGCACTAGTACTCCCCTAAACCTGTGAGCAGAGTTAGATCTGTAAACTTGGTAACATTTTCCTTTAAAGTATTTAAAAACCTTTGTTTTGTAGAATGTAGTTTCTTTGCAGCAGAACTTTCATCAGGTGCAGTAAGAGCAATATAATTATTCATATCACACATAAAGTAATGTTCCATATATTGAGAGCCTTCACTGCTGTTCCATTAGCTGCATGTATTTAGGTGCCTTCAGAGCAACAATGGGTACAATGAAGCAAACAACTAGTTTTGCCCCCAGGCTTTGTCAGTAATTCCTCCCATAAGAAGGATCTCACTGAGTCAAACTGGGTGAAACGTTTCCATTCTGAGCAAATACAGAATATTGCAGCTCTCTTGAGGCTCAAATACCACCCTTAGACGGCTGATTCTAACTACTCAAATTGGGTTTTGAGTAAAGCATCAGTCTGGTTTAGCTTTGTGAAGATCTCATTCTACCCAGAAACTTCCACGAGGGACCCAGCAGGGTTATAGCGTGGATCTGGAGATTGCTACCTACTGTTTTCCTGACTCTGCCTAAATGGGAGGATGTTGCAAATTAGAACATAATAAAAAACATTATTCATAATTATGTTCAGAACTTACAGCATCAACTAACACCCACAGTGACAGTTTGCGATGCCTCGTGGGCGCTAAAGGGGTCAAGAGTGAGGAAAAGGAGGGCTAAAAAGGAATAAAGGCATTTCTAAATGTTGCCTGTCCTCAACGCTAATACGGCCTTTGTGGCAGAAGAAAACAATGGGGTGAAAATAATTTAACTGGCTGTCTTCAGCCAGAGGAGATGAGAAATAATGAGCAAATAGCAACAATAAAAGTGGAATAATACCAGGATTAGCAGTGGCCTCACAGGCTTCTGTCCAGCTTGGTTTATTATTTACAAGTTGTGTGCTCAGAGGCCTGCAGCTGAAGATAATAATATTGTCTTCGGCAGCAAAAGCAATAAGGGTAAGCAGAAAACTTCAGGCACACCCCACATCACTCTGCCTCTCCCCGGTGGAATATGTGCAGGAAGGAGAGGAGGATCATGGGTAGTCATTAGTGAGCTGGAGGTGATGCTTTTTATTGTTTATTGCTAATTCATCTAGTTTCTGTGCAAGATGTATCCTGATGTGATCCTGTGGTGCAGGAATTTAAGTGGGACTTCCCTGAACAATTTGAAGGTAGAAGAACCTCATTATTTTCTGCATAACTGACTGAAAGAAGTTGAACCTATTTTACAACCTGCATTTAAATTTATTCCAAAATGTTGTTGAGGACTTTGGACCGATTTAAACTATTTGGAAATCTCCCAACAAAGGAGCCCCCCCCCCCAAAAAAAACCTTTTGTGCTCACATCAAAAATGCACAATAGGCCTGAGAGACTCACCGCTTGATAGTGTGTGTTTGCTTCGTCATCTGGTCTTTTTATACTTTACAGAGTACTTTGGACCCATCAATCAGCTGCCTGCTTTGTTCTTCGGAGTAATGTACTCACACATATTCCCAAGACAGCGATCTGAAAGTTAAAAAACGTTGAGATAAGCGGTTTCAGTATTTTAGAGCACAACAATGCTTCAAAAGCAGGTCAAACACAGATCTCTGGATGAGCGTGTTGCATTGATTTCTGCTCCCTTAAGATGGTTTTTAGCTCCATGGTGAAGTCTGGCACCTTCAGTCTCCAGCAGCCCATGAGTGAGGTGATTAGTCTCTCATAGCACAAGGAGCAGCTCGTCTTCTTCTTTGACTGAACCATTGTTAAAACCCCTTTGTGTTTGAGTCTCTGCCTTCATGAGGAGTTCATTGGCTGGCCAGCCCTCGGGGGTCACACAGACCTTGCTGGCTGCTGTGGGGATTGCTGCAGGGCAGAGGGATTGAGGAGAGATCACAGACAAAGTGGGAGTTGCTGGTGGGCTCTCGCAGCTCTGCAGCAAGCAAAATTAGCTCCATGGTGACCCTTTTCTTTCTGTTGCTTTAACTGTGAGGGTCACTTGAGGGCTTCATTGAAAGACAGAAAAGTTAGAACAAAGAAAGGACTTTATCATTATCATTATTATTATTAGTCGAAGAAGTAGCAGTAGTAATTGTAGAAGAAATGTTGTTAAAGGGATAGTTCTGATTTTTTTAAGTAGTCAGTGTATTATCTGCAGAAGATGGTGGTTAAAAAGGAAGGAAGCTACACAATGAACTGCTGTGGACGGGTTGAAGCTAAACTTTTTTTAGCCACCTAAAAAGGTCCACTGAAGCCAGTATCAGTATAAATATGTGCTATATTTAGAATATTTTCACCACTTTACCTTGCTGTCAGACAGCTCTGTTTAAGTTTATGCGGGGGAAATGAAGCCATTATCCATGCTCTCTTTAAAGACCAGACTCCTTTGACAAAAACAGTCATTATACCATGCAGTACATGGGAGTTGCTGTTCTACCGCTGCCTTGGTTGGCTGGTTTGTTTGTGTTACTGTGTGACTTTGGTGTTTTATTAGTTATTAGTTATTAGGATTAGTTCAGATTCAATAGAGTGACAAGATAACACAAACAACCTAATCGATCAAGGCAGTAGAAGACCAGCAAGTGAGGTAAAATTATTGCTTTTGTCAATGGAGTCTGGCTTTGACAAGAACAGCCTTAGTTCTTAAATTTAAACAGGGCTTTCTGATAGCAAGGTAATGTAGTTAAAATATTCATAAAATAGCATACACTTAAGCTAATATTAGCTTTTATTTAGGTGGCTTGGAAAACCGCCTCTGATGCTTGCATTATGTGACGGCTGACCTTCGTTTCACAGATGTAAATGAAAAATTGCAACATTTAGATTGAATAATTTATTGTTTTTGTGTTGTTGTCTTATCAGCAAGGTTTAGCAAAGTAATGCATGGTTCATTTATCAAAGTAAATGTTTATTTTTCTCTGTAAGTGTTAGTGAATTGAGAATATCTACCATTTAATTTTTTTTCCTTGTATAGCTGCCTGCTTCTCGAAACTGGGAGAGTTCCAACCACCATCAACTGTAAGTAACAAATCAATCAAATTTTTTACCCTGGGTTAATAACTTCAATGGTTACTCCTCTGGCCCTAGAAACAGGGGATGTAACAATACTATACAACAAAGCCTGTATAAGATATATATATATATATATATATATATATATATATATATATATATATATATATATATATATATATTACAGTTAACAATCATTGGTCAACAATTGTCAAAAAATGTTGACAGCAGCAGAAACCGTGTGCAGCGTGTAAAAAAGTAGACAAACAATAACAAACTGCTTTGCTGTCTGTAGAAACTGTAATGAGACTTGTGTTGACTTTCCCTGCAAGATGCCAGATTAGTAACAATATTAATAATTATATGTATTGGGTAAACAAATTTCTAATAAATCCATTATTCCCAGGCAGCATCTCATTACTAATTTCACAGCTTGAACTGAAACAAACCAAACAAGAGGTGATATTTTCTGAGAAATCATAACTCAATCTAAACATGCTTTTATTTGGTGCCTCTGACTGTGTCGTTCAGGGTTATACAGTTGCACGCTGATTTGTAATTTGCTCGCAGTCGACAAAATCACTTTCTATTAATTAGTCAGTAGTTGCAGTGAAAGTTATGAAGCAATACTTTATATATACTATGTAGTGTCAGTGAGGGAGGCAATAATGATTATGTTCATTATCTCTTAATCTGTGGATCATTTGTCAGTTAATTGTTTAGTCTATTAAAGAAATTATTTTCCTAAAAAAAACAATCCATAGACTCATACAAAAACAATCGCCCTCAATCATCACTTAGGATGTGACTCTATAAAAATGTAGCAACCAGGTGTCAGGTCATTAGCATGCATCCAAGTGGAAGCTACAAAAATGGTGCATAGAGCTAAAAAAAAACTGTGAATACAGTGAGGCAGAAAACGTGTTCTAAATGACAAGGGAGAGATCAGGGGGCGAACACTTGTGTTGTCATTGATGAATAAATAAATCTTTCTTATTGTGCCCTTGTCAGTAAATAGTGAAAACATGTCCATCACAGTTTCCTTAAACATATAATGACATCTTTGAATTTCTTGTTTTGACTAACCAACCATCCAAAACCCAAATACAGTCACATTCACACTCTTTCTACACAAACTATTAATAGATTATAATGTAGTCTCTAATTTAGTTAATCTACTAATAGATGAATCATTTGGCAGCATATACAAGCTACTGCTGTCAGAGTCCAACATATTCTCATAAGAGGTTTGTAAGTCATTTTTTTGGCCATTTTTTGGCTTCATTGTGATAGTGTGAGATAGAGAGTGGAGAGGGAGACAGAGGGGGAGAAAGAAAAGGGCTTCAAACCAGATTCCAACCTGGCCCACCTGCTTACAAGGACTAAGCCTTAGTGGTATTTGCTCTACCAGTGTTCCACCGGGACACCCAATGAATTATTACCCTTCTTGCTTACGTTGTGAAACAGTTGCATGATTGCTATTAAACACATGACAGTCACTGTCTTAAAAATGTCGTTAATGGGGCGTCCCGGTGGATCACACTGGTAGAGCGCATACCATTAAGGCTGAGTCCTTCCTGCGGCGGACCCGGGTTCGAATCCGGCCTGAGGTCCCTTTGCCGCATGTCCTCCCCTCTGTCTCCTCCTTTCTATCTATCACTTTCAATAAAGCAAAAATGCCAAAAAAATAATCTTAAAAAAAAAAAACCATGTCGTTAATGCTGTGAAATGGTTAAAATAACTTCTTCCATAAGTAACTATTGGGGGCGTTTATGAAGGTGATTTAGATAATGACGCACCCAGGTACGAAAAGTAACAATGTTGAATGTTTGGTCTCCCATCCAACCCAAAGCAAACTTTCTCTGCCTACGTCATGTCACTTCCTCATGGCCTCCTTTTCTCTAGTCATAATTACTACGGCCACTACAGGCATAGTGACAAACATCAATATGGGTCAAGACAGTTTAGAAGCATAACAGTTCACTGACCACTCAGTTCCTGTCTGTGTGGCACATGGCTTCAGTTACTGCCACGCCCCTTTAAGAGACCAGCAGCAGATCTGAGTCTTTGATTCCAATGGCAGAAATGAATGTGAGCACAGATTATGACTGAGTCTTTTGTCCCAGAGTTACTGAAGTAAATACTGTTTTTTTCCAGGCCATGCCTTCTAAACATTATGATACAAAAATGGCATTTTAGTGACAGACACATAAGGAGAAAATAAACTGTAGTTCGAGACCCGTCTGTCTCATTAACTCACTCCCATAAGACAATTTTTGCATTATTTACAAATTACATTGCATTACTTTTCATAGGAATAACTCTGAACAGTGAATGAGAACAACCTGCAGAATTCGAAAATAGAAAACCAACACAACATTCAGCTGAAGCAAAAGTGACAGATCAAGATCAGCCATCTTATTTTCCTATAGGCTGATGGCAATCAACAAGGTGAATTTCAGTCAATATGATGTTCAGGCAATGAATCAGTGCATCCCTCATTTAAACCCATTTTTAAATCATAGTATTTCGTAGTCAGTGCACAGTCTTTTACCCCTTATATGACCAACTCTGCAATCAGACAACCATGTTGAATTGTGAACACTCTTGAGCTGGAAACATGAGTCTTTCCCGTCTCTACTCTCATTCCCGTACACGTGAATGCTCTCTGAATGATAAGCCCATTGCCTGGCATGGCAGTTCTGCCTTCAGCAGTGTATGAATATGTGGTAAGCAAAGCACTACTCTGTAGAAATGCATCATTATGCACTTCTTGTTGAAACTCTCACATGAAGGTCAGAATCAGATCGCTGCTTTCTACCGAGGTCGATTAAAGAACACTAATTTTTCTTTGTGACATTGGCGCTGCGACACATCAACAACTAAGACCATAACAGGGACCAATACACACATTACAGGGACGGCAATATTTCACGTTTAGTGTGTGGTGACTATGATAAACAGTGGGGTACACATATTACTCAGGTATGCATTCAGCAAGGTCTAACATCACCTCGGGAATTGATATAACTTTATCTTTCAATAACTCTTCCTTTAACAACTGCATGTAAAGATTTTTTTGCATCAGACGTATCACAATTCCCATATTTGATTCAGAGTTTTTTTCTTTAAAGAACACATTGTTTCTTATCCCTCATCATAACTGACAGACAAAGTAAAAGTGCATCTCACTGAAGCAATCCACTCTTGACTGGCTAGGGCTCCCCCGAGGGAACATTCTCCCCACAACAATGAGCTACTTAGACTGCCAGAGGACACAATGTCTGTGCAAAGAATAGAGATAAAAAGACAAGTTAGATTGGGGAGGATAGATGAGGAACGGGAGGAGAAAAGGGAGGTTATGAATTTAACATAGAACAGATGCGAGACATATTGTGCCCCCGATGAATGAAGAGATCACCTATAGCATCCTAATGACAAATCAAAAGTGCACACGATGGGAATTAAACCACAAGTTGAGACTGCCATGCAACCATATAGATAATGACAGAATCACCAGGCTGATTTACAGCACAGACGGGGGGATTAAAGGCATGTGATGACTTACTTTGGCAGTTCAGGAGAAACAAAGAATAAAGCTGTTAAGAGTTGACGCCGAAAGATGAAATACATTTTTTTTAAATGCAGTGTAACATACAACAGATCATCCACCATGAAATGTTTTTTGAGTCTATTCATTAGTGAATACACTGAGCATGTTTTATTTATAGCAGCACAACTTTATTTACATATCATGAAAACCAATTGAAGAGATAAAGTGGGGCTTTCACACAGGATCTTATTTATGTCGGTACACCACAACATTACTTTGAAAGAAGTTTTTAAATCATTGAATTATTAATACTGGCAGTGATTTACAGTGGCATAAATAGACATTTTCTGCTGCATTTGTGTGCATAATAAATTATACTATATTTTTCAAAACCCAAACATTCATCAGACTAAACCATTTTATTGAACACAAGTTAATTAAAACAAATAAAGAGTAAAATGCTGCTTGATGCATCAGTATTAAAGTAATATTTCAACCCCAAAATGATTGTTTGTATATTATTTACTCACCCTGTCTTACCTTGAGTTGGGTGAACTTTTTCTTGCATTCTCCATGAATGGAGAATCCTAAAACGAAGAAAATTCTTGTTGAGGTGAAATAAATGGGGGGCTGGGCTTAGCAAAAGCAAAACCATCTGTTTTATTTACATACCACTTTTTTCATAAAGGTCAATTTTGCATATGCATAAGCATTGGTTAGATATTTTGGAAAAATAGCTTGCACCAAGAAATGAAACAGCTTTGTGCAAAAAAATGTGATGTAGGCTGGAAAAAAAAATCGACCCTAGCAAATTGATTTTAAAATTACTCAAAAACTGACATGCACTGACCAGTTACAGCTGTGGATATGAAGCATATGATGACTTTTGTATTGTTGACTATGCTCGATGCTCTATTGATGTGCTGTTATGGAATTTTCTTCCTGACCGGCCACAATTATCTACTCTGACCTTATACTGATCCCCCTGTTGTGTTGTCTAAAATTGCATCTGAGCTCTTATATTCCCACACTTGAACACAAAGTCACGTCACTGAACAAAAACATTATTACTTTACAAAAAGCACACATTTTTGCTTAAATCTTACATTTAAAACACATAAACAGTCTCAGCATGAGGCTGAAAACACACGTTTGGGAAGTAGTGAGCATGCAACTGGATAAAGGAGACGTGATTACCCTGCACATGTGTTTTAAACAAATGTTTTGCTGCTGTTAAATGCTGCAGTTTACTTGAATTCATCAATAATTTTCATTGTTTTTAGATTCTTTGTTCAAGCTTGGAAGCATGTGAGAAAAAGTGTTTTCTTCAAAAATTCACGTCTATACAAATGTTTATTTTAAGGTGGCGTATTTTATTCATAGTGCAGTCCGGTGTCGCGGAACGAGATGGGCGGATAGTGGGAGGAGACGATAGTCAGATCAGCAGCAGTGCTGCACAGTAGCACAGTGCTAATAGGCTACACAGTTAGCTCTGTAGCAGTACAGTATGTACGTGCTGCAGCAGCATGTGTGTAGTTAGCGATCTCCGTTTGTTTACCAGAAGTACCCTGTGCACAATGATGCCTGTTCGTTTACAATCAGCGGCGGACGCTGTGTACAGTTAGTGATGGCGGCCACAGTGAACAGTGATTCGATGACTGTCGGACCAAGCGGGAGGTGTGTGTTAGACCTCAAATATCCCGCTTTGCCCTGATGTCCCGTAGTGGTCCCGATTCCAACAGACCCAACACTTTCCCGCCTCTGTGACTACCTCTGGAGGCGGAAAATTGGTGGGATAATTGATCCCGGCATCCTGCTTCGGGTGCGTTCATAGTGAAGGTAAGACGTGAATGTCCCGGCATGAAACGGCACTATGAAAGGAGCTGAAGTCTTAAAGAGCAGGATCAATAAGGCTAGGGTGGTGTTAAACATGCTCAGGAATATCTGGAGATCAAATCACACCTCAATCAACACCAAAATATGCATTTTTAACTTCGATGGGAACAGATGTTGCTGTATGGATCATAGATATGGAGAACAAGAAACCACACAACAGGCTGCAAACATTCACACCACAAACAACACCTGCCTCAGGAGAATACTAAACATCTGGTGGAGAGACAGAGGAAGCAATGTACAGCAAACCAGGATCCCATTGACTTACAAATTCTAAGGAGAAAGTGTTGGACAGGTCACACCCTCAGAAAACATGCCGCAAACACAGGACAAGCCCTGAAATGGAATCCACAGCTGGAGAAGAAGTGTCCAGGCAGAAATGTCTTGGAGTGGGCTCAGCTGGAGAGATCTAGAAAGAACCGCCAACAACCGGAAAATGGAGGATATTAGTCAATGGGCTATGCTCTCTCAAACTTGGTACTGGTTCTCTAAAAGTAAAAGTCATGGATTCAAAATAAAGTAGTGGAGCATTTTTAAATTGCTTTGTTGTGTCCAACCTTAACAACAGAATAGATCATTTCTCAATACCACCCATAAGGACCCATAGGAGTTTTCAGAGCGTTCTAAAAATAGTGCACACATTTTAAGCCATACACGTATGGTTCGCGGTTGTTAAAGAAAGGAACTGTTTTCATTGAATTTAGGCTACAAAACAACTGACCTAGGTTAAGGACAAAAACTTCCTGGTAGGGAGTTATAAAAGACAGTTTAAACAGTAAATAAATGTACATAAATGTCTTAAGTAGTTATGAGGATGATGTGACTACCAAAAGTGACATAGTTACGTAAAAAAAATTATACCAAAATGTGAGGCACAAAAGTCCAGTGATGTTTAAATCGCATTGTTTACTTTTTGTTTTCACACATTCTCCTAGGCGGAAGTCCCAGGTCTGTTCGACCCTCCAACCCACACCGAGGGCAACTTCAGTCATTTATATTTACTACAGCCACTAGAGGGCGAGGGAGAACAGTATAAAACAT
Source organism: Centropristis striata (assembly GCF_030273125.1). Lineage (NCBI taxonomy): Eukaryota > Metazoa > Chordata > Actinopteri > Perciformes > Serranidae > Centropristis > Centropristis striata. Next base: position 14,273,063 of record NC_081528.1, on the reverse strand, counting down.
AAACATGGTTGTTTTTTGCTGCCGGTAAAAATGACTTAGGGGGTCCAGTCACCACTGAAACCTCTTTAAAAAGAGTCAAATCTTTAGTCATTTCAAGCCAACCATAATGAGATCAGTTGTGTGGAAGTATCTGAATGAATCACTGGATTGGAAGTATCCAGGAGTAGATGCAAAAAGATATAAAAACATTGAGACATCAAAGCCTGACGGTTAGATACGTTCTCCACTGAGTCACGGCTCTCTGCCTGTCTGAGCTGAAGATCTATGGTGACCTTGTGAAGGACTACGCAAGCAGAAAAAAAGAATAATGAATTCATAGAGTTCCTCGTGTGAGAGGTTGAATCAGCATTTTGTCATATTATATTAATGTAATTGTTTAATCTTCTTCCATATTATATTTTATCGGCTCCTCGGTGGACAATACATCCACACACGGACAACAAGGGGGATTATCTCCTCGGGCCGGTCTCTGTGGGACCCTCTCATCTGACCGCTCCATTAAAGAACTTCAATTAAGCTGTCGTTTCACTGACCTTGACATAGTGAGGTATAATCAATGGATGCTCCTGTTTTTATTTTTCTTCCAATCTATACGGGTCACTCGTCTCCCTCCCGTAGAATAAAACCTGCCTCAAATTCTCCGTTTGACGAAGGATTACTGAGTTTTATCATCTCGCTGACAAAGAAACGATGCCCATAAAAGTGGAGGAACAGATTTATTTAATCTCCTGCTTGATAATTTGGTCTATATATCACCCCTTCTGGGCAGCACAGACATACTGACAAATGGAGGGTTATTGTCACCTGCACATTAAGCGTTTCATTGTTATTGCTTTGCTCAAAGCAATACGCGCAGTGTTGAAGCAATAACGCCACTTTACTGTAATTTTGGGAGGAACCAGTCATTGATAATAAATAAAGCTGTTGGATTTTCAGTGTAAAACCACCGACACAAGCACTTCATTCAAAATATTCCTCCCTGTGTAGGCAGAAGTTTGCAGTACCGGCGTAAATTGGTCCAGCTGAGTTTAAGTTAGGTCAACAGAATACAACACCATGGAAACAAGCGCCATACAGAGCTCCCACTCATCATCACAGCAGCAACAATCCAAAAGCATCTGTCTGCCAAACCAAACTGCTTTCATTAAAGAAATGCAAAATATGAGACTTGGCCCCCCTTCGGCAGGACAAGCTTCTTCTCTCTGGTGGACGTGCATCAATTTTCGGAGATTGGCATTTTCAGGCTTATTATTGAAGTCATTACAGTGAGTCCCAAGACAACAACACTGTGACAAAAACTACCAGCTGCCAGAACTCTGTCCAATGTTCCCGGTGGCTTCACCTCTAAGGAATCCGTACAGTTTTGTGTCATTGTGCACATTTGCACATCTCAATTTTTGAGAGTGTCACCACTAGAAAAAAAACATTGGTCATTTACTAAAAAAAATCCTCCTCAAAATGAGATATGTGACCTGTTTTTCCTGACAAGTGACCTCTTGTGACCTCTTGCAATTGTGCAAATAATGACTATCCTGTTTAAGTAGCAAAAGCACAAGTAGCTGTGGAAGAGACTGCAGTGTGCACCTCATCTCCTTCCAACACTCACTTTTACTTCATTTTTACCGTTGCCACCTTTTCCTAACCTTTAACAATTAGTTTAGTGCCATTTACAAATCCTGAATTAATCAATTTTTTTATGCTGAGTGCAAAAATCAGAGTGAATTATAATCCTAGTTCAGTCTGAGCCCATCTGACAGCTGCTTCCAGCTAAATAACTTTAATAAACCTAATGTATGCTGCAAAAAACTGCAGGAAAAACTTTAATCTAACAAGCTCCTTTCTCTTTGACAGATTTTTTAAATACATTAACTTAGTTTCTGGATTCAAATAAAAGATCATATAATATATAAAACTGATCAAAATATCAAAATGGGATTCAAAAACTGTCAATGTTATATGTTACACATTTTGAACATGATAATTGTAACACTTAATTCATTATAAATGTATAACTTATGATACATTCTACAAACATGAGTGCAAAATAACTGTGTTACACTAAATTTTACAAAATTGTTATGGGAATATATCAAGACTCGCACACACCTAAACACTAAAAATATATTCTATTTATAAACCTGTTATACTGTGCGGTTAACTATTTAAAGAAGAAGAAAGGGTTTAAAAGTTAATTTATCCAAATTATTATTGTTATTGTTATTATTATATTGTATTATTAGTGTATTTATTTAAGTGTATATTCTGATGAGTGGTTTTATATTATAATGATTTTCAATAAAGATTAGGGGAAAAAGACTTTATTATACTCAAGTTTACTGCCATGAAATGAGTTGCCTAAACACGTTCTTTTGAGTTTAAATCATTTAAAATAAATCTACTATTTTTAATTCTTAGGCACAGGTTTCCTGACTTGAAGTCAACGTGTTAGATTTAGAGTGTACTTACAATCAGCTCTAAGTTGTTTACCAAGTAAAGCTATCTTAGCAAAGCTATGTTAAGATGTTGGTATTAAATCCTACATTTCTGTGTCCTTGTTTAACATCGGAGTGACATGAGGACACAGACTGATCTTCACTAAGAAAAAGATAGGGAGAGACAGCGAAGGAGAGGAGGAATCAGCATGAACATTAATGTTTTATCGTTTTGCTAATAAAACACGATAGTTGCTTCACATATTGTAGATTCATTAAAGATAATAATGTAAAGAGTGAGACTGCATATTAATCATCACACTCATTATTCAGTCACATATATTTGCAGAGTCTACCTTTGAGGATGTAATATAACTCAATCCAAATGTTGTGTTTTGTCATTTTCTTCTCCTCCTCTTGTGAACAACATCAGAGCTGCAGAAATAATTAGCAAACATTATTTAGATAATGTGACATATGGGAATACTCAGCCATGATGCTTTTGTCTACCTGCAGATTAGTTTGGGTTTGCTCTCCAACTGCTGTAATTTAATAGAGCTGTAAAATATTTTTGGGATGTTTGTTTTCTTGTTATTGTTTGTATATATATTTGTAAACCATTATAGCAGTTCACATACAAAAGCTTCTGCTCCCAGTTTTAATTTCTTGGGACGCCGCTGTTGACTCCCACATTTAGTATGCATCTATCTGTCGCATTTGAATACTAGGTGCCAAGTGCAGTTCCTCTGTTCATGAATAACTCATGCTTTACCCAGGGGTTTTCGTCTAATCTTAGACATTTAAGAGGAACACAGAGAAACAAATGGAATACGTGGATTCAGTCTAATTTAATTGAGCAGCCTCATTCCTTCGTCTCAACTGTTTCAAAGCAGAAATGAAATGTACAGCTTTTAACCACTGCTAGCTTTCTTTACAGAGAACTGAAAAAAGAGTCAACCAGTTTATTACTAGTTCTAAAATCACTGGACACTCTGGTATACAATATACAGAGGTGCATTCTAGAGGTTTTGCTGCCTGGGACCTCAAATTAATATTTTCATCCATGATTTCAAACCATACAGTATCTAACGTTTTTAGAATACCTTTCGGGATCTCCAGTGACTCCATAAAAAGTGTAAAACTGTTTACAGACAGGCAATCCAACACAGTGAGCATCTAGTCATTTAAAATTATTTTGTCAAAGTTTTGATAATTTCGTGTTGTACCACAGCTGTGAACTGGGTGTGATTTTTTGTTGGGTGCATTTAAGGATGTTCAGAAATCCAACATTGGAGAGTTAGCTAGTAAAAAAATTGCATAAAAATAATTTTGTCAGATCATCAAACAATAGAAAAACTGATTTTGTCGAGGGGATGATATAGAGTAAACAGCAGCTGACTCTCAAATCTCAGATACCCCTTTTCAACTAATGCATAGCTAGTGCTAGTGCAAGGCTGGTGCTGGCTAGAGATCCACTTCATTACATTACTGTATGTAGAATACGCCTCTGCTTTGCCAGAAACACAAGTGCTAACTTCAAGCATGTATTAACAACAATGGCGGACTACATCGTCTCTCCACAAATGTTGCTCCTGGCTTTGTGAGCCCACATTGACATCCAAACATGACTGGTAGAACACATTTGTGCTGCTCTTCTTGATTTCTTTAGACGGTGATTACTCTGTTGATACATTTAGTAAGTTTTCCCAAAAACGACAGACAAAAACACATTTACTGGATGTAAAAAATAAAAATCATACAATTTTACATCAAAAAAGGTCCTAAAAATATAAGTTTAAAACATGTGGTGAAACAATTTAGGAAAAGATTGTTTCCTGAGTGAATCCAGAGTCACTCCCACCCACCCAAACAGCAACTTATCCTGCTTTACACCAAGTTCTCTTGCTTCAACAATTGCTTTCAACATCACTTCCGCCTCGGCTCTGTTCATAATTACTACGACCACTAGAGGGTGCTGCAAACAATAAGCGCTAACATAGTAGTTAATTGTTGTGTCTCGTCTAGTTTGTTAATTTTATTCATGTTCATGTTTAGTGTTTCATGTTTTATGTCATGCCTTAGTTTAGTTTCATGTTTGTCCTTGTTGTCTTGAGCACTTTATGTTTAGTTAAAGTCACTCATGTCTAGTCTTGTCGTGCACTTCCTGTTTTATTTTATTCTTACCCTCTCCCTCTCGTTTCAGACCCTGACTTCCTCCCTTTGTGTGATTTCCCGCCACTGTGATTGTCTACCTCAAAGAATAAAATAGTCCTTGTCTCCCTTTGTCTTGTTTAAGTACTTTCTGTCTTGTCAACGTCCCAGTCAGGTTTCTCATGTTATCAGGTTTGATTTAAGTTTTGTGTTAGATTATTGATCCTCCAAGTGAGGATCAAAATATTCCTTTATTTGTACATTTGATCTTCGTTATGAGTGACTTTTTGTTTGATTGCTTTTTCACCAAGTAAAGATTTTTGCTATACCTACTGCCTGTAATTGTACATTTGAGTCCACCAGTTTTGTGACAAACTCTTGACATTAATTGAATGAGTGACTTATCAGAAGATATCCACTCATAAACACCCATTAAATAGTGTTATAGTGACTGAACTGGCTGATCTGACAGTGCTGTGGGGAACCAATAATGTAATGGACGGACAGACAGACAGATCATTTGTTTTGCTTGCATCAAAAGTTAAAAAATAATGTGTATCGTGCTTTATTTGTAGTAAAAGTGCTACAATGTGATTGCTTCATTACAGGATTTAGAAGCCACTCTACCTGACAGAGAACAGTCTGTTTTCTGCCCTTGATGGCCGTTAGGTGTTGTCTCCATCTCCCCCGTACAGGCAGCGGTCTCCTCTCTCTGTGCCCATCTGTGCCTCTTCCTGTTTCATCTCTCAGGTTCAGCAGCGATACCCATGAATCAGAGCCTCGTGGCTGTGGCTGCAAGTCTTCCAAACGGGTGCAGCTGTCCTGGCAGGATGCCTGAAAGTTAAGCTCTGATCTGATTACACAAGAGGCCTTTCTCTCTGCAGTTGGTTCCTCAGGCTTCTGCTCACATGACATGACACAATGCTGCTTATTGTCCACAGGGAAACTCAGCCTGAAAAGAATCAGAAGTTGTTTTAGTACAGAAACAGTATAGTGCATGTCACACATAACAGTTGGCAAGAGTTAAAGGGACGAGTTAGCATCTGTGCACTTGTTGCATCGTTAAATCTGCATCATAAAATAATACCAAAATTTGCAAAATGTAGACAAAAATTGGACTGTTTTCCTATCAATATTAAGTTACAGGAAATATTACCTCCACCTGCATCTTTGCGTTTAAGATTTTGAGGATAGATGTAATGCCCTCCACCACCTCAACCTTTCCTCATTCCTGTACATAGTGTGGCTCTTTATAGGCTGGCGCCCAACAAATTAACATTAGTATAGCTGCCCATTAAATAGGCTAACAACAACCGTCTCAACCTACCAGAAGGTGGTAAGTTGGCCAGGCTTATGGGGGTGATGACTGCTGATAATGGCAATTCAATCTGTGATAACATCCGAATCGGATTGGGTGACCCAGGAGACAGTAGTTTGCATCTAGGGTGGCCATCTGTCCGGCTTTAGGCTGGACAGTCCGGCTTTTAAATGCCCTGTCCAGCTGCAGGCGCAGCCTTAAGCCGGTCACTCAATTGTCCTCCTTTTGAGAAAATAACAAAAAAGGTCCGCCTTTTGACACGTTACCTTGTTAGTTGAATACTTATTGGCTTAAAATGTGTGTCAAAAAAGCTGTGTCAAAATAAGTAATTTCGTTGGTTACATTTTCGTGTTGCTACCAACACATGACTAATTTGAATATTCAAATGAGCCATGTGTTGATTCGCCACAACATACCACCAGGCTGTCAATCAAGGTCTCAAACTGAAAGTCTGAAAATGCCAAAGTGAAAGACCCCCTTTAACCCGGAATGGGCAAGAGAACACGGGCTTGTTACAAAAAGTAAGAGGGAGTTTCATTTTTTTTGTACATTATGTCGAAGTGATGTAGATGTGAGCAGCAAAGGCAAAGCAGCTATCGAGAGACATGCTAGCACTGACAAGCATCGAGCTAATCAGAGTACAACTCTGCTTAAAACCAGATCATACCAAACAAATATCTGCTTGCGCGTCCCTGTGTATGCCCTCCATTTTGATGTGAAGGAAATGGCCACCCCATTTGCGTCCCGTGTGAAAATGAAACGTAAGTTACATACCAAACATACTTAGGGGCGGCTGTGGCTCAGTTGGTAGAGTGGGTTGCCCCCTAACCAAAGGGTTGGTGGTTCTCCCTGACCGTCGCAGCCTACTGCACCCCAAATTGCTCCCGATGCTGCGTTCATCGGTGTGTGAATGAATTCCCAATGTTGGCAGGTGGCACTGGTTAGGGTAGCCTCTGCAGCCAGTATGAATGTGTGTGTGAAAGGGTGAATGAGCGCCGTCTGTAGTGTAAATCGCTTTGAGTGGTCGCAAAGCGACTAGAAAAGCGCTATATAAGTGCAGGTCCACTTATCTTAACTCAAACCACAATGTTTTCCTAAATTTTTCTTTGACAATGCTAACCACATGTTAAAAACTGCAACCTAGTCCATCAAATAGTGACGCTAAGGAGACAGACAAAGCCTTGGGTATGTGAAAAGCGCATCAGAAACGTTGAGAATCAACATATATGTGTTTTTTTTTTTAGACAGAGATAGGGAGAAACTTGTTTTAAAAAACAGTGTTATGTAATTACAAAACAAATGTAATCCATTACAGTTAAGAGGGAAAACATGTAATGAAATTACAGTAACTAATCACATTCTGATGATTACAAACAGGTTGCACCTGAAGAGATTATCTTCTGTTGAATATAGGCCTAACATTTATTCTGTTGCTTTGCCATATAAGACCCCTTTGCTTCGATTTCGGTTTGTGTCAGGGACAGTGTGTGTGTTTTCTCGCTAGTTTATAAATAAACTTCAGCACTAAACTCAGTTAAACATCTGTTTCTGACGAGTTGGAATATCTATCTATATATGTTGATATCTGGCTGCATTTTGGTGCACAATGCGGTTCAGCAGCCCTGTTTAAAACATTTGTAAGATAATTAATCAAATGTAATATTAGTTTTAAGAATTAATACAATGCAAAATATGATAAAATACAATCCTTTTTATATCCAACATAGTATATTAAACTGAAATGTAAAGCCAAGCTGTTTCACAGTCTCATCACACTAAATTTATAAATGTACATTGAAACTTCTCTGCTTACATTTTTTGAAGGTGTAAGTGAATGTTAGAGCAGATGCTGCACCGGCGCATTTTAATCTGTGACACACCCGGAGCTATTCCTCATCATGAGGATAAATCTTGCAGTTGAACTAGTTTCATTTATTTGTTTGGCAGCCCCCTTTTGATTGTGTTCCTTTCTAAAAAATGAGTGCATTACTAATCCTAACAAGAGCAGGAGGATGGAAATCATTAAAACCTTCTTTTCACAGACCTTCAGCTTCTTAAGGGAATACATTTCCTACAAATCTGTCAGAAGCTCCAACTCTAATTCACACGGTGTGAACTCGTTCATTACCGATCACCAGGAGCTCTCTTTTGCAGATAATACCGTTACACTCTCCTTCTTTAAAAGGTGATATTTCTCTTAGAGCTTCATCATTATAACCACAAGTCATTTATATTAAAAATACCAAGAAAAGGATAAAACTGTGCCATTGTATGACATTTAAAGTATGTGAACTTGATGATGCAGAAAAGAGGTTTTTGCACACAGACATTTATTGCGAGTATTGGGAGGGTTACCACTACAGATTATACATGCCCTAAAATGAAATTTGTAAGGTATTCCATTTTAATACTCAAATATAACATAACATAACATAACATAACATAACATAACATAACATAACATAACATAACATAACATAACATAACATAACATAACAAAACATAACAAAACATAACATAACATATTCTAAATACTTTGATTAACTTTTGGAATACTTCACAGTTATCTTGCTGAGCTCATTTGTCTGGTTCTTATTTTAGCTCCACCTGCTGGCCGTTTAGGTTAAGGTTAAGGCATAAAACTTCTTGGTTAGGCGTTATAAAAGATATTTAAAAAAGTAAAAATAAATGCACATGAATGCTGGGAGTTAAGAAGTTACAAGGGCAACGTGAGCTCTGGAAGTGACAGTTACGTAACATCGTCAACTTATATTTGACATTGAATAGAAATTGTGGTCTTCTGGGTGAATTTCCTGGTTTTATTTGACCAATCCATCTCCCCTCTTCTTTTCTTTACTTTTCTTTTCTTTCCTCTCCGCTTTTCACACTCCAAAACGTCACCTCTGCATTGGCCTTGTTCATATTTACTCTGTCTGGTAGAAGTCGCCTCTGAACAACACACGTGAATAAAGCTGAGAACGACCTACTGGACCCACCAGCAGGTGGAGCAGGCCGATTCTCGCCCATATGGGCTGACACGGCTGATAAAGACCCATTCAATCATCTGGGCTCCTTTGCTGTTGTTATGTGGGAGCTGCACTGCACAAATTATTGCAATTTTTAAAAATAAAAATCTGTTTAAAGAGAATGTATGCCTCATATTAATTTTCGAGAAAATAAAAAAAAAAAACCACCTAGGGGCAGTCGTCAAACCTGCACCAAGGTCATGCCTTACCGCATAATGGTAATGAAAACAAAAAGCAATTTGTATATCCACCATGTGATTTGGATCCGCTCCAAACTTTAAAGGCTTTTTCCTTGCCCATGATGTACCTTTTCATCAAGTTTCATGAAAACAGACCAGCATTTTTCTGTTATGCTGCTGAAAAAAAGACAACCAAACAAACTAAAAACACAACCTGCTTGGCAGAGGAAGCTGGAATTAGAATAACACCAATTCTTCAATGCAACCATATTTTGTATAATAAACATGTAATCCTATTACTTGTATTCTGTAAGTCACGTTTATTGCTTTAATAAAATCCTCCCTCAGAAAGAACTTGAAACAGCTGTAAAACAAGCTGCGATGTGACATCTGTCAGATGTTTCACAGCGGCTAAAATAATCCTCGAGGTGTCTTCAAAACAGTCACCACATGAGAAAAGATGTTGTGAATTTTAGAGCTGTGATGTTTGAACAGTGTGGTCCCACGAAAATAAAATAAGAAAGATTTTGGATACATTTAAATTAGCTGATGTACAAGAGACAATATGCAAGTTATTTTTTCTCCGTGGGATTAGGAAAGCTCAATGTTATAGAATAATGATACACTATACACTATTATTTTAGATAGTAAAGTAAAAATGTTACTTCCAGTATCCTCCTATCTGCATGTAGTGCCATCTTCCATCATTATGCACAGGCATTTTCACTTGCACTTGACCGTACAGCGCGGGTGCACATGACACAATGAAAAGGATTTATATCATACTGAGAAATAGATTAGGTGTGAGGCGGTGTAAGAAACAGATTAATTTAATTTAATTTAATTTAGAGAATTCTCACCTCTCCCTCACCTGAGTGCTCCTCCTGCCCCCTGTGTGCACACATTTGGGAGGCATGCTCGATCTTAGACTGACTGTGAGATAAATAAAGCTTTAATACAGCTACCGTACATACAGTTAAAGATGGTCCAGTGCCAAGAAGACTTACATTTTCAACTACTGTGCACCACTTTTGGAGCTGCACTGTGGCTTTAAATTTAAAACAACAGATGTAATAATTCAGACATGTTTAACAAAGATAAACAATGTAAATAGTGAATTTGTGAGGGATGAAGGCCAATGGTGAATCAATAATGTGACACCATTTGTATCATATTTGATACACAAGTTTCTGCAGCCTTGATGTAATCCACGTGATCAACAATTTCATGAAAACCTGGTGTATAGAATATGATAAATTCCTCTGGTGGATTATCCATGTACTGCTGGAAGTTCACAACATTTGAATAGGAAAACAAAAATGCTTAAAAAATGCTTAACTATTAGCAACATTTTCTCTTCATCTATGGGCCAAGTTATAAGTATCTAGTTTATACCTGGATAATAAGTTGGACTGGTCCCTAAACACAGACGCTCTCTACATAAAGGGGCATCCTTAGCAGGAAGCTCAGATCTCTGGACATCTGTAGTAAGATGCTGCAGATGTTTTATCAGTCTGTGGTGGTAGTGTGTTGTTTTATGCTGCAGTCTGCTGGGAGGCAGCATCAGACACAGAGATGCAAGGCGGTTGGACAGACTGGTCAAAAGAGCTGGTTCTGTGGTTGGAGCCAGGTTGGACACACTGGAGGAGGTGTTGGAGAGATGCACTGTCAAGATCTCCGAGGCCATCCTGAAATACCCAGATCATCTAGTAGTAGTAGTAGACGGCTTCAAATTCAAAAGATCCTTCACTCCTACAGCCATCAGGCTGTCTCATTCTTCAACAGCTAACAGACTAACTGAATTTACCATTGGGGATAAATAATTTTGATTTGATTTGATTTGATTTGAAAAGCTTTGCTGGTATTGACGCATGCTTTATGGTGTTTATCGTCAGTCTTTTAGACACATTTTGATAAGTTCATCTCTCTTTTTGGGGTGTAGCCAATGCTGGAACAACAACTTTCTCTGCAGGACTTTCCATCATTGAATCAGGCTTTCACCATCTAAAGGGATGTGCATGCAAATCTTTACTTGTAGAACAGCTAATAGGAAATCCTGCTCCCTGAAATGACTTGTGATGGGCCATAGTCTCTCTTCACAGGCTATATTCAGTTAATCCAGAAAACAGAAAAGAAGAGGTGTAGGAGTCTAGTTTCTCTCAGATCACTTGAATTATAATTTGATGTGTTGGCCAATTTGATTGTGAATTCCTTGAGGTGATTTTTTTGTTTGCACCATATGAATGAATCATGAAAACAGATGTAGTAAATTGTGTTACTATAGTCATAAGACTTTTGCTGAAGTTTAAGCCCATTCTGACTGAGTGTGTAACAGTCAGCATCAAGCCAGAGACTTCTTGTAAGGTAATAACTTGCTATAGGGCTTTGGGATTTGTCAGATATTAGAGGCGTTTAGGAGCATGATATAAACAGTATGAGTTGTATCCTTTTAAGGTTAAGAGTAGACCTAGCAGCTTGCACGTGTACGAACAACGTGCCCCTTACATTGAGCTGTATGCCATCACATTTCTGGTTGACAGAAAGGTTAAATACGCCCTGACACTGTCTGATTATAAAGAAAACGAAAAGGAACATCAACATGCTCTTTGACTCATTCCTCACTCAAGAGGTAGTAATTTCACTACACAGACCAAAAAAAAAAGTATGTTATTTGACATGGAGAGCTTTCTGTACAGAATAAAGTCAATAATTTGTTGGATTTCACTGCTCTCATGAAAAAACTAAAATACGACTAATTTGTGTTTGTTGAAGTGGCATTGACATGGTCACTTATGTATTATCCCCTTTGGCCATTGAAACCTTTTAAGATGCATCATTGACAATTAGAAAATAGTCTTTTGTCTTGTTCCCTGAAAAACATTCAGATCCTCAGCTTTGTACTGAGTAGTGATTCCTTCTTATAACAGATGCCCTGAAACACAGAAACACACATTCGTCGAGTTAAATAAAAATCCTCTTGAGGTAAATACTTAGTGGGTTGAATGCAGGTGCAGATTATATAGGGCTCAGTTTAAACCTCAAAAGATCCTGGCACACGTTCTGCACCTTTAAAATAGCACGTTCACATAAATTCTTGGGCAAAACCACTTTAACGAAATGCGGAGGGGGAAACTCATTTTAAAGCCATCTGATCTCATAATTCATCCTCTTTAATGAATGAACTGCTCTGCCCTGATAAAAACCCCATGGATAAGATCAGTTGGTTTTACAGCGCAGCATGCGTAACTTGACATGGATGAATTTAACTGCTCCTCATGAATCACTTCACCATGCACCAGTCTCGTTGAATATTACAATGGAGTGCTCTGCCCGGATGCTCAGCGCTCCCACAGATTGGAAGCAAACACAATTGTGCTATTAAACATCAAGGCCTTTGCATTTAGTAGAGAGGAATACAGCCATCTAAATATTTAATATAGGGCTATAAATTAAGTACAGCACGCAATTTGAAGAGGAAGAGCTGAGTGCCTATGCATAGTGCTCTGGGCTTTGCACAAAACTGCTGTACAAATATTCAGTCCTGAACTGGGGAAGAATTTGTTGGAAATGTTTTAGTTTGTTTCAGAGCTTCAGATCTTACTTCGCCTATTTTATCTTCCATCTTTCCTTCCATTTTACATGTAGCTCTGACAAGAAGCACTCATTACTGAGTGGCAGCGCTAAAATACTTTAAGGCCCTCAATCATGTTTTCTCCACTAGAAGGACACTAAAGAGGAGCCTGCATCTGGAACTGCAACTGGAACTGGAAGGCCACCCAAGAGGGCAATTTATCATATTTTCTCCACTGGAAGGGCACCTAAGGGGGCCTTGTATCATGTTTTAAGATGGACCCTGCATCACATTTTCTCCATTTAAGGGCATCAAAGAGAGCTTTCTTTTTTGGTACCCATCCATTTCTCCAATGAATGGATACCAAAGAGAGCCATACATCATGTTTTCACCTCTGAAGGGCACAGAAGAGGACCCCACATTAAATTTTCTCCATTCAAGGGCACCAAAGAAGACACTGCAACATATTTTCCACTGGAAGGGCTCCCTTGAGGGCCCTGCATAAAGTTTTCTCCACTTAAGGGCACCAAAGATGGACATGCATCATATTTCCTCCACTTAAGGGCATTTTGAGGGCCATGCACCACATTTTCTCCACTCAAAAGCACCAAAGATGACCCTGCATCATGTTTCCTCCACTGGCAGGGCACCCTATAGGGCCCTGGATTGCATTTCTTTACTTAAGGGCCCCCAAGTGATGCCTGCATAACATTTTCTCCCTGGGAAGAGCACTCTAGAGGGCACTGCATCATGTTTTATCTATGGCAGGGGCATCAAAGAGAGCCTTTTGTAGCATTTTGTTAGTGGGGAGACTGAGTCCACCAACGCCTGAATACATGTGAATGTTTTGATTCATTGCATCACACCAGGCCAGAAAAGAAAACACTGCAGCTGTGAGTGTAAAAGAGAAAGCACAGTTTACTCGTTACAGAGAGGGCACAGTACTACTAAACCTGTAGAAACAACTAGATAATGTTTTCTGTGACTCTGCAACTCAAATCCAACAAACAAATCTCTGTAGTACCATCGAAGTATCTCAGATTGCAGATTACAAGAAAACAGTCTCCATTTAAAACAGCCGTGCATTGTAAGGACTTCTCGTCCATGTTGACTTAAGAGTTGAGCTTCATGAAAAGAGAGAAAGTAAAAACAAAGCAGACCTGAATAGACATTATTGAATGTATTATATACTATAATTGATTTGTCAGTGCGATGAATGGATGGATGAATTTTGTTGCTATTTGATAGAAATTTGATGAAATATTTCAGGACAAATATCTGGTCAGACCTGAGGAACTTTTATTTGTAAGAAAAGAAAAGAAAAAAGGAATTTTGTGAGGTGAAGGTGAACTTAATCTAACTGGAAACAGTTTGAATTGCAGAGGAATATTTTACCAGAGGAACTCATTATTTGTAGTTTTTAATAATAATAATAACTGTAATAGTTTTTAAACCCTTTCACTAAACCAAAAATTATTATCATTATTTAGCTTTTCACACATTCTTCAGAGGACCCTGCACATTCTGCTCTTTGAAATATTAATGTTTTTATTTTCATTCATTCAAGCACTTGTTCATGTTGTCCTGCTTGAACTATTTTTAATCAATTAGAAGTTTTTCTGTGGTCACCAGTAGGGCTTGGCAATATATCAGTATAAAAAATATATCAATATATTTTTACATGTGATATGGAATAAGACCATATCACATATATCGATACAGTTAAAAAAATGTTTTTCCTTTTTTATATATAAATGCTGCCCTTACTAGGGTTTGTCATATTTACTTTTTTTGTAATGTTCATTATTCTTTTCTCATAGAAATATATTTATTTCAGAAAAAGATTGGCCTATTTTATTTCACAGGCTATTTTTATTTAAGCTTTTTTTATTTAAATGTGAACTTTATGGAGCTTTGATTTAAAAATAAAGGTAATCCTGTTGTTATACAGTATTTACGTTCACTTAAATAAACGGTTTCAACACTTGGACACTTATCCACTTGTGACATGTCATATTTGGCTTTGACTTTGACTGAACATTTGCTCTCACTTTATCTCGCAATGAAAAATATTGAGATATATATATTGTATATCGATATTCAGCCTAAATATATCGGGATATGACTTTTGGTTGATATCGCCCAGCCCTAGTCATCAGTATACAAGATTAAAAAAAATATGCTAAGCTTTATGGTCAACTGATGCAACTCAATGTGTGTGTGAGTCTACAGTATGAGCTGTCATTTCAGCCAGGCATCAGCTGCTCAAGACGAAAATTGTATTCATAAGTCTGAATTTCTGAATGCTGGCACACATAAATAGGAAATTCAGATGAGTGAGATACTTATTTTAGATGCAAGAGAAAGTGCTCTTGACTGTAGATTGCAGCATGGAGGCTTTATTCTGGAGAATTTCAACATGGTTGCATTAATGGTTGCGATATATCATTTTTTTAAAAGATGAAAATAAATGTGTGTGGAACAAAACAAGAGAGAAATACGGTCTTCCATCCCAAACGGAAATGTACAAATTGGACCAGGCAGCAGTTTGACACTGAAAAGACGCAGAGTAAAGTGGGAGTGCGGAGGTACAAAGGGCAGCTGGAGAGATACGTTTACTTTGTATTACAGCAGCTCAGGTTAAATGTCAGTGTGGCGCAGTGGTTAGCTCTGTCACCTCACGGCCAGCAGGTTTCATGTTCTCCTCGTGTCTGCGTGGGTTTCCTCCCACAGTCTAAAAACATGCAGGTTAAATGAAGTAGAGACACAGAAATTGCTTGTGGGTGTGAAATGTGTTTGTCCGTCACTGTGTGTTACGCCCGTGATAGACTGGTGACATGTCCATAGAACGCCCCGACTCTCAACCAATGCATTATGAAACAGACAGTTTAGAAAATGGATAGATAGGGCTGCGGTTCCATTTGAACTCTAAATGTGTGTGAAGTTTCAGGCTTTTCTCTTTCACTGTTTGTACTTGATAAATTGTATCAATAATTGTGAGCTGTGAGCCAGGAATGTGGTATAAAGTGTGTAAAGTCTCCATGAGGAGAAAGTCAGGATTGTTGCAAGGTCCAAACAAACACATGATATGAACCTGAGAGACAGTTGTTGTTGTCCCATGCACCTTACATAAGTCATGTAATGAAAGTTGCATAACAAATGTAATTATTCCGAACCAAACCACGATCTTAAACCTAATCAGATAGTTTTGTTACACTGCAGGGGCTGGCACAGGCTCAGTGATTGCTCTTATTGCTAGACATTCAAAGGATAGTGAGAAAAATGGTGTATAACTTTTTTTAAGGTAGCCTACAGGCTGTGTCCCCCCTGCAACGTAAACCCTTGGTATTGATAACATTAGACCACTCATGCTGGCCCCCCACTAGGAGATAATTTGGCTGATGATTTTAAATTTGATTCATCCCTCCAGACAATCGTGGAGATGTCCCCGATTTGAGGCTGGTCTGAGCCAATTGATGATTCTGTATAGTTTGAGATCACATCAACATTATCTGAATGTTGCCAATTGGATCAAAATGCCCCCTATTTAAAAAAAACAATCAATATTAAACCTATGACAGGGAAACGTTACCATCACCAGCGTTAGTGCTAGTGCGAGCAACTGCTAAAAGCTTCTTTGAGACTAAGAAATAAAACATTATGTTTAGTTCAGGCTGCCAAAAGTATTAGCCACAAGCATTGCAGTTCTTTTTCACTTTTTTTTTTTTTTTAGGTGTTAAGTTTTAAAAATCCCCTAGTGTGACCCAGGCATATGGGGTCATAACCTGCCCAGGGATGACAGATGAAAATTAGCTCAGCTAAGTCTTGGAAATTTACATTGAGGTAGAAACTTTAAATGTTGATTAATGTGCACTGTCACTGGCAAAATAAATCATTATTTACCATTATTATTTAGTATATTAAAGCTTCACCTGCTGCGACATTAAATTACAACTCCAACATGAATGCATCAGTATTAACAATTTTATCATTTAATATATAAAAAACAAAAGGAACAGGATGCAATTTTCTGCAGAAAACTTTTTGGACTAAGTAGTTTTTGATGATAATATCATGCACATTTCCTTCAGCAGGATATAACTTATAATGGTGCATTTTTGGATTATTGTACTTTTACTTGAGTAAAGGATCTGAATAATTATGCTACTGTATAATCACGATTTAATCCAACTAAGCTTTCCAACAAAAAACAGAACTGAAACAAAGTCTCATTTCAATATGGAGTATGATTGGATGAGTACTGTATGTAGATCATTGTGTCTTATCAGTCCAAATGTGCCACAGTATATCATAAGTAAGTTAAAGCTGTGTTTCTCTTAGTTGCACACAGATACTTTCTGATTAAATAATTGGCAATTAAAGGGATTTTGATTAAGAATTGTTCAGGCACAAGACAAACATTAGAACCGACCTCAAAGTGAACTTAACAGCATATTATAGTTTAGTTTGGCTGCAAATCCTGTGCTGCAATACTGACCATGCAAAGACAATTCAAGGCAGCAGAGACTAAAGACAATCAAGGGCACCTTCACCTCTTAAAGCTTAAAGTTAAGGAGGAAAGTCTGCTTATTTATTTATTTGTTTATATGCTACCTGGCAGGTGATTGTTTTATAGAAAAGAAAAACAAATGTTAGGAGGAATCATGGTGAATGGCAGGTAGAGGGGCAGTTTGTTTATATAAGGCTCATTGTTTAGAGTTTTTACTTATTTATTTTTCTACCCAAACTGACATTTAATCTGACTTTCACAAAATTTTTCTTTGCTCACTTATCCAAGAATTTTTGTGTGTCCTGCACCTGGAAGAAACTGATCATTGCAATTGCAGTAAGGTCTCCTATAACTGTTCTGACCATGCTTCTGATAATAGGAAGTAAGGAGAAAAATGAGGAGGCCAAATGAGCTGATTATGCACCAGAAACTCAGAACAATAGACAGTTAAACTGCTGTGCACAGTGCTTGTGCTGCAGATTAAAAGTAATATTCAATTCGGATTTTTATTTTGTATTATGCACTTTTAAAGTCATATTTTTTTTTAAATAATTATGGTGAACTAAATTAGTTTACAAGACTGCTGATCTGGCAGCTTTCTCAACATAATTATTGTAGTTCAGTGATATTTTCACCTTTGTGTGATGTTCGCTGAAACAAATAGTGCAGAAGTGAATGCACATTGTCACACATTTGTAAATGATGGCTCTGAAAAGCCTTGAAACATGGGCAAACTCCATCAGGTGCAAAAATTAAAATTTCAGGTGTGTATCATTTAATTAATTGCCATTGTCACACCACCTGTGGCAAGATCTTGAATAGTGTCTGCTGCAAAAGACAATTATAGTCAAATGAGACCCTAACAAAAAAGTTATTCCACCTTTGCATGTCGTTCTCTGGCAACATCAAAATATATCGGCTGTGGAATCCATTGTAGTGATTTCTCTACTCTGTTTTCCTTTATTATCCCTGACATCATTACCTGAATTACGAATGTTGGAAGTAATCCTGCGGTTGATACATGGATATTGATCTGTTTGTTTATCACTCATTACAGTGTAAACTATTGTAAGACACCTATCGACTTCCCTGGAAATTAGAAATCATTAATATCACACCCTGAGTGAGTCACTCTATGTACAGTATTGACCAGATGACACACTTTCATCAACTCATTCTCACTCACAAGGTGTCAAACACTGACACTAAGCTTTAAAATATGATGCCCTAGCTACCACTCTAATGTCAGCTGTGACGTGTCAGTGAGAGCTTGTTAGACGCAAGTGGCTTTAAAAAAAACAACAACTTCTGTGTTAAAAGAAAATGTAAAGTTTAGGCACCTACTTGGTTGGGGTTAGGAAAAAGATCAGGTTCTGGGTTAAAATCACTACTTATATATCGTACTGTTAAAATAATCGCCTAAGTCATTTTTTCTCTTTATTTTTTTTACCTAAATCATCTCTTCATGATGCCAGCCACCTATGGTAAAATCACCTACATCCTCAGTGATTTTACCCCTTTAAGATCATCACTTCTTTGACAATTTGCCACATTCATAGGCATCAGATAAGAACCCAGCAAAGAGCTAGAGGGAGATTGTTTAGTTATCAGTTTAGTTTATCAGTGTTTTATTGTTGACACTTATATTGGTAACACTTTACTCTAAGGTGTCTACATAAGAGTGACATGAGCGTGTCATAAACATGACATGGGATGTGTCATGAACATTAATGACACTTTGAAGTAACAATAATGTTCACGATATTTGTCATGTCATGTTTCTGACAGGCTTGATGCCTGCTCATCCTATTAAAATGATGACCGGTGTAACAAGTATCCATGTTAACTGGCGACTCAGCTGAATGCACTGTGGCTGCTCATAGTGACGGCAGCCGTTGAAAACATGTCAGTGACGCTTGCAAAAGACGTCAGTGTGCTTGCAAAAGTTGTCAGTTTTTTCTTTCAGCGATTTGAAATGCATACTCATTTGAGTATTATTAACACCAATGATTATTGTACATTATTCTGAGCAAACATAAAATCATCGGTTCACACAGTCACTCAATCTTGATGTTTTTTGCAAATAGTACCCACAAGTCTGAACATCTGCAGCCACATCAAATTTAAAATTTTGAATTTAAGGACAAAAAAAAAATGAACATGAACTTTTTCATATTTTCAAACTTTGAGCTTAGTTCAAAATTTAAATTGTAAACAATAAACTATTTAATTGCACTCGTGTCACTATTTTACCATTTGTAAGTTAGATGTTTAGTTTCACATTAGAAGGTGCAGTATAAATATTTTTTTTGCATTATGTGAATATTTAAATTTTGTCTGTGTGACAAATAGGTTAAAGTGGCTGAAACTTGGTTGGAACCAAAAACACGTGCATGTGAGTGAAACAACTGACAACATAATACATTTTCTGTCAGCCAGAATGATTCAGGTTATTCTTTCATGCAAACTAAAGTAATCAAAGAGAAGCATACCTGAAAGAAAGGGGTTGTTATTTTTGTTTTATTTGTATTATTTATTTATTTTCATATTTTGTTAAATATATTCTTTTGTAAATGTGCCTTAAACCCACAATCTATCCATACTGTGTGTGAGGAATTTAATGCAGGGGCGTGGACAGAGAGATATAAGTGGGTGTTGGGAATCTGGTGTGTGAATTTTGTTTTTCTTTTCTTTTCTCCCTTGTTTTTGAATATTATGTTTACTATCTTGTCACCCGTTGTCACATGTACATGTTACTTAATTTGTTATAGTTTTGTAACATTTTTCTATAGGAAACAGATGAGCACATTTACAAAATTGAATGAATCAGTGAAAGGGTCATAACTGTATTTAAATGAAATAAATTGACGTTTGTGTTATGACAAAAAGGACTCAACATACATCGTGTACCAACAGAAAGAAATGCATGAGGACTAGGCACTCGTCTTCACTTTTGCTTTGCTTTCTCTTGCTCTACCAGGGTGACAAATCCATCTCTGAAAAGAGGTGATGCTGTCAGAGACCTTGAAAACTAAGCGACAGCCCTGGTGGTATGACGAGCCGTGAAGCAAGCTGTGTTGCTTGGTTTCAGCTCACAATGCAGTAACAACTGGCCCTGACGCATTAACAAATGAAGACGGATTGCGTATGATGACACAAGTCGAGTTTAATTCGCTTTTTTGCCAAAAGGGGAGAGAGCTGAGGGAGAGAGATGTATCGTGAGCGTTGGAAGTTAACTCAATATATAACAAAGCCCAGAGGTGTGGCTTTGATCTTCTCTTGCCGAGAGTTGTGACATTCCCTATTCCAGTGGATCTGAACTCAGGTGGCTCCTTCACACACAATAGCAATGGAAAATAACTTCATCTCACAGACTAAATAAGGAGCTCTTGAAGTCCCTCTGGATTCTGGAAAAGCAAGGAGATGAAACAACCGGATGAAATTGTACTATTCTTCCCTGATGTTGTATTCATTTTACATGGGAAAAGAACCGTGTGCTGCTGACTGAGACCTGCGTGCATTGTAAATCTCTTATCTCTCTGCAGCACAGGTGGGGTCAGCTCGTTTTCAGCGCAATCAATTCAAAATGTCAGCAGAAATTCTGGTTTATTTTCCACAGTTGGAACATTCAGTCTCATTTATTTGTCAGCGGGTTGGATATATGTCGGGCCGGGATTCCTGACAACCTGCAAACTACACAACCACTCCTTCCTGCGGAGCACGTTTTTGTCAACAAGCCTGATTCCTGATCTGTGTTGGCTTCACCGCATGTTTCAAGACCTAAAGCGCTCAGCAGGATAGGAAAACCAAATATTTTCACATTTTCCATAATTTTAACTCTTCTGTAATCATCCTATTTTGTAAGCTCCTCATGTCCTTCGCTGCAGAAATTACAATAAATACAAAATCTATTCTGTATGAAACCACAGTTTGTCACTCATCACTAACCTGTGTGAATTCAGGTTTTTTCATACATATAGACACTGTTTAAACAGCCAGTACACACCATTTTTTTTTTTACATCAAACACACAACTCAATAAATATTTTTTTGTTTGCCTGTTTTATTCTGCTGTTTGCTCAAGACTCCTTTGAGCCACTTCCTTTGGCAGTATCTATAAGGTGTGGGTGTGTGTGTCAGGGAGAGAGAATAAGAGCTGGCTCTCCAGCTGATGCTACCTGTGTGTTTGTGTGCGTGTGTGCACATTAAATAGCCTCAGGTTACCAGCTATGCTGCAGAGCTACTACACTAAACAACTGCTGGAACGAGAAAATGGTGTACAATGGTGGTGAGCTCTTTTTTTTTATTTTTTAGAAAACAAGTGTGGAATGGCTGAAAATCTTCTGCAATAGATTCTGATTTATAAAAATGAGGGCTTTCACTTCTGTCAAATGATGGTTTCCTTTAAATCCAAAGTTAAACGATTGTAGATATTCTGAATTCGGCTTCTTCGTTCTTTTGAAGTTCAAATGGTTCCGACATTCATGTTCCGGAGAACATCATGTACTATTATGTGCAGCACTTTAGTTTAGTCCTGTGTGGGTCAGAGAGCGGCAAAGGGCGAGAGCTAATGGAGTAACTTGAATGCAAACAGAGAGTTGGTGACAGTTTGAGGTGCCTGAGGTGAGGACATCGAAGGGCACTGACAGCGATCATCACCAGGTGATGCTGAGCAGGAGCCGAAGACTTTACACCATCTGGACTGTCGAGGATCAGGGGCCATTTGGGGGGGGGGATTTGCAAGCACTGTTTAGAAGCAAATGGTGTCAGCAAATCACTTCATCTTTGCTTGCTCGTGGATGGGTCACACCATAAGGCATTTGTTTGGTTTAGTGAAAAGTGTCAAAGTCGAATAAAATAGAAATAATCTCCAAATTGTGTAGCAAATTACAGAGTGCATGTCAGATTTGATGAAACCTGCATTCTTTCTAATGGACAGCAGGGGGCGACTCCAGTGGTCGTAAAAGTAATTTGTATGAAAATTAATAGAATAATTACCCTACTTTCATTTGATTTATTACCTCATCAATACAACACAATGTTTATGTTGTAAGTGATGGTCCCATTTAGAGTAAACTAGACAACAAAGCACGGTATACTTCAGGATATGGCTACCTTGTGATTCACAGGTTGCAACCCACAGTTTGTTTGTTTATCAAAGTTCATTGTAACTGTTTGCTTGCCTAAAAATGTATTGTTCAGAATTGATGATGACATACAATGTAGCTGATTCCGACTCCTGATCTGTTCTGTACGGAAGCCCTGAACCGCAAGTGAAGAAAAAAAATTTTGAGATGTTATCTCGTTATTTCGAGATAGTATCTCGTAATAACGAGATAAAATCTCGTTATTTCGAGATAGTATCTCGTAATAACGAGATAAAATCTCGTTATTTCGAGATAACACACTTGTGTAAAAAAAAAAAAAAAAAAAAAAAAA
This sequence comes from Centropristis striata, assembly GCF_030273125.1. Lineage (NCBI taxonomy): Eukaryota > Metazoa > Chordata > Actinopteri > Perciformes > Serranidae > Centropristis > Centropristis striata. The sequence continues at coordinate 14,250,437 of NC_081528.1, read as the reverse complement.
ATTTTAATTTTTTACTGTCAGATATTATCTCGTTATTTCGAGATACTAAGTCGTTATTTCGAGATACTATCTCGTTATTTCGAGATACTAAGTCGTTATTTCGAGATAACACACCTATGTAAAAAAAAAAAAAAAAAAAAAAAAAAATGTATTTTTTACTGTCAGATATAATCTCGTTATTTCGAGATACTAAGTCGTTATTTCGAGATACTATCTCGTTATTTCGAGATACTATCTCGTTATTTCGAGATACTATCTCGTTATTTCGAGATAACACTTAGGCCTATGCTGTCTCAGTGAACGGACCGGGCTGTCCAGTCCCGGCTTCCTCCTGAGGAGATCCACCGCCTCGTCACGCTCGTGTCACAACACATCCAGAGGGCAACCCGCTGCAATTTTGCCCTCAGCCCGGAGGTGCAGCTCCTGGCCGCGCTGCGCTTTTACGCAGTGGGGAGCTTCCTGGAGGTGGTGGGGGACGGCACCGGCCTCAGCAAGGCACCGGTTTCACGGAGTGTGACAGCCGTGACACCGATCCTCCTGCGCCATGCCCGGAGACACATCAGGATGCCCACCACGCGGGACGAGGTCCGCCAGTGGGGTATATATGCGTTAATGGCTTGATTACTACTCGGATACACCTGTTAGCTGTGATCACACACACACACACACACACACACACACACACACACGCACACGTAGCCTTATTGCACAGGTGTGTGGGGTGACTTAAGCGCTGATAAAGTGGTGGGTGATCGATTTGCCTGGCATCGATTGATTTATATTTCAGCACCACGGCGGTGGACAGCTCCCACTAAGAGCTTCTTAAGAAGCTTCTTTGGCGGGATCTTAAGAAGGCAGTTAAGAACGCATCTGGGAAACACCCCTATCTTAGCGCTCCTTCTAAGCCGAACCCTTCTTAAGAGCCTTCTTAAGTCCTTAAGAACGAGCGAATCTGGGAAACGCGAATTAATTCGAGATCTTGAGAAAACAAAACAATAGTGTAGTCCAGACGCGTAGCCAGTAATGTAATGTATTTGTAACCCGGCCCGTGTGGGATGATGCTCTCCACACCCTGGGACTCTGCGTTGTGTTGTTTATGATGATGGAGGGCGGAGGAGGGACCAGTCGGACACGGGTGGTCGTTATATTGCGGCTCGGACCGCGTCATGCTTTATTTCTCACAACGGCTGGCAGCTCAACCTTAAACAGTACAAGTAAACACTGGCGTGAGACAACAGAAAGATTAAAGGCTTGTGTTGTGTCCTTACTGATTTCCACAGTAACTGGTTGCCGGAGATCTGCGCAGTTTCTGTTGCGCGTGAGCTGTCCGTGGCACTGAAACAACAACCGCCCTTAATGTGATAATTTTCTGTCTGATGCAGGTCTAAGTTATGCTGTACGTTAACACTTTATCGAGCCTACTGATTGGGTTCATCTGTAGTCGGCACTTTGTGCAATAAAATGATTTATTGTGCCGTGCGATAGAGCCGATACGCATGTTTTGTCTTTACTGTTGTATTGTGTACAGCCTTTATAATGTGTGAAATATTATTTCTGCCTTCGCCACTGGTAGTATTCCCTCTGGGTCCAAAACGGATTGCACTACACACACAAAGTTTCTAGTGACCCGCAATCCTGCTGATCTGCATCTCTCAGTCATCATCTGGTATCCATGGAGACACCCGGTGGCGAAGGCAGAAATAATATTTCGGGTGGGCCAGTACAAAAGTGGATGGGCCATCTTTTCCCAGAAAAAGGACTCGTAAAAATGTAGAACTATAAAAATGACAAATATAGACAAACTGGAAAAATAGTGACTATTTTACTTTGCAACATTATGCATTACAAAGGAAATGACAGCAAAACACTGCCTCTAACACAAGCTCTCCCAACAGAGCTTTATAAAGGCTGTACACAATACAACAGTAAAGACAAAACATGCGCATCGGCTCTATCGCACGGCACAATAAATCATTTTATTGCACAAAGTGCCGACTACAGATGAACCCAATCAGTAGGCTCGATAAAGTGTTAACGTACAGCATAACTTAGACCTGCATCAGACAGAAAATTATCACATTAAGGGCGGTTGTTGTTTCAGTGCCACGGACAGCTCACGCGCAACAGAAACTGCGCAGATCTCCGGCAACCAGTTACTGTGGAAATCAGTAAGGACACAACGCAAGCCTTTAATCTTTCTGTTGTCTCACGCCAGTGTTTACTTGTACTGTTTAAGGTTGAGCTGCCAGCCGTTGTGAGAAATAAAGCACGACGCGGTCCGAGCCGCAATATAACGACCACCCGTGTCCGACTGGTCCCTCCTCCGCCCTCCATCATCATAAACAACACAACGCAGAGTCCCAGGGTGTGGAGAGGCTCATCCCATACGGGCCGGGTTACAAATACATTACATTACTGGCTACGCGTCTGGACTACACTATTGTTTTGTTTTCTCAAGATCTCGAATTAATTCGCGTTTCCCAGATTCGCTCGTTCTTAAGGATTTAAGAAGGCTCTTAAGATCCCGCCAAAGAAGCTTCTTAAGAAGCTCTTAGTGGGAGCTGTCCACCGCCGTGGTGCTGAAATATAAATCAATCGATGCCAGGCAAATCGATCACCCACCACTTTATCAGCGCTTAAGTCACCCCACACACCTGTGCAATAAGGCTACGTGTGCGTGTGTGTGTGTGTGATCACAGCTAACAGGTGTATCCGAGTAGTAATCAAGCCATTAACGCATATATACCCCACTGGCGGACCTCGTCCCGCGTGGTGGGCATCCTGATGTGTCTCCGGGCACGGCGCAGGAGGATCGGTGTCACGGCTGTCACACTCCGTGAAACCGGTGCCTTGCTGAGGCCGGTGCCGTCCCCCACCACCTCCAGGAAGCTCCCCACTGCGTAAAAACGCAGCGCGGCCAGGAGCTGCACCTCCGGGCTGAGGGCAAAATTGCAGCGGGTTGCCCTCTGGATGTGTTGTGACACGAGCGTGACGAGGCGGTGGATCTCCTCACGAGGAAGCCGGGACTGGACAGCCCGGTCCGTTCACTGAGACAGCATAGGCCTAAGTGTTATCTCGAAATAACGACTTAGTATCTCGAAATAACGAGATAGTATCTCGAAATAACGACTTAGTATCTCGAAATAACGAGATTATATCTGACAGTAAAAAATACATTTTTTTTTTTTTTTTTTACATAGGTGTGTTATCTCGAAATAACGACTTAGTATCTCGAAATAACGACTTAGTATCTCGAAATAACGAGATAGTATCTCGAAATAACGACTTAGTATCTCGAAATAACGAGATAATATCTGACAGTAAAAAATTAAAAAATTTTTTTTTTTTTTTTTTTTTTTTACACAAGTGTGTTATCTCGAAATAACGAGATTTTATCTCGTTATTACGAGATACTATCTCGAAATAACGAGATTTTATCTCGTTATTACGAGATACTATCTCGAAATAACGAGATAACATCTCAAAAAATTTTTTCTTCACTTGCGGTTCAGGGCTTCCGTAGTTCTGTGTGTGTGGTGTTTGCAAAAAAACAATATGGCAACAGTCATAAAGCAAGACAGCAATGGCGGGTTCAAAACCCTAGTCCACAAACCAATTATGTTGGTTATATTATGTTTTCCTCGTAATATTTTTATTGCATCAACAAGCAAACTTCTTGTAAGTTAACATCTACTTGGTTGACAAACCCACTTCCCTGATCTTTGCAGCTCGTCCTAATGCCTCCTGCATGTCTGATGTTCAACCTCTTCAAGTTCTCTCACACTAATTCTCCTGTCTTTGCACTTGACTAGTTTGCAGTTTGCATCCAGTTCACGGCTCCGGCGCCGGCCTACGAGGCACTAAAGGGAACAGCTCCTTCCCACAGTACCTCCAAGCTACGGTGAAGCCCTTACACTACAGCTCAGCCAATGTGCTCCGGTGCCTCTGGATGGCTGCGCGCCTGTCACTCAGAGGACCCTGTGGTTGCTCATCTCTTCTCTGTTCTGGCCCCACAGTGGTGGAATGAACTTCACATTGAAGTCAGAACAGCAGAGTCACTGCCCATCTACCGCTGCAGGCTGAAAACCCAACAACACCTACACACTATGCTTGCACTTGCTAACATCTTATTTCCTTAAAAAAACTGAGAGACAAAATCTAGCTTGTTCCTGTCACTGTTAAAACAATGGATGAATCACAGAGAACTCCTTAACTTCTACTTATAGTGACAGGATTAAAATAGTCTTATATATTTTAACCATTACATTTGTGTGACTAATAACACTAATATAGAGGAATGAGATGATAAATGACTTTGCTGACACAATAACCCAAAGAGATAGATGTTGAATGATGCCGGGGCAGTGATAATGGTCTACTAATGATATCACAATACCGGAATCCACTTTAGCAGCCAAGTTAGAGACAGTAAGTCCTGATTTAAAACATCCCAAGGCATCTATTGAAAGTGAGGGATGAGAAAAGTGCTAAAGGGATGGATAATTCCGGCAGATCACGGAGGCCATTTAGTGTGTGGGAAGGGGACAGAGTGCAGTGAGAAGGTGTAGATGTATTATGCATGGAAGGCAGAGTTCCTTTAAGGATACCACATTGCTGTTGTGAGGTCTCGGAGAGCTCTGTTTGGTTTAACTGTGTGCTTTGTTGAACATTGATGGTGGATTCTTCAAGGTCCAAGAGTGGCTAATTATCAGTCGGCTGAGGAAGACAGCACAGTATGGAGTTGGACCTTGAACAGACTTTGTATGTCACAAAGAGCGAGACAAAGGGCTCAAGCAGTGGAACTATATGTGCTGTAGAAAAATGGGCAGGGAAGATTGAGTTCATGCTAAGATTGTGTTTCCAACATTTCCATTTGATGATAGTTGCATATACAGATGTTTGGCTTTGGCTGTTGATGTTCTACATATTTTCAATATAGTATATAAATAAAAGTGACTTTTTATAAATCCCTTCTCCAGACCCATTTATACAGACTTGCTTTTACGTGATGCTGTGTTTGTTCCTTGATTTTGTCTTGCTCTAGTTCAGCCTTTTGTTCTTACATTGCCTTCTGCTCTTGCTTGACTTTGTCTGTCAAAACACTTTGTAAATGCTGTTTTTTAAAAGTGCTAAATAAATAAATGTATTAATATGATTATTATATGTGGCAGATTGCAAACAACTACAAATCCTCAGAATATTTTAGTTAAGTAGACAATTGCCTTGTAGTGCATTACTACATATTAGCTTTTACCCCTGAATTTCAACCACAAATGAAAAAATTAAGTTGTTTATAACTTGCATAACCAGTTAGTTGATTTCATCCAGACTACCTAAGTAAAATGAAAACTACACGATAGACTACAGATTCAGCTATATATATTTTTGATATGGAAGTTAATTGTGTGTTGAATATTTGTATATATATTGTTGAACACTTGTAGGTTGAGTTAGTACTTCAAGTTCAGCTAAATTATTTGAGAATATGTAGGCATGTTCATGAACTGTCACTTATTATTCTGTTGATAATGTGTTGAACATTGACAGAAAAAGTAAAACTAAAAAGCTGCTGAAATGGTACAAATACTCTATGAACTATCTCTGTTACTGGACTGCTCCAGTTTTTTTTGCAACCTGTGTCTATTTACCCCAAATGCCTAATGATACTGCATGTGTAGATGGTAGCTGTAACTAGCTGGCTGTGCAGTGCAACATTCATAAATTGGCCGGGATGTACCCAAATCTGTTACTAGGAAAAGCACAAATAATGAGATGGGAAAAAATATTGATTCTCCCCAAAATGTTTTTTGAGAGAGCTGTTAATAATGGAGAGGGGGACTGCATGTATACTCTTTCAAACCCCTGCATAAATCAAAGTGAAGCCTGGTCTGACATGATATTAGATAGTAAAAAACTCATCCTGCATGTGAAGCTGGTGAATAAATTAATTAACTGTAACATGAGCGAGTTTGTGGCCTTTAATTTGATATGCCACCTTTTTACAACAAACCTTCTTGTTTTTTTTCTCTTTTAGTTTCATACTTAATTTAAATTTACTTGGTCTGGTGTTCCTGAGACTTTTCAGCTTACGTGCTATCAAGAAACATGAACATGGACGTTTTAAGGCCACTTTTTAATTACCTTGGTTCCGCAGAGAGTGTCTGACTGAATCCATGTTCTAATTAAATCACTTTGCAGGTATTCAGTGTGTGATATGGCTCTCAGCTGGAGCAACTGCACCATAAGAACTAATGCAAGGCCAATTATCCATATTGTACCTTCCTCTGGAAACCTCAGTAGATAAATGCTTGTGTGTCATTAAAGTATTTATGAGGACGAGAGTGAGAGGCTGTTTCTTGAGGGCTGAACCTCCATAGAGTTCAAATCACACTTGGATTCAAGATGTGAGGAAAGACGTCTGCCCACACCTCTAAATGTGATCTGCTTCAGCCTGGACCTTTTAGTCACATTGTTTAATAAATCATCAAAACCTACTGCTGATAATAAAATGCTTTATATAAAATTCATACTTGGGGATAATGGTGCCACTTCAACAGAATACGCAGAATAAATAATTATTTTATTTCACCAAGAGGAAATATTGCTTTCACTCCTGGAGGGGGGAGGAATGTAAAACTTTCTGTCTCTTTGCTGCAATTTATGGGTCCATTCGTCATTAAACAATTACATAGGCAAAGAATTCAATTTCCCTGCTCTCATTTCTTCTTTCATGACCATGTTTCCCAGAAAGGGCAAAAACATAATTACAGAATGCAGCAACACACTAACAAAGAAATATCGACTGTTGGCTTACAGGAGAACACTCTGCGTGAATTGTGAAGGGTTTTTGTTGTTAATAATGTTTTCCCCCTCAATTATTCCGGAGACATTTTTCACGGCTGCCTCGCAGTGTGGGAGAAGTTTATATTTAAAAAGAAGGAAATAACTCTTTTTCAATCCCATAAATCTACCTTTGTTTTGTGTACAAAGACAAAAGAAGCTGTCTTAACTCGCAGATCAACAATGACGCGATGTGAAGGAGGCACAAAGTGTGTGTGGATGCCTTTTGAAATGTGCCAAAGAACTGGAGCATTGTGTTGTTGTCTCTCTCCAGAAGCTTCACATTTTATGTTAGTGAAGGTTTGAATGTGTGTAAAAGATGCATTGCAGCACATGCATGTCTTAGTGTTTTGCAGCCAGCCACAATTTTTGGACGTCGGGTTGGAACTGAAGTCGGCTCACATGGGAGCTCATTTGGCAGAGCAGCCTGTCACCGGGGAGCGTATGAAAGCTAAACCTAATGAAAGCACACACAGCCAAAACCTGCCGGCTAACATCTGCCCCACACTTTCAGCTACAACCGGCTCCACTCTCTTGTCAAAGCAAAAACCGCACAGCTCCCGTTTTTCTCACTTGAGTCGCAGGTCTATATGATCTTTTATGTGTTGCATGGGCTCAGTGGCCCATGGGGCTGGGAAATCTATCAAAACTGCGGTGTGTAATTCAAAACTAAAGGGATCTCGGTGAGCAAATGTGGATTTCTTTTTATATTCCTGAGACTTGTTTTGCAGATATTACACTGTCTACAGAGATAAACATAAGCCCTACGCATCCATAGCTTTTTTATGAGACACAGCTTGTTCATTCATTCACAGCCAATCTACCATGTTCATATGCTTTGGTGTGGTGGGTGTGTGTGGGGGTGCACTTTGTTTGTGTTGTTTCCTTACAGCATCTTAAAGGATGTACTGAAGCAAGCTTCTCTATTCACACAACTACTACTACAATTGGTGTTACTACTACTACTACTACTACTACTACTACAGCTGCTGTACAAATATCTTAGTGGTGGAGCTCCAGAGATGCCTTTGTGTTCACTGCTTCAGTCCAGAGTCAAATATCTCAAAATAAATTGGATGTACTGCCATGAAATTCAGCACAGACATTTGTGGCACATCTACTCACCAGACTGGTATCCAAAAGTAGTCCAGACATTTATGATTTTTATCTAGTCACACCAGCAGGTTGACATTTTTGTTTCCTCATCCAACTGTTGGATGGATTGGCGTAAAATCTGGAACATTTATTTTATCCTCTTGATGAACTCATCAGGCCGATATTTTATTTTGTTTCATTGCCAAAAACCTGCAAAAATTCTCATTAATCTCAGCTGTCTTTATTGTTACTTAGCCAATGTTAGCATGCTAGCATGCTAAGAATGTAGTAAAGTAGACACCTTATTGACATCTGCATGTCAATTGTCATTGTCAAATATTTACAAGCTGACATTAGGGAAAAGCTCAAAGCTCTGCTGTGTCCCAGTACAGTGTTAAAGAGTCGTAAGTGCAGCAGCAGGACTCTCCTCTAAAAAATAGCATGTGTTGTATTTACAGCAGCTTAAAATACCAACTATGTAGGTTTGTAGTTAGTGGTGTCCTGTAGTGGCTGTAGTAGTTATAAAGGACACCGAGTTGGAAGTGTAGACGTAAGAATATGGAGTATAAAGAACTACAAGGTCCACACAGGGAGGGTGGGAACACAGGGCTTTGACCAGGGAGAGTATGCCATGTGAAACCACAAGTGTAACAGTGTAAACAGTAAAAAAACCCAAAAAAAACCAGTGTGACTCAACGCTATGATGTCTTACCACAGAGCGAAGGCTCGAAATCATTAGTTTGTAGTGATTACTGGGATATTAGAATAATTTACAATATTATTTTACCTTTCAGAAACTGTACGTCATCTTTAATTTCACTGACTGAAGTATGAATGATTTATTTTCTTGGTTGATAATTATATGTCAGTGTTTGAAGTTCTTTTTCTGTCTAGCTTGGGCCAATAATTGTTTTATTTTAGTGGAAAATGCATTAGACATTTTATGTGGAGAGACTCCCATCTGTTTTTCAAAATGATCCTCACTAATTAGTCTGAAAATAAAGAGTGGTCAGATCAGTCAATAACTGATAAGAGGGGGACAAACAGCCGCACAGTGCCAACAGCTTTTTACATGCAATCCAAATGCACCAGCCCAATCAAAATGCAGTCAATTAGTATAAAGAGGTCTGCATAACACACAATTATTATAATGAATATTGCCATAGAAATGCAAACTACACAGGCTCAACAACCCTCCTTTTGTACACACCTCTGCACTAAGAATAAAGTCGGTCTACTGCATCTGTCGGATTCTCTGTGGGTTACCATAGAAATGTGTTGTTGGTGTAACATTAAGTATAAATGATTACTGGTCTTTGATAATTGTGCATGGAAATACAATCAGTACATTTCCCTATAAAGATGGATGCCAATTTTATAACTCTTTCAAATTATTTTAGATGAACAGCTGCAATTTAGATATTTTAAGAAGAAAAAGTACAGAATATATACAGTGCAGACCATTTATTTTAATGCTATTTTTGGATATACAATGTACCCTATGTGTCTGAGTGCAACCAAAGACCTCATTATACAAGAAGAAAGAAAGGAGATTCTACTTTAGGGGCCTCATTTGCACGAGCGATGCAAAGTCTCCCACACAGGTTCAGCGAGGAAAAGATTTTTCATGTAATTTGACTAAATGAACGCTCTGGACGTGGGCAGCACTGACCTACAAAGTTAACCTTGTTTTTCTTTTGTATTTTTGGAGGAGATGTAGCATTTGGTGCTCTGATTTTCTGAAGCAGCCCAGGGGACTGCAGGCTCGGAAACCAAAGATACTCTGTGGCTCTTAATGAGACTGCACAAATGAGGGACGGCACAAGAGATGCATGCTTTGGGGGAAAAAAATGTGAAAAAGAAGCCAATCATTTCTGATGTGTTATACAAGTAGATTTGGTTGTTAATGTCAGCAGAAAGCAATTACTGTGGATCATCACTGAAGTCATTTACCAAGTACTTCTTAACGTGTATATAAACACCATATCTTTGGATGATGATCTGTTAATCAGCAGTTGATGCTGCAGTTTATATATTTCACTTTAAAATACATTTTAATTCAGTGGGTTTAGATTCATTTTGAGGAACAAATAACAGTGATGCAGGTAATGAATGTCTACATCAGCTGTAGGTCAGAATTATGCATATTTGAAGTAATATTGAGATATTTTCTTGAAAATATAATTTTCTTTTCTTGCAATTTCTCACAGAAAAGATCCATAAACCTTCTCTACAGTTCTCTACTTCTCTACATCATCAGATTTTGTGTGAAAGGTAAATGAAAAGCCAAATATTGTTTTCTTACGGGATCCTCTTTTTACTAAACATGTATTTCTTTTGTTCATACTAAAATTAGTTTCAAGAATTACAATGTAAAATGCATTACAATATTTCACTCATAAAGGATGAGGCCGTTTTAAAGAGCATGGCTGCACACTAAGCTCCAGTGACCTCCTTGCCACCTTATGCGTACAAACACCACCTGTTGGCAAACTACAATCAGTGACAACATCATCAATGAGTCACTGAAGCTCAGTGTGCGGACCTGTTCTTTTTGTAACCAAACAATTCCATGACCTTCATCTAACTTTTGGTGTGCATTCACCAAACAACAAGGGCTGTTTCAGAAGCTGGTCAAAGCATAAAGTTTTAGTTAGAGAGCTGTTCATGTTGTCACTAAATTGTAAAATGTATTCCTCTGTAACACATGAAATATAATGGCAGCAATTCAAAAATGAATATCAGCATGCCAAAATTAAACTGACCTTTTTTCATGTTAGCTTTATGTCAGAACATAAATTTAGTGTGAGGTCATTACTGGTTATAGCATAAATCAAAACAATTTAGTCGTGTCTTTGGTAGGGTTGATCAAGTACACCATAATCTGTATCTGTTCAACCAACTAAATTAGCTGTATCTGTATCCGTATTCAGAATTGGTCCAACAAACAGCAGACTTTCACCCAGAAGAACGGGCTTCTTGTCCTGTGTGAAAACAAAAGTAACAGACTTTTAACGTAACTTGCATTTTTTATGTAACATTTTGTAAATCACGTTTTTTAAGTAACTTCCATTGTTCACATAACTTCCAAGGCTCACGTCACCCTTGTGACTACTTCACTTCCCTGTATTTATATACATTTATTTACAGTTTAAACTGTCTTTTTGTACGCCTTACCAGGAAGTTTTTTGTCCTAAACCTAGGTCAGTGGTTTTGTAGCCGAAATTCACTGAAACTGCAGACAACCATGAACCGTATGTGTATATATAATGAAGTGTGTGCTACTTTTCGAACTCTCTGCTCGGTACCACACGCTGATTTTGATAAATGCTCATATGTGTCGTTATGGGTGGTACTGACAAACGGTCTATTCTGTTTCGGTTGAAAATCTTGTTGTTTTGTAACTTGAAGTGAAACCACAAGTTGATCTTTTAAACTCTGAAATTAATTTGGGTTGATCTGAAGTTTCTATATTTATTATTTATTACAAAACTGTTCATAAAACAGCCTAAAATATAAAGCTAAAGATCAATGTTTTTAATCACAGGAGTAAGACAACTATTAACAGAACACAGCTACCCAATGAGGGTTTTCGTTCATCACAAGTCTGGACATTGACTCATTATAGTCAGATGATACTAGTAAAAAGTGGATTAATTGTATCAGAGACTCGTTCTTGGGTAACTTCTGGAGCACAATATGTGGTTTTACTGGAGTTGTTACCTATGACAACTAGGCTCAGTACATTTATGGCAACTGAAGTGAAATATAATGGTAGAGATGTTTGTAATTCAGCTTTGATTTCAATATATTTGTACAGTGCAACAGTACATTTTCAGTAATTGTGATGAGCTACATTATTAATGCATCATATTAATGTTTAGCAATACTAAGACACAGTTTTCTAACACATTACTGTTAATAAAGTGAATGAACTTCAAAGTGAAGTAGTGAAGCTGTGCATCAGAGTACCACATTCATGTCCTTTCACATATCGGTATTTGTAATTATGGTATATTTATGTGAGAAATATTATGTACTTTTATACTCTGTCATGTTGTACCAAATGATACACATGTCAAGTCTCATGTGAGTGTTTCTGTTAACTTAAAGCACAAATTTCTTATGTCATTGTTGCAATATTTACCACATATTCAATATTGAAAAGAAGACTTTGACGTCCGTCAGTCAGGCCGAAGGGAGGAAGATTTCATTACTGTAGCCATTTAGTTCGACTCGTTGGTACAAATACATCTTCATTTATTTCACATACATTTTTTTTAACTTTTACTTTGAAGTTTTCACAATCTAAATGATTCAACAACAAAATGAGGAACTACCACAACAAAGTCCAAATTTCCTACTGGGGAAACTTATGCAAATGCCACTGTAGTAAAATTGACACATGTATTTTGCCAACCAGCAAAGGTACAGTTAAAGTAATAAAAAGAGACAAAATAGGACAAAAAGGTGGTTCATGTAGTTTTTTTTTAAACCAATACTGGGCCATCATTCTGATGATCCAAGTGTTATGTTAGATCCTGAACAGTTTTTGAGGACTGATTTTTGTAAAATGCTTAACATTCTTTATAAATAAAATCTTTTTTCTTCTTTTTCCATTGATAAATAATATATATTTATTAATATCTAGGAGTCAATTGGGGGAACAGGGACAGATAATCACTCAGAGAAGCCCTTCCTGAATCCATGGAAACTTCAAAAGTCTGAAGAATGTTCTTGCTGAACATGTGGGCTATATCAATTTTGGCTAATGCATCCCATGAATATTGCTATGAATAGTTCTTTTGAATGAATATGTACATACATGTACATAATGAAGCATTAGGTACACATATGCAAAGTATTGAACATAGGAAATGATGGTCTGTTTCATTGATTTGTTCGGTGAATAAGCATGGAGCAAGACTAAACAAAGTAGGTTAATAGCTTAGATACAAATTTGTACTGTACATGGTTCAGCCAAGTCTGTAGATCCAACCCAAAACTGAAGCAATCTTTTTTGGGGCATATAAATTTCAAAAAGCTGATAAATGACACCTATTCCCTTCAGGTCCCCAAAGCACAGTTTTCAAGCCTCATCCTTGTTGAAAAAGTTGCCCGCTGGCAATTATGTGAGAGGATGTCCTACTACGACTTTCCATATTTGTAACACAGTATCCAGGCATCATGTCAATATCCAGTGATTTAAGGTACTGCTCCTCTTGTTATGATGCCCCAAACATTTCCACTACGACTCTCCCTGCAGTAGTGGAGTTCTGAAGTTCAGTAGTCTGATTCTCAAAAAAAAATAATACATTGTACTTCGGGCATTTCCACAATCCAGAATCTTGGATCTATAAAAGAAGTCACATCATTTTCATGTTAAAACGACGTGGACCAGCTTGTCCCTCTGCCGAGTCAACGTTAGTGCCGTTAGATTTTGACCGAGGCACATATTCAACGTCTATGTTGTTTTTATGTTTTCCTTTCCCTCTGCTCCATACAAAAAGGAGCAGGAAACAAAACAAGACCACTCCCAGGAATGTGAAACAACCCATTGCAGTTGACACTAAAATAGTCTTTAGGTCCAAACCGAGGGTCACACCGGCCGTCCCGTTGGCAGTGGCGTTGCTGGGATCTGTGTAGTACTGGGTCCTGTTAGCGTACAGCGATCCCAGACTTTTCACCGCCAATGAAGTCATCAGGGTGTCATTCCCAGCACTGTTGGAGGCAAGGCAAAGGTACACTCCGCCGTCTTGCACCTCTGCTGACTTGATCTCCAGTGTACCATTGTTGTGGACGGTGACTCGACCATGGCTCCGACTTGTCAGAACTCGTCGACCTGGGGACAACCAGGACACGATGGGCCTCGGTGTTCCATCAGCACTGCAGCGCAACAATGCCTGCTGGCCTTCATCCACAGTGATCATTTGGGTTTTATTCTCTCTAATTTTTGGCTTTGTACAGGTTACGTAATAAGACAGGAGAGTCTCCTTAAACTCCTTGAAAGGCCTGCCACGAATACCTTCAGGTGTGCTGCACTCCGGCTGCGAATCCCCAAAGAAGATGGTGTGCCTTTTCTGTAGAATCCACATTAGACGACAGTCGCACACCAAGGGGTTGTTGTCAATCAGAAGAACCTCCAGAGCCTCAGGAGACTGAAAAACACCCTTCTCCAGTGTATCCAGTCGGTTGTGAGAGACATTGAGGACTTTGAGCCCCCGCAGGCCCTGGAAGGCATACGGTTCAATGGTGGTGAGCTGAGCTCCAACCAGATGGAGTTCTTGAAGCCGAACCAGTTCCATCAACATCCCACCTTCAATGTGCCGAATGCGGTTGAATGACAGGTTGAGGTGTGTCAGGTAGGGCAGATGCTTCAGGGCTTGGTAAGGAAAGGAGGATAAGTTGGTGTTGGTTATGAATAGAGCAGTCAGGTTGAGGCCATGCAGGGTATTGGCTGGCACGTGGTCTAGTGAAGGCCAATGATCAATTTCTAATTGCCGCAGCCGGAACAGCTTTTTGAATGAGTAGGGATGCAAAGTGCTGATGCTGAGGTATCGTAGATGGAGGCTGACCAGGTTATGCAGGTGGGAAAGGGCCTCAGTGGGTACAACAGTAAGGTTGCACCTCTCCAAGGTAAGCATCTCCAGGCTTAAAAGTCCACTGAATGCACGGTGAGAAATGTAAACCAAATCATTGTCACCCACTTCCAAAAACTTTAGATTGTGCAAGTCCTGAAACATGTAATCCAGTAGGATGACGATTTTGTTGTCACTTATATCCAGTCGGGTAAGATTCGTTAAGCCTGTGAAGACGCCCAGAGGAATGAGCTTGATACGATTGCTCTTGAGACTGAGTGAGTGCATGGTGAACAGGGCGTTGAAAGCTCCAGGCTCAACATAACTGATAATATTTCCACTGAGGTCAAGTTCCTCAAGCCCAGGAAAGGCAAAAAAGTCATCAGGGTTGATCATTGTCAACTTGTTCTTACTCAGGTCCAGGATCCTGGTCTCGGTCGGGATTCCATCCGGAATAGTGGGCATTCGCTTGCGGTGACAGACAACCGCCTTGGTCTGCGCTGAACACTCGCAGCGCGAGGGACATCCCAGGGTGGAACCCACAAAGACAGCCACGAGGGCCAGTCCCAGGAATGGTTGCCAGCATGAGACGACCGCGTGCAGCATGACTTTGCTCATATAGTCGACCATTCTGTCACGGTTCTGAAAAAGGAAACAAATAGAGAAAGAAAGAGGTTAGTTGGTCACTCAGGATAGTCCTCATGGAGGTTGTGTGCTGTAGAATTAGTTCATATCACAAATAACATGCAAATAACAACACACACAAATATCATATTCAAGCAACCCTTTTCCAATGTTGTTACTAATTTAAATACAGACTGGGCTAAAAATTTTAGTTGGGCATTCTTTTAGTTTTAAATTAAAGTAATTCTTCTTCTCTTGCTTTTTTCCACCATCAGTTGAATCTGCTGTCTTTGTTTTCCTCTCACCCATGGGAAACTGATCAAGGCACAACAATGCTGGTTAAAATGATTCCCTGGTGAGAATTGGTTCTTATTTTGTGTCTCCACCAAAATCAAATTAACAGCTAAAGGAATAAAAAGTGCAGCTTTCACAACACATTTTATCCTTTCAGATAGTGCTGATAGTGTGTAGTGCAAATCTAAGCCAGAAAAAATCCTATCAGGGTGACTCTGAGAAAACATGTTGCATTTCTACAAGACGCAGTTGGTTTTTTCCACACACATTCTCTCTGTTCGAGAATATTAAAGAAAAATACTGAACCCTATCTCCAGAGGAAACAATTTCAAACATGTAAAAGTGGCAGAATGAAAGAAATCAATCATAAGAAAAATGCTTGGCAGTTTTCAGTTCACTGACAAGTTTGACCAAACTCAATCAACAAGTAAACACTGTTAGAGGGCCTCATTCAGTGTTAGATGAATATAAAGATTTTGATTTGGAGCATTCCCACAATAGTCACAAACAGCCAATAATGAAAAGTCGCATATTGAATATTGTCAAATCCAGTTGAGGTACTGAAAAATATATGCAAACAAATGGTGACTGTACTAAATCAGTTTTTTTTCTGGGAATTGTACCACAGCCTAAAAAAATATCTGATGGAAAAAATAAATAGAAAGGGGTTTTTTGCACAAGTGCACATATATTTTCATAATAAATAATATGCAAAAATGTACATTACTTTGATAATTTTGGAGAAAATATAATGATTTCAGGCTTTAAAACCTTGCAATTCTTTTTGCAATGTTGTTTTTCATCCACAGGCTTACTCATATATCACATAAGCAGCTGCTCATATATATTTATCACATAAGAACATGAAGATGGACAGATAAATTAACTGAATGCACTGCCTGCCACAAACAGACTGGGTGACAGGTTGCAAAGGCTGCAAACCTTCTTGCCTCATTTGGTGTATCATGGGCTGTGCTAAATTTAAACCATGAGAGGAATAATCTGAATTTCTCCCCAGGCTTTTAATATGCTAACAGATTATGGCGCAAAGATAAAATGATGGCATACCTATCTAAAGAGAAGTGTTATGTAAACCTATGACAAATGACCAAAATGAGGAAAATCTGAAGCTCAAAGTGCCTCAAGTGCTTGTGTGTCAGCTCTAAGTGACACAAATCAAGTTCATGGCACACATTCAAACCACATATATAACGTTTTTACACATTTAAAATCTGCCTTCAGTATTCATCAAAATGCAGGCACCACATTGATGTGATCCTTAAGATTTCTGTTAATCGGTATCTAGATGAGAATGCACTGATTTCTACAGTATTCATGGAAGTCACAACCTCTTTTAAGTTGTTTTATTCAAAAAAAAAAATATTTGTATGTATTCCTGGCATTTGTATACCACATGTTGGAATACGTATCAGTTCCTAATATTCACTGCTATTTTACTTTTCTACCCTGTACTTTTCTTTTCCTCAAGTTTGTTATAAAGCTTTATTGCTAGTTAGTGGGCACCATATGGCTGGATCTCCATTGCTGCTGACTTGTAAAACACTGCCAAGTGTGCGTTGGCCTGTTTAAGTGTTCAACAGCTTTCTAATGTGGTTTACTGCTAGTGCCAAGCTAAATCCTCATTCCCTGCATTAAAAGCAGCAACATTCATGCTAACGTGCCAACAAAACACCTGTTATTGCTTTAGTTATCCTTAGGGATGCAAAGGGGAGGAAAATTTCCGGTAAATATGCAGTAAATTTCCAAAAACTTTCCATTGGAAGTTAAGTTTGGGAATTTTGGAAATATTCAAAATAAAAAACCCCCATGACATTTCAACAGCTTTATTTTTAAGTAGAACTTCATCAAGTTTTAATTATTTTATTGAACAATCAATTGTTCCATGAAACAATAAAAACATAAATTAGTTAAATATTACTGGGCTACCCTGACCCCACCCATTCAAAAATTAAGAAAAATGACCCCCCCTTCCAAAAGTCTTTTTAAAATGTTAAATGAAAAAAATGAAAAGAGCCCTATACCATCTAAAAAAAAAGTCCCATTCATCACGTAAATGTTGAATTGAACATGTAAACGTTGAATTGAACATGTGATGGAGGAATGCACAGTCCATGTAGGGGGCATGGCCTCAGTAGCCCTGCAGTAAGCATTTATTTATTTATTTATTTATTCCTATAAATTCCTGTTAATTCCATGAAATTCCCGTTAATTCCATTACATTTCTGTTAATTCCCATGGAAAGTTTCTAACTTTGAAAATACACAGACTTTTCATTGTAATTAACTTTGTGAACCAAGATGCAGAATTTTTTTTTTTTGATGGTCAAAGATTGCTTCATTACGTTTTGAAGAGCTGGGTTAATATTTGTTAAGGTCTGACTAAATTGTGTCCACAGTAAGCAGCAACCTCAGCTCCACCCCAGAAGTGCCTTAAAGCTGCATTCTTTCTAATTGCCAGCAGGGGGAGACTCTAATAGTAACATTCTCAAGTAACATTATCATAATGAGTTTATGGTCTCATTCGTTAGTTTCTAGTATTCCTCAATACTGTTTATTTACTGTTTATGTACATTATGGTTTGAGTAAAAAAAAAGTTAAAGCAGAGTATTTTTCAGTGTGTTTTCAATTAAATGTATTATTTTGGTTTTGTGAAATGTTCAGCTGGACTAAAAGAAAAAAAAAGGAATCAACTGTTTATTTTGAACAACAATTGTCCTTTGCTAACCAGAGCCATAGTGTTAACTAATCATTCTGGCTCCTGATCTGTCCATAAATCAAGATGGCGACAACTATAATGCCAAACTTGAATTGACTACGTCAATTGTTTTATGACAGTCTACAGTCTTTAGTGTCAAAGGAAAGTACTTTGTCTTGAACAGATTCCTACCAGGAAAACATAATAGGTGATGTTGGTAATCATTTTGTTGATTTTTTATATTCCATTCGAGCAGTATAGTTCCCATACAGCTGTTGTGTAAACCGAAATTGAAACCACGGTCAGGTGCAGCTAGTTTTCAGTGCAGCAGTCAATAAACTTAGTCAATAAATAACTTTGATTAACACATTGTTCAATCAAACATTTCTAGTTGCACATGGCTAACATTACTGTGACACACACACACACACACACACACACACACACACACACACACACACACCTCAGTACAGGAGATTTTCTTCCCTCTGCAGATTCCTCCCACATAATGACCATACACACACACAAACACACACACACACACACACACACACACACACACACACACACACACTGAACTGCAGCACCATATGATTCGATGGTTTACTAAGAGGGTGTCTAATCAGTATAATGATTGGGTGCCTTTGTAACAGTGTGTAATCAGAATAAGAGTGAGCCTGTGATGTGACCCCCCCTCACCTGAGCACTGCTGAATAAGAGAGCCATAATGCAGAGTGCATCATCAATAGCATCAGCTGAAGTGTGTCCTGTGCAGAAGCAAATGCTGCACAGAATTAGGCAGCTGCCCTGGGCCAACTACTGCATATAAAATCCCAACTATCCACTCGTGCGCACGTGTGTGTGTGTGTGTGTGTGTGTGTGTGTGTGCGTGTGTGTGTGTGTGTGTGTGTACATCTCACTGCTGGGTGCATTGCTTATTTCTATTTCTATGATAACTTGAATGTGAACAACTTGTAATACATGTATCTTGTCTGTTTTTTTTACTGATTGTCTGTGTGCTGCGTGTGCCCTTAAAAAGGGAAGACAAAATACAGGATGGTATATTCTGTCATCTGTAGTATTTAATAGTCATTGGAAAAAAAATACCAATTTTCTTCAACAGAAACACTTTTGATTTGACCATGTTTTTTCAACCTTGAAGGAAAAAACCTTTTAGCAGTGTAGCTTGCATTTCTGTAAACATTTCTGATTAATACAGATAACCGGCACAATGTAGCCAATGTGACATCAAGGTAAGAGTGTGGTTGCAGAAAAAAATATATTCTGCTGCCTAAAACAACATTTTATTCATTAATGTTCACAAATCAGAGCAAAAACAGTCTCCACAAAAAAGAGATCTTAGTAGACCATAATATACTGCAGCTACAAAACAAATGAAAAGCCTCTTACATGAGTTAGTTAATAATAACTGTACACAGTCAAATGCAACAGTAATAGCTCCTGGAATACAATATATATATATCAAAACATTGACCTGAGAATCATTGTTTTCTTCTACATTTGACTCCCAAAATTTCCATTTAATCTCAATATTCTGGAAACTTGAAGTGACATGCAGTAGCAATCCTGTGGTGGCAGAAATCCTGCAATGCACTGAGAGATAAGACTGCACAGTGAAGGTGTTTCTATAATGTGGCCCCTGACCCACATTAGTGCAGGGTTGGATCCTGAGAGGAGGAGGATAACAGCTAATGGTGTCTGACTCAGCATAAATCAGTGAACAGCCATTTCGCAGGGGTGCTGAGGTCGCCTGCGCAATGCCATCATCCCAAGCATATGTACACAAGTGGCCCAATATGAATCTCAGACTTACATAATACTCCAGACTATTAAATTAGGATTTGCTCCTCCACTACGGCAAATATATGAGAACATATTTGTCTTAGCTCATTTTTAATACGCATACAGTTTTCTATTCCCATCACAAACTCATTTCCATATGAATCGCTGAAAACATGCAGGGCTCTTCCATCCCATGATGCCGCTCTTTACTTTTCAACACAGCCCAGGGCTAACTAGTAAGAGGATGAGTAGGGATGACGTCTGTCTTTACCAGAGTGGCAAAACATAGCCCTGCATGCACTGTTAATCATGATTCCACTTACAAAAAAAGGAAAAAAAGAGGCTTTTATCAATTCATCTTGAACCTCTTACATATTGTATATTCACACTAATTGCAGATATATTTTCCCCATCTTTTGTCAGACTAATGTAGCTTCGAGTGGCTTTGACCCCTGCAGTCTTTACTTGGTATCTAGATGAGTGAACGCTACAAGAGGATTTATCAGACAGAAATCGAGAGGTGAGAGTGGAGCTACTGTATACAGGAGATTGCAATCGCTCCCAAGGCAGGCGACTGATATCTTCCCCAGGGTCATTACTGAATTTCTGTCTTGGTATCTTTCTTTTCACACAACCTCTGACTCCTTTGTTTTGCTCAGCTTTTAACATCCTAGGTGTGTACTAGGGCCCAACATGAAAAATACATTTGTGAGCCCAATACAATACTGATTTTAGAGGGGAAAAAAGCACTGATTATCGATATGGCAGTGGATATAACAAATTTTGTGCTGGAATGAAAATAAACCTTTTTGTATGTAGATTATGCAGCACTAGATGATAGAGAGGTACTTAGAACGCTGCTTTCTTAAACAACTTACTTTCCTAGAGAATATTTATTATACATTACTATACGTTCAACATACATTATCATCTTTGGAGAAGTCCCACACCTTACTGCTCTTTCGAGGAAAGACATAACAACATAATTTCCAAATCACCTCATTTTTCTGCATTGCACATTTTATAAAAAAAAGTTTTCATGTCTGTGCATAAAGGGCAACACATACGCCAATACAGATAGCTCAATATACCTATAATGGGCCAATAACAGCGAATCATTTCCATTCTTCTCTTGCTCTTGTCTGTACCTCTACAGACATAGATAAACACTATTATGTGTCACTAGTTTTTGAGTCACACATTGCATTGACAATGCTTTATCATTAATAAAAATGTGATTTTATTATTGCAAATTTATTTAAATGTTTAAGCTCCCCTGTGCAGAACGATGTTGTGAGTTCAGTTCACGGTTTCCACTATAGGTTATTATTAGATGAGAATAGTGTGACAAAGAAGTGAATGTGAAGTTTATTAGTTGAGTCAGTAATATTTCCTTTTAAAAAAGGTGGCAAATGACTGTGGTTATAGCTCATTTAATTAAAGAATGAATATATAGGTGCTCAATAATACAGCTAAAACAATACGGTAAATGCCACCATTTCTTAATGATTTGTTTACTTGTAAAGGTCATGTAATAAGCACTGCATACCGTGTTTGTTATTTGAAAACCGTAAAATGTTGTGACAATGCAGTCAACAAATAATGAGCTTATGCTGAAAAGTCCTGCAGTCAAGACACGGAACTTGTTTACAGTGTGAGGTAATTTCAAAAGGAAAGTGTGACATTTATTTATTCATTGATTCTCTTTAATGAAAAACAAAAACAAAAACAAAAAAAAAAAATAAAGATCTCAAGTTTAAGTTCAAATCCCACTGTGGTCTTTTGCTTGGCCACAGAGTTACAGAATATGCGCTCAATACCAGCAATACAAATGAGATGCAGCACGTAGAGAATACAGTGGTGGTCCTGAGCGTACTCTTCCCCGTAAGCTCCTGTGAGTTACAGCAGCCAGAAACTCCACAGAAACATGCTAATTTTAATTGGAGCAAATTGAATCAAGCAATCATGGGTCAGTTTGCTCATCAGTGTCTCTCCCCCTGCCGGGTAGAGTGGACACCCACTACCCATGTTTGATTTCAAATTATTTACCAACTAATTACACCAACAGCTCCAATACAGAGTGAATATAATTGTGCAAAATTAAATCACTCAACAGTAGACCTCACTGTACAGGAGGCCGGCTTGTTAGACTGCAAATTGATCTTTTTGAACTGAGGGTTTAAAGTTCGAGTTAACATGAACTGATGCAAATATATGAAGTGTTTCTTGAAACCACAGTTTAACTGCATATGACCTACTCGTACTCTTTAGAATACTTTAAAGAAAAAAAAATCATGTGTTTTGAATTTATGAATGCAGGCTGTGGGGGCATGAAACCTGTTCATCCGTTAAAGGATTATATAAGCCGTCAGTTCAAGTGCAAACATGAAAATCAAAGTTGGCATAATGCATTTTTTCCGCACTAGCAATGACACTGTTTGTCACTGGTCGACTTTGTAACCGCTGCATTCTGTTTACACTTAGTCTCTTAAGCCATAATCCTGGCGAACCATTGGTTGTAAACATTTTGCTCTGGCTTTCATCTGAGGGGTAAGTTTGCACACCCTGAGCACTCACAAGGCACTTCTTATTTTGCCCAAGTAGTTTGAGGATTTAGATAACAACTTGGCCTCTGTGCAATCAACCAATAAAAAGCCACTTGTGAAATTGGCCTGCCTCTATCTCCTCTGGAAAGGTTTTCAGACACTGTTTGATGTGGCCCCCAGGCACTGATCATTGAACATAATGTGATTCCTCTTCACACAGAAAAGCCTCCCTGCGTTTATGGTGGATGGTGGGAGACAGTTGCTTTCTTTACCCGGCAATTATCAACACCCCTTAAAAAGCATAATCAAAGCGTCAAATTTTGATATTTTGACTTGGAAGACGGCTCTGGAGGAAATGCTACTTTGAAAGGCAGGAAAAAGGAGAAAAATGAACTCTTAGAGCTCGAGCAGAGCTGCAGAGGAACGGGGGCTGTGTGAGGAATAAAGCAATAATGAAAGCAACATTATGTGTAATCATGCAGGGAGAGAATGTGCTACATACTGGGTGCAGCAGTTATACAGCAAGCTCTCTTGTACATTAGCATCTGACATGGCTGCCCTCCCTGTCAATGGGACCAACTCATCGCAATGTAATTGGTTATAATGAGAAATGAATAAGAAAGACGACTCTTTCACAAAGTGCCAAAAAGGAAGGTTAAAAAAAGCACTACATACACACAGTATTCCTCCAATCCATTCAAGTCAGAGAGAGAAAAAAACAACACTTTGACACACGCACAGACTTCTGCACGGTGAGTGTAAGCACTATACGGTATAATCACTGTTATCCCTGCTGGGCAATTAAAGTTTTTGCGGTCAAGAGATGGTTAATTCTTGCTTTCTGAAAACAGCAGAGGACAAGCAAAAGCAGTGTTTGATGTCTTAATTTCCCAGATAACTACAAAATAACAGCACATCCTCATATGGGTCATTGTAAGGGAAAGTTATTAAATCATCATTTTATTTTAATGAGCCTTATATCTTATAATGATGCTACCCTGAAGGAAGGATGTTATTAACTTGCAGGTTAGTTCGCAGTCATAGTGTGCAATTAACCCACCTTTTCAAAAGAGCATCAGTGAGTAATCAAATGGGATCATAATGAGAGGGAAGAGACTGCGATGCACTTTGCCTTATCCATTATTGAACGGATCTTTGTAAAGGGCAGCGAGGCTTTAAGGTGAGCCTGCCAACATGCAAAATGACACTGTACTTCTTTAATAAACCACTGTCAATCTGACTTCTCATGCAACAGAATGCCTCCTCAGGATGTGACCTGGATAAGATTACACAACTCAGCCTCCATCAATTTTTCCAAACACAAATAATTCACAGGAGGAGACAGCAGCAGCACTTCAGATGGAAGAAGCAAGTGGAAGAAAAAAAGAAAGAAAAAAGAACAACAGCAGCAACCTTGATGATTCTTCATACACACAGATTGCAGTGACAAATCTTGTTGGTAATTGTTCCGTTTTCACAGCCGTTTTCATAAGTTGGATTCAGTGTGGTGAACTGTATAATTCATTAACACACAAACACTGCAACAGCAACATGATCATAGTCACATGATCGAGGGTTTTGGGACCCAGAGCCCTTAACAGTGAGGATCAACAGCCTCGGGGCAATAAGAGGCTTCTATGCACAAATTGCCCTTCTGCTTGGCTTGCAGAGCGAAGTCAAAGCTCAATTAATCCGTGTTAATTAGAGATAAACTTGACAGATTGAGTCAGTTGCTCTTTTCTGTCTGATAACCCCTTGGTTGGAGAAAGAGTCAAAACGGGCGCATCAAACAGTCGGATCTCGATTCATCCCAGAAGAAAAGCCTCTCGCAAAAGAGAGTTAATCCTATGTTTAATAGCTATTAAAAATTCTGAACTTTGGAGACAAGGAGAAAAAAAAGTTAAAAAAAAAAAAAAAAGTAACAAAACTTGGTAATTAAATGTATGGGGAAAAATACAACAGTGACAATATAGCAGAGTTAATAAGGTCTGAGTTAAGCATTGCCACTTAAATACATTTATAAAGTGACAAGTGAAAATGAAAAAAAAAATTGTCAGTTCATCAAAGAGCTGTATGGTGTGCATTAAAAGTTACTAAGTTTTCTAAGCACTCCCATTAGATTTTTATATAGACTTTATATTGATATTGAGGTGGTGTTACTGGCTTTATAGTGCCACTTAAGCAGGTCGGACTGCTCTCCAGTTAGAAGTCCCTGTTCTTTCACTGTGGGTGGGGCATTCAGGACAGATACTTAATTTCACATTAACAAGAGCAAATAGTCCAAATAGGTGCAAGGGGACTAAATGACAAATACCTAATGTGTTATTAAATAGATATGGAACATTGGGCCACTTCTTATTTGACAAAAGACAGACTGCCAGCAATCTACTCATTTTGTTTATTAGTTTTTTAAACTGCCTGAAATTATTAGGACTTTGATTTGTTCAAGATTTAGACTGGAGGAACATTTAAAACATGGCTGATAAATGAGCTCGGGTGAAGATATATCATTTTAGTCAGATATATGCCAAAGTGGTTAATAAGCTGCACAGAGATGCCATTTGTTATTCAGTTATATGTCCATTATCCTGTTTCCATGTGTTAATCACTCAGTTATCTCTTTTTATCAGCCAAATATATGTAATTATATATGTAAAAAACACACAAAAAACAAACAGAAGTGTTAGCTTCTAGGTAGCTGACATAGCAATGTCATCTTCACAGGTGACAGATGACGATGATGATACTAAATTTAAGAGACCCGTCTCAAAAATGTTTACTTGCTATATGTTTTTAAAAAAAGGAACATCGACTGATAGATGGTTATCAGATGTTTTTAACTCTTAAGGGGCTTTCACACTGCTGTGCAGTAACTCTCTGCCTCCAGTCATTGCAATGAGGAGAAGGTAAGCGAGGGGGAAGCGGTTCTGATTAAGGCTGTAGCGGTATTATCTAATTTGTGCCGGAACTGAATTTTTTAATATCCTTCTCTGGGCTTGCCTCAGCACAAATATGAAGAATGTTTTAAAATGGGTCATGTTTTTTTCTTATCATACTATATCTGGTCTTTGGGCACATGGGACGACTGTTTTTGCAATATAGAATTAAACAGTATATATAGGCTCTGTTATTAAAAAATAGTAGTCCCATATGCCCAAAAACTAAATGTAGGATGATGAGAAAATGGCACAATAAGGTATTTTACATTGATTAACTCATAACAAGTTTAATATACAAAGATATGCACACATATTCACAGTAATATTGTGACACAATGTTAACATTTTTCCTAATTTTGATGAATTTGCGTTACAGATATTTACATAAAGTAGTCTTTCGACCAGTCAGAACAAATGTTGTGGCATGTTTTTCTTATCCTACTTAAAATAGACTTTGGGCATAAATGGGTTAAGCAGTTTCCATCCACATGAACTTCTGAGACACTGTGTTTTTGGGGAAGGATCTTGCAGGTATTTATCAGGGGGGTTACTGCATGGTGGTGTGAATGCAGCTTTTTGTATCACAATAACTATTGGTATAGAGCTCAAAAATCAAGCACTGAACTGGCTCTAAAAATCAGTAGATGTACTGTCAGGGTAGCTGCTGAAGTAAAATTACTTTTATTGTTATAATTTACGATTAAAGGATTTGAATCATACACATTCACTAGTCGGACCCTTCACATGGCCACCTTTTACATTGCAGCTGATAACACCTCTGTTGTTTTAAACACACAGAAGATATTAATATTCCAGCTCAGTGCGTACAGCAGAATCCCACTCATAAATCATGGGGCTACCCAGCAGGTTCCTTATTATGAAAACAGATCTTTCCCCTCTTCACCCTGACCACCACTTAGACTGATAATGTACATTACATATGTAGTATGTAACATATATTCTGTTTCACAAACACTAAATATAACATGTAGCTCACCAAGCTACTCCATCTGCAAAAAATCAATTGAGACCAGAATCCCAGTCATACGAGCAGAATGCAGGCATTTATATGAATGAGTGCAAGTATATAGTATTGATTAGTTATACTCACAAACCACCAATGATTGGGACTTAACTACAATAAGATATATGGTGTTCCGATGTACAACTAACACACAGTGTGATTCAGGTTTGACATTTTTCATTTCACATTTCAGGCAATGCTACAGTGATAAGTCAGTGATGCCTAGAGGGATTTTCTTTTTTCCACCTGCTGCCTCCACAGAGATTAGCCCACAACAGCACCCCTGAAGCTGGGAGGGATGTTGTGTTTTGCTCATGGGTACAACCAGCACTGTGTGTACACACAAGCCAACAAAGAGACTTGAACCAAGGCACTGCAGGTGTTAGAGAACAGCTCCCTAAACCACACGGCTGCCTGGAACAGGTAAAGAAAGGATAAGAGTCAGACAGGAAAGTGGCTCCTTTAGTCTACCTTCCCTAATCTTCTCTCTCCTTAAATGACTTCATCATAAAATTGCATAACCAGCAAGACTGTCTCAAATTTTTGTCACTGATCTCTTATAGTTTCACTGACCTAGACGATATTTTTTATTCAGCCTAACGTCTACAGAGCATTTTTAAAAGGGTAAGCAGAACCTAGAGTGAATTTCCTTCCTTCTCTGCCTTTGAACCGAAAAGCCTCGTGAGATAAATTGTGTGGACTGATTAAAATGCATCTGTAGCAGCCGTTAACACATTGTGTGGGCTCCCGAGAGCCCTTGTGGTCTCGCTTCTTGTCACCCCCACCCCCACCCCCACCCCTACTCGTCTGGACAGCCTACATCAAGTATGAGTGACACTATGACTCAACCACAGGGACAGTTAAAGGTGGTTGGCAAACCCCTTTACCTCTGCACCCACACAGCTCATTCTGGCCTATATTCAAGTTGAAAGATTTCCATAAAACCTAAATATACCCTATAGTATATATAGTCTAAGAGAAAAAAAAAAAAAGTGGTGCATGGTTAAGCAGGGCAACCATATCAACAATCAGCCATAATAAAAGAAGACATGTAGTCCTGACTGCATGAATGCCCGTGGCAAAAATTCACGAAACAACAAACAGTATTACTGCAGCATAATGAAAGCTTCATGCTTCCTATTGCCATAAGTGCATCAGCTTAGACCAAGTACTGCGCTGCAGGATGCTTTTCAGTGAGACACTGCAAGCATCTCACAGCCATACAGATAAAGAATGACTCCATATTCACTTAGAGAGCATGATACTGTAACATTTTAAGAAGCTTTAAGTATTTATTAGTGTTATCGTGCATCATTCTGCACACACTGTCTTCAGCACACCCACGAGAGACCACCAGGCAAGAGGTAGTTTATGCCCCAAATAACAGACAACAAATGCAGTTACAATTTCAAACAATTTGGTTTTGTAACTTACAGAAATTATTCATGACGTTAGCTAAAAGGAACACATGCAGATCCAACGTACCCATGCATCTCTGTGAGGTCCCAACAGTGTGTCAGTATATTTGGCAGGAAATCTTGTACAAATATCTGCAAGACATCCCTCCATCTCTTCCCTCTAAATCAAAATGGACTCACAACTTCTTATTTTAAATCTCATCCTCGTGTGCTATAATTTCCTGTGGTGTTTGTCCCTGTGTGTCTCGCTCTTTGTCTACCCTTCTCTCCCTCCTCCTTGGGTTTTCTCTCTCCTCACCCAATCAAGAGATCTGCCCCCTGACCTTGCAGCTCAATGCCATTAAACTCCTTTCAATTCTGCAGCTTGTAGCGTCTCTGAAAAGACAATGTAGCCTTATGTGGTTCTTAATATCAGCCCTTGAAATCTGCTCATGTATTTTTCTTTCTCTTGTAGTCTCAGTCATCTTTTGATGTGAGGTGTTTGGTGAAGGAGATATGAAAATGGTGGCTTTAAAGATACACATGATGATTATTTTGCTACACAATGGCATTTAAAACACAGTCAGGGGAAAGCTAATGCTTTATTGACTGACTCCAATGCATGTATTGTATGGTCACACTCAAAATCAAATTCTGAAACAAACAAAATCGTTATTGGGAACGGTTCAAAGGATTATTCAGTGTTGGTATTGACGATTCATGCATGTCCATTTTTATCCATCTATGGGATTTCAGTACAGTTACTTCATATGTGTTTGCACATATTGTATTTTCATTGTTTATACCCATATTTTAATGTTATTATTCTGTCTGTATATTAACAACATAAATTGCATGTTGTGTCTATTTTTTTTCCTCATTTAAATTCCAAGGTTAAGGGCTGTCAAACAAAATGTTGAAAAGAGTGTAAGCTCATTGCAATTTTTCTCTTTCTTTCTTTCTTTCTTTCTTTCTTTTGGCTATATAAATAAAATGGATTTGACTTTGAATTGCTTGTATTTAAAGTAGTTAAGCACATAATGTGTACTGTAGGGTGATTTTCTAAAGACTACACAAATGAAACATGGCTTATATATATTTTTTGTTATTTTATATACCTTTTGAAAAGTTTCCATGTTGTTTTCTAATCTACCTTTACAGTTAGAATGTAGCTGTATGATTCATAGTAATTAAATATGGTAGATTGTGCAGATGTTTGCACATGCAGATTTACTTGCATAGGCAAATAGAAAACAAAACAAAATGCTGGGCAAAATGAAGAAGTGGCCACACAAGTGATGCGGGTGATTTTCCTGCTTTGATGTTTCTGTACACAGCTTAGTCTCAGGTGAAATAACACGGTAGTGTATGATCACAGTTTTAATGATGTTAATGTTTTTGCTGCAGGTTACACCACATTGCATACCATTCCTATTGATATGAAGTTTAGCATGCAGCATTGGTTTTATGATGGTAAAATGTAAATGTCATATTGCTGCTGATTCAAGTAAAACACTGCACATATATAGGGGCACACAGCGCTGCCTCAGGACCTCACAGTATGATCACTACCCAGGGGGATTCACACCGCAGGGCTAATCTGACTGCAGTTATAGCTGAAGAAGGAGCGTTTACAAAGGGTTAATGAACTCTCAGGGGACAAATCAAAACAAGGGTTTGAGTGATTTGACTGTTTTTATAGGTTGCTGTTATCAGCCATCCAATATAGCGCTCCCATGTGATTATAGCCCATGCAAGGACCACAAAGCCTTATTGGATATTGATCAGGTCACGTGGTTCAGCTGTCAAAGAACAACAGCAACAAAATAAAATAAAAGATACAGCAGGTGGTAAAAGATAACGTCCAAAATGGCCGTCCTGCTGATTCTTGTCTGAAATGCCTCTGTCAATATTGCATTTATGGTGCTTCATGCTGTTCACGTTCATTTCAAACGCTGCGGGATATGTTTCCTAAAGCTCGCATCATGTTTGGAATAACAGTGAAATTGTTTGCCATCATATTACCACCCCTGAACCATTCCTAGTTCCTCTTAAGCAGCTATAAAAAAATATAAATAGGAGACAAGTGTCCAAGCTATAAATGGTGGAAAATATTGCTGTTGGCTATTCTTTTTCAGAAATAATGACAGTATTTACAGAGTGGAATGTGTAAGTATATTCAAAATGACATAGTTATTCAGAACTGGTATAATAATTATACATTTCTATGGTGATTTTGTTCTTTTGCCCCTTTACTTATGTATTGCCCCCTCCTCTGTCACACTGTGACAAGAGCCCAACTGATAATTTTATATCAAATAGACACACTTTGTCTACCAGAGAGCATTAACAAATTTATTTTTGACTAAAATGTCTCAGAGTACATATTAGGGTGTCACGATTCTCCAAATCCATGATTTGAATTGACTTTTTATTTTTACGGTTACAATTTGATAACATTTTAGATTCAAAGTATAGAACTATGATAACCAATTACTTCGCTTTTGACTGTAACTGTTTTTAATGTTTTCAATGATGTATAATGGTGTTCTGACGGTTGTTCTTTGTACTTTCATTGTGATTTTTCAACATAATTTTCAACATAACATTTTTTTAGCACTGATGGCAATGCCATTGTAAGACTATGAAGTTTGATTATGCTTAACAGATTAAATCAGTCTTTAAAAAAAACTATGTTCCCTGGTGTGAAATGTGATGTAACCAACATGTTTTTGGAATAAAGTATAATTGTTTTTTATTTTTAACTAGTGCAGTGTCCGTAGGAAGTATGCATTCGTACATTACATGCAGACCACTACAACGTCTGCAACTCCATAAAACACTTACTTTTCATAAGGTACGCACACCATCCAGGACATACACATTGAACATTGATATTCGCTGGAAACTATTCGAATATTATTGGAAAATCGAACATTTAAAACTATAAGATAGGTAGGCTACATAGACTTCCAGATAAGATAAGTCAGGCGTGGAAATCCAGAGCGAATTGGGTTACTGACCAGGTGTAGGCCTATCACACAATGGGGCGGAGCTCCCCTAAAAGGCGTCCCATCAGAAACAGTGCAACACGTCTGGCATAAATAATGATATTTTCAAAAATGAATTTAGAAATCTTCAAAATCGAGGATGAACACCTTCGTGCCATGCACAAGCCACATACGAAATCTAACGGTCAGCAAGATATGCCCTAGACACACACACACACACACACACACAAACACACACACACACACACACACACACACACTATGAGGGGTATTTTATGCCAGCACACTATACGTAAACGCCTAGAATGCGTCGCCTGTGCCAGCATAAAGTCTGATTAATAGGCGTGCTTACAGACACGCGTATTGCGAGTACACCAGATGACATGGGTGACGGGTGAAAAGTGCCACGAGCGAACGTAGTGGACGCCTGTGTGTGTGTGTAACGCGTGTACGTTAACAGTGTGTTACTCTGTGTAACAGTTCAGCTGTTACACAGAGTCTCAGCTTCATATGGTATTGTTTATAAGAAAGCACAACTTACAGATGAACTCCAAGCCCCCACAGAGCTGTCAGGATATTTCTATTATTTTCAGGCCAGTTTTTATTTTCTTGTTAACGAAATCTCTCTCTCTCTCTCTCTCTCTCTCTCTCTCTCTCTCTCTCTCTAGGTTTGAATGATATCGAATTGATATTTAATGATAGCAAGGGTGAAAGGGATAATTAAAATAATTTCAGCTACTTAAAAATAGTAGGCTAATAGTAAAGTGCAACGCTCACAGCCAGTTCCCAGCTTCGCGCGCGGACACACAGTTCATTACGCACCAGCTGTAATTAGGTAGGTTTACCTGCCTGCAGAAGCCGTAATCGCTGTCACCCCTGAATATTAAGTAGCCATGCGGACCTATCGAATGAATATTCAGTAGCCATGTGGACAGCAGTCCGTTCACAATATGATTCCATCGGACCTTATATCTACACTGTTTAACCCAATTCGGCACTTATGCACAGTCCCATTATGTTTTACAGACATTCATAGTTAACTAATGAGGTAAAACATTTTGTTTAAGCTGCATTTTGCTGACTTTCACTCCTAAAACAGGCTAATTAAGCCTCCGGTTTTGGCCGGAAAAACTTTAAGTTTATCTGGTAAGTACGAGATAGTCTTTCTCTTCATCTATAAGTTGTGCTTTCTTATAAACAATACCATATGAAGCTGAGACTCTGTGTAACAGCTGAACTGTTATAGGCTTACACGCGTTACACACACACACAGGCGTCCACTACGTTCGCTAGTGGCACTTTTCACCCGTCACCCATGTTATCTGGTGTACTCGCAATACGCGTGTCTGTACGCCTATGTAGAATTGTACTTAACAGTCACGCGGGTCTTCATGTCACGTATTTGAGGCGTAGTTCACCCGTCACGCAGCCGTCACGTAGGCGTATGTGCAACAACGCGTGTACAGCGTCTGCGTGACGCCTGCGTGACGCCTGTCTGTCCATTGAAAGTGAATGGAATTTACACGCGCACGTTAGACGTTTGATGTCATCGCATAGGCGCTGTACACGCGTTTTAGTATAGTGTGCTGGCATAAAATGCCCCTCATACACACACACACACACACACACACACTCTCTTCTTGCTTGATAGATTTATTTTAAATAATTAACTTGTTTCAGCATTCATTCAATGTGAACAAACTGTTCAAACAACCAAAAGATCACTACATGACCCTCAAATTATTATTATTTTTTGCCAGTTTTATTTTCAGTCAGCCAAGCGCTGTGAATAAACAATGAGGCGCTGCAAAGTGTTATAATGAAGGGAAAACCCTGGAAAAATTTATATAGGTCTAATAATGTAGCCAGCTGGACTTTGATGAGTATCCGGCTGCTTGGCCGGCAGCCGGTGCTTATGGAAAGCTCTGGTGGAATTCTTTTTTCGTGCAATTAGTTGGGATGGAGAGAATAAAAAATATTGTGAGAATCACCGAGCCTGCTTTTCGTTAGGGTTAGGGTTAACCCTAATGATATAATAATATATATTGTTTAATAATTTTGATGTATTATCTGAGCTATATAACTAAAATTGTGACCCTCAAGTTCTTATTATTTTATGAATTTAAGGAAAAATATTAACATCCTCATGTATCATGTATACTATAAAATGAGACATACTTATTCCTTTTACTGAAATAATCTACTAAAGAACATTTTTTTCTTTCACGCTGAAGCAAGAATTTGTTCAAGAGGGGAAGAAGATGGCTTTACATTAAAGCTTTCAATGTTTATATAAACCCAAGACAAACAACAGGAAAGGCTCATCCGGACCATTATTCATGAGATGCTACCATGCAGATTTTTTCTTGATTCAAATGTAAATGCATCTGTACAAGCTGTGTTTAAGAATTGACGTATGTTCTGTTGCATGAAGGCATTTGAGTGCTCTCCACAGTACAGTAATGACTGAAACAGTTTATTATTTCCCAGTCCTGATGTAAGTGTCATGTATTGCCTTCAAGAAACAAGCAGAAACACTTGAGTGACAAAACATGCCCTTCATCTATATGTAGTTGTATGATGACTTATCCTACCATGATAATTTCACATTTTATACTTTGAATAATTCATGAGTCTTGGGTGGTCTCCCGGTAACTTTCACACACCTCTCATTTGGAATAATGTGGGAAAGGCAAGAGGTGGGAGTGAAATGAAAAGAAAGCAAGCAAAAATATGGATCTTTGAATTTGAATACTGATCTGTCAGAGCTGCTTGTCAAAGGCAATAGCCACGGGCTGCATTCAGTCACACACACGTGAGCTGGATTGTGTCTGCATTGCCTGATGGGTGCTCAGGTAATGTCACTGCTTAAACAATGTTGACTTGTGAAAACAGTACAAAACA
This sequence comes from Centropristis striata, assembly GCF_030273125.1. NCBI lineage: Eukaryota > Metazoa > Chordata > Actinopteri > Perciformes > Serranidae > Centropristis > Centropristis striata. The sequence continues at coordinate 14,216,667 of NC_081528.1, read as the reverse complement.
ATGTTGCTGGAATTTAATCAAAATAAACATGTTCAAGTTTAATTAAATTCCTTTCTCCGTTACAGATTGCCTCCAGTACAAACACTGGAATAAGATTACCAGACACAGTTGAGGCAACTTTAGAAATATTCAAAGTGGAGAAGTTTGTAAAAGTGCAATTCTGTAAAAGAAAAATAATTTAAGAAAATCTCAGCTGTATTAAATTACTTTTGTTTCAAAGTATAGAAGCTCAGGTTTGATACAAATGGCCTTCCTCAGGTGGCTGTCATCGTTATGGTAAACTGAAACACATTTCCTGCTCCGTTGGCTCCCTTGGGTGCTGGCTGAATGAGGCAGGGGAACACCCTTAGTACTAATCACTGAAGCACACTCGGTCCCCTCCAGGATCTCACACAGTGTTTTTGTGATTATAGCAGTGAAAATGACTGAACTTTCAGCAGTTCCCTTTAAATAAAAGATGAAATCTGAGGCAATTTTTTGTTATTGTGCAAAAGAAGTTTAATAATTGCAAGTCAGCTGTAAGAAAGAAGAAGATTACATAAAGATGTCACTGATTATAATAAAAAGTAATAATCCCAGTGGGAGTATGAAATATCTTCACATTTTAAGCACAGCTTGGGCTTTTCAGATAACCACACTAATGTGCAACAAAAACTTCTGAAAAATACAAATGTGTAAATGGTTTAATTCTAAACTTAAACCCCCTTGAGAGCTTGAACAATTACTTAGTTTAGTTACAGCTTGCACTTTTGTTGCGATCATGTACATAGAATCTCAGGTAAACAGTCCAAAATGGCCTCTATTTTCTCTCACTTCCTCCTTTTTTACTCTTCTGTTTTTGTGAAGGAGGAGCAGTGAGAAAGCATTTGAATCCACCCCAGAACTGTGTAGCTGACTACACAGCAGCAGTTTAGCTAACAATAGCCCTGGGTGATTAGTTTAAGCACTAGGAATGGGGTGTTGTGGGGAGCTAATATTTCAACAGTAGGTTCTATCAAGGCAATTTGTTCTCCGTAGCTACGTTGACTTGGATGCTTGATGTAAACTTCCACCTCATATTGTCAATGACATCAAATACTCTAACACACAACTGTTAAATATCAATCAAAGAAAAAGTTTACTCAAGAATAAACATGCGCTTTATGTCCTTGGTTAAATTACAGGGACATGACTTGGATATGATACAGTGAGAACAAACAGTTATCATAATTCAATGAAAATATTTAGTTAAAGACACAAAACGTTCTGGAAATAATACAGAACAGTATCAGACAAAATTCCTGTTTGTTATTGATAGAAAGCCTAGAGAGCTACTGAATTCACATAACTTGTTTTGTTTAGACCGCCATGTTGGCAGGAAAAGCTATAGAAAAATAGAAGATTCAACATTACTGACTCTTATTATGTCCATATAGTGATTTTCATGGGTATTGAAACAGTTGGAACAGACAATGCTCCAGAACTGCTGACAGAAGTTCACAGAAGCCTGAAGGGGTATAAATAGACAAAATCTAGAGTTGAGCTTTGGAGTCTAATGTTACCGGCTAAAAATTGGTTTGTTGTCAACGGGTAAAGGTAAGTGTCACTTCAGTGAACATTAGCATAAGCAACAGGCAGTGTAATGTAATCAGTTCACAGGGTTTTCAGCTACCATTATGAGGCTGAAGTGCAGAACCCAAGCTGCTTTGGGCACCACCTAAACCAAATTAATGTAAAATCAGTGTGGAGAGCATCAAAACGAAATACATGACTTTTCCCAGATGTAATGGTTGTCGTTGGGCCCCAGATTACTTTTTTTTAAGCAAGATTTGTCTTCAACTCCATCAAAGACTGAATTACCCTTAGTTCTTTAGTACTCCAATAAAATGCTCTCCTCCGTTTCTTTTCCCTGATTGTTCTGACATCCAGGGTCACAACAGCTATCCACCAAGTCCATTTTGGATACAAAGTAGACAAAGAAACAAGCTGATAGTAGTCATTTGCCCATCACTACTCCAGCTTTCCTGCCAATATGGCTATGTTTTGATTTTGACGCAACATCAACTACCAGAGCTCTTTAGTTTGTTTACCATAGTTGTCTCTCATTTCCTTTCGCCACTGCGTCCCAGAAACAGTCCTGGCCCTGTGTGGCTTCATTACTACAGAAACCAGTGGGGGGGCCGCTAAGTTTATTTGCATTTTTAAACACTTTTTTTTACCTCCAGGGTCACAAAACATGTCTGGCAATATTAGAATAGCATGTTTTTGAACAACAATTTCTGAGGCAGGATGTGTTTGCATGACAATCTAATCCAAAAAGCCATGAGACAACTTGGTATTTTACATGTATGCTTTGTTTATTCTGTAATACAGAACAGAGCACACTTCTTTCTCCATTTGCTCTTAAATTGACCATGCCCCAATATATTTTCCATTCAAGGAGATAGTAGAACAAAAATTAAAAGTACAAAATATAGCCTGAGTCAATTTAACAGCATTAGGAAAGTGTAAATGCATTTTCTTGGTTACTCAAGCTGAATGGCACTTTTACCAATGAAAAGGTGGAATGTTAAAAACAGTAATATTAGACCAGTTGTAGAGGGAGTAGTGACGGCTTGATTTTTCAAGAATGATAAGAGGGGAGCTCTTGGTGACTGGCCCAGTGTAGCTGTAATGTTTGCAAATCCAGCAGAATCTGATAAGATGTCACCCTAAGTATTTACAAGAGCTCATTCAATCAATTGGTAACCATATCAAATGTCAGCATCACTGTAAACACAGATTTATTCATTTTCAGGGATAAGGGATGACATTTTTGTATTTTGCTCTGAGTGGCTCACTGGCTCGGACTGGCCTGGCTAAAAGTACAGTTAGAATCTGCACTTTATATGACAGTGTTTTATTTTATTATGGATTGGATGAAAGATTAGAGAAAGAAGGAACAAAATGAAACTGACTTGAGTGAGGGAATATGCAAGTTTTCTGAGTAATCAGACAGCTAAGTAAAAATTTAATTTTTTTCATGTTAAGGGTCGTGATTTGCGTCATATGCCAAGAAGCATGTTAATGCTAGAATGATACAGAATCAGCCTATCAGCCAATCATTATTATCAACTGCAGATATATCAGAGAATTTTCATGCATAAGTGGTCAAGTAACAAAGACTTGCAGCACAGAAAATGTCAAACAAGGACAAGAGGTCTGTTTTGCAGGGAAAATCCAAAGGATATGACGTTAAAGCGGCGTCCTGATTGCTTTGCCTCTCTTCAGCTCTACTACAGCGCCACCAGTCTGCAACACTAGCTAACATTTCTCTTAGAAAAGGAGTCAGGAGACAACAAAGGACTAGCATCCACCATAATAGAGTCCAACACAAAGTCCATGTAGGCACAAAATATATCAACATGATGCTTTCAATCACATTCAGTCTTGTTCTTGCTCGTCATGTCACCTTTTTGGCTGATGCTCATGCAGCAGGAAGTTGGCTGCAGTACACTTAAAAGCCACTGGTGCCATGTAATTAAAACACAATAAAATGTCCTTCTTCATAAATACCTTGGTCGTGCAAACAAATGTAGTCGTGGGTAATGATATGCTCAACATACAGTGTATGTGCTTTTTCACAAATAAGTTTTAGACACTTGTTTTTCCTGTCCTTTGACATGATACTAATGCCAACAAAAATCAACATAATGTAATATATGTGTATGTTAATGCAATGTATGTAACATACACAATGCATGTTAACTAATATATATTTTTTTAAATATATAAAAAGAAAATATCTAAAGGATCCACATCAAGAATGTGTTTTATGAGTTGTTATATGTGTTCAAAAGAAACAACAAGCAATTCCTCAAATACTTGTTGATTTTATATTCCTGGTAAAACCAATTATAACCCGTATGAAATGTCACTAGAAACTAACATTTTCTATTCCTAAAAGGGGAGAGCCATTTTACATTCATCTAACGGCAGAGGAGTCGAGATAATTTGTGGAGCAATTTTGCTACGGAGACAGATTTGGAGGCACACAGTAGATGCTTTGTGGATTTCTCTTTTGACTTCTCACAACCACTTCTTCACATTAAAAGTTTGTTGCTACCTGGAGACCTAGGGCAGGTTTCATCAAGGGTCTGTTTGGGCTAGATAAGCCTCGAATGAAACTCTACTGCAGACAGACCCTTTTGCAAAGAAATCATTAACATGGCCATTTCTCATGGCACTTCACCAATTTCTCCCACCGTTTTCAGCATCCCGAACACTGACAGTGTCTACTTAACTTAATGACTTTCTTGACTGCTTCCAGGTAAGTGATTGGGATGTGTATAATCTTTTAAGAGGGCTGAAAGGTAACGCTTAGAGGAGGGAACGGCTAATAATGTTTTATTATGAAAACAGATTAAATTAATCTTTGGATTAATCAGTTGCTCTATGGACTGCCTCATGGAAATCTTATTATAGTTCTCGAACAACACTGCAGTGTGCTGCAAACTGCTGTCCACATTGCATTCCTTAAACAGCTGCCATTTATTCATTTTTACTGTAATTCAACAGTAATTCATGTTTATGTTTGTATGTCATATAATATGTTTGTGGTTAAGAAAACATTTTTGTCAAATTCTTAGATGTATTAGAAACCGAAGGACACATTATTAAAGGTAAAGTTCTGCAGAGGAAGGACACGGTGTCTGAGTTCTGTGCTTATCTGCCATGGCACCTGTTTTGAAAAAGGCAGCCACACCTTCAACCCTCTGTCTGGCCAAACCTTATTACAGCTCGCAGTCCATCTGCTGCTGTCTGCTGACAATATCAGGGTTCCGCATGCACTCACTCTTTATTTACACCTGTTTATTTGCATAACATTAAAAGATTCAAACAGATTTTGAGGTAGACGCACACAGACAGATTTACACTCAAGATATTCTGCAAACTTCTTGCACTCTGGCAAAGTTTGTATTGCCAGCCAACTTCAGTCATTGACCTATGAACAAATTCAGCAAGCCTCCAAACAGCTCAGGAATATGTCACTGACCCAACATGGTGATGGATTTGGCATCTCTTTGCACTGCAATTTAAGGGCCAAGTGCTGAGGGCAAATGTTTCTGAGATGAAGAAAAGGTTTTTCTCTAGTTCTCTTTCTGTGTGTGTCTGTATCTCTCCAAAAAAAAAAAAAAAAAACTATTTGTGAAAATATTCACAAATCTATTCTGATTGTCTTTTTGGCAGTCTGTATCTTGAGTTTTTTTTTTTTTTTGTTAAATCTCCAACCATTTCATTTTAAACACAATGTTAAGACACTAAAATGATAAAATACCAAAAGTAGGGAGTAGCTAGTGTAAATGACTGATTATCATCACTCCTGGTACCTGACAGGTCTTGAGAGTGACGTGGCTGGCCTTAGTCTTGATAATGCAGGCAGCAGCAACAGTAATACAACAATGACAGTAATGAAGAAGTCCTGGATATAACTGCACTAAAATAGTACTATTAAGTCTATCCACTGGTGCAGTGACACAATACTAACATGCAAGTAATAACCCAAAATCTGGTTAAAACGTGTACTGATGCAAGAGATTAAGCCATCAGATGTAATACTAAAGGAAATAATGTTTAATATGACTCACCAGTACAGCAAAAGCTTGGTCACCCTTTGTTTTTAACCTAGACTGTGGAACAGCCAAACGACCTAAATTAGCCGAGCTAAGAGGACATTAAGGAGTTAGAAGGTCACTAATGCAATCAGGGACCACCATTAATGTGATTAATATTAAAATAACTCTCAAGATGCTGTAACTGGCCAGCAGTTCAAAAGAGCCAGAATTGGGGCGGTGTGAGAAAATTGGTCAATAGCTGAGCTGCCAAATTAGCACAATTTGAAGCTGACATACATTTGATGTTGGATTAAAATGCAGTCAGGATTTTTAAATTACCATATCAGGGGTGGAGCCATCTATACATACCCCTAATTTAACCAATATACTAATATTATACACTTCAGTGAATGCAAAAATGGTCTTGATTGCTATTTGTTTTCATTACTGACCCATTTCCAACTGTTTTCAGTGAGGTTTCAGTGTAAGTGGACACAAAAACAGACGGACAAAAACAGCATCACAATGCACTACTTGTTCCAAGGTGCCCCTTAGGGTTGATTCTGAGGACACTGTGTCATGATGGTAAATAAGTTCAGGGAAAAAGGTTATTGCTTCCAATCTGGCGGAGGGAAAAGGAAACATGATGACTCTAAGCTAGAGAGCACTACTGTGGCCTAATTATAGTCCAGATGGTCTGAATAGGTAGGACTTCCAATAATTAATTACTGACTGTCCATGTGCTACACATGGCCAGTATCCCTCCAAAAGGGTGAGTGAAAATATCCTCACTTCTTGTTCAATTGAATAATTGAGATTGATTGGTTTGTCCATAAAATTAGGATTTTCAAAGAGATTATTGTTTAAATCGTGTCAGGTATGCCTTGATGTTTACATCTTAACACACAGTGTTTTATTTTGTTGGCAAAACACATCCTCTCCTGGTAAATTCTCACAGCAAGCATTTCTGTGATGACATAAACCTCAAAAACATAATCTCTTCACTTGATCATGACCACACTGTACCAAATTCAATGTACACACGGGTAACTGATAGTGCTACAATGTTTTGGGGGCTTAAGTGTTTCAGCCAAGAAAATTAAAGTGCCTTCAGGGTACATTTTGTAAGGACATGGTTTTGATTTAGATAAGAGGTTAGTGTGAATTTCTGGCACCCAGTTTGCAAAAACAAAGTGGCTCATGGGGGAACAGAAAATAGAGCTCTGCTTTTCCCAGCAGACGTCTGACTGGTCAAACAACAGGAAGTTTTATCCTTCACTTCAGACAGAGTTGGACAACTTCCTTTCCCAGCAATATGAAGATGATGTGTGGGTTTGTCTTGAAGGCTGGCCACCATTTTTTTCCTTTGTGACAATTAATTTGATATATATCATGTATGACAAAGCCCTGGGGCCCCATTATAGGATCCAGGATAACAAAAGGGTCTTGTGAAGGCACTTCAAACCTATCTTCTTTCGACAGATACAGTGCACTCCGCTCTGCTTTAATAAGAGAAAAGAGCTGCCTGTGTCTTTCCATACAAAAGTCTATTTTTACTAGTTGATAGCATGCTCCAAGTTCGAGGATGTGTGCACTTTTTTTTAGAGGGGTGCAGAGTGCAATGGAGGACAAGAAAGGGAGGGGACACTATGGAAATTAGCTGTAATTAAAGTGGGGAGCATCAAAACAGCACAACAAGACACAATCATGGAGAGTGTGATCAGAGAGCCAAAAGTGTGAGATAGGACAACCATGTGTAGATGTAACAAAGAGGAAACATAAAGGGGTTTTGCTGTTCCGTGGTGAGGGTAACTTGCTTTGATGTGGTATTTTTTGTGCAGAGGGCATGTTAGAGTTATGGTAATGACTCATCAGAAGCACAAAGAACTGTTACAGTGTCTCCTGTTGTTGTACACCAATGGAAGAAGTGGACATTTGGCCTGCAGCAGAGGTTGATTAATTTCCTTTACCTAACTGCTTTCTAAAGGATACATTCAGTGTCCATCTTATCAGTATTGTTTTCATTTGGAAAGAAAAACATCCCAGCACTGTATGTTTCTGCAAACAACAGATACCTTGAATCTCAATGTTTCTGCAACTAATTATTATTCCCAACTCGTGCTGCACCAGTAACTGCTTGGTTAAAGTTAGGAAAAAGATCAGGGTTTGGATGAAAAACAAAGAAACATAGAATACAGCTACAACTATTGGTTTCAATAAATACCAGTTTCAAGTTTAATCACAGTTATGTAGGTGACGTAGAGCGTCTAGTAGAATGTGATGCATTGATACACATATAGTATACATAAAGTTTATCTACAGGTTGACATGGGACCTGAACAGGACCCAAACAAAAAAGCTTGCTGGGGTGACGAGGCTGTTTGTACCATCCAACCATTTGTACTTCCTCCTTAAGCAGACTGTGATGTTGGTTATGCTACGTCACCAGCCCTATGCATCTTACACAGAAGCTAGAGGGTGTCGAAAACTTTTCACATCAATGCATCTGTGGTTTGCAGAAGCGTACAATGCAAACATTTTTCCCTTGCAACTGGGTAAAATGTGTCACATCACACTGTGAGGCTGAAAGAGCTTTACCAAGTTTTGTCATGAATGAGTATTTCAGTAACTCTAATGCCTTGTTAGTGAAAAGCCTTACAAACTAAATCTCAAGCTTTTCTAAGACGACACTTTATCAGCATCAGATGGATTATGTTCACATAGAGAGGTAACCTATTGTTTAAAGTCTGCAGATTTAATTCAATACGTTTCTTTCTGTCAAATTAAACAAATATCTACTCACAGTCTGGCAGCTGTTTGTTTTGTATGCCCTAGAATAAAATCTGGTGTTCACATAGCCATCGCTCTGTAAATAAGAAATAAAACAAAGTGGCTTTGATCAAGCCACACATAAGTATTCTGTATTCAAGATGGTTTTGAAGAAATATTATTCATCCCCTTGCACAGGACAGGGGAAAGGCCATGGATGTTTATAGAGAAAGGCAGTGGGAGCGAGAAGGAGGATGGTAAAAAAAGCAGCAGTGATGGGAGGGCTGTATTTGTTTGGATGTTGGGTTCAAATATCAACAATTTTTCTTCAGAATTGCTGACTCCACCTCTAAGTTGCATGTGACATAAATAAAATATTAGCCTGGAAAAAAGGAAAACAAATATTGTGACTGTGGCTTCAGATGTGGAATGTAATACTTTGAAAGAGCTGCTCTCACAGCTGACGGTAAATGTAAGCCCGGCAAGCATTTCTCTTTGAGAAACTCTAAAACCACGAATTAACTGCAGGCTCTGCCTTTTTTTTGTCTTTCGTTAATGCATATGAAAGCAATTATGTATGTGAACAAAATTAAGGAGTCCTGATGTCTAATGCATTACAGCTTGCTCACACTCCATGGCCTTCACTTTTGTGTTTCCACTGTGATGCTGTGATAATTCACTTTCTCTGTGAGAGCGCCTTTTTTGCTCAGTCACTCAAACAAAAGTCTTGACTTGACTCATCAAATTCTCAAGGTGCAGCCGAAAGCAATTACAGAGCCTCTGGGTGGAAGAGCTATCGCCAAGGCCTTTTTCTTACTCTGGTCCTAATAAAGGCTCACCTTACAAACAAGATGAATCATTCTCCTCTTTTCCTTAAGCCTCAGCACTTTGGTGAGACCTCTCAAACAAGCATTGTATGCTCATTACATGGACATCTTGCCGCTGAAAACAATAATGGCTTAGATTTCCGCACCATTTTAGTAAGAAGATTAAGCCTAGAATACAGCTCTATTGGAAGTATGCAGGCTGTGTTCTGAGTCCTCTTACTTAAGGTTTCAAAGGCACGTAGCTCTTATCTGAATCTACGGATTCTTTTATGTTTTTCCTTTTGTTTCGTCGTGTGGGGGAGAGGAATGGAAATAGGTGTGATTCTGACACGATAGTAACACATGAATCACAGTTACAAGGTATGTGTTCATGTTATAATTGGAGATTAATGTAGAGAAGATGCATTCATCATTCAGTGTTGCAGAATCCCATTACTCATCTGCTCATGTGAAGCAGATGAGTAACAGTATAATGGGCTGAGTAGTACACACAAAAGTTTTTTTGTAAGACGGATGTAAGTCAGAAATATGCAGGCTGTTCTGATATTTCCACAAAGAGCATCTGGCATCATGATGTTCCTGTAAAGTTTGGTGGCACTGGCACTGACTTTATGGGATGACATGGATTTACTCCCATCTGTGTTGAGTCAAAAATAATAATTTGTCTGAAGGCAGACATAATATCAGCGTGGCACACATAAAGCTATTTCAGGCAGCAAACGGAGATATCCAGAATCCAACTTTAAGTATTTAAGTATACAGATTATGAAAGCTATATTACATATTTTATATGTTATATAAAGCAGATAAACCAGGAATTATACAACCTAAAGCATCAAAATTTGGCTAGAAATTGTTTGGACCTGACTGAAATTGACTGATTTCAGACATTTTACTCTCTAACAATTCACAATAAATTAATACAACAAATAAATCCATTCAAGGTGCTTATATGAATATTAATGCAATATAAATATGAAGTCAAAATAAAGTGCTAATGTCTAAATTAATCTGAATGGTCCTGACAGGGACATGCATTTTATAATTTTAAACAGATCTGAAGTAAAGTTGTCTTACCACAGTGATCCAGAGAGTAGCCTACTGATACTGCTCTGCTGCAGAAAAAGCAAACCAAGCCAAAGAATCCACATCTTCATGCGGTGTGTTTGTCTCTATCTCAGACAAGAAATCTCTCCAGAGTATCACAGCTGCAGGAAACTAAGGTACACACCACTGGCAGGGCATTCTTCATGCACGGAGGCAAAAAAAAAAAAAAAAGTTTTTGTTATTTTTGTTTTTTTCTCATTTTCAAGGCTGTTAACTTACAGAGCACGATGAGCAGGACGGATATGAAACCTATTCAATAGGTCTGTTTGTCTGCAAATGCAATCGGAGGCTGCTAGCTAGTTACCTAGTGTGGTTAATTAACCCCCGGAGTATTAGAGAGAGCAGAGGCTGCAATCTCAATAGGCCTACTGGGCTCAATCAAGACCACAAACTGAACATTGTATATGGCATAAAAGTGTGGTAGTAAACACATTCTCTTCCCTCTGCCAACCCTGGGGAGCTCTTAATCAAACCACAATACACACATGATGGTGCCTCCACACAGACTGGAGAAAAAATACATAAAAGTGTGTAAACTCACGGCCCTTGGCCTTTTATCTGAACTTTGTGACATTTTAGCCCCACTGTGCTCTGTGGAGACTGTTTTGCCAAATGATGGGAAGAAAACACATTATATTGCTGGAAATTATGTTTTGTCTTTAATTATGTGCTTCACCTTGTATGGTTTTGTTTCTCTTACAGAGAAATGACTTTGCATAATGCGATTAGAGTCATTTCATTGATCTATGTTATGTCATTGAACACAGAATGTGATCATTAGCAATCTGTTGGAACTGTTCTCCCATTCAATCTGATGTTACAGACATTATGAGTGTAATCTGTCCAAATGGTGGTTTTCTTCCCACGTGATGAGTGCTGTTTACGCTTAAAAATGCCTTTTTCCTTTGTTTAATTCACAGTTACAAGAATGGAAGATTAACTTTGTTTTGTTTTTCATGACCGCTGGGCAATTTCAGCCTGGTTAAAAATGTTTTAAAAAATTCTAAACGATGCGAATGACAGTATGAAAAAAAACCCCCAGCTGTCTATATTAAATATGCATTCTTTTCCTGAAAGATTAATTATTCCGGAAAAAGGTAAGACTGATGAAACTAAGTTATGAATAATGTGTGCTCATTAAAAGACATCTTGATGGCGTCTTGCTTCTGTAGTTGATTCAATCAGCATTTGACATAACATGGCAGGGGCTGCGGTAATTCAAACGTGGTGAATAGTCTTGTACTTACAGGGAAAAGACCATTGAAAATACCCAGAGAGATACATTTTTTGGTAACTGTTGGTAAACTTAAAAACAACACTCAGTTGGAGGAAGGCAGCAATGGTTCCAATCATAACACCAGAGGGCCGAACATTTATCATCCGTCGAGGCCCTTCTTGTAAATCACCACAAGGTCCTGCCCCCAAATTACCCAGGACACAGCCGGAAAATAAATAATTAAAAGCCCATTTTTGTGATGTGAGGTTCCTGAATGATAAATGATGAAGCTGGCGATGGCGAGCACGAGGAGCCTAGTTCTCAAGTCCTTCAACGCTTGGTGGAGGGAGGTCAAGGATAGGCCAGTGGGTTGTATGTAAGAGTTCCAGTATACGAGCTGACTGGGAGCCAACTGGGAGTCATTAAAGCTCTACATTTTATTATGCCATGGCTACAATATAACTTTCTGATTGGCATCTAGAATGAATCAAGAGTTTAAAAACTGTGCTAGAATTATTGCAGAGGTAACAAGAGCACTTTTGCATCAAATTTCTTTGGTAACACTTTACAATAACCAACTAAATGATGTTTATAGATGGTTTATAGACTGATTATTAACCATTTACAAAGTGCTATACAATTTTAATCTTTAAATGTTTTCAACCAATTTCTTAAAGGTATATGAATCATTTCAAATTCATTAACATACTTAATATGGTGATAAAAATGTTAAAATGAGTGCAACTAGAACTATTAATAAACTATTAATTATAATTTAATTGTTTGTTAATGGTAAAGTTACTATAAACGTACATTAATATACCATGTATTTGTCATTTTTAAATGATGTAGTTAGTTAAACATTAATAAATTATGTATTTACCATTCTAAATGGTTTATATACGGTTTATAAATGATAATTAAACATTAATAAACTATCTGTTTACCATTTATAAATGATGGTTATTGTAAAGTGTTACCATTTATTTCTCTTTAAATGAAAAGCATCTGTGATTGTTGAATGATCTACAAGGACTTGGTTCACATTAGGTAAACATTGTAAAGCCCCTAGCCTTCAAATTGAATCATATATGGTCCTTTTATAAGATGACAATCCTACAAAGGGGAATATGAAAATACCTTCTTTAAAAAAACAACAACTCTGATTTGTGTTTGTTTCTGTTTCATGTGAAACACGTGCATGCGCATGCTTTGAAAACTCCTTTCCCTCCTGGGACTATCTATGTATCTATTTATGCACTGCAGTATAATACTAATAGGTATATTACACAAACAGGACTTTATCTGAAAAGCATCAGCAGACTGTTTATCAGACCATACCATGTTTTATATGTGATAGTTCCCATTGTGAATCATATCAGATATTAGATTAGTCATCTCCTATTTTGTGGGCAGCTATGTCTGGTTTTTATCTCTCAAACGCTGCCCCAGAAATTACCCGCCTATCTCACATCTGCAGTATGAAAAAAGGAAAGCAGCAGAACTATCTAAAGTTCTGGTTGTTGTTTCAATTCCTTGTGAGTACACGGACCTGGTAAACCTGCCCTCTAGACTTTATGTAGCCATAGTGACTGGTGGTGGAACAGCAGAAAGAAGTGTTTCTGGATGTATTCTTTGCTATGGCTTGTTTTGGATATTATTTAGTAATTGAATTGCTAATAATTATCTTGTGTTGATGTAAAAAACAACTAAAGAAAAAACAATAACATCTTCAGTCTTCGATATAAATTATGTGTGATTATATTTGAATGTAGAGTAATTTCATGGCAGCACTATTAATTTCATCCATGTTAACCTACGCCAAGACAAACAAACACTACAGTAAAATAAAAAGCAGAAAATTATACATGCAACAAAACAAGAAGGCAAATCTATAAGGTATAAACAATATAAATAAAAATCACAAGAAACACCTGAAGATTAAATAAGGAAAATATAAATACATTGGCAAAAAACAGGCTAAACTGTACATATTGACTCGCAGAAGACCTGTGTGCTGAAGTGAGTATCTTAAAACAGATTGGTCCTATTCTATAGAGACAGTTGTAGTTGAAAAAAGCCAAATACTATAAAATGAAACCAGTATTTAGTGATGGAGGCCATGTCAAAATTGGTTAGGGTCCAAGTCAGTTTATACTCCTGCCAGCATCCTGAGAAAAATGATAAAAGCCTTTGTGATAGAGCAATGGTTTGCCTGATAATCATAAGTCTGAATATCCAGTGGAGATGGAAAAAAACTGAGGCAAAGTTTGGTCCTGAGGAAAACGACTGTCCAAGTCCAAATCCAAAGTTTGCTGAGTGACAGTGCTGACAACTTTTATTCTGTACAGATACTCAGAAGAATCCAGAAATTTCTAAGAATAGCGTTTACTTCAGAAACAATATTCTTTCTTGGGAAGGAAAGTTTGCAAAGAATACACCATCCTGGAATAATAAAACCTCCATTAAAATACATGCTAATGCAATCCGTACTAGGTTTAGCAGCTCCCAGAAGCAGAGTGATGCAGGGTTCACTGCTGATTTCATAGACCCCAGATGTTGAGTAAAATCATGTCTTCATCTCCACCACAAGCAACATTGACAGACTAATTTAATGTCAATATTACTTTGATATACAGTATTGGCTTATGCACATACACACAAACAGACATACACACGCGTTGGCATATGAACGTTAAAGTTCAGCCTTTAACCCCCTCCTTTTCTCTCTTTGCAAGACTGTGGCTCAATTCTCATGTCAGGTTCAAACTGACATTTCCAGGTGGATGTTCCCCTGAAGCTTAACTTCAAACTGACTTTCTTCTTCCCTGTGAAAACCTATTACCTGGAAGATTAAACTACAGTAACACCTTTGCTATCTGCAAAGACCTTTGTGTGATCTTCAACAACCAACTGTCCTATAAAAAGGTAGTTACTGTTCTAGCCGGGAAATGTGTTCTCATCAGGGAGCAACACTTTCATTACTGAGTTGTTTGTTTTTTAATTCTTTGGCTTTTTGAAGACTGATGCAAACATTGATAATTGACCCTTCATTAAGTCCTGCCTAGGCCTGGGCCGATAATCAATAAATCAATTAATCGCACGATAAATTAAATGAACTCAATAATTTTGCCGGCCTCGATATATCGCCATGCGCATGCGTGTTTGTTTTCCTCGTCTGTTGCCTCCAAGCAGGCTGGATGACAAGAGGGCTCACTCTGTGCTGGATCTCTTTTGTTCCATAGCAGAATGAGCGGAGTGAACCCTCCTGTCAGTCATCCAGTCTCTTTGTCTCTGTGGGGAAGGCTGGGCCGCTAGCATTGGCTACACACAGAGTGCAGCAGGTGAGCCTCATGCGGAGCAACGCCAGGAAAAAAGATGATTGCAAAGCCAAATGCCACAGCCCCGGTGTGGGAATATGTCGGTTTCAAACCGAATGAAAAAGGTGAGCCCATCAACACACGAACGAGCCTGTATGCCGAATTTGTTCAAAAGTGGTGGCAACAAAAAAAGCCACCACAACAAACTTGCATGCCCATCTAAAGCAGAACCACCCGACCCAGTTTTCCCAGCTGGGGAAAAAAACTGCACCTGGAGATGCAGAGCCTTCGTCCCGACAGTCAACACTGGTCGACAAATTAAATATAAACGCTGTGCGCTCACAGAAAGTGGAGTTTGCTACATCGCAAAATAAATGCTGCCCTTTTAAAAAAAATAAAAAATAAAAAATGTTTGTTTTATTTATTTAGGATATTTAAACGTTCTTAAAATTACAATTACAATGGTAAAAAACACTGAGAAATAAAAGTCTATTGTATTTGAAAGGGTGTGCATTATTATGATATATTATCATGTTGACAATAATATCGTTTATCGGCAATAATTTGTGGGACAATATATCGTCCAGCAAAATTTGTTATCGTCCCAGGCCTAGTCCTGCCCTCCTTGGTTACTGTTAACCAACCGTCATGTCAATATGGTGTTTTTAAAGACATCAGTGAGAGATATTCCAGAGGAAGTAATAGGAATAAAGGTTCCGAAATATCTGAGAGAAATAGAGAGAAATTACTATAATCAGCATTTAGGGACTACATTCAAAATATAAAATGCTGGTGGACTATAGTGAATGAAAGAGACATTAAAGTCAAGCGTCAGCACTGCAGGTCGTGACAATTCATGTGGACAAACATGATCAGAAAAAACAATGTTCTGCACCGCAGGATAAGTCATTACACTGTTTTTAAAGTAAATGTTTAGTTATGACTCTCTATAGTGTTGGTAACTTTTAGTTGAATGCTGTTAGCAATGTGCTGATGTTGAAACAAAGGCCTAGCAAGCTAGCTTGTGAGTAATTCACCGAGCACAAAAGAAATAGCAAAGCTGGAGGACCCGCCTCTGGAGTCCCTGCTGCCTTCAGACTGCTGGTGGACTTTCTGGTTCCATATGCTCACTGTCTTATCATTTTCCCTGGTAAATCTACAACTAATGTTACCCTCTAAATGCTAGTGTTAAACAAAAGCCTGAAAGCCTGACAGGCCTCCTGTGACTTGTTACAGCTCTTTATGTAGAAATGGACAGTGGTTTAGGGAGGGGGTTAGCGCAGGGTCAACATGCTCTACATCTGCTAGATCTGTAAAGTGTTACAGTCAAAAATGAGAAAAGTGCATTTCTGCATGGGTGCACGCATACACGCATGCCTCTTTACTGTGTACCCAGACTTTGCACTTTAAACACTTTCTAGCACTCTAAACTTTGAGCTGTGAATACCCGTTCTCTTTGCCCCCTGACAGCTTTGGGATCATAACACATTGTAATATAAACTCAGATAAAATGAGCCTCAATTTGGCTGTCTTAGGGGCCCTGCTGAATGTGATTCCATCAGCTGTGGCAGAGAACATTGTGCCATATTCACTCCTAGAGATGAGATTAGGTCGGCACTGAAAGATGTACTCATCCACGTGAGACCTTTTTCAATACCTCGACATGAGGGAAACTCAAAAATGTCAGAATGTTAAGGAGTTTGGTTGTGAAAGCTCGTCCCAAAGAGCTTCCTCATTACTTGATAGTATAAGAGAATTTGAAAGTAATGTCTGGGGTGTTTATTCACATTGAGGTGAGCTGAATAAAGACTCAGTGAATGGATCAATGCCCAGTTAACCAGAAAAGACTTGGTGATAATTCCCAGTGATCTGGAGAATGATAGGTTGACACATTTTGAACCTATTAAGCATGAAATGACAAGAAGGAGTTTTTGTCTTCCACGTACACTACCGCTCAAAGTTCGGGGTGTCTTAGAAATGTCCTTGTTTTTGAAAGAAAAGCAAATAAATATATACAAAACAGACATATAGTTTAGACATTGTTAATGTGGTAAATGACTATTAAAGCTGAAAGAAACAGCTGATTTTCTTCTAAAATATCTATTATATACTGTCAGCAACCATCACTCCTGTGTTCCAATGTGGCACATTGTGTTAATCCACGTTTATAGTGTTGAAAGGCTCATTTATCATTAAAACACCTGAGCATTATGTTAGCACAGCTGAAAACTGTTTTGTGCTGATTTGAGAAGCAATAAAAATGATCCTTCCTCAGGCTGGTTGAGTATTTAAAGGTAAAGATGGAGATTTGTAATGGTTAAAATTATTATTTATACCCTGGTCAATGTCTTTACTATATTTTCAAATCATTTTGGGAATAAAATGGTCTGTTCTTGTGGAAAACAACACAGACATTTTCTGGGTGACCCCAAACTTTTGAGCACTAGTGTATATATGAAAAGGCTTGGATTCATAACTCAGATTGCCAACCATTGGATAAATATCACCCATTGTAAGAGGACAAAGGTATGACCGAAATTCTTAAAATCAAAATGCAAAAGCAGTATGAAATGTGAAATAACTCCTCAGCACTGCTTTCTCACAGTGAGTGTAACATCACCCTGCATAATGCATGTGGGCAGAGACAACACACACAGTTTCTGACTTGATTAAACTGTGAACTATGGATTGTTGTTCACAAGTCCACAATCACACTGCGATCTATCATAAAAGACTCCCAATATGCATCTGACTGAGAAGTCAATTTCTTCTTCCATCTATGCATGAAGCAGCTTTAAATGTTTACATTTCTTTTTTAAAATCAATATCATCAATAAGTTAGTATGGGTGGAAGCTGAGCTACAGTAGGTGCACTTATAGGCAACTGCCAGAAGTGCATATAATATCGCATTTTTACTCCTGCTGTAACTAGGACAAATAGCCAAATAACTGGGATCTGTATTATGTGCAACTTAGTTCCCTGTAGCAATAACGCAGCATCCAAAATGAAAAATGTTTGTAATTGTTGAGTTCATGAGTTGTATTACTACACAAGTGTATTGAATTACGTTTTGTTCCAAAAGAATAAGAAAACCTACTTAATAAACTGAGAGACTGAACTAAAAGGTTTGATAATTATATATAACTTAATGCCACATCATATATATTTACATAATGTGTAGAATGCGTAGTTATTAACACACAATCAGGGAAAGATAACATAGATACTGCAAATATGCTTTTAACACTAATTAATTAATTTAATTCCATTTTAGTGGGTGCTGTTGTTCTTCATTAAATCAGGAAGTTTGTGTGTGTTTATGATTGATTGTGGAAGCAGAACAAAACAACAAAATGTTAACGACTGAGATAACAAAATATTATCAAAAAATCATGTTCAGGTGGTGTTAGCACTCAGTGGCATTTATGTGATTAGCAGACGTTGAAATTATCAGCTCTGCCCATAGCTTGAAAACTGGGCCCTGCCTTAAAGATCTTTCCCATTCAATTTAACGGCATGTTGCCCCCGTCCTCCTTAACTATTTTCCTTTGCCGTTCCGAGGCAGTGCATCACTTCTGCTTTCTCATTGGACAGGACACTACACAGTCCTAGCTGTACATGGGTGACCATTACTCCCCCCACCAACCCAACTCATGCCGCATCACTTAGCTCAGATTTAATTAACTCCAACCAGCCTTACTCCTGGAGTGATGGCTGCAGAGGACTGCCCATTGGGGGTTTCTGATCAAGAAGTGGACAGGAATACAAACTAGGACTTCAAGCTGAGGGAAAACAGAATCACAAGCGGGGTGATCGTGATGCTGTGACTTGTGAAATGCATAGAAAGCAATGGTAGGCTTGTGCTGTGCTGTGGGCTAAAGCGTTTGCCTCCACACCAACCCTTTATTCTACTAGTATCCCTAACCTCCCTCCCCTTAGCTCCCTCTCTGATTTTTCACTCCTGTGCTTAATTAGGCCCTAGAGTTAAACAATGCTCTCAGCTTCCAATGGTCTTACTTTACCAGCATGAGGAAAGAAAGAGGGAGAGTAAAAAGAGGCGGAAATTCATATTCAACTCACATAAAAAATATACAAAAAACTATGCTGACACACCATTATTCACCCCTGGCTCTGTAGCTCCACTCTTGGGTGGAAACCAGCTAAGACACAAACACCGGGGCTGATATTACATATAATATGTTCTATGTGGTTTGACAAAACGTGGTGGTCCAACGCTTTATTTAAAGGTATGCAAGAGTGACATCTCCATTTAAATCGACTCCATCCGTCTGTTCTGGCCTACGTTCTTCTTGGATACCAAGTGATCCATGAGGACTCCTCCACAACAGTGTCAGCAGCGCCTGACAAATGTGCTAGCCCCGCAAAATGCTTGTACAAGCACAAACATATCTGGACTATTTATCTTCCTGCTGGAAAATTTATCAGAATATGAAAGCATATCAACCGCATCCATTTTGTTTGGAATCAAATCTGACAATAACAGGCAGACATTGGGCAGATGATAGATGGCGAAATGTAGGAGAAAACAGAAAATAGCAATTTCACACTGAAATTATTTCATGTTTAATATCCGGTTGGTTTCCTTCCAGCTATTCACATTTCAGTTGTGAGGAAGCAATTCTGAAGTTTGATGTGCCTTGAAATAACTGGTCAGAGATACATCACTGACTCAAACTCAGTAAATTTGATATATTTTGCCCTGTGAATCATCTTTAGTTAGACCTTCGATTGATCAACAGGACTCTTCAGACATATAACAATTCTTCTTTTATGACAGAACACTTTAGCCTCACTCACACATGTACAGTGCTCTGGGTGTTTCCTCTGTTGTTAACAGTTGGTAAATAAGTGTTGTCTGACTATTTCTGTTTGTCCAATGCTGAAGTGACTTGTCCTGATCTGTTGCCCTGCTTGGATATGTGCCTGGTCTTTTTTGACCCTCAATAGATCTAAGGAAAACAACAAAAATGTATAAAAGTAGTGAGTAAAGTGAATGAGTAATCTGAATTGTCAATTAAGTACATGACATGTAATACAACATACATTTACTTAATATATCACACATTGAGGGTGTGTGAAGTTGCAGTACCTACAAGAATACACTTTGGAAAACACATTTCAAAGCACTTGCTTTCTTAAAAGTTAGATGCAAAGATTGATACCACTTTCATATCTATATAGTGGATATAACTCTAGAGCCAGATTCCAGTTCACTTAGTTAGAATAAAAATTGGAAACAGTCCTTTAGGGGTGCTGGAAGGCAGATTGTGTTACCTTTGGAGTGAGCCAGGATCACGGTTTCCCTGTTCCCACTCTTTGTGCTAGGCTAAGCTGACCAGCTGCTGGCTGTAGCTACAGGTTAACTTTTCATCCATGAAAGCAAGTACACTGAAAGTATACCCAAAATTTTAAATGATTTCTCAAAGGAATGGCATGTATTCCAGCTGAATTTGACATTTGTGCCTATCAGTTTTTTCGCTTGCACATTGTTCTACAAGAAAAACCTGTCGAGACACCACCTGTTCAAACATGTCCAGTTGTAATTTCCTTGGTTGCAGACAGAACTCAAATTAAATAATTACATGGTCAACTTGGCAAATGGAGCTTTCACAACATGGACAAAATTCATAATTGTGACCTTTTGTGACTGACTCATTTATTCAATCAATTTCAACTTCAACTATTCCCTCTGACTCCAGTAACGTTTGCAGGTAGCAATTACCTGACTTGATTAATATATTTCATTACTTCACAGTTCTGCACATTATGTAAAATCTCACCTTGGCACCAATTGTGGTACCTCCATTGCTCTTAACACAGAGCTGATTCCTGAATGACAAAAGTAACAGGATCCCTAACAGAGCTGTTCCAACATTTACTGTCACTGCATCACTGTACTGTACAGAGTCAATGGCACATTTTTCACTCTGTCTGCGCTCTGTGAGCAGCTTGAAGCCTTGCTGAGCACATTAATCCTCTGGGATGGGGCCCTTTAGAATCATTTATTCACAGTTGGGGGTAAAGCGCAGAGGAGTCAAAGGTCAGTACTTGGCCATTCATATCACCATAACCCTGGGGCTTTCCCATCAATGTACACTCTCCATCTGGGTGAGACACTACAAAGGTCGAGGCACACATTGTTGGGAGTGGTAGTTTCTGCAATTTTCTGGTTACTGGCATCTCAAGCAATGCCGACACAGTTGGATTAGCATATGCCATCTGGTGCATATTTTCATCCAAAGTTGCTTACAGTAACATGAGTGGACACACTAGCATTGGTGGTCATTTATGCAATTTAAGGGTTATACTAAAGCCTAATTTAATTTTTGCAAGATGTCATTATATACATAGCTATCAATATGTATTAAAAACAACAGGAGTGATAGATATAAATACACAGAAAAGATGGACCCACACATGTTCATTTGAAAATGACTAAATCATGTTCGTGAGTCATTTAAGCAAACATCAATAGCCTTCAGCAAAAAGCAGAAATTCCATAGGCATGCAATCATATTTCTTCTACGGGTCAAGCGCTGTAGTAAAAAATAACTCTAAGGCTAAACTCTCATTGGGTATTCATTGCCAGGAAGCTGCCTATTCATAAACAGGGAAACAATAACAGTGTGACACAGTAGCTGAATATTTAAATAGCCCAAAGAACAATTCACATGATTTCACATAATTACCATCCATGGATGTCTATTCAACACAGATGCAAATGACTGCTCGTGGCACGGCATGAGGGAGGAATTAAAGTTTTTCTTTATAAAGACTTGATTTTAATTGACATAAATCCATTTTGTATAACTGTGGTCTAATGAGTGCATTCTGCATCTTTTTTCCCACAACTGTTTGTAGAGTTTGTAAAGTTAATGATTGAATGTTCTTCAAATTATTTATAGTCACAAAAAATATAATTTTAACTGATGGCAGGTCATGCTGTTACTAAGCCAACCACTGCAAACTGATCCAAAGTTTCATCTCTGTAAAACTACTTTTGGGTCCTGATGGAGAGACTGATGGGGGAAAGAAAGGTTGGCACTATGCTTTGAGGACCTAGTTAGGCTCCCTGCCATTCTGTGGTTTCTAATGTAAAGAACTTTCATTGGAAGTTGAGATGAACTCCACAGCGCTCCTGTCAAAAGCAACATCAGTGGTGTTGCTTTCGGGACTTTCTTTTCACCCAGCTTTGTGGTGCATCATCACATTGGCAGTTCTGTTTCCATCCATCTTTGGCACTGTTTGTGCTTTCATTATAACAACTCATCTTCATGTACTCAGTAAATTGCCATTCCTGGTTGCCAATGGGGCCATAAAGCAGAAGCAATGATGGAAATAGACAATGATAACTATGGTTAGGATCCTATCTTGGTCCACAGTGTTGTGCACTGAGGCATATAAAAGGATATGTTACTTCCTTAAAGCAATTCTGACTGAAACTGTGATTCAAAATGAGTGAATGAATCTTATGGGGATGGGTTCAAAACCATTCTCAATGAATGCACATAATTACAGAGCAATTTGTGGAATGTTTTTACTAACATTGTTTTTAAAGTTTCTTTAGTGAATTTTTGCTTTAGTCAAGGGATAAAACAAGCCAATGAAAAGGAGAAACTATTTACCTGTGGTGGATTTGCACTGCAGTTGACTAACTGAAAGGGACATTCATTCATTCATTATCCTAAACCGCTTATCCGCATTCGGGTCGTGGGGGGCTGGAGCCGATCCCAGCTGACATTGGGCAAGAGTCGGGGTACACCCTGGACAGGTCGACGATTGCAGGGCTGACACATTGAGACAGACAATCACGCTCTCATTCACACCTACGGGCAATTTACCAATTAAACCTAAGTGCATGTTTTTGGACTGTGGGAGGAAGCCGGGGTACCCGGTGAGAACCCACGTTGACACGGGGAGAACCTGAAAGGGACAGTTCATCCATTAATTTAGATTGTTTTAATGTAAGTTGCCAAGTGTTGGAAATGTCGGCTGTAGAGATGTCTGCCTTGTCTCGAATATAATGGAACTGTGTGGACTTAGCTTGTAGTGCTCAAAGAGCCATAAAAAATACATTTAAGAAACTCAACTGCAATGCCTCTTTCCAGAAACCATAACTAGGTTACTCAGGATGATCATTGTCAGACAACAAGGTCTGTTCTTTGACCTGAAATGTCCCTTTAACCCATCAGGACACCCAAGTTCCAGCACAACATGGCTTATGAAATCAGAAAAAGACCTGAGAAAAGCCACAGGGTCCTTTCCCCACATACATTACCACGTGGGAGGCTTCTTGAGGAAGTCAAGGCTTTAACACCAGGTCATTTCACCAAACATCAGGGGAAAAGAAATACGAAATATAGCAAACTATTTTTACCCTTGGCTTCAGCAGAGATATAGTTAGAGTGGAGGAATGAACTACAGGACAGTTGAAAGGTCTTTGTATAATGTTATATAAAATAAAATGGAACTATGGCAGCTGACCATGTAAAAAAAACAACATACATTTAAAGTTCTTAAAGGGGCTGAATAGTTAAAGTGGTTGTGGTTCTTAAGTGCCATGATGAGCCCTATATTCCTAATGTCTGACCCTGAGATAAAACATGAAAAGGTCTCTCTGGAGGTGTAATGCACTTGAATTGTGCCCTCAAGTTTAGAACTAATGCTTTATAGAACACTCCATCACATCCTCGTAGAGGTCAGACCTCTGGAGAATGCAGACTCTCTCTGAAAAGTTTTTTTCCAGGTGTAAATGCAGCCACATCTCTGTCATTGCATTACACCTCAGGCATCATCCTCACTCCATCTGAGTGCAGTAGAAACCTTAAGTGCCAGAGGACTATTTGGAAACCTTAAAAGCATCCATGTTTGCCTTTGTCTCCATGTCACTTGCTTTCCCTTTTTATATAATCATAGAAACTTCATCCCTGTTCTCAAAGGAAAAACAAAACAAATGTGAAAAAGAGGAATTGTTTTAACTCTATCCGAATTGCCTGCACAAATGCTTCAGTTGGGTAAGAGACTTTTGGTATCATAAAGATTCAAAGGCTGATATTTCTAACACAGTTATTACCACAGTGCAACTGAAAGGGGGGTGTGGGTAAGCAAAGATGAATGTACTCATTCAGCACTCCACCCCACCATTCAATCCAGTGGAAGTGTCCTCGTATGTGTAGCTGCTCTTGAAGGGTATGCTTGTCTGAGTTCTGAGGCTACGCACTGAAGGAACAGGCAGCCAGCAGACAATCACAGAGGAGCTGAGTGCGTCCATTAAGGCTGTCAGTTAGCAAAGGCCTTGATTAATTGCACACTGCATAGTGGAAAAATTAAGGCAGCCCCCCCCCCCCCCCCAATAATTAGGTAAGAATAGATTGCCAGTGAGGGCAGAGTGAATACTGGTAGCCCAACCTCACTAAGTCTGTCCTACATGGCAATGATCACGTATGTGTATGTGTTGATTATATTTGCATGCATGACTGTAGCTTGTATGAGTGACTGGGAAAATAATGATGGTACCGATGGTGAATACATTTACGTCTGCCCTCTATGGCTCTTTCTTGTAAGCTTGTTTGTGCACAGTGTAAAGTATGTGCATGGAATGTGTATGACTTTCTGTGGTAGACTTTGATTGCTTATGCATGTGAGCATGTGTGCGTTTTGCTACAGTACATATGGAAAGAGCAATGCAAATATAGCAGTACATCACAGGTGACAGGTTTTCACATGCAGCCCTGCAGCCAACACCGCCATGTGCTGGGTCTTCAAACAGCTGCTTTTTGTGTGTAACATCACGGCAGCTGTGTGGTTACACCTGTCCTTTTAAATGTGAATGTTATGATCTGATCATGCCTGGATGCATAAATGACAGGTCTAATTGCTGCCGGAGAGGATTTTAAATCCAATGAGCCAAGCCATGTTATGAATTCCACTAACACTGGACTCTTGGGAAAGGTGAACACAATTTAAACACAATCTAGACATTCTTGTTGCTGCATCAGCAAAACCATACCCCACGGTCAGTCCCAACTCTCTGCAACAATTCCCCAGCGGTAACACAAGCTATGGCCTTAATCTCAGACCCACACTCTTCACTCTCAAACCTGTGGGTCCTTTAACCAATCCACTGATAGGGTTCACAATAACTCTTTATGCCTAAAGCCTTAAACTAACACTCTACATGACACGTTTCTGCTTCACTCTCAGTCCCCCATCTTCAGCCCATGTGACAGAACTAATGTGCTTCAGTTTTAATCAATGCAGCTGTGCTCTACACTGGCCTTAAAAACACTCACGCTTCGCTCGCATGTACGCAGGCTACTCCAATCCAATTCACATTTGTAGGCGTAGAGTCTACATTATAATGACGTACATGTTCAAGTACATGCATTTGTGTATTGGGCTGTGAGCAACACACACACACACACACACACACACACACACATACACACACATATATATATATATATATATATATATATATATATTCCCTTTGCTCAGTCCTTCCGTGACATTCTGCTTGTGTGGCTTGACTAACAGTAAACATGCATCTCATTATGCCCTATGGGCCCATTTTGTATATGACTGTTTAACGGCAGAGTATGTGGTTATAAAAATATACAACATGATGGAAAACAAGGTTGAGTACTGTACAGATACACATCCGGCACGCATTGATATGAGTACACCAGGACTGCTGTGGTAAACAGACAGAAGGTCTACAGTGTAAGGAATGGTCAGTGGCCTTTACATATTGTTCAACAGTGAAATAGCCCCAAGGAAGATGAGTTCTTTTATGTGTTGATCCTGCAGAGCAGGACACTGAGTCTTCTCAGTTGGTAGGGGCTTAATCTTCTTACAGGCTGTGTGGAATCCATTAAAATGGCTTCTCCTGTTTCTAACAGGTCCTTTCTTAAAATTTAACCACTGTAACCACAGGTGGGTTATGTCTCTGTGTTAGAGCAATAAAAAAGACGAAAAACCAAAGGCGACCCAGAACAAATATGTGCATAAAAACAACAAGTGTATCTTGTTCTGGAAAATAATGGGAAACAAGGGCAATGGTGTTCTGTAACTTCACTATGTTGTTTCTGATCAAACAAACACCCTTAAAGTCTACTTTACTGTTACCTTCTTTTTTTATTTTTATAATTGGACTACCTGTCCACAGTTTTAAGTGACTGAATCTTAAACAATAAAGAAACAGGTAAAGTATTGTCACTCTAGTTCTATAAAAATGGATGTGCCACTGGTTGATCCAACTTATGGGTTCGTCAAAGGCTTTGGTGACCCCATTTCACACACTCTAGAATTAAGGTTACAGGAACCTTTTGACACGGGCATCAGATGACAGTTGGTCCTTGGTGGGGGACCGGTAAAGCTCCCTTGACCCACCGATTTGATCCACACTGGCAAGTCCAACCTCACTTTCAACTAGAGTGGTATCATGGAGGTAGAGGACTCTTCTGTCGCACAGAGAGATGACAAAGTCTAATTATCATCGCTCAACAGCTAGTCTTAGTTCAGTGGTTGTATAGATATAGGGGCAAAGGGGCAGAGTTTGACCATCACCACTGCCCTTCACTGTCCTCTTTCATAAAAGATTCCATAGAGGAAATTCTTTGAAAATACTCTGCCCTGACATGGCTCAGTGGTGATCAGACTGGGGCAAAGTCTGACAGAGTCCTGGGACAAAGGCACTTGACATAGTTGTCTGTTTGGATGAAGTGCTCAGGAAAAATGGATCTTACTATTGGACGTAAGTGTTGTAGAGCTAATTCTGATTAACTACTTGTTCCCACTTTTTTAGAGTGAAAACAAAAAAGCAAAGATGAGAGGTCTTGCCTTGGTGCATTAAAGGGCAATGCCGGTTAATTTTTCCAAACCTTAAATGCACAATTAAGTATTTTTATCTTAATCTTTAAAGCAAAGACCTTAAATTGTGTGAAAAATGAGCTGTAAAGATGTGTATGTGGTGTGAAAGAGCCTGGACTTGATTTCAAGCAAGTCCACTAATCTTGCCTTCTTGTTTTCTCACAGTGAAGACACTGCACTCAAAATCAAATATGATTGGGTGTATGAGCCTGGGTCTGAATCTTTCACTTCAAAAGGCACATAATACTTTGATGGGCTCATTTCTAACGCCTGAAACATGCCTCTCCAGGCAGCACGTAGGTGAACATGTAAAGGAATTTGAGAGGTGTTTCTATGGATATTTAACTTATACTTGTTCAGATTTTGAGTATAAGGTCTACGGTTTTTGTCAATTTCAAACCCACCTCTTGACAGGGGTTGGATCAACCAATCAAGTCTTCAAGAGTTGTTGAGAATTGGGAGGTGAGTGCACCGTACATGATGGGGCTCTTGTTAAATTACATGTGTTTGGTATGTTCTTGTTTGGATACAGAAAAGGTAAAAAGGTTTGGCCCACAGCAAGGACAACACAAATGACGATTGTTTGCAACACAGTGGGGGAGAGAGGCCTGGCTTTGTATGAAATATTAAGTCCAGTTACAACCCTTAAAAACCACACTGATATAAATCAAATCTGCTACACGTCATGGGTTATTGAATTGGGATTGTCTGTGTCACTCTTCCATGTCTCTTTTACTTTCTCATAAAACAACAAGCTATTTGCTACACAGCCAGAGTGTAAACATCTTTGTCAACAGATCTCAGCAGGTGTCTTTCAAACACTGATCAAATGGTTTTCAAGATGTGGATTCCCTAGGAAGTATACATTGTTTTCTGTTATCCAATTTGAGCAGTGGGCGTAATACACCTCAGCATAAAATTGGAATTATCAATGTCAACAGGAAAAAATAAGGAATCTCATATTGTGTGATAGATGCAGCGTTTGAAGGAGAGTGGGCTGAAAGTGATGTAGTGTGACAAAACAAATACAGAAGATATGCCACAAGGGAGCACTATAATAAAATAACGCTAAGAAGAAGGGGAGAATATGGTTTAGCCTGGGCATGCCACAGTAAGATGGCTGTGTGTGTGTGTGTGTGTGTGTGTGAGTGTTTTTGTGCTTCCATGGGTGAGCCGAATGTGTGCACTTGTGTGTGTTGTGCGCTGCTTACTGGGCCTGAACCAACGGAGATGCAGCCTGGATTCCTGTTGCTCGATCAAAGTCCCTGGAGTAATCTCTCATAAGAACAGAGCACGGACAGGCAGGAGGATGCCCATTTCATTCTGGAGTGTATTAAATCCCTACACTCACAAACCAGTATACCTCAGCGTGGCAATGTAATTTTGGAGGGGATGCGGATACAACGAGTGGAGAACAAGAAAAAAAAAAGAAGTATTCATAAGGCGCGTGTTGACACTAAACCAAGATTGGAATGAAGAATAAAGGATGGCAACACACCTCAGTGATTGGCCAGTGAAGGAACTCCCCTGTGTCCGAGTAGATATGTCTCTCCTTCTCATCATGGCGGGGCAATTTTGTCCCGGTTATAGCTCCTCCATCTTCTCCCCAGCTATTCCTTATTTCAGCATTTCAATTTCCTCCCTTGTGCAAGCGCTGAGTGCTAACCTACTTCAGACTTTCTGTCTGACGAGACAGAGAAGCTGAAAAGACGAAGAGGGAGCAGAGAGGACGAACCGCCGGGCTTTCAGTTCAGTCCTGCTTCCGGTTTCCCCAAGGCGTGGGAATGCAGATTCAAAGAGAAAAAAATGCCAGAAAATGATGTTGTGGTAAAGATCCCTGCCTCATGAACTCCATATACCCATGTTGGCAGAGGACTACTTACTTAGAGAACTTCCTGTCAAGTGTCTCTTCCATTTTAAGGCATTCTCAGCAACATCTGAAACTAGGTAAAATAAAACAATTAGGTGAGTAACCACATAAATCTATATTTAGTAGAAATCACCAGTATATTCCAACTAGACAGTGAGGTATGTTGTAAAACGGCACCTATTATCAAACGTGCTGCTGCAATGATTCCCACCGAATATGAATTGTCATTAATCATTCATTCCTTGTCCATATGTCACTTTAATTGCCCCCAAAAGATAAGGGACTCCAACCCCCTTTTGCACATCATCAAATCAATTAAACCAATCTGCTGTCGGTGTAATTGAGCATGTTGACATCTACAATCTACCTTTGCTGTCATCTGCGACTGCACAGTGGTGTCATCAGATAATACCAGTCAAGGAGGAAATATCCCTCCTGAAGGCTCCAAGCAGGAGGAAACTTTTCCTTTCTCTGTGTCTTTGTAGCCCAAAGTGTTAGTGTGCGCATTAATCATTTTCATTTTCATTCATCTCCCTTTTTACAATCTGCTTGTCACTGTCGCTATAATCCCTGCCTTCCCACCATTCTTGGCTTCATCTTTCATAGTTCTCATTTTCAGCACTCCAGTCTTCACTATATTTGCATCATTCCCTCTCCATTTCCATTTTTCTCTGACTGTTTGCAATGCATCATATCCTCCTTTACCTCGTCATTTTCACCCGCCCAATACATCCTCTTCCACTTTGACACCCAGGAAAATCTCTTTTTCCCCGTTGCTCGATGGCAATGAAACATTTATCCACTTCTGAGACGTCTACCCCCTGAGGTCCCCCTGAAATTGTCCTTCAAAGGCTTCTGCCCAAGCTCTTTGTACTGACTTATGTGTCTCCAAGATGACGACAAGTAACTTAATGGAGGCAAATTTGAAAACAAAGATACAATCTAAAGCTAATCTGACTGTGTAATACCAGTGAGGACTGAACCCCTGGCTGTTTGTGCTACATATTAAGATATGCAGGGCTGAATTCAATAAAAATGCTAACTATTTCTGCTAAACTGTCTCAACTTTCTTTTAACTTGCAGGGACTACTGAGAGTTTTAAAACGTAATATATCAGGGCGATACGTCTTCATTTAAGTTGCAGACACCACTGAATCACTGTGCTAACTAAACCACTTGTGAAATGTCATTTATCAGCAGGATGCCACATCTAAAGTCAAAATACAGGTATTCACGATATAACTAACGTATCTTCACTAAGCTTAGTCCTCGTGGCTGTGTGGGCAGTCTTTTGTAATAGTAGCACAAAGCAAGGCGTCAGCCAGCACCTCGCATTGTGGACTGAACTCCCTTTGGATCCAACCCCTAGTTTCCATCACTTCATAAGTGTGATACATGAGACAGGAGGAAGTAAGATGGAGGCCACTTCTCCGCATTCACAAACCCATTTGGGACCCTGAATGTCCTCATACCTGCTGCCACAGCCTCCAAGTGGTGCCCGAAGTGATGTGAAGGTACTCTCCCCCTTTTTCTGAAAGTGGGACATTGCTTCTCCCCAGAGAATGTAAGCTCCCAGCAAGTGCCTGCTTCTTTTCCTGAGCTGTGGCGTCTCTCAAAGTCTGCCCGACATTTAAAGGATTTGGGCCTTCGACTATCAAAGGGTGGCATAGCTGGGACTGTGGGAGAGCCGTGGCTTCAGCCCTGAGTTTGATCTAGCCTGGGGCAGTACGGGTCAGCCTCCCAGATTAGGTCTGCTTTGGGGAGACATTGCTTGAGATAAATCGCCGAAATTCAGGTATAGCAAATAAGTCCTTCAAGCAGTTTCTTGGCCTAGATAGACAGCTATGGGGCAAGGGTCTGAATTCATTACCAACTAACAGATGCTTTCCGCTCGCATTATGCTCACTGTGGGTGTAAGCACCGATGTCGAAATTGTAAACTTGATCTCCTTCCCTTATTTCTGTCTTAAGCTCACAATTTCAAAATGATTGCATTTCATGTAGGATACAAGCAATTTGAATGGTTTTTATTCAGTTGAGTACAATATGTGCTGTCCATTTCTCAAGAATATTTAATAACAAGCAATTCATAATCAATAAAAAAAATACTCCTGTGTTTCTCTGAATGATCAATAGGTACTGAATGAGGGGAAACAAAAAAGAAAAGGCACAATGGTTATGTCATCTATCCTTGAAAAGCCTGGTCTCAACCCTGGCTTACAGAACAACATGAGAACAACTCCAACATCCACCTTTTCTCTCTAGAACACACTGGAAAATGCTGCAGCTCTCCAAATCAAAACTGAGTGGAATCCTAATGACCTCTCTGAGCTGTAGTCTGAATCCCACTGAAACTACACTACAAGTGAGTCATTCTCTCTCCTGAAACTCAGATCTTCTCACCAGCCTCCTCCTTTAGGAATCCATCTTTTTTCCACATCATCAAACAAATTCATATAACATTAAACTGAGCCAGTGCATGGCTGCGTTGGATTTTTAATGCAAATTGACGAGAAGATCATCTTTGTATAATTCATCTTCTCTGAATGCCAAGATGGTAAAATAACTACTATTGACACAATTAAAACCATATAGAAGCATTATTTTAATGCACATCCCTGTCCATTAATTGGGTATTAATTAACCTATTCATAGAAACAAAAAAATGTAACACTGCACCAGAGTTGTTAGAGATCTAAAGACTGAATGTGGCTGCACTTGGAACAAATACAACAGTCTCCATGGCAACAGAAGAGCAAGTTGTTCTTTCTATCCTGCCAGACAGCAGCGAGCCAAGAAGAAGCACGAAGGATAAAGTTCTTTCATTAGGGTTTAACACAAAGGCCATTGACATTTAACGCACAGCCCGTGCCCATGACCACACACTGTTAGTGTAGAGGGAAAATGGCTTAATGACTGTCACTCTTACAGTACAAGAACAAACACAGGAATATAATGGTAAGGAGCAGAGCCTGACAGATTTATCAGTTGACAGATATTATCGGCCGATATTGGCCTATTAAAGGATTATTGGTATTGGTGTATATGCTGTCCGATATGTGCCGTGATGAAAACTTTTTTTTTTACAACATATAATGCAGAAAATGTAGCTTGGCGTGATTTAGAAATGACGTTGGCTATTAATTAGTATTTTCTTTTTTTAATAGTCAGCAATTGACTGTTCAAAACTGAACAGTAATTATATTTATTAAGCAATTTATTTTATTCTTATTTACTCTTTACTTTCTCAGTTATCATTTTTAGAATTCTCTGAAAACGTAATACATTGTTTGTATAATGTTTAATAATGTATTATGTCACAAAGGTCCATTTTCATTCAAGCATCATTTCATTTTTTTTTTTTCCGGGTTGGTCAAAACCTAAGTTTATTTCGTACTTACAAGATACTAAACTTTGAGACTTAATTAGGCTGTTTTGAGGGAAGTGCTTGATGCACGATACAAAGGGAAGTGAAAGGTCAGCAAAATCCATGAACAAAATGTTTTCTCTTATTAGTAATGGGACTGTGCATAGGTGCCGACTTGGGTTAAACAGTGTAAGGTCTGATGTAATCATATTGTGAAGAGACTGCGTGTTCCACATGGCTACTTAATATTCACGTCGGGTGTCTGCAGTCAGCGTAAACCTACCTAATGTGTATATGATGCACCTGTATGCAAGAATGAGATAAACACTGCCTACTGTATGTACGCGAGCGTAAAATTACGCACGGAGCTGGGAACTGGCTGTGAGCGGCTCACTTCACTACATGCAGTGTAGCGAAGTTTAATTGCACTTATAGACTATAACGTCACCAGATAAACTGTAACTTTTTGGCCAACAATGCTGAAAAAAATTCACCTTGTCTTTCAGGGCTTCTGTAGTTATCGGTTAATTTTTCCCCTCTAAAATCAGTATCGCCATTGGTCTCAAAAATACGATATCATTCAGACTCTAGTAAGGAGAGACCATTTCTATCAATACAAAAAAATAAAAAATAAAAGCAATGGGTAGTTATGGCACCTTTTTTTTTGTTTGAAAATCAATATTTCACAAGAACCGTTTTTTTGTTCTTTGACTGTATTAGCAGCTTAACCAAAAGTTATTTCTTTTGAAATAGGAAAAAGTTTTCAATAGAAAGAGGTATCTCAAGGAGTAGAGGTGTCCTTAAAGTTTTCCTGTCAAATTTCTGTGCTGTGCAGAACTGCTTGCTCTTTGCCCAAGAGCAATTTGGATGAAATGGAGTGGATGAATACATAGGTACACACTGCAGCATAAATAATAAGAAAACAAAAAACACTTACCTACATCAAGGGCAGCAGAAGAGAACAAAATGAGAGAGAATAATATGAAGGCCTCCGGGAAAATATTAAAAACACAACAAATATATATTATTGTCACTTTTAGACAACAAAGTCTACACTATTCTTACTTGTTAATTTAAGCTTACAAAAAAAACACAGGGAAAAAACAACAAGAATGACAACAGCATGTCCACATTATTATTATAGCTCACACCCAATCAAAAAGTATAAAATAATAAAATGAGCATCAAGATTTTGTTATTGGTGCCACTTTCAGCACAATTAACAGATGCCTTTCTTGTTAATAAATAACCATTCTTATGGGAGTTGAATGCAAATTGGATATTGTTAATGTACTGCTGATGACCACATCCCTTTGAAGATGGACACATAAAGAATATCTCAAGGAATTACATTTCAAGATTAAAACTCGACATGACGCAATGATTTTAAGGCTTCCTATTGTATGACAGTGGAGAATCAGTTGTGCTCTCCTCAAAAAGCAGGGAGCGTATACATCATGTGGATTTACTCTTAACCATTAAAAATATAGATGCTGGGGATCACATTTCACAGCATGATAGGATCCCTGAGCCCAGCCGTCCCAGCCGGGCAAGCCAGCTACCAACGGGAGAGGAAAGTGAGTGGATAGGGTGAAAAATGACATCCGCATAGCTGTTCTTACCCATACATCATTCAGAGGGCAGGTTTTCGATGGAGTGTGAAAAGTGGGAATGGAGACATTGGGTGAAGGCGGTGTGAAGGTGTGAAGGTGTGTATGTGGGTTGGTGGATTGGCGAGGTTCTGCACTGTGCCTCCTGTGAAGAGCTGAGACCTTGCACGAGCCACTGCTGATATTCATTCTATCGGGATGAGACTCGATTACTATTCATTATTGGCGGTATTGAATTTTCTTAGCTACTTTGCCTAGGACCCAGAGCCAGGCAGCCTGGCACAGAACATTACCTTCAAAGGTCATAAAGATAAGCCTGAGTAATTATTTTGTGGGTCTATGGGTGATAAGCACCTTGCATGTGACTCAAGAAGCAAATTCAATCAAACCAATCATAGACAATAATACAACAATAACAACAATTATACAGCAGAGGTATTTTGTATACGTAGGATGTGGCAGCAGTCATTAATTGTATGCAGGTCCTGCATCTTAATAAGGATGAACAGTACTGGGGCTAATTGAATAAGCATCCACATAACAAACAAATAATATAAATAATTTGGAGAAAAACCAACAGTCCCTTGGTGCTACCTCTCATCATTGCATTTATCCATTCACCTCACAAGGCCCTGGGCTATTTGCAATTTTTTTTTGCATTTATATAGTTATTTATTTCAATTCAATTCACATCACACCCCTTAGACTCCAGTCTATGATCATTATCAAAAATATATTTTCCCTCTAAATGACTGAATTTCAATTCGATATCAAATCATTTCCCCCCTGATGTGGAATACTTTACATGTCTTCTACATTTAAAAAGGCAGTAAAACGCGACATGCTACTCAGAGAGGCAGTACACAATTCATTATTGCACTATGAAGAAGGCAATAATCATGAAATGATAGCAAGCCATTTGCCCGCTTCTATCACTTGCCAAAAACATACAAAAAACAGTACATGTTATGTTGTTGAGAGTCAAAGCAAAATGATTTAGCTTGCATTGAGTGTGTGATCAGAAAATACGAGTAGGCTGCAGTTATTTCCAGCTATACAGCACTAACTCTGAGGAATCGCCTTCCATAAAAAGCCTCCTGTGGTCTGAGAGAGAACACGACAGAGCGTTAATTACCCAGGCAACACTAGAGAACAAGGTAAAAGGCGTGTTAATGAAATACTAATAAGGTTCCAATTTGAGTCCTTTGGCTTTGCCATCCTCTAAAGTGATCTCAAGGACTTCAGTTCCTTCCTTAGCTAGTCTCTGTTATTGCTAATTACCATTGCTCACATGACAGAGGGGAGTTTAGAAACCATTATTTCCAGGGAATGAATCCTTTGTGTGTTGTCCTTTGATGGAGGACACCCAGGCCGGTTTACTGGATGTCAGAATTGAGGGACAGGGAGAAACGCTAAAACCCCTAAAACTCCTAAAGAGAGAATGAGTTCACAGCCTTCCAGACATTTCGCCTCCTCCATGCTGTCATTTAACAGTTGGAGAACAACCTAGTTTGGGTTCTCAGGAGGGATAATGTTTATGGTAGTCTTAGTAATGTTCTAATTTAGCTACTTTGGACAGCTGCCGTATGTAGTTAGAAAGTTAAGTAACCACATGTCCATTTCCCTTACAACTAAAGAAAATACTGGGGTTGAGTTAGTGTTCTTGGGTCTTCAGAGTTGTCAGGTAAGTGTAAATCTAAGGTTAGGATCTTCAAGAAATGTAATGGAATTTCCACTATGGGCATCCTGCAGGACCAAACAGCCATTTCACAAGACTGCGCACCGCACTGAACCCCATACTGATAACATAAGTCAAAAGGAAACTCTTCAAGTGTTGGCGAGCAGCAAGTAGAGGAAAAGCAGACAGGGATGGGAGATATTCTCAAAGACATTTGAAGATACAGCAATTTCTCTGAGGCAATCATTTGATGCTCTCATTCCGTGATGGCTGAGTGTCACTACTTTTGCGCTCCCATCACTCAAGTGCATCCAGCACTCCAAGAAATTGATTGTTGGAGGATAGGGCTGGAACAGTGCACACATACAAAAGTACACATCTAGGCGGGAATAAAACTGTTTCTTTCAGCACTCAAAGCAGTCCATGCAATTCTGTCTGAAAATGGTTTCTTATAGATGATTTTGGTTTTAGCTCAACACTCAATAGAGTAAGTCTATATTACCATTACTGGCTGAAGCTGAAATGAATGACCAGTGACTACATGTCCCACTGAAGACAGAAAAAACAGAATAATTGAGATAAAAACAGTTACGACGATGAAGAAAGGTCAAATGCTCAACCAGTCATTATTGAATTTGAGTACGTCTAGCAAGTTTCTTTTCATTTTTGGCTTTAAATAGTTATTTTTTATTTCTAAACTGAAAGCATATATCATCTTTCTTTAGACCGATTACGATATTGATTTTTTATTTGTATTCTCAAGACTGGCTGACACCTAACTGCTGTCATAGTATCTGCTCATATTACCCAGGAGCTGAGGTCTGTGAATCCCTTGACGACTCCATCATATCAAGTATTGGAACAGAGTAGTTTGTTATTATTATTATTATTATTATAAGGGATTATTTGCCTCCTCTGAGAAAGTGCCCTGCCCACCATAGGTTGTCCAGATCTCACATGAAACACTGAAAGCATCGCTAGGTATCAACATGACTGAAGGTCAGGTTTAATCTAAATAAACATCTTTCAATCATAACTATAGTCCATTCACAAAAATGCTTTGCTTTAAATGGAAACATTTCATGAAAGCACCACATGAAAGAAGTATTTGCAAAAATGCAAACAACAATGTACAACAGTAGAAGCTCTAACAACTGCTGAATGTCAAGATCAATGCCAGTAGGTCATAATATTAGAATATCTAGATTTTCCGACTAAAACAGAGGACTAAACCCTAAGACTTTATAGCACTATGCATCACTCTAAAGGAAATATGTACAGAAAGAACAGAAAAGACCTCTTTCTTCAGTGCATTCTGAAGTGTCTGTTTGCGGACTCAGTGGTGTTTGTTGATATTGCTTGTGTTTGTGAATAAAATTAAAAGCTCAGTGTCTCCATATAATTGCATCCTAAGTGGTAGACAGGTGTTTCATTTAGTCTACATGCTACTTTTTACAGTGTACTAAAATCTTCCCTTTTTTTGCAGATAAAAAACCTTTTGCTCGTCCTCAGTACTTTGTCTTGAAGTAATGTTGTGATCTGAGATATCTGATGATTTAGGACACTCAAAAGGCTTTTATTAAAAGCCCAGTAAACCTATCCTTCTATGTCTCCTTCTTTCTTCCCTCCTCTACATCCAGCTTGAGTACAACTCTCAGGCAGTCACTAAGACTGTGTTTGTCGTGCTCGCACAGCAGTGGTCGATAATAACAATGATGATAATGGGAATCTGGCCAGTCTTACATTACCCGCAGCTGATGTTATTATCATTTGACATTTTTTAAATGGCGCTACCAGTACAGCTGTCTGTGGTATCATTAGAAATTTACAGCACTGAGCATTGTGTTGGATGCCTTTATCATACTCCTGTATTTTTCTAAGTTACAAAAAAATCCTAACAAATGGCTCCATATAGCCAAGTCTAGTTTGGTACACTTTTGGTGTTTTATTTACCTAATTGTTTGACTGCAGCACACACAAATTTCATCCATCAAATTAATGTCGAGCTGAGGCTCTTCCTTGCCTAATTAGACAGACTAAATAATCATCTCTAATTGATGTAAAGAACAGATACTAACATCCAAGTTTTGAGTGAGAAATACAGTCGACACCAGTACAAAATTAGTAATCAATTAATGCTGACTTTTGATGCTTTGTTTGCATTTTTAGTGGCCAAGAGTTAATAAAAACTTCCTATCTTTGAATAAAAGATTTACATTACTGTCAAACAATTCCTATCGAACAACTGTTTTTTCTGACTATGTTGCATGCAGAAACCATCTTACATAAAAAAATTATGTCATTGTTAAAGTCATAACCTGACATACTATGAACGGACTATGGATCATAGTCACAGTAAAAGCTGGGCGATCAGCCCAAAATCTTCTATCCAGAAAAGGGCATTTTATATATCAATGACAATATAAGTCAAGATAATGCATGTTTTCTGGTAATTTAATAAACTTAAAGTCTATTTCATACAACCACATGATAAAGCCTACTTGTGAACTCTATGCTTTGCTCCAATTTCACTCGTGCCAGGATCAGAACATAGAGGATTGTACAAGTGATATTAATAAAGTTGTAATGTATTCTAGATGCTGGTTTTTCCAACACTGATAGAAACGGTATATAAAAATACATATGATATACATATTTATATATTTATATATATATATATATATATATATATATAGTATATACATTATTTATATTGCCCAGCCTTTGCTACATTCAATGTGGAGCATGTAATGTAATATGTCTAAAAAGTATCAAGAGATCTTTTTATAAGCTTAGTTAGAATATAGTTGGCATGAAGTTAGATCATCATTTAGATGGCAGTAGGTATGCCCATTTCATGCATTGTGAAATGAAATTGGTTAGTTTTGAAAAAGTACTTAAATTGGCTCGGAAATGATGCTTGTGATGTGTTAAACTACTTTTGTAATGAAACTGTTTTTCCCCCCCTGTGCAGGACACTGGCCAGAATAGAGGTTGTAAAACTCGCCAGACAAAGTCAAATAAAGCACCTCTCTTTCCCGAACAGCTTACACAAGGCCTTTTAGTCCAGTGACACGGTATCTTTATCGTGCTTGCTTTCTCTTCTTAAATCATTGCTGAACCATTGGACATTTAAGACAAGCCTCTGTTTTTGTTTTGAGGAATGGCAATGAACAGGGAAAGCATTGTGGATTATTGAAGTGATGCTCCCTAAATTGTTTGTCAAGCCAGAGGGTGTTTCGTTGGTTTGCTCTCTAAAGCTTTTCCCTTGTGCTCTCTCAGCATGATATCTACACAGCACTTTGGAATTGGACTCACTGGATTTAAACATCTGCAAAATCTCCTTCAGGCTAGAGTGGAGGAAGGGTCCTCTCTACATGCATGTACAGTCATAAACATGAGGCTGTTTGACCATACCACTGAAACAGACACTCAAAAGAAGGTATATGTTGTTATCTGCTGGCTCGGCTATAAAATTCCACACCATATTTGTGCTATAGGCTACATCTTGTGTGCAGTCTTATCTTGCAAACGCATTTTAACTCCGAGAGCTCTTTAGAAATTGCATGAGAACGGCTGCAGCATCCTAAATGTAGCATCTATGTTTTTTTCCCCTTTTTCCTAGAGAGCTGGGAAGGAAGAGATGGGCATCCGCCTAGTTTGCATTCTGCACAGGCTGGACGATTCAGGGGCTGTCAGGCAGGAGCTCTCTTCATCTGAGGTGCCTTTGAGAGCTCGGGAGAAAGAGATGCATGTGAGGAGTTCTGAAGGAGGGTGAACTTCACACTCGCCTAATCTCTACTCTGGATCTGTCTGTCGTTCAGCGGAAGCACCAGCTAGCGGACCTGGCACTAATTCAATCACTGATTCTTGATTGGCAGGGGAGTGCGCTGTAGCCCTGGGGAAGGGAAAAAAAGTCCCTTTTGTCCTTAAAGAAAGATAGAGGGGAGAAAGGCTGTCTCCCTTTAGACTGAACCAGACCAGTGAGTGCCATCTGTTGGAGCCAGAACTCAAAAGATCAAATAACGCTAAAGGAAAAGCAAGACTGCAATACTTGCCAAAGTTTTAAGAATGAAAAAGAATTTACATAAAACTAAACTAACCGCTCTGCCCTCTAAATACAACTACAGTCTTTATACGTCTTTATCTCTAGAGTGTCCTCCATCTTTATTGAATGATATAAATGTGAAGCTTTATTTTGCAAGTTTTCCCAATTTAATCATGAAAAACCAACCTGACCTCTCAATATTATGTTGATGCAAAACTAAATTGCTTTGTCTAATATGTTTTGAGGGACTCTTGATTGTTGGCTGGAGTCAAGG
Source organism: Centropristis striata (assembly GCF_030273125.1). Taxonomy (NCBI): domain Eukaryota; kingdom Metazoa; phylum Chordata; class Actinopteri; order Perciformes; family Serranidae; genus Centropristis; species Centropristis striata. Next base: position 14,177,116 of record NC_081528.1, on the reverse strand, counting down.
GTGTGTTACACAGCACACAGAAGTCGTCGGAAGGTTTTTTGGTGAATGTTGCAATACAGGGGATGTAAATATAGTTTAAATATATTTGGTGATTTTAAATGAGCAGATACAGTAGTGTTCAAAATAATAGCAGTCCAATGTGACTAACCAGATTAATCCAGGTTTTTAGTATATTTGTTATTGCTACATGGCAAACAAGGTACCAGTAGGTGCAGTGGATTCTCAGAAAACCAACAAGACCCAGCATTCGTGATATGCAGCTCTTAAGGCTGTGCAATTGGACAATTAGTTGAAAGGGGTGTGTTCAAAAAAATAGCAGTGTCTGCCGTTGACTTTACAAACTCAAAACTATTTTGTACAAACTTTTTTGTTTCTAGGATTTAGCAATCCTGTGAATCACTAAACTAATATTTAGTTGTATGAACAGCTAATTCATAGTTGTATGAATTAGCTGAACAGCCTATAATTGTTTGCACCTCTTTATAAGTTTTCCCCTCTCCAATCAACTTTTTAATCAAAGTATGCTGTTCTTCTGAACAATGTCTTGAACAACCCATTTTCCTCAGGCTTTCAAAGAGAAATGCATGTTCAACAAGTGCTGGCTTCATCCTTAAATAGAGGCCACCTGATTCACACCTTTTTTTTCACAAAATTGATGACCTCACTGATTGAATGCCACAGCTATATTTTTAAACATACCCCTTTCAACTAATTGCCCAATTGCACAGCCTTAAGCACCTACTGGTAACTTGTTTGCCATGTAGCAATACAAAAATATACTAAAAACCTGGATTAATCTGGTTAGTCACATTGGACTGCTATTATTTTGAACACTACTGTATGTTTATTTAAAACCTCTTGATGTTGACAAAAACATAATTACATTTCATTCATGGTGTTTTTTCTGTTCTAAATTACAAATATGTTAACATTTCTGGGAGACAGGTTTTGAATAAAACTAATTGGAAATGGTTGCTGTACAGTAGTCTAACACGTGATGAGGTGGCAAAAGGTCGCCAAATGTCATGTCGAGCTGTGACACTTATTTTATATTTTAACAATGGCAACATTTCAAGAGAGAACCAGGAGAGAATAAGTTTCTGCTGGGGAATATAATTACCTTTCAAGTTTGCTTTTAAGTTTCTTGTTAAGGAAGACATGCTTTCAGCATATTATATGAATGTTCTTCTCCTTTAAAGTCTTGCCGAACACAGTTTCCAGTATAATAAAAGGATAATGATAATAACACAGAATGGATAATTCATTACTTTCCACAGTCTGCACACATACTGTATATTCTCACTCATTTAACCACAAGAATATGATGTTAAAAAAGGCTGTGATACATGTATGCATTGTATATAGGTATATTTTGTTATTATAAAGCAAAAATCAATACAAAATAGGATCACAGATAAGACAAGCCATCAGAAACTACCCCACATGCCTAAACAGGTGGGAAGAATACAAACATTAGGACATAAAACAGAAGCACATCCTCTAAATACTTACAGACACTGAATTAAGCCAAATGGTTATCTCTTGCTCCGCTATTAAATTTGAATGACGCTCCTCCAGAGAGTGACAATATTATGAGAGGAATAATTCCATCTGCATGAATAATTAAAAATAAAGTTATCAAACTTTTTTCTCTCTTTCTCTCTCTCTTTCTCCCTCTCTCACTCCCTCTCTCTCTTTTCTTTAATCTCTCAAAATCTGAATTATAAATCAGAGAGGCTGTCACACTGCTCATATGCATAATGTGCTGTCTACATCATTTGTCTGAAATACTTCATTAGGCTGATTGGCTGGAAACTTTCATATACTACCACTGAATGTGTTAGGAGTCACATTAAGCACCAAGGTGAAATGTAGATTTGAAGGTGGATGTGTCTGAGGTTAAGTATGTCTCATCACAGCTAAAAGAAAGTGACGTGGTGCTTTAAGTATAAGAGTACTTAATACATATGATACAGCAACAAGGTCTTATGCGGTAGGTTCCCAGCTCAACTTATTTTCTCTACTCCAAAACTAAATTCAACACTCTGTGAGACATCTCTATGAATGTGACACATATAGATCCGAGCCAAACAAATAAACCATGATGTTTATTTTAAACTACTTGCTGTACCTGATCCTGTTTCTGAATGTTGTTGTGTCTTATCTGACACCACAGATCCATATCCAGTAGAAATATAATATATATGGTTCCAATGAAATGTCTGTCTGACGTCACCCGAAGATGTAACTTATTTTACAAGAGTCGAGGTAGACATGCAACTTTTTATTTCCCTGCTTTTATTGTGAGCTCATGGAAATTTAATGAAGGTCTACTTTCTTGGGGTCTTATATATCATTTTCCCAAGACAACAATGCTTCCTGGGTAAAGAACATTGTATTTGTAAGAGACTCACTTCCTGGCGGTGCCTTCAAACACCTTGATCCAGTAGAGACCACAGTAATGTATACAGTTGAGACTACAATATAAGCTCAACATCTTTGGCCACCAATTGGGGAAATAAAGCTGTTTGTACTGAAAAACAGAGGTCACTTTCTGTACAAAGCGTATGCTGTTCCATCAAGTAAATGACAAAAAAGATACAAAGAGATTCTATGCTCTCGACTAAGAGTACATGGTTGTCTGAATGGGAGAAATAGAGATAGACTGAGCTTTTGTAGTGGCGAGCAGCGAGATGAGAAAGTAAAACAGAAAGGGTCAGATAGGGAGTGAATGAATGAGAGTGGAGCTGCTCGTGCCAATAATTGTCCTGTGCTTTTGGGGACGAGTGAATGGTCAGTCGAAACAGTTCCAGAGTTCCCTATCAGTGATGCAGAGTGTCACCTCTATCAGGGGACATGGAGAAGCAGCCTCCTGGCCCATAATAGGCTCCAGGATTGGTGATAAAACAAGCATCAATACCCCGGGACTCTTTAATGGCCGAGGCCTTTGATCTGAAGAGAGGAAGACTGATTAAGGTCCATGCCGATGGAAGCTAGCCATCACATAGTTTTTGTCATTAACACTAGTTGCAATTAAATCTTTTTTATGGTGCTTTGATCGAGTCAAAGGCTGAGAGATTTATCTGCTGGATCCTACTAGTATTTGAATTCTCTGTTCAAAGTAAAGTCATTGTCATTATGGTGCAATTACTCTGGTTTTGTATAGTATTTAACCTAAAGCTGTGATTTATTGAAGGGCATTGACTTAGTTTGTTGGTTGCTACAGCTAATGGAACATAGATCAGAATACTCAATAAAATGTTCTATAGTTCAAGGGTGTCAAACTCATTTTGGTTTATGGGCCACATTGAGCCAAATTTGATTTCAAGTGGTCCGGACCAGTAAAGCATTAACTAATAACTATTACAAAACCTCCAATTGTTTCCTTTCTTTTAGTGTAAAGAAGTACAAGTACATTCCATTTAACAGATGATGAAAAACCTGAGATTGTGCAATTTCAACAATATGCCTCAGTTTGTCCAAATTATTATATTATATGTGTATTACCATTTTCAGATGACAGTAGATCACACAAAAGGTCTGTCACGTGTATTTTGGAACTGAACAACAACAGTATTTTGATCTTTATAATACCCCAGTGTAGTAATGGTGGTATCGGCACAGCAACCAAATGGAAATTTTTAGAAGTCTGATACATTTGTTGCTGATTGATAATATTTTGCACAATGTTCAGTATCTTTAAATATTTTTCTGTATTCTGGTCAAGGTGGAAGTAACATTTAACTTTTCTTCTCTTTTGCTTCCATGAAAACCAGACACTCTGTTTCCACTTTTCTTTTCTTTTCTTTTGACAAGGACATTTTACACTGGCAGATCCTGCATGAACAGTAGCCTACGCTCGACAGTGTTTCTCACTGTCAGTGTCAGCATCACCTAACCAGTAGTGGGGTTTTAAAACAGCATATCCAGCATCCGTTGTTCCAGGTCTGCCACTCTTGTTACGACAAGAGCCAAAGTGGACAAACAGGAGTAGCTGTACATTTCATTTATAGTGTTGAATTAATGGCTGTTTTGCAAGGTCAGGCAGTTGGCTGGATTGGACCCTTTTGGCCGATTCTGGCCCCCGGGCCATAACATTGACATACCGGATTTAGTTCAATTAGCTCTTTTTCAGAAAATTTCATTTCATTTTCAGAAAGTTTCCTTGTAACAAATGAATCCTGAACACTAATCACTTAGCTGTATACCCAGACTGTAGCAGCTACATTTAACAGTGAAGGTGCTTCTGGTTACTTTTTTAAAAAGCCTATCCTCTGAGGGCTTTCACTTCTGTGACGAGGGAGCATGGCATACTCACAGCGACTTGAGAGTACAACCTGATCAGTATTCTCCAATGAGACTCCTTTGCAGAACACAGCATGCGGTCTTCTACTTCATGAGCTGAACTAGAGACACCAGTCGGACACAAAGCTGCAGAGTCCACTGTGCACTATAGCAGCTTTTCTTACTCATAAAAATGCTCATGGCTTTGTGTCAAATTATTCCCATGTGCATGCAGTTTAAAAATCGGCTGGACATATTTACTGTGGTAATTTTCATCTTTCAGTTTAAACGTATACAGGAATAACCTGTTACTGCTGTTTGGAAGCAAATACCCAGAAAAACGAATCCATGAAATGTTTCTGAAATATGTACTCAACTACTGGATTTATGCAGAATGCATTGCCAGTGTTGCATAATGCATTGCGCTTGCCTAGTTTAAGAAATGCAAATCACCTCAACTTGATGGAATCCACTCAAGTTGATGGAAACCTTCCACAGGCACGCTATGAAATATTTGTGATTCTTGAAATGTTATTGATGCAGCGAAAATGAAAGACAAAGAGAGATGGATACAGGTAGGGGAAGAGAGAGGCAAGGACAAAGGAGAAGGGGGGTGGGGAGGGACATGAAAGACTGAAATTTGCCTTGTAGAATATGACACCAGCTGTTACCGACTTTCTCTCCCGCTGTTATTAAACAAGGGATGAAAGATGTTGTGTACCGCCATGTGTACACTTTTAAATGAGCTCAAAGAAGCCATTTTGAAGCCATTTCACAGAGTAATATCCCATTCACGCAGGGTACCATTCTGATGTCTTTTAGGAGCAGGCGTTTTTTGTAACAAATGCCCAGTCACACAATATGAAAAATAATCCTCACTGAGCAGTGGTTGTCTTTAAAGCCCCCAAACTGTGAGTGCAGTTTCGAACGCTAGTTAGAATGCTGTTATCCCTGTTGTGATACGCTGGACTGAAAGCAATTTGTGAGCTCTTTAATAGGAAACAAATGATAGTATTACAGAGCTATTTTGCCTCAGTTAAACGTAGGATGTCAGGTATTTTGGAGCAGCAAAATACAACATTTTGAATCTCCTATATGAAGTTGAATTAAATAAAAGCAAAAGAATCTGCTACTGTTAAGATACAAACACTTTTGGGTCAATCAAAACAAGTGTATAGGCTTTATTTGAGCTTGAACTAATATATTACCACTGTTGATGCCTGTTGTGACATACAGTATATAAATCAAAGTGTCGCTGCCTTCCACAGTTCCACTGATCTTCTTAAGTTATAAACTATCAGGCATCTTTATCGATCGGAGGCCATAATCCATCATAGGATATTTGGCATTGTCCGCTTTGTGCAGGGAGTGCAGAGGCTCACTTGTTATTTCATTCAATAACTTTTATAACAGGTAGCGAGCTTCAAGTTGTATTTGTATCAATATTTGTGGAAAAACATTATACGGTACATTGGTTAGGAATCAATAGCTTTAAACTTTTATCCTGAGCCAGATTACTCACATTACTGAGACTGTGCTGGCCTGTATTGCTGCCAGTCACTGAGTGGATAGTATTATAAAATATGTAAATATGTATATATATATATATATATATATATATAAATGGCTTTGGTATAATGAAAAGAGGTAGAAAATAAATACCCAGCAGCCCCCAGAAAGAGTGTATGATATGATGAGTTGACAGTTGCTTGACAATTTAGTGACAATCCCCAAGATGTTCCACTTTTTCGATTTCCCACTAACTGGACAATTGGGGAAGGATGACAGGGTGCGACAGACATCACTTTGAATTAAGACTGGGGGACGGTTCCTTCCTTTAAACCTCAGCCCCGGCTTCCCCCAGACTCTTACCCTCCTGGAGAAAAAGGTTCAAACAGCTGAATCGATAGCAATTTAGGGTAACACTCTTGTCACTTCCTTCTTCTTCTTCCTCTTCTTCTTCTTCATCTCCCACCACCCGGACTGTATCCTGGGAGACAATTTGCTGTGCGACATTGCTCTGAGAGGACAACAAAGAATGCCCAGGCCAAATGGCTCTTTGGAGAGAATTGATGGGACTCTGATCAGACAGTCTACGAGGGTGCCGGGTTTTATTCTTGTATTGACATGCATTGCTTTTAAAAGCTGTGAAAAATATATACAGTAGAGATACTGATATAAATAATAATGAAGAATGCTGAAATCCAATCCCACACATCTGTTATTTATGGATGATCTGAACCAAATATATAGCAAATGGCATGCAGGCAAGAAAATGTCAAAGTTAATATTAAAATATTGATACAACAGGTGGATTACCCACTTCTTTCTTCAAATGTACTTGTTTTATTTAGCTATTACAGGATTGGTCATGCCTAATGCACAAAATAAAAAAGTTTAATTTTGATCATGTACAGTAGAAACCATTACAGAGAGGTGAAACTGCGGTCAAGTGACAGGTGTTTTCCATTATTCAACTGAAATACGATGGTTTTCAGATATCAACTTCCCAGTGCTGACACACTCAGCACTAATGTGCTTAGACTTTAAAAATCAAGAAAATTATAGTTATTACTAGGCTTCCAGGAGGTCATTAAATTTTTGTGGAACTAAATTTTTTTGTGTCAGAGTCTCTGCTGCCTCTTTTATACTCTCTCTGCTGAATTTCCACGACCTCTTTCATCCACCCAATGTTGTCTGAGCTTAAAACCCCCCCAAAAAGTTTCATTCATGCATTTCAAATGCCACCGTGTCGAACTATTCCAGCTTTCTTCCCGCAGTTGGCTGGTGGATGCTGATATCTAAATATCATTGTTGAACCTGCCATTCTGTCTTGCAGAGCAGAAATTGCACAGCCCACCTCCTAATCCATCACCACCATTATCTCCTGAGTGTCCTGTGAGAATTAGCTGAGAATGAGGTTCCATCATTCACCTGCTGTCTGTCCACCATTACCACAATCTACACTCCAGGGGGGATCCTGTACTAACTCCTCTACTATCATTATGGGCTTTCTTTTTATGGGAAAGGTATAGCCAGAGGCTGTATCACAGCAGTATTTTCTAAAGTATAGAGTCATACTAAATATGTTTTCCACCAAGTATTTATTCTGATATGAGGAGCTGAATACAAGCCTTACACAGCCGTCACTATTAATTAATGGATCAGCGAATTATGGCATGAACAGGTCATAGCTCCATGATCGGAAAACTGTGTTTGCTGCAGGATAAACCCAGACAGCCTGCACGGTATGCATATTATACAAGTATGATGCATGACATCTTAACAACGGCAGCAGAGGTAGTTCAGAACGAAAGAAAGAAAAAAAAACATGTATCGAAGCCATTTGATAGATTTCCTATGACACTAATGCCCTGTGTGATGGCTCACCATCTAACACGTCTTGGCATATGGACCTCAGAACATATTATTACCATTAGTACATACATTTTCATTAAAGTATTCTTAAAAAAATCAGTAGACATTAATGGATCCATTTATTTAATTTCAATACAAGTTTATGCATCCAATGCTTTTAAATTGAAATAATTTAATTCCTGCTTTTTTATTCTTACTATGTGAAATATTTATGTTATTTGCTATCAACGAAATAACCATAAAAAGAATTTCAGAGCTAATCTCTTGGTTTACTCTGTGGTCACTGCAGTAGAGGCTCTGCAGGCTGCAAAAATTGTGGGTCCAGTGTCCTGTGGACTGGCCTGTTGAGAGCTAATTGTAAGCTTCTATCCTTTTGAAAAAGAACATTATTTGTCTTCACATTCGCAGCTGCTATGTTTGAACAGCCTTAAAGGTCAGCCGAATGATCTAAGCTGCCACTTTGGGTTTTTACCACCTCAAATGATCAGCGGCTGATGTTACAGTGTGTAGAGACAACGAGGAAACACTGTCCCTGCTTTAAATAAGTAGTTTTTAATGGGAAAAAGAGAAAGTTCTCTCTCCAGAGAAAGCTTTCCAAATGACCGTCACATCTTTTGAGTGCCTTGGCCCTTTGGTATCCTTTTGTTTAAAGCATTAGACAGTTAAGGCGGACCATCATTAGCATGCAGTTCGACGTTCAACTTTTTATACCTGCAACCGTTGTGCAGCAGGCGTTGTGTAAAGTTAACTTGTGCAGCTTTAAACATTTATAAAATGCACTGAAATAATAAAAGTAGTAATGTAAAAGTAATAGAATATGGTAATGAAAGTAATAAACTATACAAAAGGTTATGTATTTTGTAACAAGTGTTTTCTTCTAAATAAATGAATGACGACAACTGTAACTTTCAGGGATTACTCTTCTTCTTCTGTAATATTGCAGCCTAACAAATCTTTTCAGCACAATATATCTAAAACATAGTAAAAAAAAAAAAAAGAACATGTTTAACACTGGGTCTCGGTGGGCTTATTTTTGAACTACAAATATGGGGATCCATTCTAAAGTGCATTAAAAGAGGAGGAAGCTGAAGAAGAAAAAGGCAATCAAATATTGAAGACTCTCTTGGGCACTGGCACGCAACAGCCCTGTTAACCTGACCCAACTCCTTGGCTGTCGCCAAATGCAGCTCCACTGCACTGAAATATTAACCGCCTGCAATCTGTGACACACACGGGTACTGAGAAGTCTTGGCGGGGTTTCACAATTGATCCACATGTGATGGAAATGTAGACATCCAAACGTGTAGGCCTTCCTTGCTTTTCATATGCATTTAGTCTATATGGTGCATTTCAGATGTCATAAAAAATAGATGACATACTTTAATTTATATGCATCTTATATTCCATATGCATGCAGTACTGTTGTTTTTTATTTTTTTATTTTCAACATTCCTTTCTGCAGAGAGTGAGGTGGAGGACTGTGAGGTGTGCTAGCAAGCTAACTTGCCAACTTAGCATTGGTTGAGTCTACTTACAGCTGGGCAAATCAACCTATTATACATAGTTAAAAAACAATAGCTTGGTTGCTGATTTAAACTAGTCATAGTAAGACATTGTAATAAGCTGGCCTGATACTGAATCCTCATATCAATAAATCAGGTCGCCACTTGATTATTGTGTGACTAAATGGCATTTGAAAATATAATAATGAACCGCGACCCGGCCCCGGATAAGCGGACGAGAATGGATGGATGGATGGATAATAATGAAAATATGCTGTGAGGCAGAAAATAATTATGTTTTTATGTATATATGTTACTGAGTGAAATTCTGTTTATAATTTACAATTTCTCTCTGAAGTTCCATCTGGTGTTTCCCTGTGTGATGAGCCACTACATGGTTGAAGATTTTTTGATGACATTGTAAAGACGTACCAGTATCTTGAATACAATTACAGATTTCTCAGGATTGAATATTATTAAAAACATTTGGGATAATTAGTATATAATTCAACAAAAAAAATGGGTCTAGTTGTTTTTCAGAGATTTTAATGTGGAAATGTTACATACCTATTAGGGTATAATATGTTACTTTGTTGGTTGGTATTTCCAGTATACTTCAATGAGTTTCATCCTACTTTGATGATTATAAACAAATAATAATAAATCACAATTATTTAGGCCAGGATAATCATGACATTACATTTTCATATATTCTCATGCCTAATGTGAGGTAAGTATGGAATTAATTGAGACATCCCTTCAGCTCTTGTGAGGAAGGTTTATGGTCCACAGTGGATGTTTTTAGGAAGTAAAATGGAAGTCTATTCCATTCATTATTTAAAAAAACAAACAACAACACACAAAACATTATGCTGAAGTTTTCCAAGTATTAAATTCTATTGTGAGCTGTGTTGAAATAAAGAAATAAAGATTGGTCACACATCAGCTTTTCCCTTTGGCCAAAACAGTGTTCATAACAGCTAACAGTGATCCAGGTCCCTACAGAGTCTCTTCACTAATATTTTCTCAACTTTTTCTCACCATAAACATGACAAAGACAATCTATGTCTTTAACCTACCAAACTGTATTAAGAAAAGGACATCCATTATCCTACTAAATTCAACTTGGAAAAAGTGATACCAAAGTGAATTTCAAACTGAGCAATTTATCCTCAACATATTATCTTCAGAATGTCAGCAGTCCATTGTGATTCCTGCAATGACTTTAATGAGAAACATTAATGTTGTGCAGAAAATGTCAGGAAATTTAAATCGTAATGTGCTGGGCGAAAAGCAATATGCTTCGGTACGAGTATTTTAACACTACAGTTAATACTGTAGTAATTCTGGCTTAATGAAGCAGTGCCTCTCTGTCTCTCTAACCCTGTTCATGCTTCAGTAGCAGCTAAGGCTCTGGGCTAAACGGATGATGAAGTTGTTGTTGTTGTCATCTGATCAGTGCACTGCTTTCACAGCAAATGTAAATCACAAAAATTTCCTTTCATTTAGACCTTTTTAAACATATGGCTATTACAGACATTTTCTTTTTGAAACCTCAGTGTTGGCTGCAGTACAGCTGTATGTATCTGTGTGTACTATAAGCATCGTTGTTGGTATATTTTCCAAAATGATGCAAATGACTACGTATGAATTAAACTAAATCAGACGCGGGATCATTTGTCATTAGAGTGATAGTTCAGTTAACACTGATGGTTTCACTTTATCTTGGGACAAGAAATTATTGCGGAGCCTCCAGGTGATTTAATGGAGAGGAAAATGTCAAGATGAGGACATGGAGAAGACTTCCTCTGCAGCAGTTTTTTTTTTTTTTTTTTTTAACTTGCCCTGAGCAAGGCTGACAAGATGAAACCGGACTGGACTCCGAACAACAAGGGCTCCTGTTAGGGGACTGCTCTCTGACTCATCCTCTGCAGCTTTAACAAGCCGTCTGCAAAGGGCCACATCTTTGTTCAAAGCAAGGCAGCATTCACTGTCTTTATCTCCCCTCTTTTCCTCTCTGCGTCTCTCACCCATGCTCTCTCACATGTTTAGACTGCAGATTTACATAAAGAACACAGATGCATGTAAAATAAACAACAGCGCTGCAGACTAGTCATGTTTCCTGCCCCAATCTCATTGTATCCCAACGTATATGCGTCATTTCTTGGCCTCTTCCGTTCTCTAGGAAACTATTACTGTCTACAGTGCAGCCTGGTGACTATTTGATCCACACTGTCTATTTGCAGAACATAACAAAGAAAAAATCTACATAAAGTTTTTTCTGAAGTATTTTATCGTTTGTCAGGGTATGTTATGGAAAAGAAAATGACCACTTCTCACTGGGATATTGGTTTCAATTGACTTGAATTAACTGTTTTTAAAGCACACTAATTGTTGCAATTACAATATGAACACTATGTTTAAAATGACTCATTTAACGGTGGGGGAGCTTTGTTTACTAGCTTGCTGTTACTTGGCGTCTCACTGTGGTATGGCCAGCACCCCTAGTCAGCCACAGTCACTGGTAATCTGTTAGGGTTTTACACTTCCATTCTGGCTGGACAGAAACATTATCACAGTTTGCATTCATAGCTGCTCCATGTGGATGACTGATAATCCTGTAAACAATGCGCTCAATCCCACCGAATACACAAAGATAAACAACAAGCGGTCGCAATGACACAGTACGAGGTCAAGTTGGGCTTCTTTCCTCATTTTCCATTTTCTTTTTTCTCTTCCGTAAATACAGTTACAGTCACAGAGATGTGCTGCCAAATGCCTTCATTTTCAGGGCAAAGGGATTTCACTCGATAGTGCCAAAAAGCCTCTTCCCCAGAACTCATTATCCTGTCCTCTTTGTCACAAGGAGCAAAAAGCCACATTTGCGAGCATTGTTTAATCTCTGACCAGAGGTCAGGTTTTACTAACAGGTCGGACATACGAGGGGAAGCGGGCGCACTTTACATTTATGCAAATGGGATGGAGTAATTATCGGCTATGCAAGTTTGTGATGATGCCCTGTGCAGCTGACACAGAGAGATAGCCGAGCAACTGGCGAACATTGATTATTTTCCAATAAATCTCTGTTTAATGACAGAGTGATGAGGGTCAGAATTTAATCAACTGCACTGCATAAGAGACGAACAGTAGCCGAGATAAATTGATGTTTCCTTCAAAACAACTGAGCAGGTTAATTTATCTCAAGCTGCTTGGTATCTGCTTTAAAAAAAAAGTTCTCATTTCATCAACAGCATGCACAGACATTGGAATACAGACTTGAATTGTTCAATACGGTTTACATTTTCAGGTCCAGTAAGAATCTCTGCCTCCTTCCGACACTGATACAAACAGAAGATCAGGATAATGCATGTTAACTGTGGTCTCTGCTGAAGATGTGTGTGAATTCAGATAAGAGCAGTTCGAGTCCTGCTCGGAGACTGCTCACTCACATGCGTGAAATGTCTGTTACCAATGAAACCCAATTCATTCACTTTGATGTGGATCTCTCCAGACTTTGCTGAATCATCTAAAGCATTTGAAATGATACGTGTCAGGCTAGTGGGCTTACTTAGACAATGAGAATATGTTTGGGAATCAATAATTATTCTTGAATCAATGCAGCAGGACATGAAACATGTTTTGTGTTTTATCCCTTAGTTCCAATGTGATAGGATTTCTCTTTACAATGAATGGAAATGTCTGGCTTGGAACATTCCCCTGCACTTTACAACCCGTTTCCCCACATATCAATGTACGCCATGGCTCGGGCTGTCACAGGGGTAATGAATAGCAGCAATGAAAAGCAGGAGAAGTAAGATAAATAAAATAAAATATTGCTTTGGCACCGGCTTCGTTCAAACTGCTTTAACAGGCACGCACGTCTTTCTCCTGTCAGCACAATATCTGAGTGAGGGGGGCAGGTAGGACGCATTATCAAGATATTAATCATCAGGTTGGACGTTAAAGCATGTTGGAGACCCTCAATCTTCATTCAGCACTGCTGGTCTTTGAGAATTCCTTGGACACTTCTCTGCTTATCTTAATACTATTTCTATTTGTTTAGTTATTACTTTTCACCCAGTGTAATTGCTTGTAACCCCCTCCTGCATTCAATTAAATGCAATTGCAGCAAAAGCACATTGCCATATCATCAACATTATCTTTATTATGTCCAAGTCCCATAAAAACACGCTTCACCAGCTAGAATGTTTCATCGGGTGCTCGCATGTGAAATTAAGGCGTCACATTTCATGTTGCATCATTGCTTTTCTTAATGAACTTTATAAATAATAATAAAAAAAAGGTAAATCTCACTTCAAACAGTTATGTTATCAAAATTTAGCGATTAAGGTATGAAATATTGTTATTTGTTGACAATTTACACCATCTGATGTGAGGGTAGCTTCGGTGTAGTACAGTGCTGCAGGAAGCAGGATTTGGTTAGGGGGAGAGTGTAATATTAAAAGCCATTGGGGTTGACATATCTTGACCGATGTTTAACTGAGGTAAGCCCACAGGACCCCCAGGGGCCCATCTCATAACCCTAAATTAAGGGTAAATTTGCTAAGTAAGCCTCCTTAAATGTGAAACATAGAGTGAAGATAAAAGAGCAAGGCTGAGTTCATGTCAGTGCAGTTTCCAGCTAACACAGCATGATTTCCTTTGGGGTTCTGTACCTGAAGAGTTGCTCAGGGTTGTGTTGTTCTTTGAATGAAAGTTGGACTGATCTGCAATATAATGAATCACTTTGACAATTCAGATGAAAATACTCAGCAATATCCAACCAAGAAATAATAATTTGGACTGTCATGCATCTGATATCCCTCCAACACACCTGACGAGTGTTTCCAGTTGGAAAGACGTCCTGTAGCATTGTGTCTTTAGCACAGCTGTTGTACAATAGGGTCCTGAGTTTAAACCAGTTGCCTAATTGCATGTTCTAACTGCCTCTGCAAGTATGGGTTGGATTAAAATAATCGGTCCATATAAGAATTGTAAATCCCAAACTATTAATGGGAATTTATTCATTTGTTCTGGTTTTCTCCAACACCAAAAACAACTTACAGAATGATTTTGGTCCATCAGATACACATCTTAGAAAAAGAGGAGGTAGTGTAGTTAGAATTCTTGTTGTATATATATTTATCTGTGCAAAGCAAAAGTATCCAGAAAATAAATTGAATCAATTTAGACTTATTATGATGGAGAACCACTGAGTAAAGCAGCGTGAGTCTGTGTAACAATGATTTTCTCTTCAAAGTAGAGTTTTTCTTTGATTAGTTTTGATTATGGAGCTTAAACATCTCTTCATCTTTAAGAAACAAACACCTGGAAACATTATGAGGGAGAAGTCTTTCTCGGCTTGAATACAGAATTACTTGGTTACTTGAAATGTAGCTGTTTACTATGTGTTCTGACCATCAAAATATGGTGAAACTGCATGCAGACATGAAATAAACAGAGGCGTCATGCCTAATAGAGCTAGGCCATACGGGGATCATACCACATGCAGTGTCTTTATGGTTATTTTGTTATTATGTTTTATTTCATGCAAGTCATTTTTTTTGCAGCCTACGAAATTAAAGAAGAAAATCAAACGTAATAAAGCATGTTATTTTCAAAATTGAATTTACAGAACAATTACTGTATCATGCCGTGATAGTGATTTAATATATATATAGTGATAGAAGATTTGCTCATATCATCCACTCCTTTAGTACAGCTCTAATACCCCCCAAAGCTTAGCATACGTCTGCCAGCTGATAAGAAATCATTTAACAAAAACCACTGATTTGGACAAGATGTTGGATGACAGGCACTTATTTGCTCACAGTGATGTGTCATGAGTGCGTTCTTGGGAGTTTAAAGTTGCTCAAGCTTGCTAATTACATGTAATCTTCATGCTTAATCAAATCATTTATCACTTGCAATGAAGTAGGTGGGGGAGAAAAAGAAAAAAACATAAAATAATGAAGAGGGAATATTAATGTGAGAAATGCAAGGTCAAAGCTAACAAGTGAATGATAGTTAAACTATATGGGGAAAAAAAAACACGGCTTCCTATAGTTTAAAGTCAAACAAGGGTAAACCTGCTGCTTCATAAACACATTTTAGCCACTCAGTCACCTTAAAACATCGCCAATGTCAACAAGTTTGCATGATGTTTGACCCAAGCACAGTTTGAGCAACCTAAGCACCCCAGCAGAGAAACAGGGAAGTCTTGGCAGCCTTTCAAAAAAAGTGCTCTGCACACAATGGCTCCGGCACCGGCCCAGGCCTGTAGTTCCTCCCCAGAGGTGCGCAGGACTTTTAATCTAATTAAAACAAGACTGGGAAAGACAACTTGAAAGATAAGGGTGCCACAGAGAGCCTGCTGCCTGGCACTACTACTATTCATCCTTTTCAGTCGCGACTAAAGCCAGTTATTGAGACCTTGAGGGCGACAAGGGTGCAGCCAGCAACGGTTCACCAAGTGACAGTATTAAATAGAAGCTGGGTTTGACAGCTGCTGTCTTGACAAGACTGACAACACAATTACAATAGCAGGGCTAACAAAAACAGGCAGGCACAATTCATCTCTTTGGGTTTTACTTTATCATGATGGAGTAGAGTGGACAACAAAAACACAAACAACCAAAGCTGCAAAGACAATACAGAAGGCACCCGTCCTCTTAATACATTCCTGGGGCACGTTGGAAAATAACTAGCCTTGAAATCAGTCGAATCTGCAAAGCTCATGTTTTATTTGCTCTGGCAGATGAGTCTGGTAACTCAGATTTCCACACAGTGTGGGGTGCCAATCACAACTGTTTATCGCATATAAGGTGGATTTGATAGGTCGACTGACATCCAGCGCAACTAGTCAGATCAAAATGTCAAAATACGTAGCAAATTGCATAATTATCGCGTCAAATGTTTTCAGCAAGACATTTTAATGTGGTTTAGCTGTATTTTGAGAAAGTTTGTGACCTGGCCGCCATGTTTGTCCTGCATGAAAACAGACCAGGCACCGTCCTAACTTGCAAGTGTCACCCAGTGCTACATCACATGCTCTGTTGCTCTGAATGAATGAAACAAAACAGGGGCATTTTGGTCCGTGCTTGTTGATACAGCCTCTGGAAAATCAATAATCAGCTGAGAGGTTTCAGACAAACACGCATTTAAGAATTAAGTCTGGTGATACTAGGAAATAACAACTATTGGGTGAAGTGTAATGAAAGTAAATATATTTCCATTATAGTCAGCATATTCTGCTTCAGTTGTTGTACTCTGTATATAGTTGTTATATACATAAATAGTACACTTAACTTGTTATGTAAATTTGGATTCTGAGTTTAAGATGGAAGGTAAGCGATTTTCTTTCTTCTGGCTTAATCTGCATCAACTTCAATATATTTGATTTTAATGAAAGGTCTAAAGCAGATGGAAAAGGCAGTGTGAGGTTGTAACTATATGGCCTTCCATTCCCGCCTGAACTCATATCTTTAAAAAAAACAAACAAACAAACAAAAAAAACCCACTGGCGTCATCAGTTTTTCTTGTGACTCAAAAAAATATTTTTATTTGAGTTATTTATGCCTGATGAGTCAACCAGATCCAATATGAAACCCAAAGTTTGTGATGGACTGTTTTTATATGCTGTATATATAAAATGTGTTTCCCCTCGTGGAAAGATGTGTGGTGCAGATATGACACTGTTAAAACCCCCATGATTCCAACCCTAATAGTGACTGCATGACTAAACAAGTATGCTGCTCATTGTCGATAAAGACAGTAAGATTTAATCACCATATACAGACTTAAAACTAATATAAGAAGGTGATGTGCTGTAATTAGTTCTGGGCTGTCAAGCACTGTGTTTCTGGTGTATGCCACAGCTAAAAGGTTAGGTTGCATCTTACTGACACGTGGCATATAGGCATGACCGTGGGTAACTGTCTTAATTAAGGCAGCAATGCTTGGATGATTGCATTATAGATCGACCACAAGATTTAGGATGTATATTTTTAAGTTAAGTTTGTTAATGTTAATTGGAAGCCACAGTTTTGCTGTACTTTTGAAGTTAATCATCAGAGTAAATTGCTGGCTTTTTTCGATCTGCTGCATGGACTTTAGATTAATTAAATTTTCCTGGATTGTACGTAAAGATTAAATTTTTTCCCCATTACAGCCTTTATAGGTCTTATTCAAAATAATAAAACAATGGCATAATGTTAGCAGATTTCCAGATTTCCCTCAGGGATGACAACACTATGGCTCAGAGACAGCACTTACAATTTTCAACAATAGTTGGCAATACAAATTCTGCAGACAAAAACTCACATTCATTTTTTATTCCTCCAGACTCCAAGATAGTTCCAAGCTGTGAGAGACGCTTTCATGTACTGCTTGCCAGGAGGGTCATGCACAGCAGGTAATAATGCCTTTACAGTATGTGGTAATAATTAGTAATCTTCATTGTGCAGCTGTAGGGATGTTTGCCGTCCCATCAAAAAGCCCTCCTGCTTTCTGACACATCTCATTATGGTACTCCTACATGTTTGTGGAACAATGGTGACAAGAGCTTATATATATACTTTGGCATACAAACACAGTATAGATGAATATAAATAAGCTCTACGGTCACTCTCTGAAATGTCTTTAATCGTAATGTGACGTGCATTACTAATTTTAATACAATACTTTTTCCATTTATTTTTTTACTACTGCAGTCAAGCACTCACCATGTATCCCTCAATATGACTGAAATACGTGTGTATAAATGCAATTAGGATCCATCTCAAATGCATTCTTCCAAGCATGGCAAACTTAATAAGGAAGGCTACCCACAGCTGTGCGTATATGCCACATGCCAGTGAGACACCACAAATGTCACCTTTTAGCTGTGGCTCAGACCAGAAACACAGCTCTTATCATCCCATAAATACTGATATTGTACTTCCCTCTCATGTTCATTTTTAAGTCCATGCACAGTGATTAACTCTTAATATCCTCCTTACCAAAATTTAACAGCATGTACATGCAGCGCCCCTCAAAGCAGTGTCTGGGGGAGTTTACTTGCCCTCTGACACCTCTCCTGCCGTTCGCAAGCCTCAGTGTCTTAATTATGATGATGGCGCTGGTGATGATCTTCATTTGTTTGGAAATAA
The DNA here is from genome assembly GCF_030273125.1 of Centropristis striata. Classification (NCBI taxonomy): domain Eukaryota; kingdom Metazoa; phylum Chordata; class Actinopteri; order Perciformes; family Serranidae; genus Centropristis; species Centropristis striata. Next base: position 14,158,803 of record NC_081528.1, on the reverse strand, counting down.
GATAATAAGCATGGAACATCATTATAAGTTCCACGGCTTTTCATTTGAGTCACCATTAGCTATAACACCCCAACTGCAGTCAATTACTGTGCTGTTTGCAAGTTACATAGTGACCTTATCCAAGCTGACAAATGGCCAATTTCTTCACACCCCTCTGCATCCCAGCATGCTTTGCCTTTTTCTTATTTACTGCCTAGTTTTTAAATGCCACATTTGTTCCTGTTTATTCCCAAAGAGGCTTCTTTTGTTACATTTTTCTTTCCCATTGCGACTACTGGCTCCAGAGTATAGATTTCATAAACATACTATCTATTTTTCTATTTGTCAATCTACAACAAAAAACAACAAAATAATCCTGGTTTATGCCTTTCAGAGTGAGAGATGATATATATTTTGTGCTTTGGGTGAGCGCCCTTTTTGAATAGAAATGGAAAGTGACTCATACACATAAACATAATATCTGTAAATTCAGCAGGCAAAGTAAATATAGTTTAGGATGAGTGCACTATATGATTTTTATGGTGGAGTAAACTATAATCACCTGTACCAACAAACTGATAATGGCCTCGGCCTGGCAGTGTTCCGAGTCCATCTCCTTGGAGTAATGACCCCGTAGAGCCACTGAACTTGCTGTGTATGCTTATGCTACACTGCTTAGAGTTTAACTGTCCTTCCGGCCCACAGGAGAGGTCAGGTTCACCTTCAGTCAGGCGTTAAAATGAAGTCCACTCCCTCACCGAGCCCCATCACTCAAGACCATTCCGACTCCCAATTGAACACATAAAATGTAGTCTTATGAGCTTCCTGCATCGTATATTTCCCTGTAAATGGCTAAGGACCAAGTCCATAGAGAAGGGAATAGGTCTCATGATGTAAAATAAGGTAGTGGATAAGAGAGGTTCCTCCTCCTGTTTTAAAATATGCATTATTACAAAGTACCAATATTGTCTTATTTACACAGGCTAGGTACGGTCAGTATTAGTAAGCAGCTGGGCACCTCAGTGCTTGCAGAAATCGAAGTGTGTGTAGGCTCATTCTGCCGCAATGTATTCATCAATTCTGTCTTTGTTGTAGTTCAAGGATCAATCTCTTTGCATAGCCTTCTGAGGTTATACATACGAATGGATAATGCATTTCATCAGAGGGATCAGAGCGCAGGGTCAGCCAGAGTGCAGAGCACCTTGAGCAGTTGTGGGGGTTCAGTCACTTGCTCAAGGGCACTTAGTGGTGAATGGTGGCATCATAGATGCAATGGCCTCCAGTAGCGAACTCACAAATGCACCCTTCTGTCACTGATAATGATCAAATCAGCCACCCTAAGGTTACTAGTTGGCCTGTCATCTTGTAGGAGAAAGTAGTAGTCATTTAGGATGTTTTATACACTATCATATATAATATTAGGGTTTGTGAAATAGATTTGCTGTAATTTGAATTTGTGCTCAAAAGAGTTCCTACTATTAGTGCTGGATTAGAACTGATAGGATTATTCGATTAATCACTCACTCAATCAATTGGATATTCACTGGCTACAATTTTCATAATTGTGTACGTAATTATTCAAGCCAAAATGCCAAACATGAATGCTTCCAGCTTCTTAAATGTGACAATTTGCTGCTTTGCTTTTCCTTTTCCCCCTTCCTTACTTACATTATGGGCCTTCAGTTTACTGCCTAATACAAATTTTGAGGCAAAAATGTAAAAACTACGAAGAGGGAGGACAGATTGAATGAAGCTGATGTGGGATGAGTGTGACAGGCTGAGGCAACTATCAATTAAGGAAAAATGGTCCAAATTATAGTTATCTTTGAGCTTTACAGTAATATATGTCTTACATAACTATGGTGTGGTGGAACTCCTTGCTGAACTTGTGCTCTGATCATCTTATGAAAAGCATGCAATGAAAAGTAAAAACTACTTACAATTACTAAGAGCTCTTTTCAGGAAGGCTCCCAGTAACATACATTCTCATCTGGGATGTTTAGAATCCAGTACATCCTATACAGTCTTTCTGTTGGATACTAAGCAGCTCAAGTGAGAGCAGAGCCCCTTAAGTGCCTTCTCTCACCTTGCTGTGTGTGTGTGTGTGTGTGTGTGTGTAGCTCTTGGACAGGGGCCATAGGATATGTGAGACTGAAGGTTGATGGTCCAGTGCTCCTGCCCAGGAAACTGCCTCCCTCTCAATCACCTTAGTCAAAGTGCTGTAAGCTTGTTAGGTGCAATATTGCTCCTCTCTGTCTAATTTCCTGCATGACACAGGCTTGTTTGTTTCATTGCGGTTGCTTCATTGGCAGTTTACCTATCAGCACGTCCAGCCAGTCACAGTGTGTTCACCAACGCAGAGCTTTCTTTACATAACAGTTACAGTGGAAATCTATTTTGCTGTCCAAACTATAGCATGTCTATTCTTATAAATCCATCCGATTCAAAAAATAACCTGCCCATGTTTTCAGAGGTGCTGCTGATGTAAACTGTCAGCATTATATATGCTGACCATGCATGGCCACTTCAACCTGCATTATTGCTTCACTCTTCCATCTTAACACATGCTCTGCTCTCATGTGTTGACTGGAGGTGTTCTGGGGTCAACAACTGCTTAACATGGTCTCTCTGTTGCAATATGCTTATTATCCTATTTGTTTCATTCAGCCTGTATAACCCTTTAAATTCTGACACACAAACTAGGTGAATGATGACAGCTTATTCAATATGGTGGAATGTGTGGAGTAACTACTATCACAATATCATTTTACATTTAGGCCTGTAAGCTTCAAAGGTTAACCCCCCAACCACATTGCCTTTTGTTTTTGCCCATAATAATATGTGGTCACCATAATATTAGTAAGTACCTTTTAAAACATGATGTTTACAGCAGCGGAAAGTTCCAGTAGCAGTATTAGTTTGCAGTTCAGCAAGTTATGAAAAAACAAAGCACTCGAGAATCAAAAACTTATTTTAAAAGTAATCCAAAGTATGTAGCCCGAACCCTTGCGATTTGAAGTTGTGTTGCCCTTTCTCTGAAAATGTATCTCTGCATAGCGAGATCCCTCACTGCTATTGATTTGTATCCCCACTCCTTTTCAACTGTGTTGTGAGAAAATGCTCCATGACATATTTATTTTCCCTGCATTCCCCCTCCTCCAAATCTGGGCTATCCTCCCCAGTCACACCTGCTGATCCAAGGCATTTTTTTAGGTGTGGATTTAGCCCTCAGTTGGCTCTGTCTGGTGCATAATATTCAGCGGGTTAGAAGTGCATCGCTGCACATTAAAGGTTGAGGTGTGTGTGTGCGTGGGTGGATGGGTGGGTGGGTGGGTGGGGGTGGCTTGGACGACATACAAACGGTCCTATTGGCCCTTGTAGGCAGCAGTGTCATGGGTGATATTACCTTATCTACCTTCTCAGCCCTGATCATCATCTGCTGCTGCTGCTGCCTATATAGTTTGCAGAGAAAAGGCCTTAGAGGATGTGTGTGGGGATAAAGGGAAAAGAGTGTATGTGTGTGTACATGCCACGCTTGAAGACACATTTTTGAATAAACAAAGCTGATTGGGGTCAGCTCTCCTCATTTAGAATTCACTATTTGTCTTCAAAAGAATATAACATTGTTTCTGTCTTAAATTGGGGGAGGTTTGTAGAGGTTGTGTTTAAATTTAGGTTACCTGACAATGAACACGAAAACAAATATCTTTCCACTGAGGGTTAAACGATATGCATGTGTTTGTAAACTATGAATGTACATGTGAGTGCATTTCTGTGTGAAATATGTAATGTGCAGTAAATGTATAATTTAGGATGTGAAGCTGGAGAATGAGACAGGAAAGCACAGAACAGTCAGACACATCACATTTACACTGACCCTACTATATTTAAGCTGGCTACGCACTCAGTACTCTCTCTGCTTCACATTTAAGATTCCTGCTTTCTTTCTTTGTCCAAAACTCAAAAACACAGCACAGCCTCAAAGTTTGCATAAAGCCCCATATACACCCAGATCACGGCATCCATAAATAATAGAGCACACATAAATTAAACATAGAAGTTGCGTTTGCGATAGCCGCTCACAGTTGGCCGACGAAGACGCCTCGTTCTTCCCCTCTAAGACTTAATTAGAAGCCTTGCATTTCCTGTATGGAAAACAACAGAAAAAAACAAACAAACACAAGGGGAGGAAAGCCACAGGGAGCACAGCCTTTGATTTCCCACAATGCACTCTGTTATAACAGTGTGCAATAATTGTGGGCTATGTGAGAGGACAAAGCCTTGAACAGGAACATCTAATAAACACCTGGTTTCTGCCCTCTTTTATTCACCTCTGGTATCTTCAAAGGTTAGTTCCCTCACCATCTCCTTACAAGCCTCCCGTTCCTTCATGCATATCTGTTTGCATTTATAGAGGCTGTGCATAGGCAGCACAAATTGCCTGATAACCTCAGTCAGAACCAACACGGAGGCCCAGTGGAGAGTAAGCTGTGTGCAAACAATGTCAAAATACATAAATAACCTGGAATAAAAGAGAAATATAATCACAAAGCTGTAATGAGGATCTGTTCAGTAATATGACACGGGCTGCAAGTCATTTTTATACTACTTATGAGTCAGTGATTGAGTCAATCTATGTACTTACTAATCACATCTAATACGCTATAATCTTAAAAGAAGACTAACATGATTAACAAAATTGTAAATTAATTTCTGAAGTTAAAAAAACTGATCAAGTCACCTGTCTTGGGACTAGTTAAAACACATAAGTAAAGGTGGGGGGGGGGGGGGGGGGGGGGGGGGGGGGCTAGTAAGTAGGAGTGGGCTTTATATTGTGATATTGGAAAACTATTTATAATTAAAACAGCCAGATGTGTCTGTTTATGTCAAATATATAAAAAAAAAACATGGCTATATATCTGACAGTTCATACATTTATATTTTTTCATGGAATATATCCTTGTATCATCCCACCTCACTACAAATGGACAAATGTTGTTGTTAAAGTTAATGTTAAATTGAGCAACACTATTTTCATACTAAAAATCCCCTCAATGCCAAGTATTTACAGCAGTGTAACACAACTGCATATGCAAAAAGTCAATGGAAAGTGGCTATACATGGAATTCAGAGCATTTGCCAGCATGTGGCTCTTAAAATGCCGGCAGTTAGCAGTTGATGGAGTGAACGCCACCATGAACAGTCCTAAAAGTGGGGACAGTGTAAACTGAGGGGTTAAACGAGGAGTGGTTGTTACGCCTAAGAGACATCTCCATGGGTTTTGAGGGCATTATCAGCTTTAACGGCTGTATAGGAGCAGTGCAGATCGGTGACGACTGGGATAACAATGGAACCCACATGCATTAACATGTACTCATTGCCGGACGAGCTACCACGACAATTTGTTGGTGTTTGTTGTCAACAAAAGACAGAGACGCTCAGATGAAAACACACACAGAGGGAGTGTGACTTAATTCTTTGGTCAGGACGTCATTACACTACGATACATGCATAATAGTTGTTCTGAATGTCATCTACAACCTCTTTAATGATCAGCATTTCCCAGGGTGCAGAAAGCCCTCTGCTATTGAAGTTGTGTGGTTATAGCTGTGCTCAGACTTGTCCATATAAGACTCCCTAGTACAAAACAAAAACACAGATGGGGAAACACAGATTACATGTTGTGTACATAAACAACTCCAGGTTAATGTTCTGTAGGCCTTTTCCATGTGATCGTCATAAAGGTTTGGTGGTGCAGCAAGACAAGGGAAGGTAATTGTTGTCTATAATTGTATAATTGATGCTCTTTGCAAGATATCATGCTCATTGTATATACTGTGATGACTGCTGTTAGTAAGATGATGCACTAAAAATACAAATGTGACTCTTTGCATAGTTCTTTAGTGCTGGACTCATTATAGGTTTTGGTAATTTGACCTGTGATCTTCCTGATATGAGACAATCCATCTAACCGAGACACAAAGGTACATGTCCTTCTGCTAGCTCATTCTTAATTATGGCTTTGGTGATATTGAGACTGACATTTAAGATCCCTTCACGCCTGTGTTTTTGTGAAAGACCTGAATGAAGCCCATCTGGTCTAAGTAGGGCACCGGGGATGACAGCACGCCAGCATGTTAATATGTTCTCTCAGAGATGAGAGCCGCAGTGTTACAGAGATGATGATGATGGCGCTTCCAGTCACGTTCACTCACTTAGCAAACCTTGTCTCCTCTTGATCACTCTTGACAGTAACAAAAGGGGTGAATATTCTCTAATCAAGGCCAAAAATTCTGATCACTGCTGGCATTTACCTAATCAGCTCATAATGGCATTTTGAGGACAGTGTCAGTGGGTAATGGAAGGTTAGCCACACTAAACAATAAGAGATGACAAGCTTCTTTTAAAAATGGCAAATTCACCCTCTGAAAGATGTGACACCTGCTCTAAAAATACTGGTAGCACAAAATTAATTGTTATTCAGGCACTGGGGGAACTTTTGAACACCTGAGGTCGACAGAGTGCCCCAGACCAGCTGGTACCTGATGAAAATACTGTACTGTACTATACTGTCATATCTACACGTGAGGTGTACATATTTTATTAAAGGGAGATGAAATACAAATGAGACAGAACACTAGCTTTACTTTTGTGCACATGCAAAAGTGTTTAAAGGTTTTATGTATGACATTAGCTGAACCTAGCTATTGAATGGGTAGTACCAGTGCCATTGACACACAATGGTGGGACGGAATCGTTTGTCAAGTTGCAACAAGTCCTCCAACATAAACGGCAGAAGAGGTCGTGTGTCATTACTACAAATTACGCCACATAGGTACGCATCGTGTCTCGCGCTTCTTGGCACATATTAAGGTATCACGGCTCGCGGGCATGCGGTATAACGGCGCATTTTAAAAATAGCTCACAGGTACAGTCTGCGGTTGTAAGCAAAAACGCTGAAGTTTCTGTGGATTTATCTTGTAAAACCACTGACCTCAGGTTTAGGGCAAAAAACTTCTGGTAAGGCGTTATAAAAAAACAGTAAATAAATGTACGTAAATGCCGGAAAAGAGGTAGTTACAAGAGTCACATGACTGCCGCAACTTACGTAAAAAAACTTAAGCTACATTCAAAAACGTGATTCACGTAACTTAAGCTAAAAATGGGTGACTTTGTTTTCACATGGGACGCGAACCTTGCTCTCCAATCACTACTAAAAATGTAGCTTGTTTTTTGCTGCCTGTACACGCAACATATACTGACGTTTTGACAGGAGGACAGGCTGCAAGGTGAATGTGAATTAACCACTGTTAGCACTGTTAGCATTGAGGATAACGCAGTACCAAACCCCAGTCATCTTCATGGCAGCCAGGGCACCCAATTAAGAGTGTTTGCTTTCACAGGCCTGTTCTTGTTAATTTCACTGTTGGTGCTGTTAGCATTGCTGGCTGCCATTTTGGTTTGGCCACCTCCAAGTTTGCTTGTGATGTCCGAGACACCCTATCCCCCAACCCAGAGTTTCATGTACAGCACCTTTTTGCAATCAACACGTCAAGAAGGTTATGTTAACGTTGCTCTTTGTTGACACGTGAATACTGGAAACAACTATAACATCTTGTGCTCAGCTTAAATATATTCTTCATAGGGTCCATGTCATTACCATATTATGCCTTTGAGCTTGTGAACACGCCAAAGTCGGAAGAAAAACTTCCCATCTCAGGAAATGGAACCACTCGCAGGATATGTAATGATGGTGTGTTTCATTTGTTTGTTTGAATGCAGGTATCATGAAACTGGACTATTGACCTTTCTGATTGTTCTTATGTCCATTACTACTCAACTTGTGTGACATTAAGTGTTTTTATTGTGAGATGATTTGTAACTTTTATTTAAAAAGTGCTATACACATAAATAAAGGTATTAACTGTTTCAGCTATACAGTTAATTTGTCAAGAAGCAGTAACATCTGCAATGTACAGAAGTATATGTTAAAACGTAGTAAACAGTTATTCAGAATTCATGGGAATTTCAACCTTTTATAGCAGGTTAAGACAAGTGCTATTAAAGAAACATGTTCTGTGGTATGTGTTTGATACAGTATTCATGATATTTTCCTTCTTTGTCTACTAAAACAAATTCAAATCACAAATTCCTATCCAGAACTTAATGTAATGCAGTTCCACACAACAACAAAACAGCATAATTTGGCAATTGCCAGACTACAAATAATATGTTTGGAGGAAGGGTTCAGAAAATAATGATGAATCAATAGACTCTGTGGAGATATGACTCTATTACCAAGAATAATGAGGCATGTGGGCAGCTCAGATATTATAACAGACAAGATGAATGCTTTCTGCTTTCCATTCCAATGACCGTTTCTTACTCAATTAAAATAAAAATAAAAATCCATATATGTCTAGTAGACCAACTGTCCACATCATTATGAAAAAGCCAGAAAAAAAGTTAACTCCAAGACAAGAATTTGAATTTCTGACATTTCACAGTGATCATTATGAAAGAAAATACTGACAAATTCCAAGACAGCCCATATCCATTTATTTTATTTCCTATATATCATCTCCCCTGCATCCTTTACTAAATCACATTTGTCCTAGAATCAAGAGGGTGCCTCTGCCTTCAAGCTACACGGAAGGAGCTGCATGGAGAAAAAAAAACATATCCATAATAAATCAGAACAAGGTACAGTGCAATGAATTGAGCATCCTTGCTGGTTTATCCCCGTCTTCTATCTGCCGTGAGCAGACTTCCCTCTCCAAACCAGTCGTCTTACTGTGTTCTCCCTTTGAAACAGCAGCCAGGCTTTCCATTATGTCTCAGTGTGCTGTCAGAGCCTACCTCTTTCAGAGAGATTATTTTTCCCTTTCATATCTCAAAGTGTGCAGCCAGATCTAATAATACCATATCCAATTGATGTTAGGGGAAATATAGCACTTCATTTGAGAAAAAAAAACAACAACAACAAATAAAAAGTATAAAAAAAGAAAAAATATATCATGTCCTCGCTCCGCAAATGTCAGCATCAGAATCTCTAATCCCTCTGGATAAACACTCTTTTTTTTGCCTTAACCATAATTAAAAGCGCTGTCACAGTTTTTCAGAGTAGATTCACAAGGAATAAAGTGTGGCAGGTGAAGATTTTAAGGGGTAACCCTTGAGGCATATTGAAATACATCATGTGTTGCATACTGTGGAGATGGGAAAATGGTACAAAAATACGTGCAATTTCCTGCTGAGAGACAATGTGAAAGCAGCACACCTCATTGTGATAAGGGCCAGCTGCTGTGTTTACTTTTGATCTCTGATAAACTGAACATTTGCCAGAAATGGCAAACAGACGATAATGCAAGAGAAATCGCTGATTTAGGAAGGTGGAACTGGATGAATGTTTAGGTCAAAACAAAATGAAGCTAATGGGATGCAACATGCCTTGACTGATGTACTGTATTGAGTTAATTAATCACAATCAGCTACCTGGGGGAATGTTCACAGGAGGATGAATGGGTTTCATATAGTACAAACACATTAAATCCTACAAAGTAACTGGCCAGTACTGCCTTAGTCATAAATGCCATCACGAGATATTACAGTATTAGACTGGTGCAGGCTACATGAAACCCGTCTTACTTGTGTTCTGTAAACATGACGGACACATGATGATGATGTTTGTTCTCCCTATAGTGAGTGCCGACTACTCCGTTTATTAAGTGTTTAAACACTTCATCCAACTATTTTAGAGCTATATAATAACCATTATCTGCTCAGTTCAAAACTTCATTTTACTCTTCATTTTTCCAATTACTCAGTGATGTGCACTTTGTTCAGATATTGTTAATCTTGTCTTCAGGGCAGTTTAAAGGCAATGCCCTTCCCTATTAAAAGTTCTCTGATAGCAAAGGTGGATTTTCTGGCAAGTCTGCCATTTTTAGGAATTATACTTTCAGAGTTTCTCATAGTTTTTGCTACAGTTTCAATACAAAAGAAGAAAAAAAGACAAGTTTAGTCCAAGAACTAATATTTGTTTCATTTGAGAATTAGGGAAAAAACAGAAAACTCTTAATATGTAATTACACCTTCTGGTAGTAGCTGGTGGTAATGAGTGCTACGAAAATTCAGCCCCCATGATGCAACGTGCTGAAACTTCCACAAGCTGGTTAATAACTTAACTACACTTTCTTTGGAGTTTTGTTTTCTTTCTTCTCTTTTTAGCTGATTAGAAATGTTACAGTTTAGAAGGCAATTGAATCTAGCACAACTTTAGTATGAACAGCAGCAGCTGGATGATCAGCTTGTGCAGCCAGACGTATGTGAAGTTGAGAACAGACACATCAAACTTTGTCTCAATAAAGTCCTCTCCGAAGGAACACGACATCTTGATTGAGATGCAAAACACAATCCCATGCTCGGCTGGCTCCTCCCATGAGGGGCCAGGAGATTAAGATTTAATGGTGATACTGAGGGAACGACACTATCTGTCTGCAGCCTCCCATCTCTTCACACAACATCACCTCTGTTGCTTTTCTATCTCTTTCTCTCCCCCAAACACAGATGCGAAACGCACTTGCCTACACAGCCATGCATAAACTTAAGTTTGGGCTGTGTGCACGCAGCCCACAGATGCCTGCACATACAGTACATACACACACTCACAAATTTAGATACTAGAATCTGACAAAAGCTCAGCTACTAGCAGATGAAGTCAACTGGAGTTTGACTTGTAAATTTAAACTCTTGTCAAGATGATCTCTGTTGTTGCATGAACACGGGAATTGGCTTAAGAAATGATGGATCTGCACTCAACATGCCTGGCAAAACAAGCATGCCTGAAGGAAATGCACTGTTCTGTGCTGTTAGACAGTGGAGTGCACAGCGCGGATGTCATCAAGCCGGTTTTAATTACATTATATGTGACATATAGGACTGGCAACCAATGCCTTTCATGCATTTAACAGTGTCTATATCCACAGTCAGTGTATACTGCCAAACTAAGTTACTGCATTACGACAACAATCTAGCATGTCTCTGTGAGGCAGTAATTAGACCTTCTTTAGTGTTCTGATTGCAGGAAAAACGCTTTTAGAATATTCAGTTACAACCACCTTCACAGGATTCATGTCCTTAATGTTATCAGTGTTTTAAATGTATCTGTAATGGCTTCCTCCCTTCAACCGCTATTCCTTATCCCTTGATATTTGAAGAGGCATTAAGAATTGAAATTAATGAGGGATCAGCTTTCACTTCCACGGGGTCAGGTTATTTTATGAAAAGAGCTGGTGATCTCATGTTCTATACACTTGTATCAAACCTATAATTTACCATTTTGCATTGAACCATATTGATATGTTACACATGTCCTAAAATGCTAATAATATCAGTAAATCCATATGGTAAATGTGACTAAATATGTGTTTAGCTTCCAGGAAAAATGGCAAAATCAATTATATGACATGAGTTTATGAGTACATCATAATCACGGATGCCTTTGGAATGGCTTCCTATTATAATCTGAAAGCGACACATGAAGAGAAATACGCAGTACCTGCTGTATTTCGAAAGCCAGAATCTTAAATGATTTATAAATCATAGGTGCTTTCTTTAGAAGCTGTGGAGAGTTCACAGACTCATTGTAAATTTAAGGGATGCTCCTGGTGCGACAGAAAATCCAAGGTGACAATGTGAACCTTTTTTTCTTAAATGGCACACATCCTGCTGCTGTGACCTGCATGTCCTGGATGCATTGATGAGGAGTCCCGGCATTATTCAGCAATGATTTGTGTGTCAGTGGTCAGAGAGGCTGCAACAGGGGACGCTGACTTACCAGTGACACGGAGCACAGAAAGCCAATGAAGCCAGAAGACTTGAACAGGTTCAGTGTCTATATATGTATATATATATATATATATATATATATTGTAGAGGCCGCTTGATTTCATTTATTTTCTGAGGCGCTTGTGGGTGGGGATAAAGGGGACGGCGGACGCAGCCTGAGAGTGAAGCACAGGTGATTTAAGTTGAGTACTGATTAATTGAGTTTTTGTGTTCAGAATCAGCGGGAGCGTCACGCTACATCTTTTGATCGTGAGTGAAAACAATGTTAAAGATATGAAGAAATATATGAAATAAAAGAAATGACTGAGACGGAAGCATTGCTTGTTGTTTTGTGGACACGCATCGGAGATCAGACCCCCGCTGATAAGTGTCACTTAATTTGTTTTGATCGTGCCACTACATATATATATATATACATATGGCATACTTATCCTTTTTAAAAGGGTCTTAGACTTTTCTTATTGTCTGCACTGAGCACAAAGGAAAAAAAGAACAGGGTGGTGCAGGAATCAAAAAGAAACAAATAGTAGGGTGTGAGCTACCTCACCAAACAGAGACCACAGGGAAGGCTTTTCTCATGCTTGTTATTTGTCCATTTCTCTCTACCATAAAGGCACCAGAACTGACGCAAAAGTAATGAAATCGTCCGAAATGAACACACAAGTCTCTGGAACAAAACAGCTAAGAGACTGTAAATGTCTGCTGCTTACCACTTTGAGAAGCAATCATCCCCTCAGCCATGGTCTATTCTTTTCTCTCTTCTTTTGCTGTGGTCCTCCCTATTTTCGGTCTTTTGTCTAGAAAGAGGGGAAGTGAAGGAGCAGAAATAAAAAGAAAAATTACGGGTAAGCTTGAAAGCCACAACGAGAATCAATACATAAAGATCACAATTTCAAACATCTTAAAATCACAATGCTTGGAAATTAGAAGGACACAGAAGAAACAAGAAATCAATAATAGAAACGTGTGTGACAGCACATCAGCAAAAGCTTGGGTGTGTGCTGAGTTTTCAAACTACATGAAACAAATCAAATGATCTATATATTTTGTACCATGTTTTAACCTAGGCAAGGCTTACGGTGTCAGTTTTGTGCTGAGTCCATGGTTAGTTTTTGGTTCCTGATCTTTTCCGAGTGCCTAGCAAACAGTGTGACCTACGCAATGCACACTGGCCCCTGCCTGCTACTCTCTCTACTATAATGAGTCCTCTTATCCAGACTGCAGGAGGAAACACAGAGGATGGTGATTATACAAAAGGCGTGCCTGAGTTGGTAATGTGATGATGAGAGCAGGGGAGAAAAAGATAGGGGGAGAGGGGGGGTGAAGAAGAGACAGTTATCTCTCCAAGTCCAAAGGCAGAGAGATTAAAAAAAAAAAAAAGTTTGACTCAGGACACTCTTGTTAAAATCATTCTTGACACCCTGTGCTATTAGTACGCCATTAAGAGTTCAAGGACAATAGCTGTCCTGTTTTTTGATCATTTATCTGTTGGATCCCCTCGTTAAGCCTGAACCAAGTTCCTCACAATGGCCAAAGAATATTGATGGGCTGTGAGAGGATGATTTTGTTGAATTTATAATAATCCTCTTTTTGTCTGCCCTTGATGTAATAGATGAGCCCAAAACATTTGACATTCCCATTGAAAAATGAATTTCTGATGCTGATGTCGTTGTCCTAATAATCTTGATAGGAAATATTAGACACAAATGATACATACTAAAAGGTACTTAATTTTGACAGTGACTTTAGGCCATACGTTTCCAAATAGCGGATGCAAATGTCAAATATCGGATGATAGTATGAGCATGATTCCAAATGATCCTGAACCAATTAACTTTTCATCCAGCACCTCCAGCAGGTCAAAATGAATCTCAACAACTGTTAGATAGAGACCAAGTTAATGTACCATTGCTACTTTGGCAATCCCTTGACGTTTCCTATATTGCTGCAGCACCACAAGGTTGACATTCTTGGCTCTAAGTGAAACACCTCCAATACTATTTGATGGCTTGCCATGCTGGAGCTCATCAAATGAGTACATGAGGGTTAACTTGCAGTGAAAAAGAAACTCAAAAGAGGGAAAATGGCGGACAAAACAAGCAGCAGCATTTTGTGAGTCACAGTATTTTTCATTTTAACATTTTAACCCCAGAAATGTTCTTCCTTCTGAAACTTTATTGCTTTTACATTGGACTGATGGCACATGTGGACATGGATAAGTTGCAGTGTTTGTGTTAAGGAGGTAAGATTTTTGCACTTTGTTGTATGTTGTTTCATCTCACTTGAAACAAACACGGCAATGCAGTGAATAAATGCATAATGCATGTTTTTTTTTCCCTTTTTAAGTTAGTTATTATTTAGTTACACATATCACGATACATTGTAGATGATTCTCCCAGGCTGGAAGAACAAAATGGCTTCATTTGTTCTTGCATCTTGGGAGAGAGAACATATTTTTCTGTTCTTGATACATCATCTGGGCAGAAGTATTTTCTTGTTTGGTGTCCAAGAACTATCGTGTGATCGGTCAGAAATTTAAATATGAATTTGACGTGTGCTGCAGCGGGACGGCCCTATGAGGACTTCCCAGGAGTTCTGCACTTAGGTTTCTTGTGAAGTATGAAATGTCCTGGCCAGAACTAACTTTGTTCTTTTTCTTGCCACCGTGAGTAGCAAAAACAAATTCCTCTGTTGTCGCGGAGTATGTATTAGCTTTTAGCCTTAAGCCATGCCTCAAAGAGCCCACGAGACTCAAAGTCAGGGTTGCCAAACTGATCCATGAAAGGGCACGGTGTGCAGGTTTCCGTTCCAACAAAGAATGAGCACACCTGACTCAACTCATTCAATCACTCAGTTGATTTCTTGTATCAGGTGTGCTCCTGCTTGGTTCTTGTCTTGTTATATTATATTCGTATGGAGACCTTCACTGTCCCCTTGAACTGTGTGAGTCCCCTGTCTCTCATGCTATCACGACAAATGCCTCTGTACTAATGTGCTTAAAAAATAAAGTTGATCCTTGTTCAGATTGAAATACAGTACATCATTGCTTATAATGTGATTAAATAACCTTTCATTGACAATCTGTCATACTCTGGCCTCAAAAAATGGTCACAAATTCTGCTGTCATTCCACAAGCTCGGCCTTGAATTGAAAGGATGCATTACCACGCCATTTGCCACCTGGAATCAAGATGCACACCAATCAAGACAATGGTGTCTATCCTTAATTATGTGACCATAAAGCGTCTTAATATGCAAGAGCACCTGGATACTGTTATAGACATCAGAGCTTCATCAGCATTTGTTCTTAACTACCACAGCCCAAACTCAGATAATTGGTACTTTATTTTGTAGTATGGTGAGGGACAGATTGTGAATTGGTATGTTTTTTTTCTCTCTTCCCATTTCACTGATCAGCTGCAAGAGAGAGAAGATAAAAAGGTTTTTAGCAGCAGCAGGATTCAATGGTGGAGAGCAAAAATTAGTTCAAGAGGTGAGGAGCTCATATCTCAGAAGTATCCTTCAAGAAGAACACAAATAAATTAAATTTTGGTTTTATAATTGTATTTATATTTTATTTTATTTAACCAGATAAGTCAATTGAGAACCAATTCTCTTTTTCAACAATCATCATGTTTATATGGTGATGGTGATATATGGTTATATGAAGTAAGATGTTAGTACTATCGCCTTGTTGTATGCTTCTGCCAAAAAGTCAAGTTGTAGTTTACATCCATGGCTGTCCAGACCATGACTGCAGACAATGCTTCAAACGGATCTGCTGAAAAGAAGCTACAAATTCCAGAAAATGGAGGCTTCACATGTATTTTCAGCCAGCGGCACAGAAAATCTGTACATTCACCACAGTTTCAAGGTCGGCACCCAAGATTAGTATCGCCAATTCAGTATCCAACCAAATGTGAAATATGGTCACAATCTCCCCTTCTTTTCCTGAGTAACGGTGTTGAATAATGGGCTGAAAAGTAGAAGGTTGCAAAGTAATTGCCTTTTGGAAAAAATATGTCATTGCTTTATCCTTTTAGACATTTGTGTCTCATAATTAGTGTATGAATTTTGTATTTTGTTAGGTCACAGTGACCTTGATCTCTGACCACAGACCAAATCAGTCCATACTTCTGTCAAAGTGGAGTCTGTGCCGAATTTAAATAAATTCACTCCAAGCGTTGGTATGTTGGCGTCCTTAGATATCATGTGAACAAGACTGAGACGGACAAACAGACAAACCTAAAACATAATGAGAGAAATTTTAATTATGTCACAGACTGAGTCACTCTTAATACTCCAAGACCAATGTCTTTGAATGAACTTCGCAATGTTAATGTTACTTTTATATAATTTTTCGGGTCATTTGATACTGCTGTGGCTGTTTAACTGAAAAACACTGTTGGTGAGCATTGTGAGGAATCAGAATCGAAATCCTGCCTGATATTGTTGCATCAGTGAAAGCAACACAGGAGTTATAGGGAAATTTCACCTGGACACATTTTATTCTGACTATGGCAGGAAAGAAAATAAAGTAGCTTGTATTGATTAGCCCAGAAATGAGATAATTTAACTATATGCCAAAATAACTCATCATCCAGATCCAAATAGCGCTCCTTTCAACTAATGATACACAGCTAATAAAGCTGAACCAATTACTCTGCACAGCTGGGCGTGTTTTATATGTTCCTTTCGATGGCGGGCATTTGATTGCTTGTAAATACACGCCTGATTTATACTTCTTTACAGTTTAAAACTCAGTGGGCTCAATGACAAGAAAGCAATTAATCATATTATTATGCCAATTAAGAAGTTGGTCTGCTTCAGTGACAAAAAAAAAGAAAAGCAAGGGAATTGAAGATGTGAGAGTGAGGCCCTCCAGGAAGTTAATGTGAACCATTTAATCATATCCACAAAGACAAGGCTTTACATGTTGCTTTGAAGTGCTGTTTATGTTTGGAGATCCATCCATGGCCTCTTTTATTTTGCTAATAGACATTCAGAGTTAAAGGACATGGGTTCTTATCATATTCACACATGGTTTTAATAACAGTGGGTGCTGTTGTCAAGATAACATGTTTCTATTGCAAAATCTCTAATAATCAGCCCTTCAGTAAAGAAAACAAAATAAAGATATATGCTACTGAAGATTGATGATATTGTGTCATACATTAGGCCATGATTTTACTTTTGAAAAACAACTTGAATGTGACAGCAGTGACTAATAAAATCAATCAAAATGTGCATATGAATTCTAAAATCTATTGAAGTTGGAGTTCAAATGGCATAATCCCAATTTAATATTGACTTCAGCTCTTTCACTTAAAATTACCTGAAGCCCAAAGGAAAAATATGTCCCATCAATAGTTTCTGTTCGCTGCTCTGTGATTTTTTTTATTTTTTATAATTACAAGAATAATGTTAAATAATTCATAAATATAATGGTGAGATAAACAGAGCTGCTGTTTGCTTGTGGTGGAAACTTCCAACTTTTGCATCCACCTGTCAAGTCAACAGGGCATGAGTATTGAGATGGATTTTTCAAAGTCAAGCTGTAAGCTAACTAGGAGCTAAGTATCTTTGCTTAAATGAAATCAATGAGGCCCCCACACGGCCGATGTGATCAGGGAATCTCTGCATCCGTTTTTGGTAGCCAAAATGTTGTCTTGCAAAATCAATAACCAATCAGCGATATCTACCACTCACCATCTCTTATTGATGAAGGGTAGCCTGGAGTTAATGATATTTCTAAAACCATTGACCATGCTGTTTGTAAAACTACGGACATTACTGTAATGGTCCTTCTCTCTCCCCCTCTCTCCTTCAGTGAAGAGTATACAGTATATTATAATATATACATCAATGTATTGGTACTACTACTAGTGGTGTTAAACTGTAAAAAATTAAGACTAAAAGTCAGTGCAGTTGAACTTTGAGTTGACCTTGGACTTTCCATAATATCCCACCTTTGCTTGAACCTCCATAAAAAGTGCTCTGTGTAATTATGGACTTAAGGGATTACTTTCATTCTGATCATTATTCATTGTGTTTAAAACGGTTTCTCCCTCACCTATTCGGATATTGTACTCTCGAGTACACACTTGGGGTGAAATTAAACTGTAACCCAAAGGCAACATCACATTGTTTCCCCATAACAACCCCCAAACTGCAAAGAGACCTGCCTACATTCACTTTCCCAATGATCTCTTGGTTAAAAGTTGTGTATTTTGATACTTTATTTATGTTTTTTTTAACTAACATGAACTGAACTGCTCAAGAACTATGATGCAGCTTTCAAGTCAATCGGGATGTTCTGTAAAAACAAACTGCCCTCTGGGTAAAACCTCTGCACATCAATCTTTGATGGGTAGTTTCAAGGATTTGTGGGATTTTTATAGGCCTTTTATCTACCACCTGGCGTCATAAATTGTAGCAATGTGTCAACATAAGCAGCAATTCAAGGTGTTACAATTCGAAGATATGAGTTAAATCTGCACAAACACAATCAGCTCTTTTATAAAAGATTATGAATGTGGGCATTTGAAAAAGTAAAATATCACCTGCAGGCTGCAGTGATATGTGACGACTCTCAGTCATGAAAATATACAAGAAAGTATATAAGCAATGTTAAAAAAAGGAGTATCTTACATAACTCAAATGTCAAGATAATTGCTCAATTATATTTCTTTAAAGGTGTGTGTTATTGTGTTGAAAGGACTACTTCACCACTTTGTCAGTGAAACCATTAAAGCTAGCTTTAGCCCCTTAAGTGTGTGCTAGACAGCAGAACTGCCAGCAAAGTAAAGTAACAAAAGGCTCTGCACTGAAGTAAATAATGAAACACAATCAATATGGTTTTGATAGCAAAAACTGGGAAAATAAGTAGCAGGTTATAGCTGTCTAGATGTTTGGCATCAGCTCATCATCTGCATGCTTGTATGTATGTGCCTGAAGCTATTGACACTGTTACTTTTTCTTTTTCTTCAGTAGTATTCCACTTTGTTGTAATAACATCATTGCATGTGTGTGGGTCTGTGTGTATTCTGTATGTGTGCCTCTGCATGATGTGATAGTCCATGTATATTTGCACACATACAGATTATATTTTGTGTCGTGTTCCTTCATTTTGACAGTGGGCTCCTTAAGGGCCTTTGCATCAAGTGGAATCCTTCTGACTGGCCTTGGCTCTGGGGGCCTCAGCGTGACTCCTGAGAGGAAGGAAAAGAGCAGAGCGGCTGCGTTTGTGGTGAAGGAAACTACACCACCACATGCTCCCTATCCGTTCCTCTTAGCCGGCTCAGTGGCCCATACCTCGCCTTAATGAGATGCGGCAACACACACAGACACATGTAGCACGTCTACTCTAATTACACTAGAAAGCTCTGCCGTTTCCTCCTGCACCCCCTGGTGGCATCATGCAATTCACTCCAAAGAATTGTTTTTAAAAAAAAGTGTTATGTACAATGGCAGTTATGAGAAAAGAAGCATCAGAGCACAAAGCAGAAGCGTTGGTTAAGGAGCCGTGTTTTGTGCTATAGGTTATGGTTATTTCCATGTATTTAAATCCCTGCTGCTTTACACAACACACTTTGATAGACAGATGCACTTTGTGTCTCTCTTTATCTGCATCTTTCATGCCATTTTGAGCATCTGTCTGATACTTTCACTGTGGGAGACTAGATTAAATTCCAGCATCATAAACTTTACAAGGGAGCGAGGAGTTGTAAGAAGTAATGTTTTAACGCTACAGTTTATTGCTCAGACATTAGATATAACAAATACCCTTGTGCCCATTGCCCTCAAGGCTGGAAATTACTGCTCAGAGGACTACACACTTGCTCTAAGCAGTTAATACACATAACTTATTAAACTATTTTTCCTCTTAAGCAATCTTTTCATTGCTGGCTATTGTAGATGTTTATTGATATAAACCTATAACAGATAGACACCCACCTCTTACAATAGTCATGCAGGTGGAATAGAATATAAATATTTCAACCTCCAGGTTCTTTTTTGTTGGTTTGTCTTTGCCTTCACTTCACATTTAAGTATGGGATTGAGTGGCTGTAAAGCAGGTACGATAGGTAAACTTGTGATGTATGGAGCTTCTTTTGTGACAGCTTAATTACTGTAGATTAGTTCTGTGTTTAATTATTGTTGATTCAATTATAGATGCATTAAGATAATTAATATGGCAATTAAACACATTTACACTTAATGGCACAATTAAGCTGTTAATAAAAAACAATTTCTGAAATGTTAATTATATCTGCAATTTATTATTCATTTTCATTATTCTGTCTTTGCCATGGATAAATTACTAAATTTGCAAAATGATTTGTAAAATGCTCCTTTAAAAGTAATTCAAATTGAAGGCCATGTGTTACACAATTTATCTTGCATATGCATTTTCCTTTTCTTTTTCAATCCCACTAAACATTAGTTTACTGCTTTGCCGGAGTTCGACACTGCTCTGGCTTGCTTGTACTATCAACCTCGAGCCTCGGTAGTAATGTGGCTATTTTCATACAGAATGGGCTAGACTTTAGTCTACCTGCAGGAGAAAAAATATGATAATGAAAATGCTATGAAAATCTAAGATAATTGAGCTGCTGTTTTCAAGCTTTTACGGTGTTGCATTTCACACATGCTAAGGTGTGTTTCTGTGCTCTGTCTTATATCCTTGTGCTAATTATGTTGCATAATGTGCTGCATTTCTTGTGTCATACATTGCTATACATTTTAGTTACATAACTGTATGCTGATTAGTTACATCTTGGAATGCTTGCTTTCTGCAGTCCCTGTGAGGCATCATTTCCCATTGAGGGACTTGTGTTTCAAGCATGCAGATTTTAATACTATACTGACCTGGGAGAGATAAAAGCATGATTAAGTCAGTCTACAATTAGCTGTTTGTACTGTGTGTGCTTTGGGAAATGGCCAGCTATAATGTAAAATACACACAATGTGTCATAAACTGGATTACATATGCAAAAACACAGGTATGTTCTTTTAAATATGTGGGGAAGCAGTGACAGCTCTAACACAGACAAGTGATCAAACAGCCATCATTTTGAAAGGCAGAAATTCTCCACAAAAGTATTCCACTGCAGAACAGTAGCATCCAGTGTCATTTCATAAGTACTTCAAACCAAGCTAAAAATAGACTGACAGGTACACAGCAGCCAAGGCACTTCCACCCCCCTTGGGGAAGCTCTCTACATTTGTTTCACCCTCAAGCTACTGTACACCATTTCTACAATCTTCCGCTGCTGTGCGATTGTCATCATGTGGGCTTATTTTTCTCTTAAGATCACTGTAGTTATGAAATGAAGCATGTTTTTTTTCAACATCTATTCCTTTTGCCCTACTCACCGATGTACATTTTTAGTGATAAAATGATGTAGGGCATGAATTAGTGTGGGATAAATATGGGCTTTTATGAAGTACCGATCATCATTCGACACCAGCCAACTGACAGTTTGGCAGGTGCAGCCAAAGTGCTCTCACTGCCTCCCCTTGAGCTATCCATAGTGGTGACTATGAAATATGGACAGCAGCAAATTGAGATTCATCAGGCACGCCTGCCTTGCTCACTGAAATCTATATTCAATTTTGGAGCATCTGTCATGGCAGTGGCGGGCTGAGGCATGCTGGGATTGAGAATCACTTAAGTGTTCTGAAATTGTATGTAGTGGAAAAAATCTCTCTGTCTTTCTCTCAGTGTGTTTTGCTGCCAGTCTGCCTCTCTTTCTTTCTATGCATCTGCAGGTAAATTCACATAAAAGATTTATGTCCCTGCACAGCAATGCTTGCTTTTCTTCAAGATCTATATGATGTTTCTATTCACAAATGCATTTCCACCTACATTTTCCCAGCTAATACCAAATGAGGACGTACACTTCATTATTTAGTACAATAAATGCATTCTTATGTGTTCTCGTAGGATTTATGCAACTGTGCTACCACTGAAAGAACTCTGACAGCATCTCTAAAACCCTGATAATGACGCAGATAGTTACGCTGACAGTCTGTGGATACAATGTAAGGTCAAGTAGCTATAGTGCTGCTGGCCAAGGAACACTTGAGACTGAATGGTCTACAAATGGAGTGCATGGATAGATTATTCAGTTTGTAGCGTTACCTTCAACTCACATTTCCAGTGTTTTTACTTACGGGAATTATATGAAGAAACTTCTGACACAAAAAAAGAAAACATCTATCTATTCAGACATATTTTCTATCACATGTGTTAGTGAGGATGCATGGACATGGCTACAGACAAGAAGAAGAGAGCATGGAATCCTTGAACGGTCAGACTCAATTTTCCTTTTTCTCATGCTTATAAGAGTTTATGATTAAAAGGAAGCAACTGGCTAATTATCTACTGAGGAAAGAAGCAGAAAGGTCAAGGATTTATCTGCAGGGTTGGTTTCTGCTCTCCGTAGAGTGGGTTACAGTGAGTTAAGAATTCTCATTACAGACCATTAAACCTATATTGAGAATCTGTCTGTAGGCGTGCAGGTAGAGCTCAGTGTCATCTACAAAGACACTGGCACAAGATTCAACCTGCTGCCTGTTTGGCTAAGGACCTGCACTCTCATCACCTGGCTCCCTTGATTCCACAAACTCCTTGTTTTGATGATTCGGTAAATAGAAAAGCTGCGGAAGCTGTTGTGCTCCTCTGCTGACCTTCTGTGCTCGATTCAACACATCAAAAACCTCGGCTTACATCCCCCATGAAACTGCCATTTGCTATGTTATGACCCTGATGTTGGTTGTAGATTCTTGAGGGGTTACAGAGAACACACTCTAGGTTCAAAGGAGGTTTACAGAGCAGGAAACTAAATATAGAAAAATATATATTTACACTGTATACCAGGGGTATCAACTACATTTGTCAAAGGGCCAGAATTCTTCCAAGCAGATACTGTGGGGGCTTAAAAAAACATACATTTTTTAATCATCACTCTATAATATTTTCACTTTCTTTTAAAATGTATGTTATTTTCAATAGGCTCAATGTGAACAGAATCCCAAAAACATGGGGAACCCATAATAATAACTAGATATTTAACTAAAAATGCTCTTTCACTGAGTTCACTGAGTGGACTTTATGCAGTTTTGTCTATATGCTCACTGTGCTGCATTTTTTTTTTTATAAACAATGATTAGACGTGAGCCATGTCCAGAATGGGATGAATACACATCGGCAGGTCTGTGTTATGTGTGTCTGGTGTATGAATTGTATGCATAATCAATGCACTGCACTATCTTTTATAATAATCTGGTCACATCTCTCGCCTGTTTCACTTGCTCTACCTCTCCTTGCAGTTCTTGTACTAACAGAAGTGAGGCTGAATCCAGAAACGCAGAACACGGTGGAAACACTGTGTCTTGGCAACATTGCGGAGGATTGCAATGTTTATTAAGAGCATCTTCTGAATTAATTAATATTATGCAGGCTATATATGTGTCCTGCAGGCTGCCAGCTGATGATCACTGCTGTTGACTCTCAGCAATATACAGATATAAATCTGTCATAAATAAATTCCTCTTTGACCTAAGCTGTACAAGTTTTATTACTTTTTTTTTACAATCAGGTCAAACTTTAGTATAACGGAAAAAGGATGATGAAGTTTCACACTAACACAATCCTCTTTAGTTGCAATATGTCTGTTCTGTACCAAGAAATATATTTGTGGTGAGCCTGTTAGCAAAATGAATGAAACCAAACATACATAATGGCATCAGAGCTATTTGAAATGATATAACATGCAGGTTTATGTCTGCTGAGGCAGTTCAGAGAGTGAGTCTCTCCATCTGTTATTGTTTGAATGTGAAATGGCCTCCATCTTAAGGCTTGTCATCAGTCTGTCACTAGCCACGGAGAATGCATAACGCCACCAGTAAAGCTCTTTATTAGTCTATGGTGAACAATGAGCCGTGTCAGCTGATAGAGGAAGACACCCCCCCTTCTCATGCCTAAACAGTGGAATCCAAGGAAGGGACAATCAATAGAAATGCTTCATTTGGTTTATGTGTGCCACTGAACACACAATGGCAGTAATATATTGTTTTTGCTCCTAGTTGTGTTAGCACATTTCCACCCACAAAAGTGAAACGTATTGTCTCTGCAGGCTTGTTATTAAGGCCAGGTCCAAGCTATAACAAAAAATATATTCAATAGGTGCACTGATTAGCATATTTCATATCATGTATGCAACTATTTTCACATACAATCCTTCCGACAATTACAAGATTAGGAGACAAAAGTCAAATGACAAGCATGTTCACATATGTCATATTTTAGTACCCAAGCCTGCAGGTATTTACAGAGCTTTAATTTCAGTGTGTCAAAGACAAGCACGGCAATGACAGATGTTACACTGATGTTTGTTTTTCTGCCATCAGCTTATTTTAACAAATGACACAACTGCAAAGTACGGTTCTTATCAGTGTCAGCCAATGTCATGCCACATCCAATCTCAAAAAAACACCTTGCACTCTCTGTCACTCATCTCTCCATCAAAGTGCCTACGGTACATGGCGGAAATGTCTGACCATGGAAAAACAGAAACACAGTGTTCTTGGCAAACATGTTGGAGGGGGGCAAAGGGCTCAAGAGAAGTTGCTAAAGACAGGATGTGGAAAATGGAATGAAAGACAATATAAAATACAAAGAAAGATCATTAAGATCTGCCTGTTCCACTGAGACAGACGGCCCCTTAAGAATGAAATGCAAAATCTACAGACATGTTAATAATGAAGACTAAATTTCTATGCGTGTATCTGTCTGTCACAGGCACAACCCAAAACCCATAATCCATCTGTTACCCATGATGGTTTTCAAAATGACTCTCAGTGTGCTATCTGTCTGTATTGAGATTATTTCAGTATCAATGTGTGAAAGATAATCAAACCACCATTTATGAACTTTGAAGGGATCAATCTCTTGACTGCTATGCTTGTTAAAAGCATGGGATAGGTCAGAGAATATGTCTGAAGCAATTACCCTTGGGGGAAGGGGAGATATTGTACCACTTGCTGCTTTTTGAGATGGGCCTTGGCGTTTGAGCAGCCAAAGAACTGCAGTCCTACATTCTATATGCATGCTCTCCATCAAATAAGGCTGGAGGTATTTTTGTTATAACTTATTTATATCCTAAGTGACATTTTAGGGCTACAATATTTACAAGCCAATATGTTACATCATATGTTGATATTTCAAATGTTTTGCTGCAGCTCTCGAGGCGTTGCTCAAATTTAGCTTAATCTGCATGAACAGGTAAGTTAATCAAAGCCAGAGGTTTCAATGGGTTCCTTTTTTAAGAAGCAATACTGTAGCTAAAGTATAAAAGATATACAGCTTTTTTTTTATTTTTTAAATCAGATGACAACTAAGCACTTGATGACGTGGAGTGGCCTTTAAGAAAATGATTTGCTCTATGCTTCCAGTTGTTTAAGGGCTATTATCCTGCTAAAAGAAAAAAAGTAGGTGTGGTATCTTCTATTGAAAGCTACTGCCTACAACCTCTTCCATTGCTATGCTGACAGTAAATGAAAGCAAAACATTATGCTGCTATCTCTTTACTGTTCTCCTCTTGCTCAAATGACTGCTCCGGGATCAGTGTAGTCCCTAAGCGGAAGGGAGCTGAAAAAGGTCACAACAGGGAAATGACAGAATGGAGCGAGCCAAAGATGCTACATTTTCTCCATTCAGCGGTCTGCTTTCAGATTGAGTTACAAGGGTACATTACTGTCTCCCAGAGCTACCCTGGTCGCTGGCTTTATGTCCCCACATCTGGCTAAAAATGGCTTTTTTTGTTACAAAATAGCAATGATATGCCAGCTTTGTCTCCAAGAATACAACACAGAGCCGCACACATAAATATGATTTACCAGGTATGTGGTGTGTTTTCTAAACTATACAGCAGTCTTGGATTTATGGCTACTTCTGTCTGTAATGGAGACATATATAGAGAGGCAGGTGTAGGCAGGAAACAGTAAAGTCTGCAGTGCACAGTCATCTCATCGCTCAACTCTGTGTTTTCATTAGCCTGCATTAAAGTGTAACTGCAACCGCAAGTCAGGGCCCAATGCCACCTACAGCAAAATTTTGAAAATGCTAAAAGTGGGTGAGGGAGGTCTGAGGGGCGGGGGGGGGGGGGGGGGGGTTGCTTTGATGAGTGGGGCTTTTTTACATTTCTTTTCTTACTTTGACGGCATAGATAAGTTACAACCAGTCGAACTAATATCAGCATTGACCAAAGGTTCAGGGCTGATTTAAAACAGTAGAGGGTGTGTTGAGCAATTTTCAAACCATGCATGTACATTTTGTCAATATTAACACCATCATTTATGGCTTTTATTAAATAAACTTATATAAGTGAGTTTACAATTAAAAAAACAGGTTTAAGTGTGAAGTGCCACCTTAAATAAATCTGAGGAACTGTTTTTTTTTGCCAACTGACAACTGGAGACTCAATAACTTGAGTAAAAGTACGTAAGCAAGTACATCATTTGGATGGTATATTTGCCTATATATATATATAAAGTGACAAGTTACAACATTTAAACACAGTTAACATAAACAATTACATAAAATTAAATACAAATACAGCCATCATAACAATACTGAAGGAGCCTCAGTAGAGACTTATATGGAGCAGTCACACTGACCAAGAGAAATTATTTCTTTATCCTTTAGAATCAATTTAAATTCACAGATTGTGATCAACTGAGACAATTTCAATTCATTTTGCAGATTGTTCCATGATAAAGGGGCGTAACTAAAAGCTTTCTTACCTAACTCAGTTCTCACTCTTGGCACCAGCATCTGTACAATATTTTGTGGGCGTAGACCATGTTGAGTTTGGTTTCGACACATGTATGCACACAGGTAAGAGGGAAGCAGCCCAAGAATACATTTATAGATATAAACTAACCAATACCAAGCAATTTTCAATGCTGTGTGCTATTTCTGTAGCTTTGCGCACAAAGGCTGATGCACAGAAACCTCATAAACACAGCAAACTAAGAAGAAAAGAGAAAATATAGGCAGATGGCAGGTGGGATTCATGTTGTATGAATCTATTCATTGTTTGATAGGAAAATCCTGCATAATGTACCTTAAAAAGGGACAGTTCACCTCCAAAAAATAAAAGACATTTCCTCTTGCCTGCAGTGCTATTTTTCAATCTAGAGTGTTTTGGTGGAACTAATAGTTCCTGCATGAAGCTGCTCACAACAAGGTCTGTGGATTATCCTGAGTAACCGGGTCATGATTTCTGGTAAGAGACACTGCGGTTTCAGTTTTTCAAATGTATATTTCTTTTTGCTGTTTTGAGCACCACAAGCTAAGTGCCATATAGTTCCATTATAGTTGAGAAAAGTCGGTCATCTATACAGCAGATATCGCCAACACTTGACAACTCCTACCAAAATAATCTAGATTGATAAATAGAAGTACAGGTAAGAGGTCCCAACCTGGCCTAACCTGTGTGGGTTGGTTTGCTGCAATAAATTGAGTCATTGCGTCCTGCCATATTTGTCATAGTAATGCTGGTTTGTAGCAAACAGCAATAAAGATAAGGATGTATTCCATACAGATCAGCAGATCATTAGTACAGGAAATGTATCACATTGCATTAATTTGAGCTGCATGATACAGTGTGTCCTAACACTGTTGTTTACTGTGATTTTTTTTGTATGATCACAACCTACAACCCAGTATTGCAGCAGTGCATATTTTACTGAGAGGTTCTCAAAATGATAAAAAAAAAAAAAGAAAAGAAAAAAAAAAGTAGTCTAATAAGAAAGCTACACAGTGAAATGTCCATATGTCAAAACATTTCACCATAATGGCTCTCAGACATGACAAAAATAAGTCAGGATAATGGCTGCAAACCCATGTAACCGATAACAAGCCCACAACCACAAGGAACCATGAGAGGTTATTGGCCAATGGATGCAAAACACACATGTAACTGCCAGCCTCAGGTCACATTTTGTCTATAGAAATAGAGATATTGCCAAGTTGAAAACGTTTATGGATGGGCAGCCATTACAGTGAGTGACTGATGTGTTCTACAGCTTTTTAAGCCCAGACACAAATGCTTCCGGTGTAAGGTCTCTACACCCGCCTCCTCTCTTTACAATAAAGACAACACGGAGATGACAGGGGTAAAAAAAAATGCTCCTATCTAATTTCCTTCCTCTGCCACGGTGGAATTATTCGGCAGCAAATGGTGTCATAAGGTTAATGTTGATTTAATAAGCAATTAATTTTAAGCTTCTGTCTCACAATACAAGAGTGAAACATAATAAAAGATTAAAATCATATTCCATTGCACTTAACTGAGATGAGATACCGGAGTACACAGAGGCAAGGTAGTGGAAGGGGGAGTTTATTTGTTCTCTGCATTGCCAGAAGTCAGGCAGCTGGTTAATTGGCTCAGCATTCTCCAAAGCACTAAGCACTAAGTGCACTAATGATGTCAGTCTGGATCTCTACAAAGGTACATGTGAGCGCTGACAAATCAGAATCATTTAACCGCTGCAATAAATGTACAGTGCAGTGCGTCTTCGTGGCAGCAGTGCAGCCATAACAAAACTTACAGAACAAGCACTGAACAAACACGGTATGAAAACATAAGGACCACATGCTGCACAAAGAAGCAAAACACAGAATACTGTGGACAGTACACATGCTATGTCAAGTGAAATTGTGATTGCAAAGCATATGTGGATTTCTGTTTTAATAGGGTCTATTACTATTTTGGACATGGGTTCCCACAAAGTTCAAGCCCTGCTCATGGATTATACATTGTTTTGCTGTTTGTTAATGCTGCAAGCCCACCAATTAAAGGACTGTGGACTGACAACAGAAGACTGATTTATCATCAGTGGAAATATTCTAACAATACATGTCAGAGACAGCTCACTCACTCGTCACCAATTTCCCATGAGATTCTAGACGTATGGTAGCTTCACTAGGCCCACTACACATCGCTATTCTCATACCTGCCAATAGATAGAGGGGGGTCACACCAAGTCTGTTACTCTATTCAGTAACATTCATTCCACTGAATGATTTCTCCAATTTTTAAAGTAATATATACATGCTAAAAATGCAGTAACTGATACATTTCCTCCTAACTCAGAGTTTGGATAACAGACAAGACAGTCACATGTTGAACTAAAACAAAACTTAAAGTTACCATATTTAAGATTTTGGCCACAAGAAGTGTTATAGGGCAATCTTTTGGCAAGTGTCCAACCCTGTTACTTTCCCTCAGGTGTGCATTAACTACAGATGGTGAACTTATTGTTAAATTACAAATATGTGAAATTATCAGTTATCTTATCAGTATCCGCCGTTAGAAACCGGTAGTTATCGGTAACTTGCATTGGCTGTTAATATATCCCAATCATTCATTCTTTTATACAAACAAAATGTTTTTTTTTTTTTTTTATTACAAAAAATTTATTCATGCATGTCTAGTTCAAGTAGTATTTCAGTGTGGTGACACACATTTTTTGACCCAAAATCTCCTGGTGAAAATAAAATGTTATCATTACAAAATAAATATGTGATACAAGGTATAGTAGATAACAAAGCCTTATTAGTTTCATAAATTAAAAACTGCAACTGGCTTCAGCCTAGTTTTATCCACCATGGCATGAACTGTGTCTGTAATACACCTATAGATCAAATAGAACTACTGTGCTCACAAGTAAATATCCCAGATATCCCGAAAGAGCAGATCTAGCCATTGAGGTCAGTAAGTCTGGGGACTCCTGGTGAACAGTAGAGAGTAGCTACTCAATAAGTACTCAGGAAAACCACAAGCTTTACAAAGCGGGAGTCTAAGGTCCAGACACACGGCTCTCCTTTCAATGCAGGACCAAACACACACAAACACACAGCAGACAAATCACACAAGATCAGATGACCTACCTCTCTCCCCCGTTAGTTTGACCTTGCTACTAACAGCTACTCTTGTTCAACGACCGGAGCCCTGTGCTAACTATGCTACCACTCTCGGGAGTTGTAGCTACCACTTTGCACTGTCTTGCTCCTTAAACCTGAGCTTTCCCTATTGCTAAACAGCCGTCCCTAGAAATGGAGTGTGTAACAATTTAAACCAAAACGGGAACAAATTTGTACAAACCCATGAACTAATCCAACGTGCTATGTATCTTATTACGCTGCTCCTGAGGATTGAGGAGATTTTTTTCCCCATACAGCACATTAAGAGAGAATCAATTTGTCGGCGAGCAACAGAGAGGGGAGGGGGTGTCATGAAGCATGGCCTGGGAGTCGGGGTGGAGTGTTGCACTTTGGGTATCAGGTGTCTACTGCACTTTTCTAGGTAGATGGTAATGCCAGCGCGTGGGGCCTGCGTGCAAATTAAATGGAGAGACAGAAAAATGCATTATTGATCAGGGTGATGCCAAAGTGTCTCGCTCACAGCACGGGATCAGGTTTAGGTACAGGGTAATTAATCCACAGGCCTGAATAAAAGCGGAGGAACTGATCTGCACCCCCTCCTTCCTCGTCTCTTTCTGACTCTGTCTTTGTTCAAACGTGTACTTCGTTCAACAGCGAGAAAAATAGGTCGCTAGCTTGTAGGCAAAACCGGTGCGAGGCACCACTGGGATAGCTAGAGCACACAGAAATGCACACACATGCAGTTTCCTACGCATAGACACTCACTCTCAGACACGCACATACACATGAACACACAGTAACAGAAAGGGGAGGTGAGAGAAGAGAGGAAGAGAGAAACAAAGAGCACCTGGCGTTTTTTTTCTTCTGCCAAGCTGAGCAGAGCAGGTGTCCGTTTGAGTTTCTTTATCATGTGCAATAATTACACGCTGCAACATGTTAATGCTATCATTACATGCACTGCATGTGAATGACACACAACAAACATGTTACAGAAAGGTTTTAAGATAGCATAAAAGCAAACCCACAACACATTTATTTCATTTGATTTTTGCCACTGTCTTAACTGTCAGTTCACCTCAAATCACAAATACTCTGTTTTTACCTGTCGTGCTACTTATAGATATATAATCTATCTATAATCTATATTGTTTTGGTGTGAATTGCTGAGTGTCAGAGATACTGACTGTAGACATGTCTGCCTTCTTTTAAATATAATGGAACGACTGCATTACTTTGATAAAAAGGACTCTGTAGTGACAGAACCTTTGCAGTTCCCTTCTTCTCCACAGATTCTTGGCATCTTTCAGCTCATTGTTTTGGTTTAACGGTGTGTAACATTACTGTTGTGCTTCACTCTCTCCACTGTCATTAGATTCATTTTACTTTTGTTTTAGACTTTTAATTATCCTGGCTGTGTTTTACTGCAACCATTTTGTTTCTGCACCGGGTAACTTTTATAAATGTTAGGAAAACAAACTACACAAAACAGCTTGCAGCCATGGGCACGAGAGAAGACTGGAACTGGATCCAACAGGAGCTTCATATAGTCATGTTCTACATCCACACAATGAACAGCTGGGCCGAGTTACCTGCAGACCCAATGTAACATATTTGTCCAAATTACGTGCAAGGTTGTGAGGTCCTTCTTGTTCTTTGTATGGTACTGCTGTCCCTTGAGGCTTACAAGCAAAAAGGTACCAAAAGCCCCAAAGGACATCATCACCAACCACAAAATAACAAAGAACAGACACCATTAACTTTAATTTAAAATGTCCACTTCACAGATTTCATCCAGCAGCAAGAAAACACAAACATGCAAACAGGAGGTGCAGACAAAAACATTAATACAACAATGTACTGCTAGTTTTGACTAGACAGGGGAAATGCACTGCACACTGTGGGGACCTCTATAAAGTGTGATTAAGAAGTGCACAGTCTCACACAATGATTCTGGGTGTTGTAAGTCTTGCTGTATAAGTCAACAGAGTGTGTAATTTCTTTAAACTCTAAAAGCACATTTGTATTAGAAAAAAAGGGTATAAAGCAGTTTTCGCTGGAGTCAAAGGTTTATATTAATATTAAGGAACTAAAGATTTATTTTAAATGGTAAAAAACAACTTTACTTTTAATTGCTGAAACACTTCATTACTTCGCTGGGTGATGTTTTTACATGCTTTGGCTGGCTGCAGAGCAACTGACATTTAAATGTTAACAAAACCTTCGCACCTGCCACCCCAGAACAGCTAGAGGGATCCATAGTTACAGCTGTACACATTTATTGTTTGCATTTCTTTAAAACAAATATCTGAATTACATTAACTGATGTAATGTGACTTGCGCTAGGTGACATTAGTCAATGAGTCAAAGACAAAAATCCACCTGGAAGGGTATTTTGCAATCGCTTTTGTAAAACATGCATATCTTTACACCAAAAACACAAGTTACTGTAGTTCTTCCATACTTTCTGTGAAAAACATGTGTTGTTTAATATAAGCATTTGGTTGTCACTAACCAGTATAGCACAGAACCACAACCACACAGAAGTCTTTATCTTTTACGATTCAGTATAGAAGAGCGTTGATCAGCTTTGCCATGAGTGGAATTCTAGAAAATCTAGATGTGCCAGTTGGACAGTTAAATGTAGTGTTTGACTTCACATTTTTGTGTGAACAGATAAAAATAGATCAACCGGTGTCACTAGGGAAGACATATCATCATTAAAGTAATAGGTTTGCACGTAAATAGAAGGTTTAACACTTCTACGCAACATCTGCTGCGATAATGGCCTCACTTATGAAAATGGAAAAACATAATTATTCCTTCTTTATCTCCCAAACAATTAACTATACAAGCAGTTCTGACTACCTATCGTCACAGTGATTTGGCATTTCAATTATTCTGAAGCAAAATGAGCTGAAACAAATAAACGCAAAATATATTTAAAAAAAAAAAAGAAAAAGAAAAAAAAAAAACACATGGTCTAATTTTCCTGTCATGTTGGAAAACCTGTGTTTCTAGTGACTTAAATGGCAACACTGATTGATGTATGTCATTTCTAAAAGTCGTTAATGGAACATTGTGGTTAAAGGCTGCCTAAATACAGCACTGCTTCATGATTGAACACAAAGGGTGAAGCTCTGACAGTTGGAATACATTTGCAAGTGATTATTCTCCCTGTAGGTGCTGATACAGAGACATGTATGGCAGATGGACACCATGATACACTTCAGGGTTATAATATGCATAAGATAATTTCCATTAGCTTCTTTGCTTCTCCATCACAACAATATGCGTGGGCTGCTGCTCTGTATCTCTTAATGCGCAGCACCCACCAGCATCTGTGCCAAGCACGTTCTTGTATTTTAAGTCTCTCGTGCCTTTACAAAGGCAGACACTTCATGTATTGTAGCCAAAGTCATGCAAATAAAAAAAATAATGAGTATTTGTTGATCAAATGGGCCCTATTAGCATAATGTCTCTCAAGACTCTTTAAACACACCTGAGACACACAAATCACACTCAACCGTCCACCTCCGATACCACCTATATTTTTCCCAAGACAACTGATACATCCATCTTTCAGTGTGTCACCCAATTAAAGCTTTTTTTGGCCATGATGAAATGAACCAATTAAGCACTGCATTTCTGCTTGGGCAGAGATGCATCTCTTAATGGGCAAGATTCGCTCACAAGAGCATCATGTCCGTATCGCCTCTCCACCTCATTATCATGCAGCTATTAGCCATCACTCATATCAACTAGGGCTCACACTTACGCCCAGCAAACGGGCGTTCATCCATGTGCTTTGGTGAATCATAATGCACTAACACTCGAGTAACTGGAACACAACAGGGGAAACAATCCTCGACTTTCCCCAGAAAGCCCCTATGAAATGGAGGTTAAAAATAAAAGGTACAGGATGAAGTGCATAAAAGACTATACTTGACCTTGGACAAAGACAAGTGAAAACTATAAAAAGCTTTGAATCTGGTGATTCAACAGTGAATAATGTGTTTTTATGGCCACTATACATGATGACGTCCTCACATTCAACAACTATCCCTCAGTCACCATGTTTATTCTTGCAGGCATAAGAGTCTGTAAAATCTGAGGATTCTTCTGGGTATCACATTATAAAACTCTAAAGATAACAATGTTGCTTAGGTAGAATATTTATGATACTTCAGGGGTTGATTTTGTTTTACCTGCCAGGATGACAGAGAGTGTGTATTAAGAATGACTCATGCATAATGCTTGCTGTGGCTGAGGGGAGCAATGATTGTGTTTTACTCCAAATTAGGACTTAGAAATCATCTAATATAAAGTTGGCATGAAGGCAGCCTGAAAAGTTGAACAATCTCAAAATGAAATGAACACTGAGGGAAACCTGGGACTCATAATTAAAAAGGAGACTTATAATACAAAGTTCTTACAGTGCATTCACCATAACATAATGAGAGGAAGTGAAAATTAATGGGTGAGGAAAATATTGCTGCACATTAGATTGCCAATAAGTTGCCACAGAGATAATGTGAGTTCAGTTTCAGCTTGATCAGCTTTGCCCAAGTCAGCTGATTTGCATGAATAGAAAATGTTTTCTGTTGTAAGCTGAAACTCATCTCTCCTTTTGAGAAAAAAGGGACAGGAAGGGACACTTGATGTTCTCACCCTCCTATCTCCTTCTGCTTCACACTGTCTTCTCTGATTTCCACCTCTGCTACTGATCACTTTGAAAATCCTTCCTTTCGTCTCTGTTGTAATAAAAAAAACTTTCCTCATCTCCTTATCAGTTTTTAAGCAGTTTTTAAAAAAATCATTATTCGTGTGATCCACAAATGTGTCTTCACATCTATTGTTAGACAAGTTGTCTTAGTTTCATCTTCACACTTCAAACCACAGCACATTTGTGATATTGGTTATCAAGGTATTTCAGGTTGTTGCACTAAGAATAATAGTGTTTCAGCGGTAAAGCATCTTGCAAATTATTTTCTACCCAGGAGAATAATATGTTTCTCACAAGTGTGCGAAGGGTTCCTGCTGGTGGTAACACCATACTGCAGGTGCTAGGAGGAAAGTCCTTGTGACTGTTAATAACAGTGTTGCAGTGTCTAGTTAAAGTTTACTTCACATCTCCATTTAGTCACATATCTTAAATATTTAAATAAAAAAAACTCAGAGTGCAACTGTTTAAATTTGTTTACTCCATGCCTTGACCAAAGAAGTACTACATTATCCATAATTTGCAGAGTATGCATGACCACCCTATAAATATTCTATTACAGAGGGTTGAATCATGGACTTAAGATTCAGAATGTGCTGCAAACACGTTTTTTTTTATTGCCAGATGAAAAAGAAGTCATACATTTTTTTTTTGTTTTTGTGCAAAACAGAATGTTTCGTGTTATAGTTGAAACACTTAACAGTACCTAAAAAGGCGAGGCATGATGGAGTTTGTATCATAGCAGTCCAGTACAGCATACTGCAGCACAATTATTTTCAAAAGCATAAACATATCTACATCACACTGTTTCATCTGTGGTGATAATTATTACTCTTAAAGATTGGTATTGCTCCTAGTTCTCAGTTGGAGTTTCCAGAAATACCACGACATACCACGGTAGTGTTATCACAAATAATGACTTCCCGGTCAAATTCTGAGAAATAAGAGAGAGTTAACTCTAACTTTATATCTGGTCCACTTGCAGGCCTTAGGGACAGGGGATAATACCATTTCTTCTCCATGACCTGTGATGAAAAAAAAAAAGAAATCTGGTATCCTATGTCCTCTATCTCATGCAGTCTGTCTCTTTATAGTTTGAAAATAGCAGTCTCTCTTTCTTCCTGTGTAATCGGAGCCTGCATGGCTAAGATTAGCAGACGCCCCTCCCAGCTTCTATTTGACCCCCTGGATGTAGCTCCAGGGGGTCGCAGCTACTGTAGCCTCTGACAATGTGGGAAAAAAAGACATGAAGGGAGACATGGGTGTTTGAGAAGAGATTTCCTCTCCACTCCCCTTTTATTGATTCCTCACCTTAAAAAAAAAAAGAAAGAAAAACGTGTCAGTGTCGGCGCTGATATAAAGCAGACTCACTTTTTCAACAGTTGAATTAAATCCTGCAAATAAAAATCCAGTCCTTGTTCCCCAGAGATAAATCCTCCTCCGCATTTATGATTAAAATGTATGGTTTTATGTAGCCCACAGATGACATTTGTTTACCAGAATAAAAATACCCCCACAGGTCTTCTGTTTACTCCCTTTCAATCCAGCCCCTTTCTCTCCACAGGCCACATGCAGCTGCGAGGACTCTTTCATAAAGGCTCCTTTCCTTCTTTTTTTTCCCCTCCTCACAAAATAAATAGTCACATGCCTTTTAGTTCTCGTTTCATTTTCCCTCCAGATGGCAGGTTGGAGGCAGACACTTTGCACAGGGTACATGACGACGTGCTCATCAATCCATCAGGCTCATTTCAATGTTAATGGGAAAAGTATCACTTAATTTGTCTCTGATGAAGATGCACTTAAAACGCTGACATTGTGTTCTCATTATTGCAACCAAGACCCATGAACTTAGGTCAAAAAATAATGCATATTGAAAACAATAAAGGAAATTTGGTCTTATTTTTTGGCAAACAATCATTTCGGAAGGTAAGGCAGATTTTTAAATCAAAGGACAAAAGTCAAAAGCCTGGATCTTAACTTAGCATTTTCCACATAAAGGAACGCACAGTGAGGAAAAGGTCTTTGTAGAAAAATAAATATGTATATACAATAGGGATGTTAATAATCATCCAACTTAAAATGCTTAATACTATCACTTCAATAGAAATAAACAAAATAAATTAGATCAATATTTTTTTACATAATTAAAGTCAAGTTTGTTGCATGTTGAAAGAAAAAAATAGGCTACACCATTTTGCAAATTCAAACACATGCAGCTAGGATTGAATTGGTAAAACTGAATTGACAGTTGGAGTGAATGAGAGCAATTCAGTTTTATAGCAACTCTTGATTCAATGTGATTTAATAACCTATGAAGAAACTGGATTGTGTTTATTTTTCCCTTTCAAATTCTAAGCAGAGATTTTCAGTCCTTGTTAATGTCAAAGGATCTGAGGCAGTAACTTGACCTTTCTAAGATGATGCTCACCCTGATATCTAAGTGGAGAGATTTCTTATATGGGAGTTGAAGTGTTGAAATGTATTTAAGCAACGATATAAACAGACACACGCTTCAAGAGGCTTGTATGTGATGTGATGTGAGTCATGGCAAACTATACATGCATTAATCTCAATATTTTTTTGCACTTTCAAAGACATGGCTGATATTAAAATATGAGAAAAAGTAATCACAGTACACATCAGCAGGAATTGTAAAATGTCTCATTACTGTGTCAACCAGGTGAGACATTTGACAAAGATGCCTTTGTTGGACCTCTGACCCCAACAAGAAATGCATGAAAAGGAGACTGGAAGACATATTGTATAATGCCATTTCCTCATTCATGACACATGCATACATACTGCTTCAAATGAATGGATCGCATTGACTATTCATACGTTCGAAATAGCGTATGACCTTGAAACAATCACTGCTCCAGTCGCCCATTTTAAAAATCTATTCTCACTTTCACCTATGACTTTAACATTCCACATGAATACTGCTGCATGAATATATTTGCAGGTATGCAGCCATAACTATGTATGTTTTACATTGATAGTAAATATATTGGAAGCTCAATGCATATTCATACAATGTGTCCTACAAGAATAAATTGATTTTCGTTTCTCCTGTTTACTACTGTGCTGTATATAGCCCTTCATGAGGGAAGCTATGATTGTTTTTCTGAGGCATTTCAGAACAATTCAATCATAATACCAAAACAGGGTAATTAAAATGTCTTCCTTCCCTCCAAGACACAAATGTATGCCTTTCACCAGACGAGTCAGAGCAGCACAGTCTCTCAGAAGCGGCACACCTGGTGCCGGTCATGATTCAGCCCTTCGCTCAAGGGCATTTCTCAAGAGATGGCTATATTTTGGATCAAATCTGTGACATTCCAATCAGGAGATGTTCTGCTAAGCACCCAGCCATACATACCTGCTGCCCCTGTGTGATTAATCAAAAATATTTGACACATACAGGTTATTCAATTATCTCTCATGCCAGCAAGCAGGGAAGTTTCCGGGACCCCTAGGGCAGAGAAGTTCTTGCTTCAAGGATTCAAAAGCAACCAGTATTGCAGTTAAATAGGGCAGCACAACAGCTGGCTTTTCTCAGCTGAGATTTGAATAAATATTTGATGATGGTATAGTATCTGGGATAACACACACATACTTTGGCAGTATTGCATGCTTTTGCCATCACAATAGCTATTGTGTGAGGCAAACAAAGATGCGTACACATTAGCAGATATCTTGGTAGAGCTGGTGTGGCTTGTAAACACCTTTGAATGGGGTTCAGGACGTCTGCTGCTAAAGCATACGCCAGTACATCTGGGCTTTAACATCTGGACACGATGCAGTTTAAACTGGGCAACAAATGCTAAATGTTTACACCTGAATCAACATGAAGCGATGCATTTAGTGGCTGGAAAAGAACAAGGTGGCAACTGTGCATGTTGGCTGCAAAATGGCTTCAGAGCTCTGGTGCAGAACAAAAGTAGCATATGGTCTTTGATGGATGTTTCCATTTAAAGAACCTCCCATCCCAAACAGTGCAAATTCTTTGTAGCATGTTTGACCTCCCCAGTACATTGACTCCTAATTCCCACCTACTGAGTTTAAAGGATCACAATTTGTACCCCAATTTCTTGCATCAGTGAATAACAGAACCTCTACATTTATTTTAGAGAGCTCAGTTGGTTTTATTCTTGGAAGTCTGCTAGTTCTGACAGGCAGGATGCTGCATTATTGGTAATTATCTCACTCTATGGATCTTGATGTGTGTAAAATTAACTAATATAGATTATTTTCTAATATCTTTCAATGCAAGCCATTAATGGTGATTGCTGAAATATTATTTCCATCAATCATTTGTTTGGAAAATTGAAATGTGTTTGGTTCTCAGCCATCTAAATGAGCAGAGAGTAATCTGGCAGCACACTGATTAAGACGGACCACTTTTGTTTTGTGTTGCATTACAATTATTGCTACAGTAAATTCATTTTAATCATCTCATTAATATACAGTGAGCCCCACTTGGTTTCCTGGTAAAAGGATAAATATGGATCTTATTAAGCCCAAAAAAGTTTTTTTATTTTCTTGAAAATAAGTGCAACATGTTTGCATGATAAGTATCCACATTGCATCTAAGATGGCCAGTGCATGTCGTCATCTGTCCATTGCAGAGTAGGATTAAAAATCTATAATTATGTTCAAAAGAAGAAAAAATAGCAGTTTTCCCTCAGTAATCTTCGCATACTTGCGTCATCTCTATGTCTTGAGGCTTTCTTCTGAGTTCAAATAATATTGCTTATTAAATTTCCCCTTCCGCAAAGCAACATGTATTAGGAACATTCAACTCGTCTAAAAGTTAAACAAATGTTCAGGCAGCATCAACAGATTAAGATCTTAAAGTAATTAGTTGTTTTACTGAACCAACTGCGTGTTTGTGTTTAAATTATTACAGATTATATATGCAGACTACTGTCAGTATGTGCTGTATAATTTTGATGTAGGAGCCGAGGTATCTGTAGTTCTTCCATGCTGGTAACAGGTTCATGCTCTCTGGTAATGATGGATGCAATTGACTGCGAACTGCCTCCATTGCCATTTAATGGTTTGTAATCAGAGATGTCGAGCCACGAGTTTATCATCTGCAACAGTGAGGGAGCGCCTCACCTGTTGTATTTCTCTCTCATTACTCATGCAAATATACATAATGATTACAAATGAATAGTGACACAATGCCTCCCAGTTAATTGGATGTAGAAGTGGAAACCATTATGGCCTCTTTTTTCATGCTTCTTTTTTTAGAGGGGGTTCACTTTGAAGAATGGGCATGCAGCGCGGGTGCCAAGGTTGTTAAGTCCATATCTACAATTTATTGATAATTTGAAAAACAGGCAGATGACTGGTGGCTCACTGTTGTTTCACACACTAGGATACGAAACGAGTTGTTATGGATGTGCTCAGTACTTGTTTTTCTTTGAGGTGAGGTCACCAGCCCTGATTGTTCCAGACCTCCTGCCGAGCTCCACATGAGGTCCCGTTTACAGAGTCCAAGAAGAGAAAAAAAAAGGACGAAAAAAAAACCTTTTGTTGAAACTGTCCTCCCTCAAACAATATACTCCAAACTGGTTTTAGCTAAATTACGGTTCTCCAGATACATAATTATCTGAGTGACTTTGGAAATGGTAGATAAATGAACACAGTTATTTTCCATTTTAACAAAAGCAAACCATTAATACTACATTAGCACAGAGATCTACTATCCAACTTGTGCTCGTGAAATAATGATGTTTTTAAAGTTGCCCATGCACTTGGAAAAACGTGACATTTTAATGGATCACATAATTTCTTATCTGATCACTGGTTAACACAAAAAAGATTTGATATTTTTGTTTTAAAGTCTCGCAAATTGAAGGCTAAAATTTATGATGCTCAAAGTGGAAAATG
Source organism: Centropristis striata (assembly GCF_030273125.1). Lineage (NCBI taxonomy): Eukaryota > Metazoa > Chordata > Actinopteri > Perciformes > Serranidae > Centropristis > Centropristis striata. The sequence goes on along the minus strand of NC_081528.1, from coordinate 14,118,398 downwards.
ATTAAATTAGCTAACAAATCATGCCTCTGGAAAAAGATTAAACAGCCATTTATCCAGATGTTTCTGACATAATACTGTTGAACATGCCTCAACAGTAAAAAACATACATGGTTGTCCAAAAAATATGTGAAATGACCCTTTTATCTGTAATTGTTGTATAATTAGCCTTACTCTTCTGGACTGTTAGTCGATATAATCTTGTTGGACCAAATTCTCCTTGCTTGGACAACCGCTGGTGTTACTTTCATTAAACTCTGTGTCTACCAAAGCATTTTTCCTGGCTTAAAACAGACAGCAGACAGTGCTATAGTGGGGTAATATTTTTTCAGCTATTGTTGCTTTAGTAGGTAAATAGAAATTGCTCTGCCACAATTTTGCATTTTTCAACTCTCAGCAACCAGATATAACCATTAAACATACAGTACTCAACGCAGAATAGACACATGGTGCCTCATGACGCTGCTGGTGTTTTCTAGTGTAGTGTAAATATGTAGCACTCCGATTGTAAAGGATTAAAAAATATGATAGTCTCAGAAAAAAAAAAATTTTGGTGGACACACAACGAGTGTGCTCAGTGTACTGTGGAAGATTTAGTTAATCTAGAGATAAAGTGCAGATTCGTCGCCTCCATCAACCAACTGACTAGTTGTATAATTTTAGTCAATCAAGATTTTCTTGATAATGCTAGGGCTGAAGTCAACCAATGTTTACCAATCATTGGAAGAGCCATGTAGATGATGAAATTCCAGATGAGTAGTATTCCAAGGAAATGAGAAACCTGTTTGTTTTACGGCAGTGTGGTATAGAAAAACGAGGTTGAAAGAAACATATATATATAAAAAATTATAAATATAAAACTGCTTCCGATTAGTAATGTACCTGTACGACCTCTCCCTTTGATTTGATCACAGTAATCATGAGGAGACATAACTCACTGGCTTTTCTCAAATGACCATAATGTTTTGTGCTGCACTACATTCACTGAATTTGGATTTTAAATCAGACCTCAGTTATATGGACACACAGCTGCTAGAAAGAAAAAGAAAAAATCAAAGGGATCCATCACTGACCCCAATTTTCCAGGGCTACTTCATAATTCAGTTTGATCTGAATACATTTTTCTTGCCTTTCACGGCGAACCCCACTGATTTGCCACAGAATCCCAGTCAGTGCTAATGAGAAGTGGAAGACTGAAACTCCTTCAAAGTCCTTTCCACACAATATAAAGGATAGTTTTTGCAGGCTATTTCTTCATGCTAATGTGCCTTTAAATGTATGATGTACACAGGAAAAAAAGCAAGTTTGCCTCAAATTATATGACAACTTTCAAGAAACTTCAGCATCTGAAGTTTAATGAAGCTCTCTTTAAATGCTTCATGAATCCTTTATGAGCAAATATGCCATGCGGGGGTTAGCAGCAGGGGTTGTGCAGTATTTGGGTAAGCTCCCGATGTATAGACGGATTGTTTCACCTTTTGTTATTTACTGTATGAATTAACTCATGAATCATTCACAAAGCATCAATGAAGGAGCAGGAGCAACACATAAATAAATAATCATGCCAGGCCTTTGGGTATGGGGATCTAGCAAATTGTGATTTTTTTCCTCGTTTTCACAAAATCATGAAACCGCTGGGCTATGCCTCTTTAAATCCGTGAGACAGACAGACACACAAATTGGTGCATGCTGTTTCTCTCGCTCTGTCTCAATGCATTTTGCCAAGAGTGAGTTGGATGCTAAAGGTGTGCAGAAATGATCATTACTATCTAGCGAGTTCTGCCTGCAATACCATGGCAACCGAAGGAAAATGTGACCATGAGATGTGTTCCAGTAGCTGGCAAACTCAAAAGCACAGCCCTTCAAGGACTTGGAGTAAACAGACACATTTGCCCAATGGAGTGGAGCTGATAGGTGTTCCATGTTCAGGGTTTATAACTCATTTCAATGCACTTTCACATTTTCCCCCGCTTTTTGGCAACTCAATGTCATTCTACAATCCCTAGTTTGGGTGAATTACTATTCTGCAGAGTTATCAGAGCTAAAATTCCCATCAGACATAACTGAGGAAGATCTTTCTCTGATATTAAGACACTGCAGTACTGATGAAGGACATCTTTATCCAATCATGAGTGCATACCATCTTTTTTAACAGACACAGTGGCCTGTGAAAGTGATTGCCTTTTACTGACTGTCTGACTGACAGAGGTTATTAAAATAGAAAAGCATTCAATGCAATAATCATCACTTAAACCAACTCAGTAAGTATTCATTAAGTGGTTCCATTTAGAAAAAAACAAAAAAAGCCTTAAAACAAATGTTTTTTGGCCGACATTAGGGTGCATACAGACACACAGCCACAAAGAGACAAGAAGCAGCAGGATATCAGTTATTTAGATGGAAACCAGCCCTACACGGAGAAACTAAGATCAGAGGTACAGCAATGCAAAGTGGCAACAAGCTGTGCAAAAACTGGCAAAGAAAAGTGGAACTTTATACAAATAACATATATACAAATAGCACTAATGTTGAATCCCACAGAGAACACAAATGAAGAACAGAATACGGCGAACAAATTACCCAGTCAGAGCCGAAATGGGAATTACAAAATACATTTTTGAAATGTTTTGTGGGATATATGTTTGACAAATTATGCAAATATTTAAATATTAGAATTCCCATGTCAACAAAGAATGCTCCAAGCTGTACAATAGTGCATTTTTATATGTGCTTTGTATTTCACTTTTTTCCCTTCTAATTTAAACTCATGTTTCAGTACAATTGTGAACCCACTTCTCTGGCAGCTTTGAAGCATGTTTTTAACCCAACAGCAGAATGGGATCATCTTGATATGAATAAATTATATTAATACAGGTGAAGTCAACCTTCAGATGACTCAGAATGATGTTCTGCTTATTGTATCCAGTTATTACAGACCTTGAACTAATGACTAGATAATGTATTTCAATGCCATTGGAAGACTGAATTTTCCATCAGATTTTAATGGGATTTTGCCAACAGCATGAAGCTTGTCTTCCATGTATGCATTGTGTGATGAGTTGTTTTGACATGTACTGGCATACTGCGTGACAGAAATGTCAAGTCAGCTCCTCAACGGGGGTATGATGACATGACTGTCAGGGAACACTGGTTTGGTATTTTGCATATCCGATATAAAAAAAATGTAACACTTTAATCAAATCAGTAAAATGAATTGGAAACATATTGGATATTATTATTATTATTTTAAATATCACCTACAGCAAAGATTTTAACTGATAATCTGAGTGTTGAGGGACCTTTGAAATATGTTAAGCATCTTAATCATGTTGATAATATAACTTAATTCATATCTCCAAGTTCATATTTCAAAATGTGATTAATTCCAGTTGATGACTTTTCAAAGAGGTGAAGTGAACTTGGACGTCCTCCCACAGGTAGAGGTCTCTGCTAACTCCCTATTGCCTCCTAAATCATTTTTTGCTGAAGGGCAGCAAGGTTAAGCAGGTTCAACAGAGCAAATAAATAATTAATTCAATAAGGGTAATTAAGAAAGCACATCAGATGAGCAGCATTCGACCTCCCGGCCCCACACAAGGCCCCAGACTTAAAACCCGTGTGCAAGCTTCTTTCTTTTTTAAACTACAGCTTCATGACTCCTATTACGACAAAAAATTGTAGGTTATTTTAAGAGGTCAAATTATGTACAAAGCCTCATCATCCTAATTATTCAACATTGTGGTGAGACAAACAGTTATTTATCACTAGTAGACAAATCATTGTAATTTGAGACTGGGAGGTGAACACTTGTCACTGCTGTACAACCATGTCAGGAAATGGCTTAACAGTCGCCCCATGGGTGCCGTCGTATTGATTCAGTTGATGAAGCAACATATTAAGAGTCTATCAAAAAGAAAGATAATCCCCAAATAACAATGCCAGAGCATAATGACTGATGCAAATGAATACAACCATTTCATCAAGGCTATGGCAGCTTTACTTGGCTAATTGATCCCTCAGCATCTAAAACCTTTATGCTCCATTTTTTTTTTAATGAAAAGACACAATTTACTTGGTGCAGATATTTTTAGAAATCAGATTTTACAAAGAATTGATTGGTTTCCTAAAATAATTAATGCTACATTGTTTATTGTGGTATAAATATCAGCCTTTTAATAATACTATTAATAAGAAAAAAGAAGAAGAAACACACAAGTTATGTGTTTCAAATTAATCTTCTTACTGTGCTTGAAGAAATCACAATGGTACGTTGCAATATTATATGTTATTAATATCAGAACCATTGGCACCTCAGAAAAGCTAAAGAAAATGGCATAAGGCTACCATTTCAAAATCAAAGAATGCATTACTTAATCAGATAATCAGAAATAGATAGATACTTTTTTAAATCATGAATCATGAATCTCTGTTAAAATCAGCCAGGGCACCTAGAAACAGCTGACTGCCACAAAAAGTAGTACCTGTTTCCCTTCTGACTGTGGATTGATACAGTGGAGGGATGACATTAGGCCCAGACGTTTTATTTACAACCACAAACAGAAAGCATGCTGCGAGAGCCACATGTTTTCATTTATCTGTCTCTCTATACATCTCCACTCCCTGTCGGAACTACAGTATGTATGTGTGAACAGTGGCACACACATACATACAACAGGCTGTCCATTCTGAAACTGTTTTTTCACGTATATAACGACCACTAATCTTGTTGTTTTTGATATTTTTCTATAGATAATAGGATCAATATGGAAGAAAAACAATCATGAGTTGATGATTGATGATTGATTGATGATGACCAATCAAATTTAGAATTTTGGTCTGGTTCACCTCAAACTCAAACATCATATTTCATGTTATATATAGTTTGAATGTGGAGTGTACATCTCAAATGCATAAGTCCTGTGAGTCATGTTGAAAACTAGCTGTTACAAGAACAAGTCAGTGGGTTTTTAGAAGCCTCAAGAGACTAAGCTTAAACTTTTGATACCACTGTGAAAATGTAAAGCACCAAAATTGCAGGAAGGCACCAAGTATTAGAACTTTCCATTACAGCAGCAAAATGATTTTCATGTAGTGGGCAGATAGCAGTACATTAACACACTTGATGTGGCTCGAAATCCTGCTATGCCTCAGTGTTTAAAGTCACACCCTACATTGTCACCGTGCAGTTTCATGCACACAAGCCAGCTGACTTTTAGCTTACAGTTGATGGAGTGTGGTTTCAGCACAGTAAAAGCCCTTTGTTGCCGATTCCAGTTGTAATTAACTAAATGACAATTAGATGTGGTTAACTGCACTGGTTGCCATTAATCTCCAGAAGGCAACTGATTAAATCTGTCTATTTACAACCGCTGTATACATGCTGCCCCAGATGCTCCAAGGAGCTCTGACTCATTATATGACCGTACTGCACGTTTGATGTTTCATGCACATGTGTGCATGTGAAAGATAAAAATGAAGAGAGCCAGAGAGAGAAAAACAAAAGAGACAAGGAGAAGAAGAAAAAAAATATAGCCTTGTCTGCCAAGTGGAGATGGGCATCAATGATATACAATGGGTTAATACAATAGCTCTATAAAATAAATAGACGGATAATACATATCAGGACCTAAATAGCTTAGATCCTAGGTAGTTCGGTGCAAGGGATGGTATCATCAATTCCCCTTAGAGACTTCATATGACGGGCTACATATTTCATGTCTAACAGAAACATCACTCATGACAGCAACACCACTGGTCTCTCCAGAGCTTGTGTTTTTTCAAAAGGGGAAGAGAAAGAAAAAGTTTAAAAATGCGTCCTTCAATAGTGTCAGTTGAAGCTTCAGTAGTTTCAAGACTTTCAGATTGGCAGCTCCAAATAGCACTAAAATGCAGGAATTTGAAAAATGTCACAACCAGTACCCAGAGACAATGCGAAAAATGTCAGTAAACAGTATTCAGACAACCTTGTCCATGTGATTTCTTTACAGCAAAGGATGAGAAAATAAATGTGATGCTTGTGATGTATAGTCGTTTCGTGCAGAGAAGGTAAAATTCTTGGCCACAGCTCGCACCAACCAGAAGAAATTCAAATCAGAAATACAGTAAATAGCTCCAAATAGCAGGACTGGAGAGCTATATTATAAACCAACCTGTAGTAAAGATGAAGAACTCACATTAATTTAACATATGTTTCTTAAAAATCTCTTTAACTCACACACAATAGTAATGCAATGTGAAGACTTAGAGCCCAGACTTGAGGGCTGTAGCATTGATTTGTCTGTTTGCATTACGGAGTACTGCATGTACATAAATGACTGGGTTCAAATTACATAGACAGACAGGGTTTAGTATTCTACCTGTTATATTTGCATGAAAATGTGGCCTCTAGTGATTGCTGGTTTTCACCATGGAACAGCAAGCTATTTATCTTAGCATGCAGGCGGTTGTCATGAGTGTGCATGTTAAGTGTGTGATTGTGATTGGGGGTCTTTCTCCTCAGGTCTACAGTCTATAACATGCTTCCCCGGGGGGGCAGGGGGAGTGTTTCAAACATTGATAAAGATGGTTTGTGTGAAGGTGAGCTGGATGACTCGACGCCTCTTGGGGTCCCAGACACTTGAAAGTAAGAAAGGACAAAAAAAAAAAACTCCTTAAAAACAGGTGCCAATGCCAAAGTGCTTTTGTCAAGATGATGTACGGAATAGTTCCTCCCCTATGCTAAGAGGATGGAAGTCGTGTGAAAAGCCACAGGTAAGGTGTAAAGACATATCAAATTTTCATGATGATATATATATATATATATCATTTTACCTCATTTAATTATTTAAATTCTCAAAAATAAAGATGAGCCTTTTTCAGGAAAGGTGCTTTTCAAGTGTGTTAAGTCTTAAAGAAGCCGCAGGAGACGGAGAGTGAACTCTCACTGAACTAACTGACCTAAATGTGATAAGTATGTTTTATTCTGACGTTTTATTACACTCATTTCATTCCACTCATTTGATATATTCATGAGTATTTCAAATCACAAGAGTCCCGATGATCATAATGATGATTGATATTAAAAAAGGCATACATTTGATAAATAAAACAACATCGTACAGCCAACTGATTAAAACTGCATGGAATATTTGGCTTTGATGACGTTCAGTAAGAAACAGTAAATTGAACGACCAAATTGATGAGTACGATTTAAAAAGAAAGCCTTCACACAGTGTTTACAGTATGCCGTGAAGTGAATGAAACAAAGCATTTTTGTTCAGGAGACTTATATTGCATCATAACACTGCCTCAATGTATTCCACTCATTGCTGGAATGTGGCAATCTCTCTATTTGCATAGGCCTGATAAAGACATAACAGGCAGACTCAGCTTGCACACAGATCTCTCCCACTCCTTGCAATACATTTCCACACTCGTGTGTTGACTCCGCTTGGCAGCAGTGATCAAATCCTTTTCCAGTGTAGAGGGGAATGTGTGGGCGATCCCACTTTAGCAAGGGATAGCCAGATGAAAGTGCGCAAACATGCTTTTGTTGCTGGAAGCACGTCCCTTGCAAGAAGAGAAACACGACTAATTTTGAGGTTGAATCATTGCAATCAGAATTCATTGTGATGGCCTTCTTCATGGGAAAACACACCATTGGCTTCAGCTTCAACATTATAATGAACGGTTGTGTAACCTGAGCACAGTCATTTGAGCTGATTTGCAGATGCCGGGGCTTAAAGGCAAAGCACGCCACTGTGTTCTGACCCTAATATCCACAACCTAACACTTTGCAATTTAAAAGAGTTCCTCCCAGGTTTGCTATTCAAAGTAGTGACACGTATATGTATGTAAAGAACAAGACAAGGTTTATTTCAAATATATTAACATATTTAAAGCTAAATTGCATTTTCAAAGTTTTATTCAGCTTCAACTTTTAACACTATTAGTGCAGATATCTGGGAGCTGCACATGCGGCGGTGCACTGCTGCTCTACTGGAGCTTTGCTGGCCTCACCACAGACTTTGCAAGTCAAGTCAAAGTAGCTTTAGAAAGCTCTCAGACTTGCCATTGATCAGGCTCTTTGGTGAGTGATTGGCTGAATAAAAAAGCATATGCATGTTTGGGTAAAACTGGATGATTAAGTCTATTTGACAAAAGAGAGATTCCTTCAGAAATCAGAAAAAAACTCAATTTGAATAATATCTTGTACCTGACTTTGGTGAATCAGAACATATCAAGTGTGGTTTTGATCTGATGATGTTCCAGTTCAAAAACGAGAACATACTTTTATTTATAAATATCCAAACTATGTCCTCCATCAGACTAGTTAAGGCTTGTTTTTAGCCGAGCAGACACATAAATGCTTTGTGCTATGTAATTTTGAAATGAGACGGGGATGGGATACTCAAAAATGTAAATGTAAAGTATTTTTTATAAAGCATAATATAACTTACTCCAGCTCAGTAATGCAAAATGATCATTTTTTATTTCTTAGATGTACCACAATATGGAGAAGTAAAACTGAAAGGAAGTATCCATAATTAAAAAATATATGTATATTTTTTTAAATTATATTATTATTTCTGCCATTATGAACTAGAATAAAGCTTGTCTTACATTTTTGTGATATCCTTCTAATCAAAAACTACATATGGTAGATTTGGAAACAAGAATATGCAGCTTTAAAACAATGTCCACTGGATTTCCATTGCAGATGACAGGTCTTAGTCTATCTAGACTGAATTTCTGCTGAACTGAAATTAAAATAAGATGTTATTAGCAGAGATGATGGGATGCTATTTATTCTTACATTACCTACTGTGCATTCCATCCAATTATTAACCAGCTATTGTAGTATGTTTACTAAGATTATAATTGCATTAAGTGATTCTGATTGATTGAAACTACATCTTCCTGAGATATGGCACAGGAATGAAAAAGGGACAAGGACGATGACAAGTTGTACTGGGAGCTTTCACTCAGCAAGATGCTGACTATGATGGGTGAGGGTCCTTAAAGGCTGCCTTAGTAAGCATGAGGATGGAGATGAAGGTTACAGTTGTCAAGATTAGATAATTACTTTGAAAAAAAAAACATTGATTAATCAATCCAAAGTCAAAATATTCATGCAATTAAGCATAATTCTATAGAATTTTATTTTGTGACATGTTCAGTCCTATGGAAACACATTTGTGACATATTTTGACAGCAGTGATTTGATGCATCTTCTAACCCCTGATTTACCACTCAGACTAAATGGAAAAATACAAATTTATGCAAACCTGATCTGCAAGGGAACGTTGTGCAATTTTGCAATCATGTCCATATTAAAATTATTATTTTTTTCTCCAAAAGGTAAAAAAGAGAAAAGAAAATGTTTCTCTTTTGCTTGACAATATAATTTAAATTTGGCAAAATGAAAAAAAAACAGGAAATATTAGAAGAAATGTATAAAAACATTTGGCTTTAACAAACACAAATCTAAACCCCATCATTGAAGTCATGCTCATCAGCTAAATGTATTTGAAATGAGCATATTGCCAAGGCGCTCACTTAACAAGCCACTCATAGAGTAATTAACAGATGGAAGAGCAGCCTGTGGTGTATTTTCAACGAGAACTTCTGATGTACATTTTAATTACTGACAATTTTCCTCCTATTAGTTGTGTTTCGGTTTGAACAGATTCTGATTGGAGTATGTAGGTCTGCTGTGTCCTCCAGAGACAACCGCATTGCTGGCTCAATCCACAAGGCCTTGTTCTTACTCATGTTACTGTATGAAGGCTTTGTACTTTACAGCTTTAAGGCTTTTTCAGAACATTTCTATTCAATTGTGTGTCATTTTTGAAAATTAATATTTATATGGAATTTTGTGGCTTCAATATGCAGCAGCCACGAAAAGAAAAGACCAATTGTATCATATCACTGAACCACAGAAATTGATTACTACTAGATTACTACTAGAGTCGTCTTTTTATCTGGTATCTAAACATGGAACCTTGACTGACAGTATTTCCACCTTGCGGCGCTGGAAAACACTCATTTTTCCTTTTTCCATCTTTTATAGATTCGTTGTTGGTGTATCATTAATGTCAGCTCTTAGTTGAACAGGTAAGATATGAATGATTGACAGTCTGCATGTTTCTGTATGTATGTTCATGCTGACAAGGTAAACATTTGAATAAAACATTTGTTGTTATGGCTTTTTCAATTCTAGTTGTGGATTTTCAAAGGCTTTATTGTCTTGGCAGTTCAAACGAACCTCTGGCTGTGTTGAGAAGCCAGTCAGGATCTTAAACACACTTGCACCTTCACTTCCTATCTGCAATACATTGAGCAGATGATAGCAGACATACTGGATTACAGACACAAAAAACGCAAATGTAACCTGAATCAATAGCTATAGGCTATGAGTCAACTGTAAGTTACTGAGATGCAGCAGAATACTAGACCACGAACAACCTCAACAACAGCTTCTTTAACTGTTTTCACACTGGGTTTGTTTGTTTACGTCTGAACTTGAGGTCAATAGTCCCCCTCCAACCTCAGTGGTCTGCTTTCACACTTGCTTACTGCTGTTCTGATTCATGGTATGTTTGCTTAATGCTTTTGCCATCAAAATGGAGGTTTTTACCACTGCTTCAAGGAAACGATGACATCTGCAGGGGAAAAATGAGTGTATTATACAGACTTGTAAAAACTGAGAATGAATAAAGCCTGAGCTGCCTTCTTCTAATACCTTATTCTCTGCTCACACAACATTAAGACCAGGTATCTCTCCCATTTTTTTGCTGACTATACAAGAATATAGGGCTGAAACTTAAGATGGATGATGATTTTGAGCATTAATGAAAATATTTCTGTTAACTGTACTATAAAAACAAAAAAATAATGCATCACAATTTCCGGAAGTCTAAGTTGACACCTGGGAATTTCTAGTTTTGTCCAACAAATAGTTCATAACAGACACAGATTTACATCGTTATTATAGAAGACTAAGAAAATCAAGAAACTTTCCCATGTAGGAGGCTAGAACTAGTGAAAGTGATACTGAGATGGTGCTGTATCTCTCGCCTGCCATGCTGTTTAACGATTAAAAGCCAATGTGACATCTAATTAACAAGAAAACACTTTGTGATGGCGTGCATGCCCTTTTCCAGTATAAACTTGCTTCACAGTCATATGGTTAAACACATTCACACATGAATGCCTCACAGAGCAGCCACAGTTTTCTGCAGCTTTGCTAGATGTGGGGAAAAAAAGAGAAGTTTTTATACATCAGTTCACCAGCTAATTTTCCTCGACCAGATCTGGGCCAGCAACTGTCCAGTCACAAGTCTGGCTCCGTTTGGATATGGTTTCCCAGCACTGCTCCTCCTTATGCGTGTTTGTACTTGGCCCGTTACCTTCCATCCCTTTCTCCCCTTAACTGACCGGAGGGGGGTGAGAGGCGATGGCAGGGATCATTACATCACAAAACACCCGGTGGCCATTGTCCTCAGCAACTGCCACACAACATTACCACAATGCTCCCCACAAACAAGTGGACAGGTCCTGTGTGCCACAGCGCAGAGACAGGGAGAAAGAGAGATGTAAAAAGAAAGAGGGGAAAATATGAAGTCATGGGAAAGACAGATGGTAGAGGAAAAGATCAGAAAAGTGAGGGAAAGCTGTGAGAAATAGAAATGAAGGGCCCCGTTTGTCCCCCGGGGCCAAATCACAACTATTCTCATGCGGAAATACTTGACATTTGTATTTATATGACCCAGATAATGTTTGCTTGGACATAGTAATATTGCATAAAGTCAAAGGTCGGGGAAGTATGGTGGATGTCAGATGGGTCATTGCCACCTCAGAGCTTTCACTTATTACCACAGAGACCTGGCATTTCTGTGTTCATGTTATGGCAATGACTCCCCCGCCACCACCCACCCACATGGAGGATTTTATATAAACATGACCTCTTTGTTGGTTAAGATGAGGACAGCCCCTTGCTGGGTTTATTTCTTGCACACCAACATTTTGCTTAGCATGTTCTTAACCTTTGTGGCTCCACAGGGGGCTGGAACATATAAACAACTTAATACAAAACCACTCTGTTACCTCAGGTAGTCTGTAACATGAAAATGTATCTGTGAAATTTTGGGGAGAACCAACACATATTATTGGGCTAAAAATAAATAAATATATATAAATGTCACATATTTAAGCTTATCAAAGGAAGCATTAAATGAAGAACAATTTTATTGAATTTAGAGCATGGCTTTTATGGGATTTTTGAGACCAATTTCAAAGGGGAAAAAGTCCCTGATAACTGATATGGCGGTAGATATAGTGAATATTTGAGCTGGAATGTGAAATAAATCTCCTCTATGTACTCAGAAGGCTGCTCTCTCAAATAAATAACTTTATTAAAGAATATTTAACATAATTAAACATTATTATATAAGCAATTCATTACAATGTCAAACAACTCTAGAAGTGAACACAAAGGAAATAAAAATAAATAAAAATTAAATAAATAGCTAAAGAAATATCAGTATGGAATTTTCAGTATCAGTCAATTGTTGACCATTAAAATAAACAACATGTAACAATTAAATAAATAGCTAACAACAGTTCAAAATCACCACAGGCATTGTAGTTCTTGCAATATATGTTATAAAAAAGGTTCTCATATTGGAAAATATAAACGACAATACCTATAGATACCGATATGCTTTTGATAGGCCAATATCAGCCGATATCAATCAACTGACATATCAGTCAGTCTGATTTAATTACATTATATTGCATGTGTTTTGCAGTTATTGCGTCCACCTTTGGCAGAAGAGCTCTGAGTTATATAATAATGGAGCAGCATATGAAATGAGCAGGTGAACATGTTGGGGAATGCACACCTCCTCTCTCTACAAGTGCAGCAGCAAAGCCTCCTCACTACATAGCAACAGCAAACAAGAGAGAACCAATGCATCTTTGCTCTCTGTAAACATTAAGACAAATACAAAGGCAGACAAACACAGAGTTGAACAAACTGGGGATGACAACAAACAAGTTGGCCAAATAATGTCAAATAGGGAGCAAAAAAAATAAAGGGCACGGAACAAACAAGGGTGAACCAGTCCAGCCAGAAAATGGAGTTCAGTTTTTTTTTATTCTGCACAGCCACTAATGCAAATAACGTGTCTCATAGAAATTCCAGACATATAAATTCAGGGAAATTGAGGAAATAAATAAATAAATGGAGGAATAAATTGAGAACAGGGCGAGGCGCAGAAAAACTTCAAATGAAGGAAGAACTGAGGGAAATCGGAGCACAAATATCTGGAGTCAAGATGGATTAGTGTAAACATGTTCTTTTTCCTCAGGAATATCTAATCACATTATTGTGTCCTAATGCTGTAGTGGAGCTTTGTTTCACTGTGAGAGAACAAAGATTATTAGGTTTTATTTTTACGTTTATCTGTGCAATTAGATGTATTATACACTATTGAGATCCAAGACATTTTCTTATATAAATCCTAAATATAATTTCTGTATGTAATATTAACAAGACGAGCAAATATTATGTTATAAAAATAATTTAATATTATTAATGTTGTTATTATTATAATAATTACTACAGGTTGTGATATTTTGTGCATCTAACATACAGTATACTGCATGCAAGATCAAAATTAGAATACAGTTGATTTCTAATTCAATAAATACAACAATGACTCAGGTTAACAATTGATTAGAATATTAAATTGTAATTAATCGCATGATTGTCCATAGCTGTAAATTAATCATAAATTTAGCACACTTTAAACACACCATAAAAGACTTTTCAAGTATTTAATATGTTTATTTACAGGGGAATGGACAATATGCCTGCTTAATGCAAATGTATGTAGTTTTGTTATTGGAAATCAATTAACAGCACTGCAATTAGAGGGCTACCCATGGAGTAACGTCACCCCAAAGGTAATGTGATGGCTGGCTGAAGAACAGTCTTTGTGGAGAACAGTCTCCAAAAAGTACTACTTGTGCCTTCTGTTCTTTGAATGAATGATGTATCTTCAATATGATGGAAGCTGCAAGGCAACTCATAAATGTAGTAGTAAGTGATCCGAACATAGGCCCTCGTCATCCACATAGTCTAGTTCCAAAAACATGGGGCTAATGGGACCGCCTGTATTAGCTGTGTTTAGTAAATGCTCTCTAGCAGGGTACGAGTTACGTGGGAGCGAGTGTGAGCTAAGCTGCAATAAAATCAAACAACTGTGGGGGTCGCCAATATGTTACCAACAACCATTTTTCAATACAATGAGTATTATTTACATTAATGAGACCCATCTGGCACAGGTTTGTAGCTGAACTTTACATTCAAAATTGCCTTTTCTTTATACATTGCTTGCTAGTTGCTATCCAAGGCTGTTATATACTGTACTTACAATAAAGCAATCTTAGGCAAATGTGATTTGTGATTTCAAGCTATAAAAAGAAAAGGAAATTTAGTGATTTCCCTAGGTTTGTGGAAGGCTTAAGTGCACGTATTTGGCAGGAGGCTTTGAGGTCCTTTCTTGTGAAAATGTAACATTGAACATGCAATTTCACATCGTTTGAAACATTAATTTCCCCACAACTGTGTACAAAGAAATGGAAAGAGTAGATTGGAATTGAACTGCTGTATAACATAACCTGCATTAATGCATCAAAACAATTAGTGGGCGCAAATTCGAATTTTGTGTTAATGTGTTATATTGTTACCTTTGACAGTCAGCAATAAAAACATTTAATGTGTTTTTAAAAGGTGGCCTGTGATAGAGAGACCAAACCATGACAAAATGATTCACAATGGTTGGTGCTGGCAAACATTCATCATGCTTGTTCAAGACACTGCTGAGGGATTTATAGTCTGAATAGTTTAGACTGTTCAGAGCCTAAATGGCTGTGCATGAGGGAAAACAGTGTACAGTACATCAAGCAGTATTGCATAAGCCCAGCCATCAACCCACCTAAGACTACTTCAAAGTCAAAGATGCTTTAGAAAAAATATGTACATTGAACACCTAAAACAACACTTCCCACTTCTCCTCCCTGCACCTCCTAGCAGTGGTTGACACAGAGTCACACCTTCTATCTCAGCAGTATCATTGCACGGATGGCTTTTCACGCATTCTATTTAGAAAATGTGGAGAGCAGAGGAACAGACTGACACTATATCCAGAACCTTGACATGATAGCCCACATTACTTTTCCCCAGCAAATTCAATTTTCTGAATTATCACCATACAAATTACTTACTGCAGCTTTAAGATACTACCAACAGAATAAATAAAAAACCCGAAACATTTAGATCTATAATAGGACCATATTGACATCAATTTGACATCTCCTGTACCCACTTTGCTTTATTCCAGTAATTGTTGAAACCAGAAATGTGCCTGTATTTATAGCAAAAGTACAAAGGAAATCAATGCAGCAAATAGAGCCTTCTTTTCCATTAATAAGCTCTCCATGTAGTCCTATCTGTGGTACAATTTGTCACCACCACCTTGTGTTGCAAATGCCTCTGTAGCATCCATCAATAAACCATCCCTTGTCACACACTGTGCCATGTTATTAACGCCCATCTTCATGGTAATCTCTCAAAGGCATCATTGATGGGGGGCCTCCGTATTTCTTTACAGTCTGGCCTGTGGGATACATCCTACAGTGAATGAGAGAAAGCTCTCCCACCTCACTCTAAATCTCTTCCTTGTGCCCGAGATAAGACTTGAATTGAGTTATTGAGCAGACAGTTTAAGATATAAGCTCTCGCTAAAGGGCCGCTCAAAAGAGTCACAATAAGAAGAGATTGAATGTTTTTTCTCAACAAGGGGGTCCGTCACATCATCACTATTTGTCTATTGCTGTGCTCTGATTAACCGCAGTGAAAAGGCCACAGTATAGGGATAGAAGCATGTGCTTTATCACTATACAGCTACAGATTATTTTTATTATTATTATTATCATTATATATATTTTTTTTCCATATTAATCACTTGGTTGATTAAGTTTTAATTAATTAATAATTAGCCATTCAATTACTGGATCAATGGGTTGTTTAGCTCTTTATACCTTTGTAAAACCTTATACCGGGATTATTTTCCACAGTTGAAATATGCAGTAAAAGGTAGAGTATGGTCAACTATTCACCGTCTTTCTGCACTCAATATTACATCTTGTTGACCTTGTACCATTCCAATGAACAGTGAAAATCTTATTTGTGACAAACAAAGTCATAATGACAATGCTATGCTATGTATTGTTCATGGTGATTGACTAGTTTCTGATTTGAAATAGTATGACAGAATAGCATACTAATTAGACTGGTACTGATTGCATTTTATGAATGCACACAACATATATTTATTTTAAAAGTTTAAATATTATGTTCTTGTAAAATATCTACACAAATGAAGTAGTGATGATTTAAGAATTAGTTTAGCAACGTAGCACAGAGTAGTCATAATTAAGTAAATAGTAGCAAAGAAATACAGTATCAGCCTCACTTGGCTTGTGTTTTAATATACATTTCCAGACAATCCTGTATGAATATAAAAGTGCTAGGAAACCATAATCACTGCTTTTAAACTCAATATCCAGCAGCAGCTTCAACTTCAATTAAGAAACCATTATAGAACATGTCAAGTAATTGTTTTACATAATCATTAGAGGAGAATTAAAAAGTATTTATAATCAAAAGGCAACGATAGGTCTCTGCGGTACTACAGTCATTCACGGGAACAAGGTAAGAGGAGCCTAAATGCACTGACTACCCAGTAAAAAGGCAGGTTAAGAGCATCTGCAGTTCGCTATTAGATTCAACAATGGAGAGAGAGGAAAAAAAAACTGTGGACGAATCATATTTAGCAACAAAAAAAAAGAAGCCCCAGCAGGTGTGAAAGCAGCCTTCTGTAGTGAAGATGAAGAGGACAGAACGAGGTGATGCCTTGAAGTGTTACAGTCAAAGCTCAAGGGAAACTCACATCAACCATTTTCAGCATCCACAAACATAAATTTGCATTATGGAATTCAGATCACACTTTGCTTTTTAGGATTATTCGATTTGCTTAATACAGAAAGGGAAGGGGTTACTGACTAAGTGGTCTGGTCACAAATCTAAATGCTTTCTGAAGAGCAGATGTACAGTAATAAACATACTTTAAAGCCCCAAATAAAAAAAACATAATAAAAAAGATGTATAAAAAGTTAAACAGCTGGTTCCACTGGGTTAAGTTTTAAATGCTTATGCACTGAAGGGTTTTGAGGCAGACAGGAGTTTTAGTTACACAAACATTTTCAGGGGGAAAGCTGCTCTGGAGGCACAAACAGTCATAGTGAAGTCTCAAAGGGCAGAACCGAAGAACCACAGTATTTATAATTATGAGATGAAGTCCAGGGAAAAAGGCAAAGACATCAAAAGCAAGGAAGGAAGGAGACATAAATCTGAAGCCTTCACCAGTAATAAAACCAGCAGAACACTGGGTCATGGAAACAACCTTAAAATGTTTGCAAACAGACAAATTAGGTTTTTTTTTTCAGAACCACAGACAAAACTCCATTCACCTCCATCCTATCATTGAGTGAAGGCCAACATTTTAGACCTCAATAGTTAGCAACCTGGACAAAATAAACTGCAACATCCTGACACCATTAGCGGTAAAAGAGACTGTTACATCGTTAACAGTGGGATGCAGCTGGTGTAATTGTAATTTTTATTGTTAACATAGATCTAAAACCTACCAAAATTCAGCCCTCATTTTGAAAGGGTTCATTTTTAGTTCATCAAAAATCCATTCAAAACAACTGGAAGATAGATATTGCTACTTGGACAAATGTAATCTATCATTTTATTTGTGGCTATTGTGATACTACTATAATTATCACAGTTGTAACAAAAGCACTTCCATTCTTCAGAACTCTTATTCTTTGTTCACAAAAAGTGAGCAACATTGCAAAGAGATGGAAGAAGCGAAAGAAGTTCCAATTTAACAAGGCAAATTAGCTGCATGATTAAGACATCTAATGGCTGGATTCAAAACAATGTGTCTTGTTAGTGAAAAAAGACGTCTGTTTTCTGCAAGACAACAATGGCATCTGGGGATAGGAAAAACTTTTCACAGGAAACAATGAAAACAGGGGAAAAGGGAAAATTACACAGGTGTTATCCTGTATTATTCTCAAAGAGCTCATACACTTTCATTAATCCGCAACATCAAAAGCAAAAGAAAAGGAAAAATACTGCTGCTTATATTAAGATAGTGAATTGTATTTTTCAAAAGAAGAGAACAATTAGAATACATTCCCTTTAAGAGTGTTTGAGAAAATGTTTAAATGCATCTATTTTCTAAAGCTCACCTGCCTGCTGAACTTTTGTCCCACAGCTCTTTGGTGAGGAGATTTTCATGTAATGCAAGGAATCTCCATTACAACTTTCCACACTTCCACACAGCATGAATCAGTAAACCCATGTTAAGGTCCTGACCCTTTGAAAAAGCATAATCCAGTTGATTTGCAGACAATAGAGGGGAAATAATGTCAAGACTTTGTGAAAGATAAATTACAGTCACTTGATTAATTTCCTGTCATTCCAAATTCTTGTTATTCTACAATAACTACTGTATATTCTGAATTGAGAAAATTGACATTGTTTTTTCCTTTGTGCATGAAGAGTGAACAGAAAGAATGAAAATAAGAAAGAAAGCTGTCACATGAAGCCAGCTAGACTTTATACAGGTGATCCTGTATGGCCAGCCTCATAGCGCTTGTTATGAGCTCTTTCAACATTATGAATGCTCCAATCAAGGTATGATTGGATTCACACTGTAGGCTGTAATTTGTAATACATAATACACGGACAGCTCCAGAGGAGGCAGTTCAGGATAACATGAAATACTATGCTGTCACACTGAGGCTATAAAAAGATTTTCTATTCATGATGTCGACCTGATGCTTGTCAGAGCTGCATAAATGAAACATGAAAGCATTAGTTTACATTGAACTTTTTATTTTTCTCATTATTTTTGGAGCACAGTTAGTTGGTAAAAGTGAACTTTGTCTATTGAAAAAATGATTAACTAGCTCGCTTCTTTTGTTAGAAACTCTGTTTATAGCCAGGGCATGAAAAGGCTACATTGATATAATAAAAGTGTCAGCGTGTTGCTGGGGGCAGTGTCACCTCTAATATAGCGAGTTAAGTTTTTTTTTTTTTTTTTTTTTTGGTGCATGTCTCACATTTTCCTTTCATCAGACCTGCTAAATACACTCTCCAAAATTGAACCCCTATACATAGCTGGTGTACTTTTATTTCACATTTTTGTGAGCTGTTAAATGTGGCATTTCCTTATATACATTACTTATTTCAGTAATAACTACCGTGTGAAATCTGTGTATAATATTAAATTTGAACAAACTCTTCTGTCTAATAATAGTGTTTGCTAAATGTCCCGATGAGTAGCCATTTTAAAGCTGACAGACACTGCTGACAGATCAATATTAATTAATTAAATCTACAGATTATTTAAAGAGCTTTCATTTTATTCTGAATACAGCAATAGTCCATTTTGGGCTCCTATTGGAACAATTCTCCAGACAAGCAAATGGCCACTTGCCAGGACTTTACAGGCTCCAGTTTAATAATAGGTTTAGCAACAGGTTACCATGGTTACCTCACATGAAAGTGAGTTCATGAGTCCAAAAAAAATCCAATTAAAGCAGTTAAACACAAAGTTAGACACCGACTCATTAGTCTTGTGCATAAAACATGCTTCAGATTACTTGAAATTGTAGTTTATCTGAATTTTCCAGTATCTTAATAAAAAAGTTGGTGAACAAGTGAAGTGAAGTGAAGAAAATTAAAGAAACAGAGATCTTTGTACAGTAGATGCACTTTAGATGAACTGTGTATGACTGTGGTCAGATCCCTGAGGAGCTGTCCAAGGTCCTGAGGAGAACACAACACAGAACGGTGCTGTCCACGGTGCTGACTGCTATTCTCTGCTTTGGCTTTGCAACATTAGTCAGAACAGACATCTCCACAGACATCACTGCTTTCAGACAGTCCTCACCCTCTTTTGTTTGTCTGCCACATCCCACTCACTATACCAGTCAAACTCTGCTTTGACAAGGATGTGCACCGAATGCTTTACAAAATCCTAAAATCCCCCGGTCGATTGTAATTGCATGCTACCAGTGCTTTAGCTGACTGAATTGTGTCTTATATTTCCATCATTCCAGCGCGCTGATAATTTTATCAAACCAATTCCACAGGAAAATTTGTATCATTACAATGACATAATAATAATGTATCATTATAATGCAAAGGCATGTGCTTAGGTGGTGCTGAGCGTGAAAGCTGTGCAGAGAGCACACTGTTAACTGAAGCCGTTCCTCAGCTGCACATACATATTCATGAATCCTACCATCATGAAAAATCACATCCACTTAACGTCAACTAGTAAATATGAAGCTGTAAATATGCTTCATACTCTAAGACTTCTGAGATACACTGACTGACTGTAAAAATTCCATAAGGATTTATATATTGTCTGTGCTGCAGCAATGCTTTGCTTCAAAAATCCTTCAGTCACACAGTTACAGTACAGTATATGTACTGGAGCGCAGCTCAGTACAGTCACAGTCTTCCTCATTGTATTATTGAACAGCTTCACTGCAGACACAAGATGCTGAAGGGAAGTTCACTTCTCCAGCTCACATACTGTACTACCAACACTCCTGGATACTTACTTCACTCTCTACTGCACTCTCTTTTCCTGTTAAATGTTTAAAAAACTTTTTTTTTTTTTCCATAATCAATAACATCTGGCAGGGAGATCTATATGATTAGTATGCTTAGGGCATTATATGCATTAAAACACGTTATAAATGTCCTTACTCATTTTACTAAATTCAACAGGCTGATCTCTTCTTCTGTCTTTTAATGGAAAATAAACAATACAGATGTTGAGTTAAATTCATCCTACATTAAGACTCTCTGCAGTCCCATATCTATCATCCTTGCACATAAATATACACTTAGCTCATCCAATAAATAAGGAATTATCCATGCAAACCAAAAATCATTTAGTTAAACATATATTCAGTATCCATCATTCAGGGTTTCTGTCTGTGCATCAGTGTTTCAAGTTGGCATTCTGTGTGTCAAATTAATCTGAGAGTTCTATTTTCAGTTTTAGTGTTTATGCCAAAGGCAGTAATAAAAAAAGAAAATCTCAAGAGGGATTTACCACAGGAAAAAAAATCTTTAAAATAGATTTAAATATACTGATGTAATACACTCAGCTGTGAAGACAGAATATTTCATAGAATAATACTGGTTTTACTGGTATTAAACTCTATATTCCAGCTGAATGGATGCGAATGAATTACCGCCGCTACCTTTTCTGTGTGTTCAGTGAGTGGCACAGATTGCTGTAATGGTAATTGGGAGGTCTCTGTGATTTCTGGGGTGTGCTGGTTTGGCAGTGGTAGCCAGTGTGGACCTCTGGTTACTATCCTCCACAGTGATATCAGCAGTAGCCCATTGGAACCTAGTGGTAAACATTTTTACAGCCCTTGCTTAATTAAAATGTCACATCCACTGTAGCAATATACAGCAGAGTTCTCTGCAAATTAAAAAGGAATTAGGCTGGCAGATGTGGCTTTAATGGCTTAATCATGCCTTTACGTTTGTTCCAGTAAAGTGCGGCCACAGATGAATATTGTTTCAGCTCTCATATCCATGAGCAATGTCTAAAAAACAATCTGAAATGTAAATTTGGAGACAGCTGTTCTGGGTATGTTGAAAGTGGCCCATGAAACATCAGCATCTGACAACAAGTCAGAAAATATCCTAATGCAGGAGGCAGACAGTAAGTAAACATACCCATTAAATCTAGCAAAATGAACAGGCACACTGGTTAAGTACTCTATTGGACTCCCTTCACAGCTGCAGCTGTACTGTAGGTTTTAGTTTAATGCTTATAGTAAGAACACACTGAACGTTTAACATATGTTTATTTTTGTGGTATGTCTCGCATTACTCCTTTGAAAAGTATCATACCTAAGGCACTCTAATTCCAACCCCTTTATTATGTTTGGCAATTCTGACTCAATATAATTTCTTTCATGGATCCACATGAATGATGAAAATATAGCAAGCCTCTATGGAAGTATTGCATTAAACATATTGCTGTATGTTTTCAGTCTTTTTGAATTTAATATTTCTTCCTCTCTTAGAAGGCCAAACCGGCCTCTTCTGTCAATATGCCTTACAGTGCAAGATAAAGTATGGCTGCATCATCAAGGTTGGTAAATACAAATCTTCTTGCTACACAAAAGCCTACATGTGGCATGCATAATCAAAATATTGGAAAGGATTACATTTATCCAGCATGCACCATTTGTAAGAGTCTCTAACGCAAGCAAGCCATGTAACTATTTTGTACTGAAATACATTTTTTTTTAAAACGACGACTAAGTACTTAGTTGAAAAAGATTTTTTGTTTTATTATATTGACCCCACAATTTCCACTCCTATCCACTGTTAGCCATATAGGTTTGGATGGGGACAAGGCTTGTAAATGGAGATATATGCAGAGCCCACAACTGCATCAAGTGTAATTTATAAAATCTATAATAATAATAATAATAAAAATAACTAAATTAAATAAAATGTCCTTCCACAAAATATTTCCAGAATAGGTTCAAGTTTTCCTGCAATTTGGCTCCACTCATCTCTCCAACACTGCTCGGGATTGATCAGACAGTCACTTCCAAAGGCAAAGAGCTCCTTCAACATTCAGATCTGCAAACACACTTTTCTTTCTTCCCTCAGTTCCTAAACTCTGCATGTGATTTCCATGTACTACTCTAGATTGTTCTACCTAGAGTATGTTTATCTTTCCTCTCCACCACTACAGCCTTTTCCCCTGAAAGTGTAATCCTGAGAATGAATGTAGAGAGACTAAATTAAGGGACCCAATTTGAAGCGGCACCACTTCACTGATAAGCTGTACCAGTGATCTGTGAGAGCACTCAGGGTCTGCTACATTATGACAATACAGAGGAATAAAGCAGATGAAAGAGAATAGCCTGGCAAGAGCAGAAATCAGATGGGCAGAGGGAGAGGAAAAAACAATCTAAAGTCTAATTGTGTTATGCCTCACGGCAGCAAGGGAGTTCAGAGAGACACATTTTCTTTCCACACGTCGTTCAGCACAGTCCCTTTCCCGACGTGATCACATTAATTTCCAACCGGTCCCAGTCTTTCTCGCCACATTTTCCCTGGGTGCATTTATTGAAAAAAAGTGACAAGAAAAGCAAATGATGAAAAACGTAACCAGACCCATTACATTTGACCAGACACATGCAACACTGGCATTTGAGGCCGCGCATTTAAAGCATGTTGGCTAGATGTGTCTGACACCCTCCAAGTCGTTCTGTGTCATCCCTGCCCTCAGGGAAGAAAACGTCACTTTGATGCCTCTAAGCATTTGGAGGCCACGTTGAGGCTGGTGAATCAGTGAAGTAAACTATTTTTTCCCTTTGTCCTATTTTTTTTGTCTTGAGGAAATATAATATTAAAAGGTATGACAGGCCTGCCCATTAAGCAGGCAATATTTCAAGTTTTTGGATGGCCTTATAATTTCCTGTTTTGATCCGTTTTCAAAAAGCAGGAACTAGTTTGCTAAAAGCTACTTGACATGGGGATCACCAGAAAGACATCTTAGAAGGTAAAATGCTTATTATGGAGGCAGGATTCCTAAATTCTCTTAATCTTCTTTCATGTGAGTAAAAGTGATTTGGTTACCGATGTAATTCCAAAACTATCCTCTCATGCTGCTGGAAATGTCACTGGCAAAATATAATGGGCGAACACTGTGGTTAGTAATGCTATTTGATATAGATGTGTGGAATGACAATAAGGTCTATGTTTATATTTTCTGAACAACCCCAGTGAAGAGCGCCACCAAAGCCCTTCCTTCATTTCTTCCTTCCTACTTGCTGCAGTGCATTTTCCAAAAATGAGGACACGGTGGTGCAGAGTCTGACCATGAAGAGAAATCTGACATTCATCATCTATTACTCCACAGTGCTCATCATACTAATTGCATGGTTAAGAATTTCTCAACTGAACTGTTTACCACACGCTGTGATGAATTCCAGCTGAAAATCAAATAGATGTGCAAGTTGAGGATAACAACACACGTTGAATATGTGTGATATATCATGAACTAGGGGGTAATTGGGCTTTCACTGTCAGAGGACCTAAGCATTGGAACAGATGGCACAATGACATCACACGTACCAGCTGAATATCCATTTTTAAATGTACAACTTGCTGTTCAGACCTGCATACTCCATTGGAAAAAAAAGTGACTGTTCTGAGAAAAGGGCCGAACTTTGTGACGCAACGCTTTCAGTGTCTCGCCACTGCAGCTGGGCGAAATAAAGCTAAAGTAGTTCAAGAGCTATGACACACCGAGTTATTTTTTATTCCCTGTACAAATATTCACAAGGATTCTTGTTGGCACGTGGTGATAATTCAGGTGTTTTTTTTTCAACAAAAAGAAAAGTGTGTGTAGCAAACTAGTTTCTCTGCTTGTATCCTGTTGCAGTTATGTACTAACACTCCCCCACAGACACCCACACCAGAGAGCCTCTCCTAGAAGGGCCACTTGCACAGCTGCAACACAGGTACCCACACAGAATCTCTCAAAGAACCTTAAATGTGTTTCTAGTGACTGACAAACAGCTGATTAGCTGCCTTTCCTGCAGAGTAAAAAAAGAGTCATTAGCTCCCTATGGTTGTTAGCTGGCAGCAAAACATGTTATTTTTCTTCACCTGTGACTCATATACACAGTTTTTATTGTTGATCGATGCCTTGCATTATACAATTTAATTACTCTCAGCGATAGCGATTTTTGAAATTACATTAAACTATAAAAAATCAAAGTCTCTCACATACAGCATCCCAGAGATATTTAACATAGACATGTCTTATACAACATTTTTCACTTCTAGGGTGTTCAGTTTATCAGATTTTTCTCATCAGTCTTGCTCAAAGCTCGGTGGTGAGTCATGCACACTGCTCAGCTGAAGAAGCTCTGCTTCAGCGATATAGTGCACATTATGCAGTTTATTGTTACAGATGACGTTACATTAAACATGTTTATTTTTCACTTGCCAAACTTTATATAATAGTTACCGGTGAATACCATATAGTAGTTTTCCTTGAAATGTCCAACCCTATTTACTATGCATTGCATATATACATTTTCCTAATATTGTCTTGTCATCTTCCAACTATGCTTGTCTAAGTTATGTATGGGTTATGGTACAAACTGTTGTGCATATGTTTACATGCTGGAATCATTATGCCAACATTTTTGGGGGGCAATAAATACAAATGTCTTTTTATTCAAAAGTGACGTTTTCAATCCAAACCTAAAATAAAAAAAAGGCAACGGCACCCACAATTACAAAAGATATGAATTTATTTTGACATACCTGCTGGGCTGCCCAATGTCAGATGTCCATACACTGTTACAGAAGCAATGAAGTCCTTTAGAAAACCTCCAGTGTGACAGTATTCACAGGTCACTTACTCCAGGGTCTGAAGGAAAACAAAAGAAACACAAATCAGAGCGGACATGGAGAGTCAGCTCACGACTCAGCCACCACAAATGCCCAGTGATCCAGGATAAACATCCTTGAAGAAATGTCAGTCCAAGGAAGAACATTAGCTAAACCACAGCAGGATAGCAGGCAAGGAAGACCTGTATGACATATGCACAAAATCTTTCTCCTTGCTTGGTCGACTTGATCATTTTTCTGCCTAAACAGCTGCCAGAGAATGGCTCATTGCACTATCATTTGAGTCGGGAGAGACAAGTGAGTAGCATTTGCAGGGCTCGTGCCATTCAACTTTGTGGTGCAGACGTGGACAGGGAAAGTCCCTTACCAGCTGACTGACACATTATTACAATGCACAAGAGCAACAGTTTAAAGGCATCAGTTGAAACCAACCAACTTTTCAGACCTTTTGAGCCTCTTTATTTTACAGATTAGGAACTAACAGCGACTTGAGCAAATATTAGTTACCTTCCATTGAGAATCACCAGTACTGCCTGATTAATCTGCCCGTACTTGCTGTGGTTCTCTGGGTTGACAGCTTTGTTCATTGAGCGGGATAGAGCAGCACGTTCAGCCGACCGTAAAGCAGCCAGAATTAAACTGGTAAGTGATTGCAAAGTATCCACAGCATATGTGAGACAATGGTTCCTGTCACTCAATATATCTTATGAATCAGCTCCACTCCTGGTCTGTTAAAGCATGCTTACTGTTCCTGGACTTGTTTCCTAAGATGCCAAAACTACATGCAAAATATAATGTGTATACACAAGTCAAATAACTTGTGCTATTACTGTGAATAATTGTGTTCAACGAAATTATGTACTTAGGCAGGGAAAAAAAAGTATTTTTAATGGTCAACCAAAATCAATGGCAACTGATTGTGAAACATAATATAGTAATATGAAAATGCAGAAGATTTGGAGAGAAGTTTGTAGCACTGTGATGGGTTTGGTGATAGGTAGAATTTCAACATGTAACGGCTGAAAGGTCTTTCACTGAGCTTACAGTCAGCTGTCAGCAAAAGGTTTTGATGGTTAGATCCGTTGGCCATCACCTCATCAGGGTGCCGTTATTGACTGTGTGGCCTGCCAGAACTTACTGCTAGAACTGCTAGCCCTATTCATGTTCAAAGTGATGTGTTCATTTGGATTTGAAAGCATGCCAATAAAATCCATTGCTTTGACTGGTCGACTGGACTACTCGGAAACTCAAAACACATGATGAAGCAGAAACTGCTATTTTACAATGCATGTTGTATTGCTGAGCGGGGCAATAGCATTGATGTCATTGAACTTTCAAATCATGAATGTCCCCACACCAAGCATTAGTTCTGTTAAAGATTATATGAGTAAATATCATGATTATTATTTTGCTGTTTAGCACTTTTTTATTTTATTTTTCTCTAATATGTAAATACATTACCTTAAAGTAGTACTGCACATTCAAACATGTTTTTGAGCTATGAACTAAATTATATAACTGTGCTCCTTTAAAGTGCATCTATGTTGATACTGTCATTTATTACCAAATGTAAGGTTTGAAAATGGCTCAGCACGCCCTTTGCTGTTTTAAATCAGCCCTAAACCTTTCATGGTCAAAGCTGACAGACCGTACAGGACTTATGCTCTTTAACATAAAATGCTATTAATATAAATTAGATAATTATTTTTTAATGTATGACAAGCCTCTCTGAGAAAGCCCTTCCTGTCCGGAGCCCAGTGGTCAGACTCGGGTTGTCAGTGTAATTCAGCTCACCTGGCCACCTACAGTAAGTACACCCTTTTTAGTTTTGTTACATTCACTTTATCATTGTACTTACTGCCCTTTAGGTTATGTAAAATAAACCTATTTTTAGTTCCAACAATGTGTGGCCTTCGATCTGCTGTACAGTTTTGAGCTGGTCGTGACAAGTGTCATCATAGCAACTCAAGATTTTCCAAAATTTTAGCAAAGAAATATTTACTGTAGTTTGAAGTCAGTGAGATGTGAAGACAACTTATCGAGTCACTCTCATCCATTCTGCAACAGGATTCATAACAGATTATGAAACTGTGAAGGATAAGAAAAATGTAGGCCTCAAAAGCCTTAATGCCAGCAGGAATTTACTTACTATATCAAAGTTCAGCAGTACTGGCTTGCTCAGTGATTCGAATGGCTAAGCCACATTTGAGCCACTTAAATAGGCCATATCTACTGTAGCTCAAAATTTAGTATAATTTCACATGCAATATAATTTCCTTAAACTCAAATCGTTGGATGCACACTGCTGGACGTGTGAGCAGTGGCTGCTGACACCTAAGAAATGCTCACCTCTTCCACTGACTTACCAGTGCTGCTATTTTCATCCCACCCACTGATCAGCCTAATCCACTGTTGGAGGATTTGTGCGCTGTGGTACAGAGCAATTGTGCTGCGGCAAAATGAGCGTGGCTTAATTGGAGCAAAGACTTAATGAGGGCCCCTTGAGGATTATCATCTGTGGCTTAGAAATGGCCCAGGTAGCGGAAGACACGGTCAAACGGATCAGCTAACAGCCTTCTGAATTGGAGTGACAGTGCTGAGCTGCAATTGTGCCAATAAAATCTTTACTTATTTTTTTCTAGGGGGGGTCCTTGGAGAGAGGTGAACTAAAGTGAAAATCTCCGAGGAAAATATGGCTTCAGGACCAAACAGCCTTCTGTTGTAGCTTGAGGAAAGTAATGGAGCATTTAGTTATTTATTTTTCCCCATTTGATCTTATAACCTAAAACACTACTGTGTTTGATCTTAGACTGGGAATTAAGAGATTTTACTTCATTGTTTGCGAAATATTATGTTTGCAAAAACCGCAATAAAGGTTAATTGAAATTATTTTTGCTAAGTGGTTTTCTTCAATATAATAGGAACAAAAATCACATGGGATCATGATTATAAAAATCTGTGCTATGTTTTACACAACATTATTACAACTAAGAACATTTTAAATTTTCTTTGAAGCTGCTGATTATGTTCTAGATTGATTTATCAATTGTTTGGTCTTGATTATCATCAAATTGCTTTTTTTATTTGGCAGACAGTTTAAAAGTTCTGGTCAACTCATGATTAAGTTAAATTATTCAGTTAATTATAAAATATAAGAAATAAATGGATTAGATAGATAGATAGATAGATAGATAGATAGATAGATAGATAGATAGATAGATAGATAAACTACCTGAAATAATACATATAATATTAAATATTATATTAAAAATATCATATATAAATATATGTTATTACACAAACAACAACAACAAACAACAAATCCCATAAGTAGTAAAGGAAATGCTGCTGCCATGAGGTAAAGTAGAGCCCTGACTAGCTCTCCAAGCAGTTTATTTCTCTGAGAAGCCTGTCTCCACTTGACAGCCACAGATCAGACATGACTGACCAAGATAAATGGTTAGGCTCTAAAGTCAGATCAATTCAATCTAGCAACTGTCCTCGGCAGGAACAAAAGGCCACACTGTCAACAAGGCTCAACTCACTTCAATGCTTATTCACTGTCTTTTTGTCCTTGTTACGTAAACACCCGAAGCTGTGAATGTCCTGCTTTTGCAAGTTGAACAGGTAAAATTCTCAAGCAAAAGTACTTCAGTTCATTTGTATCGCTACAACTGGATTTTCTTGTCTGCTTTTTGTTGTTGTACTTTTTTAGCCTTTCGGTTCACCTTCAGGCTACAAAAACTGTGCAATAAAGCCTTTCAATCACCGGCTTCTTTTTTCTGTAAGGCTGAGTAGTACACCACCATTTCCCAGTTGGACTTATGACGAGAGTTTACATCCTCTATCATAAATTATTTCACATTTCAATTCAGTGGGTTTCAAAGTCTGAGCTCAGTCAGACTGAAGACAGGGCCGGAGTCATCATTTGCAGCAGTGTTACTCAGCTCACAGCCCCGGCAGCCATTTCATTATGTAGCAGCAAGACATGAAGGGCAAGTCGAAGTCTGTGCGTTCAATTCAATTGATGACACAAACATGCCAAAGGAGTCTTTTAGGCTCAGTTGCATTGATCCAAAGCTCAATTGAATTACATGCACAATAAGGAGCACTAACGACAATAATTTCTGCTCTTGTCACTGCATTGTGTCCGAGTATGTTCTTGCATTGATTGAACTCCCAACTTCAAGTCACAAATTATCACAGTTATACAATCCATTGTGCATGCATGCTTAGTGACTACAGGAGTGACTCCTGCTTTGCATTGTTCCCACATTTTAATTTTACTATAATCAGATTTCTCAAATTGTATTACTTATTAAATGACTTACAGCTGTTCATGCACTTTAGTCAACAAACAAATGTAGCTCCCACTCAAAATGTTAGCTGTTGGACTGTTTAAATCAGCAGTATGGTGACACATTTAAATTATAGAATGCCTTTATGGTTCAATGAATTTTATAGAAAAGTAGAGCTATTACATTGCATATGGTTAGAACCTTGGTAAAATGTGATTTATTGTGCTTTTGTGTTTTTTTTCATGATAAATTGCATTCCAATGTAGTGAATTTACATTTCCAACAGAGTATGGAAGTACTGTATTTTCAACTGACTGGTAGAGTAGTGGATGGAAATGACAACATACTACATATTTGACACTCTATTAGACAGTGTAACTCAGCTACATGTGCTTTCAGAAATGCTGCCAGCCTCCAATCCATATTGCCTGGAGTAGCTTTGTGAACAGTATTAACAACCTCCCCCATCCTCCTTTTCATCTGTCTCTCTTCAAAGAGAATAAAACAGAATAGTCGAAAAGCAAATTCAGCTCCCTTACTTTTTTTTACATACAAAGGGAAACTGAATAGAATAGACAGTATAACAACATGGAGATTATTAGTTCAAAAGGTTATTAAAATGTCACAGAAATCAAGGGAAACTTTGGGTCAGGGTTGTATCTTTGCAAGCAGATCTATATGCACACAGCTTGGATGAAACGGAAAAACAAAGTGTCAGGAAAGTGTCAGCATTTTAAACATAAGCAGACGGAGAAGAGAAGATGAAGGCAAATCCACCTGCCAGACAGCATTAATAATAAAAAAAACAAAAAATAAATTAAGTAACATTTAAAAGTAAAACAGGGATTATGCAGGAGGCAGTGAAAATATAAAAAAACATCACTCTGAAAAGATTAAAAAAAGACTGGAACAGGAAAATACTTGTGCCTTTGGCCCCATGCTGAGGGCTCAGTGACCACCACAGTGTAATGCTGTGTGAGTGCTTCCCTAAACAAAGCTTTATTGCATCATTGCTTGTAGCACACGGTGTCTGAGTCAGTCTCCAACAGTGTCTCAACCTTGGGACCTTGTTTTATGAGGCCAGTCTTGAACAATTTGCAGAAAGAAGACCAAAGACGAGTCTGCTCCTGTACCCTCACATGCCTAGCACAAGGGTTATGGAGCACAGTGTCAAAAGCTGAAGTGAAGCAGTTCTTCTAATTGAACAACTGTAGTACTCCCTGACATCAGGAGTTTGAACAAGATCAACACCAACAGACTTGCAATCTGAAGAGACGACTCTTTAGAAGTGTTGGTGCTCTACCAATAATAAAACCAGAGAGGCTGTTATTCAGTTATTCATTTGAATATGTCAAACAATGCTGCGGTCCCTGTGATCTTACAATCTGAGTAACAACTAATTGTTCTTTTAACTTCAATTGCACAGTCTGCTGTCTAGTAAAAACACACATATCAGTGCTTGTCACTTAATAATTACTAGGCTACATAATACTGCTGCTGCTTTAAAGTATGATGAGGTCCCACAAACAAGTCGGACTAAGCTTAGATTGAAGGATTATTGATTTATTAAATTAATTATATGTGTTACATAAGTGTACTTCCAAACCATATGTAATCACTATAACACACACAAGTACAATAGCATGCCCTATGCTGTTCCAAGTTCTAATGTAAGGCCATAAAATGTACTCGAAAAATATGTTTTATTACTTTGACTCAGTAGTTTGGGGATTGCCATGGACAGACAGGAATTTGCTGACAACTCCAGGCAATGTAGTGGAGTAAAAGCATGCACGCCTGCTGAATAATTTATTGCAAAAGACTTGTTAAAGGCTATTCTTAATGTAAAGTAGCACGCTAAATTAAAATTCACACAACTAATTAATGCAGTGTCCACAGCACAGAGCTATACCAGTGATTAAAAACAAAGACCTAGATATTCCTTAGATCACATGTGACTGATTTTAATAAAGCCATGAATTGTAGACAGTTACCGTAATTAAAATGACATAGGTGACTAACAAACACTCATCAGAATGCTTCCAGTGTTTTGTTATAATGACATGCAGTCACATAAAGAGTCTGAAATGGAGGGAATGGAAACATTCCACCTATTTGCATTACATTTTAATATTATTGTAACTCAAATGTTTTAAA
Organism: Centropristis striata; assembly: GCF_030273125.1. Classification (NCBI taxonomy): domain Eukaryota; kingdom Metazoa; phylum Chordata; class Actinopteri; order Perciformes; family Serranidae; genus Centropristis; species Centropristis striata. The sequence continues at coordinate 14,086,334 of NC_081528.1, read as the reverse complement.
GTTTATTATCACAGAAGTATATACAGAAGACAAACTGTCATATAGAAACTTTCAGTCTCTCTGGAACTCCGTCTTTCTTTTTATCGCATGCAGACATGCCGTGCTTTATACCGCACATTTAGCTGAGGGAAGTGATTTAAAACTGCTGGCCTTAAGCCCTCACACCCTGCCACACAAGTGCACAGATGACGTGAGACTCTGGGAACCCTGATGTGATAGCACATGCCACCAAATCCACAGTTAATTGGACACTTCCTTCACAACAGGCCTGTGGTAAACAGCAGCAGGCAAATAATAAGGCTAAGACGAGCTTCCAGAATGAACAAGACGAAATAGCTCAGATAACGAAACCAACAGCAGATGTGTTGTCCTCTGCAGTATATTGTGTTTTGAACAACAACTCTACTTTGACTGCATAATCCTCAGCATTCTGCTAAACTGATTAGCCTTCCCATGCTTAACAGCTGGTATCTTAGCCCAATTTGTCCGGCTTGGAAATGTTAAGCAGAATCATGTCTGCTGCATTCTTTGTGCCAAATGGACATTTGTGTCTAGAAAATGGTCAGCAGCCAGGTACTGAGTAGGGATTGCACATGATCAAAAAGGATTTCATGGAAGCAGATTGAGAGAAAGAGGACTTATGGAAATATAGCACTGCATTGTGCTGGATGTCTCAATTTTCATGAGCCAGTCCACATGTGGTTGTTAAACTGCTGGAAGATGTGAGGCTTTAGAGAGCTATCCAGCTCACCAGAAACAGTTGATTCCAGCTGAAGTAAACGAGTCGCCGGTGAAGAATGTCAAACACCTGGCAAGCCAAAGAGACACAGGCAGTTTTCTTCAAATGTGGTGGGCTGAAAGGCAAACGAATATTTGACATATTCCACGACACACTCATGCCCATGTTGCTACACAGCTCTACAATCACTTTGCTAAAATTCAGAATTTCTGGCTCCCCTGAATGCAAGCTGAAGACATGCCTCAGATTTAAAATGTCTGCTGCCAGCTCAAGATGACAAAGGACTTTTTTCTGACTACAATGGAAATTTGAAAGGAAGCAATTAAGACCGATGGCATTTTTAGGACCTGATGGCAAGCCCAATATAAATAACAACTTTTTTTAGCTAAAAGAAATACCACAGCTTCAGAATTCTCCTTGCGACAGTAGGCTACATCAACACATTTGTTGAGAGAAGGACAATCACATGAGGGGGTACAGCTCAGGTGGCAGTAGAATAAACTAAGTCATCCTGTAGAATATCTGTGTTTGCCATTTAGCATTTCCTAATAGGGTAATGGCTAAACATCCATTACCATTACTATAAATCGAAATAAATGCACATGCACATAATTGGTTTTGCTGTTTTAATCCAGTCAGTGTCACTGACACAAAAACGTGGACAGCAACAGTGGCTGTAATGCTCACACATATATTGATGGATTTCTATTTATTGGTGAGTGTCTCTAGTCCTGACATTAAATGATCTTTTATGCATTACACTCTCATTAGAATTAGAATAATTAGAATTATTATTTTTTATTGTCTGTAATTAAGGCTTATATCAATATTAACTAATATCAATACTAATATTTTCAGTGACAAAGATAAGTGAGATAACAGGTCAAAACCTGAGCATCAATAGCACCACCCATAAGAGTTTTCTATTGGATAAAAGGTTGGAGGATGTAAGGGTAGCATTATTTTGTCATATAATAATAAATATAATTATAATTGTGCCTTCCCCACACCTGCCTGACAGTGTCGGTGATGCAAGGAGGCATACCTGCTGTCTCTCAGATAAGGTAAACTGTAATCTGAGGCTGGAATCATTTTTATGTTAATTAGGTTGCCAGACTTGTTAAAAAAGTATGTGTTGGGTTAAAGCTGAAGTAGAAAGGAAACTAGAAAAATTTAAAAATAATAAGCACGAATTTGAAGTAGAGTGCTCGACTCGTTTCAAAATGGCAGCAGGGTAAAACACTTTATCATTTCATTTTTTTTTTATCTCAACAGTATGCTAAATGTGTTTCTGTAAACATTTAAGGCCAGAAATAGCCAATGCCTATTGATTCACATTTTATCACCGTAGTCATCGACATGATTGACAGCTGCATTCAAGATTACTTGTCTCTGATTGGTTGTTTTCGTATTGCAGCTTTATTGTAGCATGATGAGCATTGATCCACAGTTCCTTGTCATTGAGTAACGGTTTAATCACTCTGACTTCAGCATTGATAAACTGTATGTCACTATTTACAGTATTATAATAGATCGGATAGAGTATATCAACATTTAGTGTCATGTGCTGACACTAAAAGTGTCAGCACAACAGACTGTAAGCAGTTGATACAAAAATAAGGATATTGTTTCTGCTGGAAATAAAAGGCAGTCAAATACCAACCAAATACCTCTGAATTTGCATTGCAAAACACATATAGTACATTAGTTTTTGATCCAGTGCTCCATCGCCCCTTTCTTCACATCGAGAGAGAGGTTAGCAGGACAATGTGGTCCACATTGACTTAACTACTTTGCAGACCACACAGTTGAAAGTTGACAAACACAGCACTTAAATACCTATAACATGGAGATTAAATATCACTATTAGATTGCATTGTTCCAAAAGGTATATGACTGACCATAGTAAAAAGAAATCAAATCAGAGCGTTTTTTTCTTCTGTACCTGAAGCTTTTTCTATCAACTCAGAGCTAGTCTTGTGAAAATTTAATTTCATGGGTGACGGTGATGCAGATGGGATACTGGTTTCTGGACAATTAGAATTATGTTATTTCTCAAATAAATCTGTCTCTAAGTGACTCCCCGATTTGTCCTTTAACACTGTTTTTTACGACAAGCAACTGCTTCTTTCTTCTTTGCAAAGTAAGGTTTGCCCAAATAACAATCAAAATACAGCATGACATTTTGCATATGTGCCTGTCACTGTGTGTTGAGTGCTGGGATGAGTTATTCTTGCTCTAAATGCACTAGCAAATGTATGCCTCCACTCTGCCCATCTGTGTGACCCATGAACAATTATACATATTTGCTATTATCATATTTCATCTTTTCTATGCAAATCTTTGCCATTTGTGTAGCTCTGTGCCCCCAGGAAATCACTATTATTTTATTCTATTCAAGTTGCTTCTTCCATTTGACAAAGTTTGACAAAATGACTCAGGCCTTTGAATTAAGTATTTGTACTTTTGCCTCAACAACAATGAGAGGAACACTTTGAGTCACGCAATGAAATACAACTGCGTCATGCAACAAAAACAGTCATCTATGTTTCATTGTTTTAATCTTCATTATTAATAATGTTAACTTAATACAAGTGCAAATACTCTCTTGTTTAAAACAGATTTTTCCTTTTTATATTTGATGCTTAACCGGCAATAAAAAAATAAATACACAGAAAAATGTATTTTACTGTTTGCTGAGTACCTATGCAAAAATCTAAAATCAAGTGTTATAAAAGTATAAGTCCCATGCTTTGCATGTAGTCCATATTGAGGTATTTTTTCTGAATTATCACTACATTTATAAAACAAGCACGTAAAAAATTATAAAGCAACACATTTCACAGCACTGATAACTGATAGATATCAACAGAAGCTAAATCAAAAACAATAATATTGAATAATAATACAGAAGCCATATTGGATTCTTTCATAACAATACCGTCTAACCTGGCCTTTCTGCAGGCCCAGCTGTCAAAGAGAACAGCCCAATCAAACTGACCCAGCTCAAACATTCCTCTCACAGATAAAAATCTCTTCGCTGTTAGCAGAAATGTCAGACGTTATCTGCATTCTTTTTAATTGATTTTTCTTTGTCTTCCATCTAGAAAGGTGTCTTTACTAGGCTGTCAGAGTCCAGTCTGCTTATTAGCATTGATCGCAGATGCATTTGTGACTGCATCTGTAAGTCAACAAGATACAAAATGAGTCCATGAAACACGTTTGTTAAATTCATCTAATGTGTTAAATATCACTGTTCCATGGTCGAATTTCCTTCGCTCTAGGTGGAAATCTATTGGCTTAACTCAACAGGCAATGTGGATTGCTTTTGTCTGATGAGATAAGAGAAACACTTGACTGTGGAGTGGTGAGTCACAGATTCTCACTTTTTGGCTTTCTGTGGTTCCTTTGTTATGAAACATGACTGAGTGCCCTTTTTATTGTCAAAGCAGGACCGGGTGAAACAAATGTGAATCATTTTTTGTGCTGATTTGTTTAATGTAGAGCAGCTGGACATCTTGAAATAAAGACTTGAAATTAACATTGTGCTGGATTTCAAAACCTGTGATTAAGCCACTGAATAAAGCTGTAGTCAAGTTGCATCATTACAGTATATATACACTTTGTCTTCTTTGTGCCAGTCTTGATGGAACAACAGTAAATATTATAATATTACACACTATATGGGCCATCTGTTAGACTTAGAATTTGAAATAATTGCATTCAAAAAACGTATAACATTTGATGGTCTTCCTTGCAGAAGCGTGACAGCTCAGCTGGAATAAAGCAAGCTGTGAATAAGTGGTTTGGTCCCTATGACTGTTCTGACTGTACTTAAAGTGTTTGCAGTTTGCAAAAGCCCCCGCGTCATCACAATTTGTGAAAGATGCCAAGGAATCAGGCAAGGTGACAGGCTGAGGAGGTTCACCTGCCAATTTGAGAGACTCAGCCCTGCAAATGTGCATTGCAGGTATCATTTTGTTCCTTTTTGTCTCCTTTTGTCAGACAATAGTTGGTAGGTTGCCTGGACCTGTAAGTGGTCCTGTTTGATGTCAAGGTCAGATTATTCCATTGGTTTGATTCGTGTTTACTATTCCGGGATGTAAACATATTTTTGGTTAGGTTTTGTTAGATTTCTGTCGTTTTCTTCACGTTTCCCTTTTACACATATTTGTCAAGTATTTCATCAATATTTACCAATGTCTATTGTGAACACATTTTCAGTCAAAGGCTTTTGTGCCAAGAAAAACTAGGGCAAGAATAACCATTCAACACAGACTGACAATACGAAGCAATGACAAAGACCAAAAATAAAAAATATTCAAACACACAGCAAAACACAACAAGAAATCTATGTCAAGCCTACTCAAGTCTCTCTCCCTGTTAAAAAAATACTAGTGTGTATGTATGTATGTATGTATCTTTTGATACCTTATGCAACACTGCTTGGTCAAACATTTAAGCAGGAAATGCTGAGACAGACTAATAAGACTAATAAGAGTTAATTGTACTGAAAATACACCAAGGGAGACAGACTGTTGATCGTAAAGAACGCATGGGATACAAGATTGCAGAATGGATTGTTTGTCATTGGGTGCTGTTGAAATTTTATTCACAATTGAAGCCCATATTTGAGACTTTTGAAATCTTACAAAAAGCTCATAGCCAAACATTGTGGGTCAAACAGAGTCCTGCAAACAGATGACGTGAATGGCCATAGAATAATAATGCAACACATAAATGCCAAGCTTTCTCTCAAAATTTGAGAGAATCTTTATCTCCAATATACTAAGTTTTAGAAATTGACTGAGATTGATTCATATCCCCAGGTCAGAGGAAATGTTGCTATCCTATTGACACACAGAATGCCAATGGTGCCATCCAGCAGCTGAATACATTTCACATGATACCACAGGTACCACAGTTAATAATGACCTTAAATCCTACATCCAAAGTAATTTCTCGGATTTTACAAACAACCCCTCATGGACTACATCGGACACTTTATGTAAGTGTGGTTGATTTTATGAGTGTGAACTATTAATTGTGATTTTTCATACCTCTAAGTGCTGACACTGCTGAAATCGCTGCTCATGTTTCACGGCTTGTGCTGACACTCTGTTAAAATTTGTGATGCCAGTCGGAAGATATCAGCAACCCCAACATATGCTACTTGCAGTTACCACTAGTATGTTGACATGAACTGTTATTGTAACTGGCAGTTCATATTTACAGAGCATCAGCTAACACAGCATCATCAGGCCACTTGCCAATAACACATGCTGGAATATATATATGCAGGTGTCAGGCAAAGGATAAATGGACATTAGAAGTAGACAGGCCACTGCAGAGTAAGTATTTGTTTGAGAAGAATATAATACAATTTTCTCAGTTAAGACAAACATCATTTTAACTGTGTAACTTGTTTGAGTTTTGGCTTTGTAGCTGCAAGAGGCAGACAATGCTCTGCACATGTGATTACGGGTCCTTCAGCACAGTATTGGAGGGTCATGTTTCTCAATAAAAATGCTGCAGATCTTCTGTGAAAGTATTTTTACTGGTGCACAACATTTTGCCTCAGCTTTTTAATATGTCTGCACCCATTCAGTGGGTGCATTTTAGGTCAAAACCAATACAGCATGTTTTTTTTTAAATATTTGTGCAGATCTAAGCACGGCCCTGGAGAGGAAGAGCACAACTGCCGTCAGTCAGCTAATCAACTGCACACAACAGAGTCAGAGAGGAAGGTGAAGGTGGAGTAGGGCCCTGAATCTCTCAGTGTGGTGAGAGATGGGGGGCAAATGAGTGCGGTGAACTTTAGGTGTCTGAGTGCATAATGAAGAAAGAAGTAAGTTAAAACATGGACTGTATCAGATGATGTGGAAATACATCAGCAGCCAAGGCTATCCATCCTTTATGTGTGTCCTCACTGCTCATTCTCACTCAGTCTGATGCTGCTGAGGCTCCTGTCCAGGCAGAATTGAATTGTTGTGTCATCTTTGCTCTTTTATTTTACTTTACTTTACTTTTCTTTAATAAATACAAGTTGTTAAACCTTACTGACGAAACAGTATGCTCGTCAGTACTTTTTATAACAAGACCAAAACTGTTTTCTGTGCTTTAGGATAAAGGTATGGTTAATTTTAGACAACTAACACTACTTGGTGAAGATAAAGGAGAAAATCACCCAGAACATAAAAAAGTATGTTCACTCATACTGATACTGCTGTAGCTCATTGGGTATGTTACACAGAGCATGTCACTTTCATATTCTGCTCTGACCGGACAGTTGTTTTCTGACATATGTGGCATTGTTCATTTCCTCTTTCACAGTTTGTTTCCTGAGTACAGAATAGCTTTGTTTTCTTATCTTTTTTGTACCTTGCTGAATGTGTATCTGAAACAGTTTTAATACAACAATGACACCAAAGATTGCAAGACAGATCGCCATTGTGGTCCTGTATCTGTGCTGGAAGCGGTCTCCACTTCACTAGTAAACAACTCCAAGCTTCCGTTTCTATGAGAATGAAAGCAAGCGTGTTTGGCTCTCTGGTTGTCACTCACATTGTGTCAGAAGACATTTACATATATTTCAGCCGATCTCATCTTTTCCCTGCAGTGCTGCTGGACACTTTCAGTCTCTACCAGGCTGCAATGCCAGGTCCCATTCACAAGAATTAGCAGCATTGCTGTTTCATCTTCTATGTCCATCAATGTTACAGTGGTAAAACAACAATGATTCTACAACAAAACCACAGAATCTTGATTTAGTTTTGTTTGTTTGGTATATTAGCGATATACAAGTATTTTCCCCTTTCATTACCCACACACATACAGTAAATTTGGTCTCCCTGTCTCTGTCTTCCTCCTCTCTGCTTGCTGAGAGGTATTATTTACTCGGCCAAAGCATTGCATCAGGAAGTGCTGTAGGCCTCCTTGACAAGAACTTGACACTCTAAGGATCAATAGGGGATTGAATCTTCACTGCACCAAAAGTAAAGATACCTTTCAAATCATTGACTGGCAACTGCTAACTGAAGACAGATCCTGTTATTCAGCTTTTTGTGTTTCCATTGTTTTCTCTCCTGTTAAAGAAGAATTGCACTTTACTGTAGTTTACTGGGTTACTGTATGTTTGATCAAAAGTCCCTTTAATCTGTTATGTTACTATTTATATGGTGTGTTTTGTTGGTATGGCAAGTTAAAGCCAGGCATTGACAAAGGTTATTAATTTTCATTTAGCCAGAAAAGTAAGTGCTATATTTAAAATGACTTATTTCCAACCAAATAGATCAATATCATCAATGTCAGTGTGCAAGAAAAAAGGATACCAATGGATGTGTGTCCACACACAAACCTGCACAGGTAGTTGAGGCTACAGACAGAACATTTACAGTTTCTAACAGTGTTATTGAGTAATCTATGCATCTCAACACACTTCTGTGAACATATATATTCTTCAAAACAATATTTTCATTCCATTTGGTTCATGCTAACAAGAGGTTGCACTTCGTTAGCAGGGAATTTGGCTGTGAGAAATGGTAATCTCTTAAACCTGACCTTTTCTTACTGATTTTCTCAAGATGCTGCATTTGTTATCAAACTACCGAACGATACAACGAGTCCATCTAGATGAAGACCCTAATTTATTTCTTGATGTGTCGGTGCTCTACTCGGTTACCCTTTTGGCAGGGATGCTTTACAGACAAGACTGTATTGAGTCTGAGCTACCTTTGAATTCATCACACACTTGGTAGAGAAAGAAACCAATATGTGTCTGTATTATTTGTACTTTTAGATCTTACATTGCTCCAGTGTTCTTGTAAATAATGAATCTAGTGCATTGATTATGAAAATAAATGAGAACAGCAACCACAACATTGAAAACCAAGTTCTGTCCAGCATTTAAAATTGTCATATGTCTCTGGTAGATAACACACAGAGGTGCACATGGACACACAGTTATTTTCACAGTGAAAGGAGGTGGATTTTGGCAAGATATTCTAATAAATGATGGGATATCAAAACCTTAGTTTCTATTAGAGACAAAAAAAAAATACATACAATATAAGGTCAACAAGGATAACAAAACATTCTTGAATCCTAAAGTGCTAGGTGACAAAAAACACAATTTATTAAAAGACAGTTAAGAACATCTAAATGAGTTGAACCACCAGGATGTACCTTAATGTTTTTTAAGGTGAGTGCCAAGCCTATACTTCTTTAGCTGCACTGTTTTGAAGAATGAACTAAAAACTCAAGTTCAAGCCTCATTGACTAGGAAGGTGCGCTGCTTTGTAATGAATGCCAAAGGTGAAGGTACAAAACAATCCAACATATTGACACTTGTTCCAATTTGTGACAATTTGGTACGATTTGGCCTTTTGCCATGCCAACCACTAGACCTTTGCACAATTCATTAGGGTGATGTGAAGAGCAATGATGGAATCTATAATCTCTGTGCCTTTATCTAGCCGCACAATTTAATGACGGGCAGGTGTTAATGATGATGGAGACCAAGACTGGCTCTGGCCAAAGAGCCATGAGCAGAGCGTAATGGGGTGAAAAGCTTGCTTTGGGACAGAAGTAAATTATGGCCCTCACAATCAATAGTAAGCATGACTGAAAGCCAATGTGGCTTTGCTCCAGTTCTCATAATAAAAGGAAGTGAATCCATTGATTCTTCTCAATCCGTGTATCATTCGTTCTTTCCATTTTCAATTGGCAATCTAAATCAAATAGTGAAAAATTAACTGGTTACTTTGTTATTTGTTTTCTATAATACAACAAAAAATGAAAAAAAAAATGCTTGTTTTTTCATATTTTAATCTTAGGCTCAGATCAAAAATTACGAAAATGGAAAAACGGGCACCAGGAATGAATTAGATTTTAATATTTAATTGGTCGGGTTTACGTGACCCGGAAGTTAGACTGCGGTCCAGTGAGTCGTCATTCACTTCTCCGTAGTCAAACCAGCCGTCCTTGTATAATGTAGTGTGCCCATATTGTGATATTTATGGTAAATTCATTGAAACTGCTCCAAGCGAGCTGACATGAAGGATAAACACTTTACTGCCGATCTTTCTCACCTTTTTCAGTATAAAACTCTTACCAGCAGAGAGGAGATGAAGTATTGACTTTATATCAACACACCACGTGAAAAAACTAAATTGCGTCGTGCCGAAAATGTATTTGTTGTGTCGATGTGTGGTTTTCAGTGTGTGTAACTGGGTGTTACACAACCAGGCCCAAATACCAGATAAATATGGAAATAAGATTAATTGCATGATATTCACAGAACTGTTAACTGTGGATTTTTTTAAACGCATTAAAACAAATTTTAAAACGCATTTGGATATAGACTGTACAGTAAAATATAACATTATATTAAACAAATATTAAAATTAAAATGTCTGTTTCCAGTCACTAATTCCATTTCAGGTTTATTCTACAGGACCTCATGTATCTCCTCACAAACTTACAGGACTTTTCTCTGTGGTATATCAGTTTAAAATGCACTTGAATATTTCCTGTACAGTAAATATTCAAGTGCATTTTATGAATTTTAATATAATGAATGTCGACACAACAAATACATCTTCGGCATGTTTTTTCACGTGCTGTGTTCATGTAAATTTAATACTTCATCTCCTCTCTGCGGGTAAGAGTTTTATACTGAAAAAAAGTGAGAAAGAATGACAGTAAAGAGTTTATCTTTCATGTCAGCTCACTTGGAGCAGTTTCAATGAATTTACCATAAATATCACAATACGGGCGCAAAATAACAAAATAACCAGTCAATTTTTCATTATTTGAAATACAATTGAAAAATGGAAACAACAAATGATACATGGATTCTTCTTCTGCTCATACATGATTTCGGCTATTGACTTCATTGAACATGGGATTTACCAAAGATAATTCTGGGTGGTTTCTAACAGCTGAACAGGTTAGCTAGTACAATATTCAAAGACCCTTTCGTAAATAATTTATTAAATATAATCAACACGGATGTAAAACTAACTACAGACATTACCATTAAATTAACTACCAAAACAAATGTAACACGTGTACTGCTTCTAAAAGAAAATAGGAAAGCCAAAAATAAATCATGAATCTTAAACGAATGATCATACAAATCTCATAATTAAGTCCAATAGTGATGTTCCTCTGCTCATATGGAGGTCAATATGAGATTAAAGTTTGTCATCCTCCACCTGACAAATTTCTTTGATCTAACATTTCTCCTAACATTATGTGTACAAGTGCAAGCTTCATTTGTCTAGAGCAATTAGTCTGAGCTTCTATTAGTATGTGTCTAACAAGCAACTAATGCACACCTCAATTCACACTAATGCACACCTGCATCATCAGTTTAAACTAATGATATAGACACTTTAAATAACAGACGTCTTGATTGTTATCTAGGAAATACATTTTATGCAATGGCTTAATGCTTAATGGTCAGTTATAAGGACTGTAAGTAATGTAGGGAATTCATTGAAATAGCCAAAGGCATTAAGATGAATAAGACAGCAGCTGGGAAGAGAGCACAAATATCGATGACAGACGGCAACGTTAGTGCACTCTCAATGCATTTCTGTATAATTCATTTGCAATAGCTTGTGGAGTAGTATTACTGTATATCAAAGCCAGTTTTAGTTCCAGTTACATACGGTCTGCATACAAAATGTTAATACAACACAACTGGCTGTGTTTATTTACAGAATATTATGACTTCTTTTTTTTTAACACTGTACTGTTTTGTCATAGAAAGGATAAGCCTGGTGATATTTCATGTTAGTCTGGAATCAGAGTTGTAATATAATAATAAATAGCAGTTAAAGATTAAAATCCAACACACAGTGTGAATATCTGAGCAAATTCTTTTTTTTCAATTAATGTCATTTTCAACCCCATGTTCTTTTTATATTCTCAGCCATTAAGGATTCTAAGTTATTATCCAGCTAAGAAGCATAATTATTTCAGATCATGCTCTTTCGGGTAGCATGTTTGTCAGCTAAATTGCCCATAATACTGATGACTCATGTTACAGCTGCAACAAGAACCTGATTCTTTAGAAACCTCTAACATCTGAACTTTATATATTTTTAGAATTAACTTGTCAAAGTTAGTATAACCTGTGAGAAATGATCCTCTGTATTGCTTAAGGCAGCTTGCTATAGCGGTGTAAAGATCCACTGATCCAAACCAACCATAATATTTAGGATAAAGGTACAGCTTGGATAAGGTCGTAGAGGAGTGAGTGATAGAAAAATAGCTGCAGGATTCAGTGCATCGGTACCCCAAGATACATTGATGACACATGTATCTCTCTTTGTTATATAATCATAATTGCCATTGCAGTTCTTTTCACATTGTTTATTTCTCTCAAGTATTTCTTTCAAGATTTGTGTCCAAACACCTTCACTAAATCAATTATTCTCAACCCTTAAGATTCTAGTCCTGGTAGATCTGGTGTAAACTCTGGTTAGTGGTGGTAGCAGCAAGAGTGCATTGAGAGAGTTCAGTGTTTCCACTGTATAGATTTTGGTGGCCCGTTGCTACTTCAGAACTTTATGAAATGTCGTTAAGTCAGCTAACACATCCCTGCCATAAACTGCAAAGGACTCTGCAAAGCTGTCCGCCCATTGTTGTAACTAACAGTTAAACAATGAACAGCCTACTGGCTTGCAGTGTAATTACAAGACGAACAGATCATGCATATTAGTGTTGGTTTGCCACTCTGTGCTAATACTTCACCTGAAGCAGACAGGTACTTTGTTTCTGCATGTCTTACTTTCTTTTGTCATGGGCCACTTGTATTTCTGTCCACCATTTTATTATTGCTGTCATGCTATTTCAACCTGCACGTCTTCGCAGTGGGCACTAACGGGGCATGGTGCATTCAGGTACACATCGTAAATACAGGTGAATACATATTAAAAAGCAATACAGAATGCCTGAGAGTTTTACTTTATATTAGGCTGTATTCTATTAATATATTACATCCACTTGTGTTTTCCTTTACATAATTCAAGAAATTTCACTTCATGTGCAACCTGAATATGGTAGCATGGTATTGCAAAAATGCACAGTGCAAAGGATCATTTGGATATGACTGATTGCTATGGGTGTTTTACTACCAACAAATGAAATTCCAACAATGGCTAGAAAACAGTGGAGGTGAGCACTGTCACCTCACAGGGAGATTTCTTTCAGTGCTGCTGAAAAACAGAAAACAACATTACTGCTGGACACAGTGTAGCATATAGCCTACTTTTATAAGCTCATATAAATATGACCTGCTGTGAATAGGTGACTTCATTCCTGTTTCAGCATTTTAGAGGTCTTTGTAATCAGCAAGGATATTCTCTAAAGGAAAAGCAAAACCCTGGGTAACAATGCTATTACTAGTAGATCTTCCAACACACTGGCTTGATCTCAAGAATCTCAGGTTAGCCCACACAGGAGCCAAGAAAAGCCTTTCAGTCTCACCTCAAAGGAACATACTCTCGTAACTCCCTCTCGTACAAAGTTAAAGAAAAAGCAAATGTAAAGCTTTTCAGCCTCCATTCTCTGACAGACACGTACGCTTTCAGACAAGAGGAACTTTCAGTGGGACTTCTATGGTAATTCAGACTGCACTCAAATGGCCGGGAGGCTGTTACTGCTGACACCATCACCAAATGAGGCCCCAGATGCGTCACTGTAATTAGTTGCTGTCCGTGTGACGTGCTCATTAATGCGCATATTACCTCCTCTCCCCCACATTTCCCAATTCTGAGGAGGTAAACATCAACAAATTCACAAGGTGTTGAGGGGTTAGCTCATTAGCTCGACCATAAATGACAGCAGACACGAATGTACAGATCAGAGAGCTAATTTTTGGAGCTTCACAAATGTTAGGTGAGATAGGTGCATGGATAAAATGTTTACTGCAGAGAATGTTTTTTTTTAATTAACTGCTTTATGCATGCTTCTTATATTCAAATGGAAAAGTTGTCTTAATGACAATACAGCATCTTTTCTCACACTTTCGGCCTGTTGTTTGCTTAATTTGGATTTGTGGAAAACAAGCTTGCTCTGCTTACAATGCCACCGTGCCTTAATGCCAGATGGGTTTGCCTCTGTTTACATCTGCCTCACTGTTTTCCTGTATGACATTGTTTTATAAAGACTAAATGAAGCAGCAGTTGTGTCAATGTTTTCTTAGTAACCATTCCTTTGCTGTATTCATTGAGAACAAAATGTAATAGGACTGTGGAACGGGGGAAAGTGACACGAACTTGCAAACACACAATCATACATTTTTAGCATGTTATCTATGATACTTTATTGTCTGGACTTTCAGACAGTGGCCTAAGTAAAACGTTTAAAATAGAAAGTCCATCGTGTTGTAAGGCTATCTACACTTTACAGGCAATAAATTTCTCTTTGTCTAAAAGAAGAAAAGGGGTGCAATTTTTGCAGGTAATTGCTGATGTTAATCACAGTCATATTTGAAAGAGGGAAGAACCTCTGCCATTCTTTTAAGCAAGCAAAGCCAGTGGTCAGCTGCCCCTTAACCGCGAAGAGCTTCACTGACTAATTACTGCAGTCCAGCTGCCTACACTCTCCGGAGCACTCTCACGGCTTCTCTATCCGAGCAATTCTTCCCTAGTCCCTTCTGTAATCACCGCAGCCCTTATCCAGTTGGGTAAGACCATTATGTTTTCTTGAGATCGTGACTCTGCCAGATTGCCTCTGTATGCTTATGAATGTAGTTGTTTTGAATTCAATCCAGGAGGAGTGACTGACCAGGTGGTAGCATATTTGCTTCTTCCTTGTTTGAGTCAACCCAACATCTGTGTCTCTGTAAATTACTACTCAAAATAATGAATGAACTGAAAAGAGGAAATCCAATCAATTTAACAAGATATAAATAAAGACACTTTTACATAACATAGAAGGGTAAGTCATTGTGGTTGCAAAATTAATCTGTCTTCATGTTGGAAAGCCTAATTATATCAGTGTATTTGTGGTGCGTGTGCATGACATACAGTAAATAAAGGCATTCATACGTCATGCCTCGTGCCTAATTCAATGAGCGTCTTTGCTTAATAGGCTGCAGGGTTACAGAGCCGTTTGATTAGTTTCAAAAGATACATATCAGCCTATCAAAGATATGAATGTTATTTTTACTCCATTTACAGTGATATGGAGTTCCATTATTTTGTAACATCCAATAGAAAATGCCAGCAGAAGTCTGAAGGTGAAATATTGCTGATTTAAAGAGGGAGGTACAATCTGGCAAGAGTCCACTGTAGCTTTTTAGAGGGGGCAGCATCACACAATTTGTTACTAGTCTCAGTGACTCTCTACACCTATCCATCCATGCTTTCTATCCGATTCACTGCCCTGCATGGCTATGTTGCAGAGCAACAGTATTGATTTTTCTTTTGTTTCCATTTTTTAACTTTTCTTTATAGTGAACCATCTCTCTGTTCGTAGCCAATATTCCTGTTCCTTTTTTTCTTCTTCTTCTGTTCGAAATAGCACTTTCATCTGTGGGGACAAAGCCAACTCCTGTATCCACACATCTTCTTTAAGACTACCCTGTATCATTAGTAGTTACTTTTCTCCTGTAAAATGATGTTCCTCCTCTGCAGTTGAGTAAAACTTGTTCGTATAAAAGAGATAACCAATGCAGCCTAAAGCTGGGCTCAGACTAGAGGAGTTTTGTGTTGAGTTATCGTGATTTATCAGCTCTAGACAATTGGAAGAGAAATCTGGTCAGAAGTGATGATCTGATTATCTGGTAATACCGCGGTTTACAGATCTATTCTTAAACTTTCTGACTGCTTATGGTTTAATTGGGGCCTCCCCAATAATTTAAAACCATTTAACTTTTAGCAGTTGAATCTAGATAATTAGTCAGTACTTTCCGACAGGACCTCAACAGCCAGTTAGAGAGAGAACAAGCCGGAGCAGCTGGCGTTGTTGACGAGCAACAGTAAACACCATTGCCCTTGAGTCTAGCATGAGCTAGCATACTGTTAACAGAAAGTAAAATTTATAATTTCAGTGAGGGATAAAAAAATATAATTTGGTAAATAGTTTGGGGTATTTTGCAGGATGCTCCAGATAATGTAAGTTTGTTTGTTTGATTGTTTCAAGAACAATATAATTTCAACAACTATATCAATATAACCATCTCCTCCTAAAAATCTTTCACTCCACTGGGTCTGCCATTGGTCTACTGTTGAGCTACGCCAGCCAGCTGTTTTCCAATACCCTGAAAGCAATCTATACAGGATCCACTCCCTCCAGGCACTTGGGAAGCTCACTTAAAGACATCAATACTCTGGGAAATGAGACACAGAACAATGGCTTCTGAGGTGGCGAAGTTAGACGGCTGACTGAGATGCCCTTACATCTTATTTAAGGTGTTGCTGCACAACACAGTAGAGTTCATTGAGTGAATTGCTTTCGCTCTGGTTAAAACATCAAACTGCATAGGATGTCGAGTAGTGATAGTGGATGAGCAAGACAGGTGAACTGCTCTCACTAAATTAAGTGATTGTTTCTTTTAGTTGCAATTACTCTTAACAATCTTCTGAGTCCCCAAAATGTTTCACACTGGCATCAACTACAGTTTTTAATGGGGCTTCTCACCCTTAAAACAGGTTACAACCTCAGAGTTCTGAGTGAGGAGATGTATTTAATTTGCCCAATATTTACACAAAATCAAACTTGTCCTCCACAGTCTGTCAAAGCAATGTTGATAGATCCTCAACAATGTGCTTCAATTAACTCAAACTTCTTTCCCCCCCTTGTCCACAGCTGAAGATACTCAGGAGTGAATGAGGAGAAGAATTAATCCTTATGTTGAATATTCAGATAATTTCCCTGCCTCTCTGCTGGAACATTGCACTGTCAATCAAATGTCAGGCATACGGCCCTGGCTGTCAAACCTCCCTTATTGCCTTAGCAACAAAAACGACAAATATACGGGGAATACAAATCAACTGGCATTAGAAAGACAGAGAAGGGACTTGGAGATAGCTGAACGAGTCAGTGATAAAAGTATCACAGATTACTTGTGACAAATGGCCTACAATCTATCAATTTCCACTTCCAACTAAAATTGATGCAGTATGAAAACACTAGGATGCAAAGGTTGAGCTAGTTTGGCTCAATCCTGATGAATAGATGTTATATTTTCTCACTGATACAGTGATAACGCGTATACAATTGAAATGTGTCTCAGTGGGTGATTTCAAAAGTTCAGACAAATAATGCATCATCTGCGTGTCAGCTGCAACTCTCTGCAATGATTGATTCCGTTGTCACAACGCCCCAATGTTGTCACAATGTGGTTCCACTCCGTTATCACTTAAGCTCAAAATGTATGCGTTACTTGCTATCTACACATTGACGTGTAACCGAACAGGCAAGAGACTTCGGGTACACTCTGTCAGGGGCACAAAGACACTGCAGCACCAGCAGCTCCAACATCTGAGAGAAAACAACAGCAAGCGTGAGCCGTAAATTTCGCCGTGTCAGATCAATGAATCGATAATCACTTCTCTTGCACATTTACTCCTGAGTAACTGCTGAGAACAACTGCCAATGTCTCCAACTTGCTCTCAACAAACTACACTTTCATGTGTTAAATCCATTTTGGCACTGTTATCAGGTGGCTGATGACGCACGAAACAACAGATAAACAGATCAAGCAAACATAAAAGAAAAAACAAAAAATCACTTTCACTGCTAAAAATAAAGGCTCCTGAACTACTTTATTTGCAGAAGTTAACAAGGATATTCTGAGATTAGCATCTTTGACATCTTCATTTTCTGGCCTCTGACCTCTCTATCTCTCACATCCTGTCTCCATCTCACAATCATCTTCATCTGCTGCTCACAGCTACTCTAGGTGGTTAATGTTAAGTCTAACCCTATTCAGGTTTCCTGTTGATCGGCATGCAGTCCAAAGCATCCTTTCATGCTCTGCCACCTTCTCACCCCATGGCATGATGCTGCTGACTGCCAGCTCTCCGGAAGAGTGTCTGATGTGGGAACTTATGCTCTACAGCTGCTGCACAGCCCCTGGTGAGATTGAGGTTGGAGAGTGATAATGATGTGTTGAGTGAGAGGCTCTAACGCAACACGCAAGTTTGCATAAGCAGGTATACAGCAGGTGGCATCAAACAGATTTGTTGTAAATGCTGGGCTCCAAGGTTTTAGATGGATTAAAACATGTTAAAGGTAACATCAAATGTGTTCTTATTTCATCATGTGCCTAGGAGAATGTGCATCTTGCAATCGTAGCAATACTTTATCTTGGCTTCGATCTCTGATGAAAAACTGAACTATAGTGGTTTCTATGAAGTTTTTTTTTGTAATGTCTTCACCGCAGTGCAGACACAGTAAATCGACTTTGATAAAAACTTGTTTTTCTTAGACAGGATTAGAACACTAGGAAGTCCTGCCTGCTGCTGCTTTTTGCTTGTGCCCAGGGCTTCATTAAACCGATCTCAAAGAAAAATGTAAGATCTTGGTCTTCATTGAGTGCACAAAGGCATGTGTGCCAATTCACAGACAGAAAAACAAATTGCATCATGCATCATGGAACAACGGGGACACCTAAGTTAAACGCTGTAGGAAATGAAAAACAAGTACTTCTTAGACAAGGACAGGCCAACGGGGTACGGGGTCTTTGATCATTTTGCAATGTGAATCACACACCACCCATTAAGAAACTAATGTCAGTATTGATTATCTCACCTCCTCTTGAAAAAAGTACTTAAGCTGGACCTAATCAGCCATACCAAGACGATTTTTTATCTGGTCTTGATGAGAAGAGGTCGACAACTGGTGTAATGCAACCAAAATATTCCTCTTCAGCAAGTCATTATTTATTTTGATTGGACAAGTGTAAATATTAATGTCATGACCCCTTCTCTTTGCTTTCAGATTAGATATTGTGATTAGAAAAAAAAATCCCCTCACGACACAGACTAACTCAGTTGTCTCTGGGAACAGAAATTTACACATCTTTAATACACTTTAATGACTGCAGTAAAGCTGTAGGCAGGCAAGGAGTGATTCCCATCTGTTGTCTTGTCTACATCCTTTATAAAGTGTACCAGTTGTGATTCTGAAGCACAACAATTAAAGCCACAAAGTAAGCACAGCATGTTGTATTATGCGGTGTTGTTCAATCAGATTCAACTCTAGAGAACCAAGAAATATTGTTGCAAAGGCAAGTACCAACATGAAATAAGGGTAATTACAGATTAAAAATATCAACCACAAATCGTAATGACTAGTGTTTTTTCTTTGTTAAAGGATGTACCACTAGGTCTTTAGGAGTTAAACTCTACAGACCTACATCTGCTCGGGTCTCTGAGGCCTTCAGATCAGGGTTTGTTGGCTGTTCCTCGCTCCAGGCTAAAGACAAAAGTAGACTCGAGGTTTTGAGGTTGTAGCCTCCAAACTCTAGAGCTCACTTCCACTGGACTTAAAATCTGTGGTCTCTGTGGAGACCTTTAGAAACCTTCTCAACACCCATTTGTTTAGACTTGCTTTTTATGAGGGCTTTTAGGTTTCTAACTGCATTTCATATACATTCTTGTGTCTCTTGAAATTGCTAGTATGAATTTTCTTTAAAGGCACTTTGTGAGTTTTGCTCTTGAAGGTGCTATATAAATAAACTTATTAGTATTATTGTTAAAATATGAGGTGTAAGAGAAACGTTAAAAGGAATTTCTATTAAAGAAGGAACAAATTAACCATTACGATAGTTGCAGTCTTGTCACATTGAAGGTTGACTAGGAGAATTGGGAACATATCTCCATTCACATATAAACTGTTGTGTTTTCCCCCGTTCAACTAAGGGTGACACAAGGTGTATATATGACTAAAATTGAGATTAAATGGGAAATGATAACACTGCATTTATCGCATTGTATCATCTTTTTCAGCAACTGGATATAGGCTCCAACCACTGTTGCATTACAAGTTAGGGAGGCAACAAAAGCATCCAAAGACTACCCTGGCAGAAGCCACTGAAAAAGCGGAACAGTCTGGGACCTAACCTCTGTGACTACTTAAAAATATACATTCATTTTATCAGATGTGAAGGACGGTGCAAAGGTGATATAAAAGCGCCAGACAGATTTGTGATTTTGATTATTATGGGAGGCTTGAGGTGTTGCTGGTAATGGTGTGTGTGCAGGGAATAGCATGAGTTTGAGTTTGATGCCAAGAAGGAAAGGAGGCTGAGTTTTGATAGTGACATTGCTGATACTCAACCATACAGCTAAAGACGAGCTGCGGAGTTGCTGCTTCATATTGGCTTTATGAGAGACCCTTTCAAAACAAACATGAATGTAGTTTAATTTAATGTTACTATCTTTATTAATAAATTATTGAATTCTAGTTGAACTGTGCTACATCAACCAAAGAGACAAAACACACTGTTTATCTGAAAATGTTTGGTTATTACATTAAGTGACTCAGTTTCTTTTTATCTATTATATAACAGTCTATTTAGCTTCTATAGTATTTTTAGTTACAAGTAGTCACTGCATTTTGAATCAGTTTATTGAATTGTTTTAGCTATGTGCTTGAATAACAACAGCAACTAAACATGTGTTAAACTTGTTTGACCTAAGTGCATTCTATTTTTTACATTTTTACATTTAGTCATTTAGCAGACGCTTTTATCCAAAGCAACTTACAGGAAGATTTGTTTCCAAAATATTACAATGCAGGTGTTCAGCATAGCGAATCCATAAAACAGGATTAACAATTAAGGAAAGTACCTCTACACCCCAGGGCTTCTTGCTCTTAGCTTTGAAGTCGAGTTCATATAAATTCATGGTTTATCCAAGTAATTGCCATAACAACTACAAAACCCAAACAAATGCACTTCACCCCATTCCAAATCACATTTCTGTCCGATAAAGACGAGTTTCGTCAATTGTGTCTCTAAGATGAGCAATCAACACATGCATTTGGTAGGAAACACTGACACGATTTAAAAGAAAACTTTAAAATATGTGAATATTTTGGGGGGCATTGTTGTATTTATCAGAAAGTAGGGGCAGCTGTGCACCGCTGTCATGCACATGCAAAGCTGTTTGCTGCTTCATTCAGAATTCATGATGGTTCAGCGATAAAGGAGCTGATTATACTGTATCTGAATTCCCTGAATTAAACACCTCTTCATCAGCAAAGAACAGATGGATCAATGAAGAGAAACTTTACTAGAGAAATACCAGCTTCAACATCCGGTATCTGCATCCCAGTATCCGGTCTGGGACGATTAACAATGCTTATACAAGTTAGCAAAACTTGCTTTATTAAGCGTGTCATATTGATAACAATTTCCTCTATTTTAAGCTACAACATGCTCTATTTAGCTGCGTGATGAGATCACAGTAGGTGGGTGGCAGCTGCCTGTGGTGTACAGGCTGGCAGGATCTGAGGTAGCCGGTAGCGGCATTGCACCCTGCTGCTAACGATTCAAAATTCAGAACACAAATGTAGCCAGGCGGCAGCAGCCACAGCAGCCAGCACTCACTGTCTGAAAGCACCTTCAATGCCACCTGCAAAGCTCTGATGGGTCAACTGTCACTTCAAGTCCCAGAAATGGCTGGCATTGGGCAAAGCGCTGGAAACAAGTTACAGTTTCTCTCTGACTGCATTGACATGGCATTCAATTTTTTGACTTCTAACTACAGGAAACTTTAATTTTGTGTGGATTTTGGCATTTGTGTGGACCAAAGTGGCAGTATTTCCATATTCAATCATATTCCTCAGTCAAAAAAGCTCTGCTGCCTCTTACAGCAAGATGGTTTATATAAAAATGTATTGTACTATTGTATGTACTGTATTTAACGTCATAAAAACTCTACGCGTGACTTAATGAACCATTAACAAGCATGCACCTAGAGCTAAACTAGTCTTCAATTGTTTTCATATCGGTTGGGCACAGACTAATAAAGAGTTGTGAATTACAGGAAATGCTTGAGGTATTAGCATCTTAGCAAGTGAAGTTACGTTAACTGCAAGAAATCTTTTAATAGAATTATCAAAGGCCAAAAGGTTTCACTTAGATAATAAAATGCAGTTATTTGCCCCAATGTTATCTCTTAATGTATACAATCCTATTTGATTTATTTTCTATCCGTATCTATTTTGGTAACAAAAGAAAAAAAATGTCGAAAATTGATTTTATTTGAGAACCTTGAAGTGACTATATCAAAATCACTATAACTCTACTTCATTCAGTATCAGTAAAAAAGAATGTGAAAAAAAGGTAAAGAACCTGTAACACTTTATTGAGCTCCTGACAGATTAATGGTTTGAGCCTGTCCTGTAAATGTGCTTTATTTTGCATTGATTAGGTCTCGAAATGAACAAATACAACAACACATCCAGAATGAAAAATAATGAGGACGCTGTCAGAGGATGAATAATTATATGAAATATGTCTCTTCTTCATGTATAAAGAAATGGCATATAAAAGTCTGTCTGGAAGATGGATTTTTTTTTAGCATTTGCCACATTGTTGACCTTTCACTCTTGAAATTCTTTGATGTGTTGTGGCATGTATTTCATGAAACATCTCTCACTGAACAAGATCAAACCCACGTTTACTCCCTTAGTTTGCCTTTGACCAATCTAACCCGACCATGTCCAAGGTAGTAGCAACAGCACAAATAATATTTCAAATGTGATTTTCTTCCAAAGGTGAAAGATAAATTACTGTTTGGACCTCCATTCTGTGTTCCACACTCAGCATTTCATATGTCTTCAAAGGCTCACAAGCTGTCTGAAAAGCTACAGTTGGCATAGATCATTTTTACTGTCATCACAATACCACTAACTGCAGGCTAGTAACAGCAACGTCTGCTTCCATTTCGTCACCCTCCCCAGAGCTATCAGGTTTTTACTAGATCCCCATAAACCTCAGGCAAAATTTCCACCCTGTCTTTGATTAGTTGTATCTGCAATTAAAATAAAACAACCTGCTCATGTCATTAATAAAAACAGTATCAATGTTCACTCTTTAAAAAGAGAAAAAATTACAATTAAGAGGAGATTCTGCAATAATTGGCTACATCATGCTTCATTGCTTTCCGTTCCACTGTGCCATGTCCTCCCCTCTAACCTCGCCAGTACAATTTGGGACTGCTGAATGGGCACAGTAGTTAGCATGGAGCTGTAAGCTGCTCTTATCATGTAAAGCACAACGACAAGGATTGGTACAAGAGAACGGCTTTAATGATTCTGGATTTGTGCCCACGGGCTGCAATCACCCTGACCAACCCTTGTATGCCCATGTTTAGCCCCAAGTGTTTATGCCTCCATTTTGAGACCGTTTTTGAAGAGAACAGAGATTTTGTGTCGCTATGTGCACTATTGTAATGTAATTAATATTAAAAATGTACACTCACTTCTATGATTGACCATGTAACAATAAATATACTTGTGTTGTGTATTAGAATCCATAAATATTCCGTTCAATCCACATCCGTTTGGAAATCAAAACGTAAAAAAAACAAAAGAACAAGTTTGATTTCATGTTGTATTTTTTTTCAAGTACAATTTTTTTTTTTTCAAAATACGCCTGTAAAATATGAATTGATTGTCATTTCTCATTTTTATTTTACATGTCTCCCTTAATATAAGAAGATGGGAAATGAACATCGCCATACCCACAACCTCAGAAGAAGGACTGCAGACAAGCCACCCCCCGGTTCAGAACATACAGTCAAGCCAGCCGCCACTTGTTTTTGCGATGCATGTATTTACTACACATTACCTTACCAACGTGTTAGAAGGGCATTCAAAACAAAAGCAGTTTTCTGGTTTAACTGTAACTGTTCCATCTAATTTCAAATTGCAATTAAAAGGAAACTATCCATAATCAGAGACTCATTCCACTTCAGTTGGACATTGGACATCCTCCGCATGGACAGAATGAAAGAGGTAGCGGCCACGAGAACCTCTGGGTCATAGAATCCTGACCACATGACCACTAAATTGCAAAATGCAAATTTTCAAAATCAACATTCGGAACCTTATTGTCATACTTGATATCCTGGTCATGCATTGTGTTTAAAAAAAAGAAAAAAGTGGGACTTTTGTATAATGTATAATGTAAATGAAAGGTTGATTATTGAAAAAACAGGTCGCTTTTCGTTATCCGTGTTTTGATTTTCAAACGGATATTGATTGAATGGAAGATACACGGATTTAGGAGGTAGAGAATTCACGCTACTACCAAATTTAACACCACAGAACTTTTAAGGTCACAAATCAATTCAAAACCATCACCGATCCTGCTTTAGATTTGATGATCAAAATTGAAAGCTCATTTCTATCAATTCAGAATCAAAATCTTAACACCCCTGTGTATAGTGTATGGCTGCCCTAGATTGAAAACTTCAAGAGGGGGTGTACAGTAGCACATCAGAGGCTCAATGCTAACATTCATTAGTTATTTTATAGAAAACTGAGTCGACAAAGAGATGTCAAAAGCAATGTTATTTTTGAATCTGTCGGCAAGCTTTATGTGCAAAGAGCAGTGTGTTCTGCTGGCCTATTTGAAAAGCCACCCACGGATTCACCCGCTGTCAATACACCCGCAGGTGAAGTTTGTATATAACTACCATCTTCAAGAGGGAAGCTGACATAGTGCAGGATGCCAGAAGCTCTTTCAATCATGTCACAGTTCCCACAGTGTCCAAATTGCATCTCTTCCTTATAAAACTCATATAAATAAACACGAAGAGGCAAAAACAGTGAGGTGATCATCTTTGACTACTATCTTGGTTTATCCACATTTCTTATTCAGAATACCTTATCTTTTAAGCAGGTAGTGTCTGGCACTCCTTGACCTGTATCTGTTCAGAGCACTGAGAATATTCATAGCCAACATGTGGTTACTAAAATCTATGTAAGTCATGCATGAAGCCCTGCTGTTTTTCCCTGAGGAACACATTTATTCATGCTAATAGAGACACAAAAGACTAACTTACCATACTGGAACAGAGGCAAAGAACATGTCTGCTTCCTGCCAGGAGAGCGGATAGGTGCCTACACAGATTCAGCCTGAAACATAAAAAAGATGACTTCTGTAAGGACACGCAATATGAATGACATATGTTTTTCCACAAGACAGACACATTGGGAATGTGAAATGTCAGCATGCAGGAGACTTGTGTCATCCTCTCATTATACTCTACATCACATTGGATACGAGCTGAATGCCTAAAACACAGATGTAAATCATAGATTTTATATAACACCCATGCTTTTCTGTATATTGAGAACATTATTAACACAGGGTGATATAACATAAGCTTGCAAAATTTGATTTTAGTGAGATTTTGCTTTAACAAGAGGTAATATTCTGCAGGACTCTATAAAAGCATTTATAAAACATTAAAATATGATTCACTACCTTAGAGCAGGCTGGTATATAGATCCCACAAACATATTGTAGCTTCATTTTGCAAAAAGTGTGAGACATTTCCTAATAATAAGAAGCATGATACACACCCCAGTTCTAATGCAGCTTCCATATCATTTGCAAACCCCTAAACCCAAATAGCTTTAAAGCATAAAAGAAAATGGCCTTCCACTGGAGTTAGGGTTGGGCATGATGATTTATTGTGTGAAACAATAAAGATTTATCTGTATGTATTTATCTGTAACTTTTAAATAAAGAGTGATACAGTGAATATTTCTGGTTGCATTAGAAAATTGCTGTCAATATTGCAGATAAATGAGCAGGAATGCTTTCAGTGAATATTGGATTTATATTTCTAGGATTTTTTGCTTTAATGTAATGATGAAACCTTGATTTGTCATATTAAATTCAATGGCTTAGGCAAAAAAAGATCATGATATAAAATGGCATATACCCCAGTGCCCACCCCATCTCACATTACGTCATCAATCCACTTTTGGAAAGAAGCGAGTCTCATGGGTATTTTGTACACATTCAGTGTACATATGTACCCAGACCGTCAGGCATTTAACAAACAATACAAAAAGCACTTGTTGTCATTTCAACTGAATTGCATTGGCAGTTGTTTTACCCATCGGAAGACTAGCAGCAGCGCTGGGTGGCTTCAACTGCTGTCAACCTGAAGCACTTTTAAACACTAGAAATATGCCTCTGTACAGCAGCACTCACACTTCCCTCTGTCAATTTCAATGTAAACACAATTTATGCTCACTGTGGAATGTTTACCTTTTGTTGGGAAAACGTATTGTAAATCTAACAATGATGCAGCTATTGGTTTGTGTGCTTTTTTTGAAACGCACAAGATAAATTCTTAAGTTGTATATTGTTTGCAATACTGTGTCTATTATATTTCATAAGATTGTGTTTGAAGACAAGGAAAAAAATAACAAGTAAAGAAAAACCTCAATCTGCCATTCACTGCATCTCTGCCTTTCTGACAGCAATGTTTTGAAATAATGAGATCTCTGGCATGGTTTACCCTGAAAGGTATGAGCCAGCAGAAATGAGGATGACAGGAAAAGTCAGCCATGAGAGTTTTTAACACAGAGCCCCTTAATGATTTCATCCAGGCTCACGATTGGCTGTAGCCCTCACACTCTAACCACTGTCCTGTCTGTTTTGATCACAGCCTTGTGACGAATTATTCAGGTGGAAGACAGAGATGCTGGCACCTTCTTTTCTGGATCTGCTGGATCATTCTGGCTTCACTTTACAAAGACAGGAGAATAGCACTGTTGTGGGAGGGGATTTGGGTGGAGTAAGGGTGAGAGGACGAGAGGGAAGAGAAGGAGTGGAGGGGGATGAGACACCGCAGGGATGAAATCTTGAGGATGCCAAGGTCAGCAGAACACTCACTATGAAATGAGACTCTGCCAAACACACACAAACCTACACACACACATATAGCAATCCACTGCCGATATTAGCTCCTCCCTGAAGACAACCTGCTGAGAACTGCTGAATTACCACTGGACTCACACTTTGCTATATGTTCCTGTACACCTACGCACACAAACACAAACACACTCGCCCTTTTTGTGTCATTACATTGGTCTCTGGTCATTTTAAGATTTTCACCTTTGCCCTTACTACATTTGGTAAAGGTCTATATTTCTAAATCCAGGATGTTTAGGCTGTTTAAGCTCTCAGGTAACACGACAACTTGCACTAATGGGGGTTGCAACTCCTCTGCATTTAAACAGAAAGGGAATCCAGGCACAAAATCATTAAACAAATGGACGAAATATTCAAAAGCTATTAACATTAAAAAAGCAACATGTTTGGACCACTGTAGGTCATCGCCAGAGCTTTACGTTTTCTTTGCTTTACCAGAATGTTTAAGCTTTCCTATGATTGCAAGCCGTCATATAACATGACAACTGGCATTCATGTTTGCTGTTAGTCAATACTCTCCTGTCTCGGTGTGATTTACCTCAGGTAATGGCATGTCTACTGGGATCATATATGAACTTGCCATGGTTGGAGAAACACTTCAGTGCTGTTTATTTCACCCAGAAGGACAACAAGTCTCAGTGTTACTGACTTTAAATGCTTTCCCTTTGGCTACTAAGAAAAAATGTTTTTAACAAAGGCTTGGCTCCACACACATCTCAAAATAACACATATTTCACGCATAAAAGCTCAAGTCTAAATGAAATACAGGTCTCAAAAAATGTTTAACCTTCTGTACACAATCACAAAACGCTTGGCTGTACACAAAAGCTGAAATAAATGCTGAACCTAAAGTACTGCTACACTGGCGTATTTCCATTTCTTTTGGCAACCAAATATGCTGCCATAACTCAGCTAAATCACACCTCCCGCTGCACGTCAGAGGACATTACATTTCATCCCTCCCACTTCCAACTGCTTTCTATTTTTGTGAAGATCACTTACATATTTTCTGACTGTGTTACTGACCAAGTGGTAAATTATGTTATATGTATCTTTCCCATCCTGGACATCCATCTGGGACTCACTTACCGAAAACTGAGGGACAGCATATGTGCGTTAAAGGGTTTCTTTAAAACAGTGCAGTGTATGTATAGTATAATGTTCATCCTTGTTGCAGGGAAGCACTGTGTGTATTTCTCTGCTTAACTTCAACTTTACTTTTGACTACATCCTGTTATGCTGATGGGGTTTAAGGCTCACATATCATGCATTATGGCATTATCTTTCATAATCTTTCATAATCTCTTTTAGCAAGACTACAAATGGTGTGATATGGTAGTTTTTCATTGAGGCTACTTCAGTTCCTCGCTTTTACTGTGTAGTAAACACCAAGCAAAATTCCAGCATTGTACACTGCAGTCATACCCTGGAAGGAATGTCTTAAACTGTACTCTAAAAGGTTATTTAGTGTTTCAATATAATCCATATAGTCCATTAAAGACTCATCCTTTAGTCCTCTTATAAAATTTCAATGAGAAACAAAAACAATGTTCTTGTTTGGCTGCATGTTGAACTAGTTATCAGTCTTAAAACATTCATGCTTATTCATAATAAAGGACTCAGTGCAAACAGGGAGAATAGGGGAAACATTTCAACATCACATGGGTATTTACCCACTATAAACAGAGTGCCTTTTGTAATCCTTTCAAAGGCCTCCCTTAACTACCCAAGTGCTTTTTTGTGACAATATAGATGGGACGTTTTACAAAACCTCTGATTTTGTCACTTCATTTTAATCAATGTTTGCCTTCCAACCTCTCATAAGAAGATATTAAACCTACTATTAAAAATATAGGTTAATAAATATATATTTTCTTTCTCCTGATTGCATTCATCATCATAATTTCTCAGGAGTTCCCTGAAGGCAACAGGCGTTAAATAATTGATGGGCCTGAAAGCTGTTTGGCTCTGTAAGGGAGTGCCTGCAACTCTCTTGGGAAACAAAAAGCACCAGCAGCTTTGAAACCAGCGGAAGAAGGCAAGTCTCGGTTGGAATTAGTATTGTGTTCTGTCATGCCAAACATTTGGTCCTGAGACAATGCAATACAGTTTCATTACAATGCCTGAGCCTCGCAGGCAGAGACATCAAAGGCCCGGTTTGTCTCGGTCTCAGTTTACCAAGACAATGAAGAGATGGAGATATAGTTAAGAATAATTTCAAAGGGAACTACTGACAGTTTCATTATGAACATGTAAGGAGCTGAAATAATGAAATACTACAGTATGCACCTTGAGGTAGAAAAACTCTGTGTCCATGTCCAACCTTAAAAAGAACCCATGTTTTGTATCTCTCTTCTTAAATGATTCAATTAATTTCAAACATGAACAGCTTTTACAAAGCTCCACAGGACGAGAGCCCAAATTTGCTGAAGCAAGTTCATCAATGCTGTATTGTAACTGTTTTATGACAAACTTCTTTCTAATCTATGTACTTCCAGTTGTATTCAATTACAAGACAATCTGTTCAGAGACAGGAACATCTTAAAAAATCTGGTACAAGTTGATCTTCCATCAATTATCAATCACGTAGCTGCAAGCTGTGTATCTTCATATTGTGGTTCATGTGTTGCAAACTTTGGCAACAACTTCCTGATAGACTAAACTGTGCAAGATCAGACAAATAACACATCTTTTTATAGCTAACGTTCACATTAAAGCAGTATGCAATCACGGCTGACCTCATCATTTCTATGGCATCTTGCACTGAGAAGTTGTCTTCAATTTGTTTAAATGGGATGACAACCCTGATTGAGATAATAGTTGTTCAATAAAATATCTGGAGCAGTCCTGTAAACAGTGTCACATTCCCCACTGGGACCTTTGCAGCATACTTATGGGAGGCTTTAAATCTCAAGAATCTGTATGTAGGCCACAGTACAAAGGTTTTAGAACACAAAGAGAACACAGGATACAGTCAAGGTTTTTAAGTGCCACAACAAAGACAGATGGTGGTTAAGAGAATTGCATCCTGCTAAAGGGTTATAGCCAGTACAGTATCACTTGACGCACCTTACAGTGAGACTTTGAAGCCGTTGCAGTACATTTGTGCCACAGCATAGCATGTGTCACGTCTACTGTGCTTTTGGAAATTACTGATATGTGCATGGTCACCAAAGACTCTCACTGGTGGCTTAGTTCAACACTCTATCAAAATCGGGATGACCAGTTTAAGCAACAAGTTCTCCAACATAAACGGCAGAAGAGGTCGTGTGTCAGTACCACAAATTACAGCACGCAGGCGTGTATCGCGCATTACAACGGACGGTGAAATACGGAGACATAGCTCATTTTTCGATGCCTCTACACGCGACCTATATTAACATTTTTGACGGGAGGACAGCCTGTTTTAAGTGTCCTAAATATAATCTATATTCAGTCTCCCGGAATCTAATGCTTCAAGGAAATATGAAACATTGTTTATTCATGGGGAAACTAAAAGTGTGCAATGTCAGAGAAAAAAAAAAGTGCAAATGTTTACAGCTGCCTGTAGAGAAGGTCTGGGAGCTTATCTAGAGCTTATACGTTCTATATTTTTTATAGTGGGGAACCAGCTTTCCTCTGAAATGCGCTCATGTTGTGCCATGATGCAAACGGTCTCTGAACTTTTCTGAGGATTTTTCTGTGAACACACAGTACAACTTTTGTCATTAACCTTTGTTTTTTATTTTGTCATTTTAATTAAAAAAAGAAAAAAAAGAAAAATGTGATGGAAGTCCCAGGCAGGTTTTCTAAACAACTTATAAACAGCCTGCAGTCTTTTTGTTTTTGTAGATCTAACCAGTTTATGTAGATGTAAAGCATAGACTTTACAAAAGAAGTGAATGCCAATGCCAATTTCTTCTGTTGCCATCTTGGTTTTCTGGAGCCAGAAGTCACCATATCTCTGGGGATATATAACCAGTCCCGCTGGACCAGGTACTGTGAGCACAGCAAGTACTAAGATTATGTCCCAATTCGCATACTTCTGTTCTTACACTTGCTTTTTCAAGTGCATGAAGTGTGTTCACACTGACAATATAGAAAAATGCAGTGCACAATGAGAACCATATAAAAAACACTTATTATACATTCATTATAAAATTACATACCTTCATGTGCCAAGGCAATCACAAAATAATTCATTTCAAAATAATATTCAGGCTACAGACACAGCTGTCAGCCTGTTAAATGTCCTTCCTCCAGCCCTCTCTGTGGTCACCTACACTGAGTTTTAATCCAGCTGAATTCACAGTATAGTTATTGCTTTCATACAAGAAAACAAGCAACAAATAATCTCATATAATTGCATCTCAAATGCCATCCAAGCTACTGCACCACAGTGGTAACCAAATCTTATTTTATAATTACAAAGTCATCTGACATAATCAACATAAACACAGGTTAATGACAACAGTGTTGCAATCTGCTGTATTGTTATTAAAAAGTGATCTTAGAGAGAGTTAGACAAAAAGTTTTCTGCCTCACAGGCCCCGCAGGCAGTATATCAGTATGTTGAACCTCTGTGAAGATTTTTTTCTGCGTTTTCATGCAGCCAAATTCACAAGTTAGTGAATCTAATTTTCATGGTCTTCTGTTTGTGTTGTGAGAAAACCAAAGCCAGGAGTAGAATCATGAAAACCCTGGTGATGGTAGGATGGGTGTTGTTCATTGAATCCATATATCCATATATCAACGCAGACAGATGTATCTTTACACCCCTATTTTCTATAGTGTTGTGTAATTCTAGCAAATCCAAAAATTAACAGAATATGTTGGAAATATCTATAGCTAAACACAAGGACTATAGTTTAAAGGTACTCACACATAGAGAGGCAATTGGTTGGAAAAAATATGGAATATTAATAGCTCTTTTCTTGCAAGTTTCAGCTGGAGTGTTGGACTTCTACTGCAGTGTTTATGATTCTTTGCTTTGTGCTACCAACTGTAACCAGAAGTAGAGAATATTGTAATGTGTGCATTTAATATCACTTTCTTATTGGCCATGATTGGGCGTACTGCAGAAGATGATCACTCAGCTTATGTATTATCTGAGTTAATGTCTGAGAAGAGGCTGTGTTGAAATGGCAATGCCTCCATTGTAATATTAATACACAACAGATCTGCATAGTCATCAGAGCGTAAAGTCTAATCAGAATCATCATACACTGTGACAAACACTGTAAATTATTATATTTCACATTTGCTTTCGTGAAGATCTTTCATTTTAATGAGATTTGTTGGACTTTTATCTCAAATGAAAACCATAATGTCCCAAAAATGCATCACATTGATCAACTATGTCTATTACTTATAAAAATAACTGTGCAACAGTCCAAACTTCTTAACAAATCTAATCCATTTTCTAACAGCCTTTCCATGATACTCATTTTAATTCATTCAGACTTAACTCAGTTATGTATCAAACAAAAGAATACAGTTCATTTTCTACAAGGGAAACAGAGACCATACATATAATACCATCCCCATATGAATGTACTGTATATTGTTAAAAAAAAAAGCTCCACGCACACTACAGAGTTGAAAGTGTTCTTTTACTTACTCTGACAAACACCAGAATTTATACAATTGATTTATAGATCCATTTATACACTTGTCCATAGCCACAATACTGTATCTCTGAAAGAAGGAGCATGAAGGTTGTGAAGTTTACTGCAATTGGAGTCCCAAAGAGATAGTGCTTCAGATGGTTGCCTCTACGAAGGCCATTCATTCTTGATTATGGACACACAAGAAAAAAGCGTTATTGGTTTCTATTTTTTTGCTTGCATCTTGCTTGACTAATAACTGGATCATCATTGAAAATCAAAAAAACATAAATCGAGGCTTGGAAAGCATCCCTGTTGCTATGGTTACCACAAGCTAGTGTATTCAGTTAGATAGGTGAACAGACCTGGAACAACTAAGTAGGTGTTCATTAACTCCTGACAATGGACACCTACTTATCAGCCAATCAGAATTGAGTATTCACCCAGACAATGATATAAATCAGTAGAATATATGTTCTTGCACAGTAGTATTCACTGATAAAAGATGTTGATGGACAGTTTAATGGCTTAATGGCATAATTTCTGGGGGATGCAAGACTTAACTTTCTAGGAAACACCCTCACCATTCTGAAATAATTCAACACTTCAACTGTTCCTTCTGAGAACAAAGGCATCACTCTGTTGCATAGTAATTGTTCATGACTCAAAGCACTTGAAAAGTGTTAAACAAACTTATAACCATAGAGATCTCAGTTTATTTTACATAGCTGTTGGTTTGTGGTTTTGCCTTTCCTGCATAGCAATAAACATAGTACTTCGATCACCAAGCAACAACAATTTGCAGAGATATTTCATAAAGAAAATATCCGCCTCACTGGTCAGGACAATATGTGCTCTCCATCTTGGGGATAAGCTATTTTTTAAAAGCTCTAAGGTTTATGGAACATGTCAGAGATGTCACCCTCACAAAATCTTTCACAGTTCTGAAAAAAAACATGTGCTGAGATCCACAAACACCATGATCACGTTCTACCATAGCATACAATCAAAGACCAGCCTGATGGCAGAAGCCCTCTTAACAAGCAAAAAGTCATGATGTCTGCAGTACATATCTAGTAGAGGGTTTATGGGTTGTAGTCCTCCAGCAATCATTGACTATAAAGTCCAAAAGTTTGGGACCTTTGTATAAAAAGCTAACAATTCCTGCACTGTTGATGTACACACCCTGAAATTATAGTTGAGTGTAGGATTTTATCTTTCAAGGGCACGGTCAAAGCAGGTCACATACATATTTCATTAAAAAAAAACATTATAAAATCTTTGAAACAAATCATACTTATTCCTATTATTCACTTGTTTATTGAATGTGTAAATCATTCAGCTTCATTTGGCTGCTGTTAGGAAATAACAAAAATAAATATATGTAATTATTTTTTCATTCACTGTAGGCTATTGTATCTGTAACACTGTAACCACCCAGAATGACACAGGGTGGAACATGCGATGGGTCAGTAAATACAATCAGTCACTTGTCCACTCAGCGCTGTGATAAAAAAAAAAAAAAACAATTTAAATAGTATTCCAGACATTGCTTTTTTGAGTGACATTACTACATCTGCTCTACTGTCTGAGATTTCACTCAACCTTGCCACTGTGTTTGCCACAGGAGGATGTAAAGAGTGCTCCCTACCCAAAGGCAGACACAACATGACTGACTAACAACATGATTAAATTATATATATATTTATATATATATATATATATATATATATATATATATATATATATATATATAGAATGTATACACATTTCTACAGTACAGAAATGCTGCCTCGTGTGATAAATAACAGGGAACTTAAGTGATTTGCCTTGGTTCTGAACACTATTTCGCATGAAGATGGCTTTTAGATTGGTCAGGAAAATCACTCTGAACAATGCCAAACAACTGTATTTTCCATTTTAAAAAATGATGTTGCAAATGTTACGTGACTAAAATTACCATTTTTTTCTGCTCATGGTAGGGGGCAGACACAGAATAAACACAAATGTTTTGTCTCACACCTTCTCAATAGATTGATTTGGGGAAATTTAACATAATTACAGAATTCTATTGCACTTTTCAGTAGTTCTCATCAGTTTTGTTTGACATGAGTGGCAATGCCCTGGGTACTATTAAAAGTGGGTTGTGTGCTGCTAGACAACACTTACGACAATAGAAACTAATATGAAATCACATTTGGAATATACAATCATTTATTTTGAGGTTGGCCTGTAACTGATACTGAAGCTGTCACTAGCTGTAATGTTTCCTTTGTAATATATAGAAGTGTGTGAGCACTTTAGAGTTCTTTCACACTACTGCCAGCAAGTCATATCTTCAAAAACATGGTACAGGACAACAAGATTGTCTTTGTTTATGGCAGCAAGTGGCTGCTGGTTTCCCCTTTTTCACCTTTGACTTCTAATTATGAGCGTCTGTTTATTTCCGACAGAATTTTCTGCTGCAGTGTGCCAAAATTAATAAAATTAGCCTCAATTTTTTTATTCCCACGCAAGTGCACAGAATGTTACACAGTGCCTTAGAGAAGGTAGTACACTGATGATTGGGAAATAAATGCTCTTCATACCTTAATGATAAATGCAGTGATTTGTCTGTTTTCATCTTTTCTGTTATACAATTTTAAAATGTCATTGTGGGATGGTCAGAGTCTATCAAATATTTGGAAATTACCAATTATACATGGGAAGGTGTCCTAAGAAACCATGCCAAATGGCAAAAAGAGGGGCAAAAGGACAGCTTAAAAGGTGCCCCATTGATTTTTGACTGTAAACATACAGAACAACTGAGCTCTTATGGACATTTTTAAATAAAAATCAATCTACACTCTTCAATTACAAGAATAATTATCATACAGGGAACAACAATGCAAGGATGTTCCCCAAAGACAGGCAGTCAGTCCAAACACTGCAAGTGCTGTAGCCCAATGTGGCCCACATATTTAGGTCACAATACAAACTGTCACACACTGCACTCTGACTCTGAAGTGAAGATCAAACAATCAATAATGCAGCACCAGCACAGGTGTTTAAAAGGAAATCCATGGGACATTGCCAGGCAAGCCAGCATGTCTTAAAGAATCTACCCACGGACTCTGACCATGTGGGATCTATTGCTCTATGAAATATGTACCAAAATAAGTCAATAGTGTCAATATGAGAAAGATAAATGTGTAAATCACACTTTATCTATATGCATTTTTAGACCTATGAAGCCATCTAGATCACCAAGGCACATCAAATCATACAGACTTTGGTTTCTACTGCTCCAGTCCAAAGGATGTGTTCAGACAGCCAATGAGATTTTAATGAGTGACATAGAATGGATTATGAGAACACTGAGCTTTGAGTTAGAAGAGCACAGTCTTTGGTTAAGATGCTGAACAAGCATGCTTTATTCATTCATAAAGGCCTTCCTCAAAACTTGGGAAAGAATGCCCCATATTCCCTCACACACCATGATTATTCTTTTACATCTAGAAATTCACAAAGTCAGGACAAACTTTTTTAACAAGACAGCAATGAAATACTTCTGGATCATACTACATTGCCTCTTCACTAGGTGGTTTTGTTTGACATTTTTTTTAAAGCTAGATTAATTCATTTGTGACTATTATTGTCACCTGTCAATATATTGCAAGTCCCTAGCTACGACAATATACTTAATGGCTGAACTCAAAATCAATCTTGCCTCAAACTCTTATATCATCAAATCTTTCAGCAAATGGGTCTTTGGTACAATATTCATAGATGATCAACTCCATTCTCTGTCTGTCAGCCTTCATCTAATTACTGCTAGGCAGGACTTTCCAATTTTAGTATCATCACACACTGTACCTTGTATGCGCTGTGATTTTCCTTCCCAACCGTACAGGAGAGATTTTAAATGTCACTGCATAATAGAATAGAGTCTTAATACTCCCTCCAATTACTGAGAAGCAATGTTATTGAAAATGACAAACTGGTAATCTAAATCAAATCTACTGCAGCATGGAGGGCATGAGATTTGCTTTGATATTACCCTTTTTATAAAAGATAATTCTCTGTATATGATATGTCACAAAACCTGTCTATTAAGGAAAGTGCCATTGTGTATTGTTTAAACAGTGGGAAAAGTCACATCTTGTGGGGATGAAAAGGATGAAATAGTTTAGAAAAAATCTTGAACTGTGCTGTATTAGTCTAGCAGCATAGGTTGAATGTCATTTTAAAAGCACAGCAAACATGTGACGTGTGCTCTGTAAGCCTACTTTAGCTATCATACTCAGCCCCAGTTTGTTCACTGACCCAAACAAAACTAGCAATGTCCTTGTGTTGGCTGTGTGGAGGTAGCAGTGCTGTGCATGCATGCCTTAATGCTCCCTGTGTACATATTTGAATGAATAAAACATGTCATCCAAAAGGGTCCATTCCACCATGCAAATGCTGTAGATTGCCCTCCCCCCAGTGAAACCCTGTGGTACCATTCCCTCCCATACATACTGTAGGAGTGATCAGTATTAAGGTTATGAACATAGTACCCTTGGTTTATTCAGAAAGTGTTTGTTTTTTATGTGGAGAAACTAGTTTGTAAAGTGTACAATTATTTTAAAGCTAAAGCCTTTGTGAGTACCAAATTCAAACATGATGACCATCTGCTATAAGCTAACTACCACGAGTCCCCATATATAGAGTACCAAAAGTGGTTCGTTTATTGCTGTACACATCTGCTTTTCTCTCCTCTAACTGCTACATTACTGTTTGTTTTCGGTTGTACTTTGCTAGCATGCTCATTTATAATTTAAATGTCAACAGAATATATAAAATGCTAAACATTAGCACACTAGAATGTCCTACAGCACAGAGTGCAACTTAGTTAAACATACTTTACCCTGGTGGGATAGTACACCATTTACATATATAAGAATTCTAACAGAGTAGTCTACACTGCATTGCATACTATGATGATAACCATGCATCATTTGAATTCTATTATCTACTGTGTTGTCATTTTTGGACTTTCTAATTGATGCCATGCGGTGGAGAACCGTATAAGTTAAAACAAAGAAAAATGAGATGACCTCATCAAACCCTTCTCTGACAGCTATTTTTCATATGTGCAATATGACAGTTTATTTTTTCCATGATCTTCACTGAGCATTTTTAACAATCATTTAATTCCACTGTTAGAAATGGAGAATCAAGCTATGTACATGACCGTAGCTGATATTAAAAGGAGTAATTTAAGTAAAAAAAGGAAACGGGATGTAAATGAATGGACGGACAGAAAGCGCAAGTCCTGAAGGAATGTGGGCAGACCATACATCAACAGAAAAGGAGTGAAAAAAGAAGGGAAGTCCAACTAAAAAGGTACGTGGAGGACCCGCACATGATACATTGCAGTGCGTTAAGTTAATGTTACAGTTAGCTGCAACTGTTACCTTTGCAAACTGTAACATTTGCAGCAACCTTTAATGTTCACAGTTAGAGATTAACTCAACACAGTAGCCAACTGTTTCCTAAGTGTTACTTGCTGTATTAAACTACATTAGAAATATTTATTAATATAATTCAATACAACGTTGGCTTTTCAACAATGTGAGTGGAGCCATTCTGCATAACGAGTACTTTTACTTTTGATATTTAAAGTACATGTTGAATCTGATGCTGGTAAAAATTTAAGTTAAATAAGTTTTGAATGCAGTAGAGTAATTCCGCTGTGTGGTATTAGTACTACCTTGTCTATCTCTTTTAATATCTGATCCTTTTGTTTGCTTATTTGCTGTACAGGACTTCATACACGTTGCAAAGAAGAAAGAAAGATGGGGAGTGCATTAAGCAGTTTACACATTAACAAGTATGAGATTGTGGTGAACAGTCCAATAAAACAAAAAAATGGACTTGTATGTTTTTTCGTTTGTTCTGAAATTTAACAAGCTGTATTTTATACTTCTGAGAAATGTTGCTTCTCTACTTTTCAATTTTTTAGGCACCCCCTGCACAGTTACCACATAAAAAGGCAAGAATGATGCAAGTAAATTTGCTTAAACCCTTTCTCAGGGTGAGAAAGAGCATCTTGTCGAATTTCCCCCATACCTTTATACAGGGAGCCTTATCTCTCTACTGCAGTGTTTTCCTTTTTTGTTCTCCCAATGTCATGCTACTATTCATCCCCAATCTGTCTCTGTTCTGAACAACAAATCACCGTTTGGCTCTTTTTGTCTTCAGGACAACCAACTGTCTGTTTCTTATTCAGGCTCTCAGCCTCCTTGCCACATTGTCCTCACTTGCTCATTGTCTTTGCCTCTGTCTGCCCCTTGTTATTTATGGAATGCAAAACTGCAGGAGTACAGAGAAATGGCCTGGAGCTATACTATACCCACAGCCAAGCTGCCCAATCACTGCCAAGAGATTATGGAAAGGCCTTGTCGGAGACAGGAAGCCTTCTGTCACCTCTGCCACGCCACCTCCCTGTGCAGTATCCCGTATATACTTCCAGCCTGATTAACAATTTTATTTGAGGATGAGGTGATAAATTAGTGTATTGGCTCGTATAATGACGTGTTACCCATCTATCAGGAAGCGATTCCTTTCATAATGGTCATGCATGGGCAGTCTGATGCAAATGTGACTAAGAAACACGTCCCCACCCCAACTAATCAAATAACATCTGACAAATGTATATTAAATAATTATTGTTTTCTTTAGGGACTATTATTTTTCATCATTGCTAAATTATATCTACGTCTTAGCTAACCTCTTACCTTTATATTTTATACTCGAGCTGAAATGCAACTCTACAGGGAAATAAAACAAATTCATAGTAAAGTTGACTCAATTTTCTTCTGTGTTAAAGTAGCTGTCAATCTGACAAACGCTACTACTCCCACTTTCCCCAGTCCCAATCTAATGCAACAAAGGTTTAAAGACACCCTATAGCCTTTGCTTGCTTCAAACTGTTGTTATACTCCAGGTTTTCCTTGAAGAAGGAAATTGCTCTTCCAGCAAGGTCAACAGAAGAGCTAAACGTAGGATGTCACATTCCCCATGTCTGATGTAAAACTTAGGAACCAGAAAACTCTTCAAAATCTACTTCAAGGCTTGGTTAACCATAAACCCAATTACCATAAAAATCACCTCATGGGTTTCACATAGAGGATGGTAAACACATGCTGCTGCATACAAAAGCAGGGAAGGCTGGAGCTTGGTGACTACAGAGCCATTGGAAATCACTGACTTTGGTCCCTAATGTGTTTTCAGTGCCTGTTAGTCCTAAGATAAAGATATGAGTAGAAGATGGACAGATGAAAAAGGATTTGGATGAAAGTGAAGTCTTCCCGGAATAACATCTGAGAAGCCAACATAAAGAGAATCAGACGTAAATGTGATTACATTCAACATCGCAAGTCATGCCAATGTCCTATTCTTTGTATGGCTCTTTAAATGTACAGAGAAGCAGGGTGAAAACCGCAACAACATCAAAGCACTGTCAATGCAGCATCTACTAAGTAACTTAGATATGGCTTGAGTACAAACATTTCTTCCTTCCACCTATGCCATGCATAGCACATTGTCACATTAGCAACCTAATCAGCTGTCTCGGTAAAATGAAACCTATGAAAGCTGCAGTTGATCCTTTATGAGATCAGTTATGGTAGATCTAATGCTCTGCTCTTTGCATTGTGTTTCTAAGAAGCCTCTGCAATAAAGGTTCAATGAGTCCCAACTGCCAAAGACTCAAGGTCCAATAATCACTCATTCTCAATGAACCATTAGGTTTCTGGCTGTAACTGCTGTCCAGTCTAACAGAAGGCATTTATTGAGCTGCTGCTCTGTTGCGCAGCTAATTAGATAGGCTCTGTTGTTTTTTTTACTCTTGACATGTATTAGCTTGTTTGTATGATTGCACGCCAGGCACCTTTTTACATGGTCACTATATTCACCCATTTGTGTAAAACCTAAGACCACAGACAGGATCACCAGGATTCTAATCAGCAGGTTAAACATCTCACATATAACATATCGGTTATAGAAAACAATATTGCCTGCTGTATTCCTTCTATTGGTAATTTAAGCAATATTTTCATATGCCTATGAACTGTAAGTGTGTAGTAACTACAGCAGAATTAAGATTATGGCATGCTATAAAGCTATGAAGAAACAGTCATTTTAAGACATCCAAAGAAGAAAACAAAATCAGTTT
The DNA here is from genome assembly GCF_030273125.1 of Centropristis striata. Lineage (NCBI taxonomy): Eukaryota > Metazoa > Chordata > Actinopteri > Perciformes > Serranidae > Centropristis > Centropristis striata. The sequence goes on along the minus strand of NC_081528.1, from coordinate 14,045,880 downwards.
ACAAGTTTACTGTTTGTCATATAAGTCACGATGATGATCACAAACAGTTTGTGTGATGTGATGTGACCTCATGTAACCACCTGATAACTTCATACCACAGTGTATGTGTATTAGGGGTGTCACCATTTTTCAAACAACAACAACAACAACAACTATATTTGAGTTTCTAAGGCCACAATTTGATCACAAAAATACAATGAATGAAGACAAGTGTTTTTGTCCTGTCTCGCTCCCTTACAAACACACCACTCTACTGTATAATCATTTTGTCCTCACTCCTGCTTTACACATGACACAGGAGTCATGCAAACAGGTTTTGGCTTTGTGTTTTGGGTTGATACTCAAGAATATATCGAATGGAATATGTAAGAGAGCAACAACCCGCTTGTTAGGTTCTTTAGAGTCTGTTCTTTGGGGATTTGGCAGTAGGTGGAAATCTGGAAGACATTTTTTTTAACTTGTATGATTTATCAGTATTATTAGTTAGTGATCTGTGGGGAGAGATTTACAGAATTACTGTGTGTGTGTGTGTGTGTGTGTGTGTGTGTGTGTGTGTGTGTGTTTGTGTGTGTTTGTGTGTGTGTGTGTGTGTGTGTGTGTGTGTGTGAGAGAGAGAGAGAGAGAGAGAGAGAGAGAGAGAGAGAGAGAGAGAGAGAGAGAGACAGAGAGAGTGAGAGAGAGAGAGACAGAGGGAGAGAGAGAGTTGGCTGACTAATCCTGGATAAGAGCAACATTACTGCTATTTATATCATAATATTTATAGTCTATTAATTTAATCATGATGATAGGCTGATAACTTGTAACGGATAAAAGTAAGAACTGTATGTGTTTAGAGGAGAGACTGACTGGGAAACAGACAGAAAGAGTTGACATAAATATAAATTAGCATTGAGCTTGATTAGATCTGGCTGTGGTTAAAATTTGAAGCTTACTGTACTCTGAATGTGCAAAAATAGAATTGTTGTTATAAGTTGCAGTTTTCATCCATGTCTGTCCAGACTCATATATAGGCACAATAGTGGACAATGCTTCAAACATGGATGTTGCAGCAAAATTTTTTTTTTTTAATCTAAAAATTGCATTTGTCACACACATTCTCAACCAGCAATTACTGTCACCAATTCAGTACCCGACTAAATGTGAAATATGGTCACAAACTCGTTTTCTGTTCTTGAGTTAAGGCGTTGATAATAGGAAAGTCATTTTGCAGAGCATTATGATGTCAGGGTGAAGTAGGCCTTTGACCTTTTGGATATAAAATGTCATCACTGAAACATTTCATCCTATCAGACATTTCTGTGAAATTTTGACATAATTACTTTATGAATTCTTAAATTGTTTGAGTTCACAGTGACCTTGCCCTTTGACCTCCAATAATCTAATCAGTTAGTTCAGACCAAATGTGCAAAATTTGAAGAAATTCCCTCTAGCTGTTCTTGAGATATTGTGTTCATGAAGGGTGACAGACGGACAACCCAACAACATAATGCCTCCGGCCACTATTGTCGCCGGCACAACACTGATGTGGTGTTATCTACTGCAGAGCATTATGCACACTTTCTGCACATGCCCAGTGAGAATCTGTCTTTTAAAAAAATAAAAAGGTGTTGTACTGCAATGAAAAGAAAAAAAGTAATGGGTTTAGAATAGCAGGCATTTGAGATCTGTATTCTTTGTGTGGCCTGACGTGTAAGCTGAATTTGTACTCAGCTTTAAAGAAGCCTCCTGATTTACCAAAGTAAAACAAGAGGCACTCATCTGTGTGAAGCAGTGACTCTGCAGCTGTGAGCATTTTCCACCCATGATCATATGACGAGAGGACATTACAATATTTATTTATATTTATTTATACATTACTCAATAACAGCAGATTTAAATTGAGCAATCATTTCTGGCGATGATGACGCATGGCAGTCTCAGGTGAAGAAACAACACGTCACGGTGTAGTGATCCTCATCTGCAATCTATTCTACTCATTAACACCCTGTTTTGCCATGCAGAAACAGCTGTCTGGCTCAACCCTGGTTACAGCTTACCATTGGGGGCCTCGGTTCAACCGTTTGGGGTGTGCAGTGGCATTGCACTTGCATTTTAATAACATTCCCATTTAAGAGCCAATCAGTGAAGCCTGAGTTCTGACAGCTGTGGTAGAGCAATAAATCATAAAATGTGGAGAGGCAGAAAAAAATCTTTTGCATGTAATTATATCTGTGGCTGGGTCAATGTGGCTTGACTAGCAAACTCGTGCCCACGCACATGTCTTTAATAGCTCACCTCACAACAAGCCAGATATGTCGAAGGGGGCATGTGTGTGTCGCTGCTGCAAGCCTTTTATACATTCTTCTGTTTCTCCCTGCTGCACTGATGAAAATGTTGGTATGTTTGTTTTGAAATGAGCAAAAACACTGAACATGTACACACTGCATCTACTGTATTTATCTATTGCATTATTGTTTATATACTATTACTATTTTTTTTGCATAGAGGCCGTCATGTTATCATATTAATTACTGTTTTTTTTATTTCAAAATCCATAGAGCCATTGAGTTTCTTATACCTGTAGTTTTGCAATACAAATACTAATAGGTCAGCTTTTTAAAATTTAAATGCTGAAATGCATTCAATGAGTGAAAGGAGTGTAAATGTTGAGTTATTGAATAGCTATTTTAAAATGTTTCTCTGTGTTTGAAAATGCCTGTTGAAATGCTTAGACGAAACTGTGCCTCCAGTCATGAGGCAGGGAGTCAAAGCCTGTGGAAATCCAATCAAAAGACAAAGTGATTAAACACTATTCGAAGTTCTTAGGGCCAGCATGCTAACCACAGAAGGAAATCAGAGGTGAGGATTATGGTCTGGGGTTAAAGGATCTTAGCATGAAATACTAAGAACAGAAGAAAGACAAAGTAGGGCCAAATGTCCAAAAGCCATAAGTTAACAAATAATCCTGCTTTCCATGGCTGACTATGCGTTGGCCAATTGCTATGCTCAAACAGCTTTCACCTTGGGTGAGAGATAATTCTCTGTTATCATTCCCAGTAATTAGAAGGTATTTAGCACTGTACTTTCTACTAAAGGAAGCCCTCACTCACAAATAGCAGCCACTGTGCATGTTAAATAAATGGCAAAACAAAGAAAAGCATTATTTAGCAACTCAAAGCAGTTTCACAATGGTCTTGAAAACATTATAGTGCACATTTCATAATAGACACATTTCATTTGTGGAAAAAAATAGTTGGTTGGGTTCATATTCCCTTTATTAAATAGTGCTGAAAATGTGTTTTGTACAAAATCCAAGTGTCAATTCCAAGCTTTTGTGAGGGGAAGGTTTGCAGAAACATTTTGACAATCTTTTTTTTTATATCTAGCAAGAATTAAATTATGAAGTTCAAATTCAAACAACAGCCGTACCTTAACTGCATGATACACTTGCAAACCTGCTGAAATTGAGGCAAAACATTTGCTTTTGTTCTCTGGCTCTGTTCACCTTGCTCATTAAAGTTCACTCTCACTGTGAATATCTTCATTAAAATTGCTGGCTATCATTTAGACTATTAACTCATGCTGCTTGGTTGGCTTGGTCACAGCACTCTACATGCTTATGGTTGCCTCCCTTTGGATCGTTGACTCACATCGTTGACAACATAGATTTATGCGCAGAATTTGTAACCAGGGGGCTATTTTTACATTCCTCTGTTGACATATGTTCGTGTAAGATTTCACTTGTGTTTTATTGCTCAAACCTACATTGACTCTGATATGTTTATATAACATATGAACAGACTAGCAAAGTTCTGCTTAGTATTTATGGTTATCTTTCCCATCATTATAGACTACACAAGCACTCAGCAGCTTCTTAATGTCTGGCCATTTTAAAGAAAAGGAAATGGTTACATTAGCTGACTCACTTCTGGTAAATAACCACAGCTAGGAACTCAGCTCAGATGACCAGCCAGAGGGAGAAAAAAAGCCACTCTCTCCACCAAATCCATTTTAAATATTGCCCTTTCATCAACAAATCAAATTAACATCTTCCTGTTTGTTTCTGCAATCAATGAAGGAAATACTTTTCCTAATTGGATGCAGAGAATATTGCAGTCTGGTACAAAGTATTTTCCTGATTATATGAAGTGAAATTACCAAGTGATCTGATATTTGTTTGTCTAATTAGATGTGCATTATATTATGAACTAAGCACCAGCAAATCAGCATGGAGGTGCTGTCTCTTGGAAAAAGCATTACCTCTAAATGGCTTATTAAATTACATAAAATCCTCCTCAGTCAGACATTGTGCTTAGTCATATCTTGTTCCGAGTTCATTGTGCACAAGTGTTACCTTGCTGAGAGCAAAATTCTATATACACTGCAAGGACATAGATACACTAACTGCAACATGTCACAGATGAATGACAACACTGCAGCTTTGTAACGTAAAACCACACAAACAAGACCTATCGCATAACAAACATCATCATAAACAAATACTTTTTTAATCCTGAATATATAATGTTCTGGATGTCTGTATGTTCTGTGAGTCCAGTCCCATGAACAACCAATCTCCCTCCATTTTATTCTAGCATCTAGAAAATATCTAAACTTTCAAACTGCATTGTCTGCCGAAACATCTTAAGACAGCATCGTTACTCCGGTTCAAATCAATTCACTTATTCAATTTTATAAACCTCTGCTGTCCTGCCCACTCTGATTATATCAAACCAGCTTTATAAATGTAATTATCTTATCGTTGTATTAATATTATTGCAAAATATTAGGATCCTGTTGTGCAGTGCATTGATAACATCACATTGAAGCTTAACTTTAACTAGTTTAAGATTTTTTTTTTTTTCCATCTAATTTCAGAAGCAATAATCTGCTTCAAAAGGTCAAAGCTGGCCAAATGTCACCACCTCCCAGAGCGACTGAGAGATCAAAGTTCTTGCTTTAGAGGGTCAGACAGACAGTCTCATACAACCCACAAAAGATCTTTTGAGTAAGCTCCTGAAACCTAAGGGCAATCACTCAATGCTCTACCTAGGCTGCATACTGTAACCTGACAGCAAGGACATCCTGTGCTCAGGCCTCTGTCTTTGTACTTTCTGTGTGCATGTTCCCCTGGTGTTTGGATCAATTTCCCTCCAACAGTCTAATGATTATCAGTTCAAATAATCACACAAGTTCATATGTGTGATTGACTGTAATCTGTTTGTCTGTGCTCCATGTAATCATTTAGGAATAAGTAAGTAGAGAGACACAAAGTATACCAACAGTAAATATCACGCAATATCAGTGTAATTACATCCTTTTTCTTGGAGAGAGATGATATGGAAAAACCCAGATGGAAGTTGATGAATGTAGTCAAAGGCACAGAGACTAAACCTGATATCAACCTCCAAACTTTTTTCTGTTATAACACTCCCCGTGTCTTCTGTCTGTCAAACATTTCCACAGCCCAGAAAGAACCTGCAGTAGATGACAGCATCATGTATCCCACCTAATGTAAAGGGAAACTCATAAGCAATGTTAAAAGCAGAGGTCGGCAGTAAGGGTTGTATAAGAGCAGACATACAGATCTATATTGAGAAAAATACATTACATGTCTTTGTTCTGCAGTAAATTCAACAATGTGTGTATGCCTATGTGAAATAAATCTTAAATGAAAGATCTTATCGCAGGAGAAGATAAGAGACATGACTTTAAGTCATGCAGTCAAGTGGAATAAAATGCAGCATATAGCACAGATGACAGCGGGGGAGAAGAGTAAACATAACCTCCCAAAACTACATATGCACATTGTAGACTGCAGAAGGGGTAGACACAAAAATATTATGAACCATCTGCACACAAACAAGGCAATTACCCATAAAGACTTGTATAAAGATATCCTCAGTAACAATAGTGGGCTACAGTACCACTACTCCTTTAGGTTAATGAAATAGCTCAACATCAACTATTCATTTCAGACTTACACATATACGAACAGTATAACTATATTTTTAAAGAGATGGTTATATAGTCAGGACTAAACACAAACAAGTGAGATATTTAAAGCTGTATTTAAAGTGTTCCTCTGGGATTTGTGAATAGCAACAACCATTAGCAAAGTCACGAAGTGCCAGAATGCAATTTTCTGAAATATAATCAAACTACAGTAATAACACTGGCTAAGATTAGTGTCTTGATGATAGAACATAAAGCTTGTGTTCTACATCCAAGGCCAAGCCCTGTCTCCCAGGTGCTCCTCTTGCTAGCAGGCATATAGTCTACTGTATCCTGCTCCTGCTCAGACAGTGACCTACTTAAAAACTAATGAAAGTTTGCTCCCCTCTCTCATCAAAGTAGTACACACAAGGTTACCTGAGCTCAGTGTCAATAAGGAGTCATTTTGATTTTTTTTTCCAAAAAACAGATAACTTGTGAAGCACTACATTTTGTTAAGTTTCCTGTAACACTCAGATTAGTGTCTTTCATCGTGCTTGATCAAGGTAACAGGATAAAAAACAAACTGAACCCTTTTGCTCATTTATCAGCAGGGTTCCCATTTAAAATCTTATCTATTTTCCTCATGCATACTGTTGATGGATTATTTTTGTTTGCTTGATTTGCTTGGCAATATGGTGAGTCAATTCATCACCTCTTAATAATATTCAATCTACATTTTCCATTTTAGGAGGAATAAAAGACAGTGACCCAGTCATATACAGTGGGTGGTGAGTGTGGATCACATGACACCCTGCGATTACAACATGCTGAAAGGTTGACTCCATTTCTAAAGTGTTAACTCTTGTCACTGCTGTGACAGAGATGCTTTGTGTCAACAACACAGCCCCTACTAATCATATTTTGATGATAGGAGCCAGCCTCTTATCAATTTTTAATGAATATAGAGATTGTTTATTCACTGGTTGATAGGGAGTTGTAAATGGAACGGAAGATAAACCAAAGTGACAATAAATAATACTCTAAAACACAGTAGTAGTTACTTAAATTTCAGAAATAGTACTTTACTCAGTTCTCTCTATTTTACTTTTTTATACACTGCCCAAAGATGGAGATGGAGAAGTTGCGTCTCTTAACCTTTCAAGGTTGGGGAAAAAGTATGTTCATGTTGTTATTTTCAGTTAAGTTTAGTTTTCATTTATGTGTCATGCCCAGTAAAAGGTAATAGAAAAAAAAAGATCAGCTAGACAGCACACTGAACAAATCCTCTTTTCATATGTGTAATATATGTTGCTGGAGTTGGCATGGCCTACTCTAATAATATGAATTGAACTTAAAACAATATGTGAGTAAAAGCCTTAGATATTTAAATGTCATCCTGGGAACAGGTTAAGGTTTAGGTTTATTTTATTTTATTTGCACAGTTAGAATTACATGATGATGTATGATTTTTTGCCACAAAATATTATATAGTTAGATTTTTTTTATATTCAGAGATAATGTATTTAATTTGAACCATGTAGTATATGTAGTTAAACAAACACTAACATTTTTAATCAGAGAACTAAAATTTGAGTGAGAATCAACTAGAGTTGTATCATCTGCAAACATTATTGGATAAAGAATATTTGAGACATTTGATAAATCATTAATATAAATAAGAAATGATAATGGTTCAAGAATGGATATCTGTGGGACCCCACAAAATAGTGTACTTTTGTTGGAGTAGCATCGATTAATACAAACAAACTGCCTTCTGTTTGAGACATAGTTTTTTAACAATTCAAATATAACATCATGAAAACCATATCTTAGCAGTTTTTTCAATAAAATATGATGGTTGACTGTATCGAAAGCTTTTGAAAAGTCGATGAATATACTACAGATAAATTCATTATTTTCTAATGCAGAGGTTTTGGTTTTCAATCAAAAAAGCAAAGCCATATAAGTGGAATGATTTTTCCGGAAACCATACTGGTGTAAAGAATTAAATAAGATTCTATATGAGAAAGGATCCTTCTGTATATGATTTATTTTAATATTTTTGAAAAACATGGCAAAATAGATATGGGTCTATAATTATTAAAACAACATGGATCGTCCGATTTAAACAGAGGAATAACTTTGGCAACTTTTAAATCCTCTGGTACAACGCCTGTTGACAGACAGAGAAAAAATGTAAGCCAGTGGCTGCAAAATTGACTGCTTGACCTGTTTAACAAGGGATGCAGAAATGTCATCATGGTCAGCTGATGGTGTTTTTAGTTCATCAATAATGTCACTTATTTCTTGAACATCAGGAGGCTTAAATTAATAAATAGAAGGATAGTTTCAGGTAATGAAATCCAGTGGATTACCACAGCTAGCAGGAACTTTACGAGCTAATTTATATCCAATGTTAACAAAAAAATTATTGAACTTGAATTTGAATTGTTAAAAGAATTGTCATCATCTAAAAAGATTGAAGGTATCTCTGGGTAGGTCTTTTTTTCTCTACGCAGCAACTGATTTATAACTTTCCATGTGGTTTTAGCATCATTTGAACACCCTACAAAAATATTTCTTTTTTGCAGATCTAATGGAATGAGTATATTTTCTGTAAGATTTATAAACACCATGGGTAAGGGGTGTAGGATTTGAGACATATTTTCTGTACAGTTTATTCTTTTTCCTCAGCAGTTTCTGCAAATCAACTGTAAACCAGGGCTTACTAAAGTCCTTGCTGTAATTCCTAGTAGAGCTGCCTATTGTAAAACATTCATTGAAACTAAAGCTAATAACTTTCATAAAATGTTTATATGCAAAATGAGCATTATTTTCTTTATATAGATCATTCCATGAAAGACTGGCAAGCATATCTTTAAATTCAGAAATATTTGATTTGCTCATAATTCTTTTGTGCAACTTTTTCTTATTTTGTTTAGTTTTATTAGACTTGATTAAAGAGTATTGGAATATAGGGAAATGATCTGACAAATCTAAATACAAAACCCCAGATTTCATTCCTTCGCTTAAGTTGGTGGTTAGGATGTTATCAATCAAAGTTGCTGAATTTTCCTTTCCTTTCTCTTGTAGATTTATGAATAAGAGGGAAAAAGTGAATAGAATAAAGAATATTGAGAAAATCTGTGTTTAATGTATCTAAATTATTTTTAAAGAGGTTTATATTAAAATCTCCTAAAATATAACAAAGTTTGTCCTCCTTGTTTATAAAATCAAGAGAACTGGACAGAATTTCATTAAAATCTTTGACAATAGAGTCAGATGGGCGATAAAAAACACCAACTAAAACATTTTTCCACCAAAGACACCAGAGAGCTCTACAAAAATATTTTCCACCTCAGCCCTAGGTGACTTCAGGGAAAGATCATCCCTAACTTTAAGTTCATAGTCACCAAGAAAAAACAGAGACATACACTTTGTGTGGATATCTCATACCGAGCAGAACTCTGAAATGTCTCAACATTTACATGGCCTAGGTGCTATCATTTCCTCCTTATCCTGTATGCAAAAATCAATGCACCTTTTAATTCACGTAAAAATTGGTATGTCATGCAGCAGGTGGATGTACAATAAGCTTAAAACAATAAGTAAGACTAAGGAATCTTTGTCTAATGCCACTGTACAAAGAGCACTGATCAATAATTGCAGTGTTACACTGCAACAGTTTGCTGATTAGTTACACAGTTTTAATCCCTCAAAAATTGTCTGGAATGTAAATTAGACTGATTAAACCAAGATATGTTCACTCGGGAACTGCACATCAAAAGACTTCTCCTTAAGCAGATCCAGTCATTACCAGTTGTATGACATCTGAGTAACTGAATACGAATGGCACTAACCATGCTGGAGCATGACTTCTGTCCATCGTTTGATGCCTATAGTGCAGACCTTTGATCTAATTTTAGTCGGTGCCTTGCCCTTCACACAAATACTCATTATCCGTGGCACAGCCGGAGTGGTGGTACAGTGCCAATCGGATGTACCATCAATTCTTGCTGGAAGAGTGAAGATTTTGCACTGAAGGAAAAAAAAAGAAAAGAAAAAAACTTTTTTACATGGTGAAAATCTTGGGCTAAGAGCCCAGCCATCTGGGACAAGGAGTAACAAACCCAGCAAGGAATATGAGAGGAAAAATAAATCTGTGCTTCTCGGGTAAGAAGTTTGCTGTCACTTGTTGCTTGGACCACATCGCTCCGCATCAACTTCTCCAGTGTATTCATTATAACCTTAAACACCATCTGGAACATTTGGTAGTTTCAGAAATTATTGCTAAAAGCAGTGACATGTTTTTTTCTTCCTGTTCTGGTTCACCTTAGAAACAACACAAAGCAATGATCTTGGTGTTAAAGTAGATTTGCTCTCTGAACACTGTCTGTGCCCTCCCTTAGCTGAAAGAGTCCATCTGATTCATTCTTCAGTTACTACTGATCGGTTAAATGCTATGACCTGCTCTATCAGTTGCTTTAAAATGATCAAGAGCGCTGTAATTTGTCCTTTTTCTCTGTCATATTGTACGAACACAGCACAGGCTAGTCTGCTGTCATGCATACAACTCTTTTCCCAGTATCCCTATGAGGAATCGGATGCTGCATCACATCATTTTCTTTACTTCTTTTTCTCTTTCTCCTCCTCTCTCTCTGTTTAACAGTTCACCATTACCATCCATCTGCTGTTTTCATGTTTCATCAAAGATTTTTCTTCCCCTCACCAACTTTAAATATTCACTTCGTGTTCTTTCAACAATAGCTTACAAACACTTGGAAATAATTGAGTCTCAGCGGGCTGACAAAAAAGGGAGCAGCGATCGTGCGCAGTGGAAGTGATCAAATATGGCCTTGAGCCAACCGTCTTTGTAGATGGTCTTTGTATTGCCATTGATCTGGGGGTGGATACACCCAAGGAATACATTATTTATACACTTTTTTTTCTCCCGACATTTGAAAGTAGTGAGTCACAAACAGTAATGGGATTAGATGGGTGTTGCACCGGAAGAGAGGAAACCAGGGTCACTGAGTACATGGGCAACCCTGAGGACCAAAGGCAGTGGTCACAAAACAGTGTGGTAGAAGGCTTTCATCTCCTAACAGAACAGTAATTGTCAAGATAATGTACTCCTCAACCTTACTGTACACAAGGTGCCATGTCATCATTACTGTGGGCACAGAAAGTTCTTTTAACAACCTCTCAAACCTCCATGAGCCAATCCCAAACCTCTACAGTAAACTGTTAAAGTCAGTCCTTTTCCTTCCTGCAGCACAAATAAGTAACTCTGTGATCACCAACCGCAATCTGCCTCTGAGTTTACATCATGTGGAACATTTATGTGGTTACGCTGTTTCCCTGACTCCATACAAATTACAAAAGATGAAACAATAAATGTGGTGATTTTGCTTAAGCATTTTTCGTGTCTCAGGTCATTAAGTTGCTAATTAGCTGAAAGAAGCCAAGTTGTTTCATTCTCTTAAGTAACACAAACATGTTGAACAGGCTTCTTGATGCAGTCATGTACAATAATCACATTACTTTCTGCTGAGTGCTTTTAGAAATAATGCATCTTAACATGTTCAAAGCACCTAAATTATTCATATTTTTATGTGTGTGTGTGTGTGTGTCTGTGTTCATGTATGTGTGTGCATGTATGTTGGGTTTGTGTGGGCACACTTTAGGGCACACATAATTAAGCTCCAAAAATAATTAAGCTCCATTACTGATGGTAATACAGTCAGTGTTGGGAAGGTTACTTTTAAAATGTATGCCCTATAATGTAATTTTTAACGTATTCTATCATAAAAATGGGAAATGCATGCCGCATTCAAATTTTAACACAAATAAAACAAAAACAAGGAGGACACTCAGAAAGTGTAGACCTCCACTAAGGTCATGGCCTATCTTGCAATTTTAATGGAATGAATGAATAAATCGAGTTCCCACTACATAAGTAATTGACAGTATACACATACTTTTATTTTATATTTTAAATACATAATCCAGTTATGTTACTCCCCAACCCTGGATACAATGTACTAATAATACGGTATAATGTTGGAAATAATAATTCAGAATGATTTAACTTGTTTAATTAACATTTGAAAAGTCAAAACAGTTTTTTGTTTTTGCAGTGTTGACAATTACATAAATTTGATTGAATCATCCATCTTTGCCAACTACATCAACCTTCCTTGTCTTAATATACAAATATGTGAAATTATTGGTAGCCATAATTATTAGTTATCAGTATTGGCTGAAAAAAATCCATACAGTATCCCTAACAATAATACAATACATTGCTAAAAAAATGTGTACTATTATTTGTATTATTATTGTTAGTCTTTACTATTTTCTTCCAAATGTATTTCCCTATATTTTACATAGAGCATGAAATAAAATGCACCGTGGACATACAGTGCTACCTTTCCAGGCAGGTCTGTAGCAGAGACCTGAGCTTTCTTTGCCAAAAACAAGTAGATATTCCACTTCAAGTGATTCTAGATTAACTGATTTACCTGAATGCCATTCAGTGACTCTTACTGTAACTCCTACACTTTCTCGTGTATTTTACGTAAGACAGACAGGTTCAAGCACATTATGGATGTTCAAAAACCCTGAACTTCTAAGATACGAAGGGAGTGGGTCACATTCACACCAAGGAGCTTTTCTCCATTCATTTCTCTTGCTTGTTGATTAAATAGTCTATCAAAGGCGAAACTCAATGTTAAACAACCGTTTCCCCTTTTCTTGGCAGGGGCAGTATCTTTGTTGCCAAGCACCCATTTCTCGTTGTATTTGCATTGCACATCACACAGATCACCTTTTGATGGAATAGTAGGCCTATATCCAGCACTGTGATTTCGTTCTCTAATTTTTGGATTAAACTCTGGAGCTGGTGATCTTGGATATGAATGTTTCCAAAGATTCGCTCATACAACCACTGGTGCTACAAAAATTGACATACATAAAATCCTGTGGGTTTTTAGCTCAACATTATGAACTATGCAACATTGCCTTTTCTTTTGTTCAATAGCTAATCAAATCGCATTCACACAGACCCAGAGAGAAAGAAACTCTCACTTTTTTCAGAGCCAATGCTATATAAGCCCCATGTCTCTGTGTATCTGTATGGATGAGCTCCAGGCTGTGAGCAGCAGACCCAGAGTTGGACAGCCTGGCATCCCCTGAGGTGCCCCTGTTCCCCTCCTATTCATTCTTCCATCACAAGCAAAGCCCCAAGTGCTGAAGGATTTTACACTAATACATGCTCATTGATTTATAATTCACAGTGACCATGTCGGCATCCAAGGCTAGGAATTACACATGTTGACAATAGCAGTGGCACTTGAACGTAAAGGTCAATGTTTAAATTTGGAGGTTTAATTCCCGGCGTGTCAAACAGGAGTGGGCAATACAATCCCTGCAATATCTAATGCTGCAGCTTAGTTGAATTTGCACAATGTGTGTTGAGAATTTCTGTAGACATGTACGTCTAATCTCTGTCATGCCTCGCCCACATCATAAGGTTGACAGGAGAGAGCTAGTTGCTGTGGTGCTGTCATCCACAGTGTTTCTCATAAAGGCATGTGATGTCATTTGTATATAGACCCATTTGTGATGCAGCTGGCATGTGTCATTTAGTGAGAGACCTTTACACAGTGTGGCTCACAGTTCTGTGAGTGGATACATATTATATTTTTAGAATACCATAAAAATAGTAAATGGAAAAGGTCTACTAACCATGGCAGTACGAGGTGTTCCATCATGGACTAGAGAGGTTAGAGAGGCACATTGAATAATCATCTTTTTGATGATGTTGCTGTGTTACTGCCTCAAAATGGCTTGATCCACCTTTATTTAACTTTAAATAAAGACTTGTGTCTATTTTACTTTATTGTTTGGATACAATTAGCATTTAAATTGACATTTTTAAATCTGCAAATACATATAAAACTCTTGTGGTGACATACAGATTCCTTTTCCTCATGTCAATAGCTAAAATAGCAGAGTGAAGTCAAGACTTAAATTCAATGAATCACTCTGTAAACCTGCAGTGGGCAAGCAGTGTCAGTGTCATCACTGTAATGACATATAACAGTCTGATGTGTGAATAAACAGTCTGTACATCATTTCACACAAATAAGATGGTTGATTTAGACAAGAGGGGTTGCTCTTTTCTTTTAGAAAATAACCACAAATTTAGCAGCAACTAAGGGTATATTCAGAATATAATAAATAAGGCTTATTGATACATGTTTAATGCACCAATTTGATGTAAATTGTAATATAACCTTGTATAAATTTAATAAATTTACTTATAAATTATTATTTACTTCGCTATTTGATACGATTTCCAAAACAGGGATAACGAATTGATTTTCTCACGATTTCTTTTTTCTTTAACAGAATGAGCTTGCAGACAAATTATGACTGAAAAAGATTCAGTTATTTTGAGATATGAGTTACAATATATATGTATACAAAATATACTTTAAACTTCAAAACCCTGCTACAGCCCATGCAATCACTAGTGAAGTGAAAATAAAATATATTCTAACAATTTCTTTTTTTGTGTGCAAATTATTCATTTTTAACTGATTTAAGGAGACATTATGACATCCTGAAATGTTATCAGTTTGTATTCTCTCACTCCCCAAAAACCTTTTTACCTCTCCATCTACAAAATAGTCTATAAACCAGCAAACACATAGTATCTCATACACACAATAGCCAACATTTGCTCCAGAAAAGCAACTGAATCATCAGACAACATCCCTGCATAACCAAAAGGCGAACAAGAGTAAGACCGCAGCAGGCAGAAGATTATGTGCTGCCGTCAGAACCTCCATCGCCTCCCTGAAAGACTCCAAAATGTCTAGAGCTTCCACTTGACAGTCAAACCTCTGGTAACACACTGAGCAGACTAAGAAGAGAAAAGGAGAGAGCTGGAGCGATAAAAGAGAGCGGGAGAGAAGCTGGGAGAGGAAAAGGAGTTCTTATCTATTCAGTGTGTTCCCCAGCCCAGGAGCAACAGCATGACAACGGCTCTAATGAGTCTCTCGCCCAACTGACAGCTATCTGAGATTATACAAATATAAGAAGAAGCATGCAATAAATTAAAAGGGCAACACTGATTCACAGTCCCTCCTCCCAATTTATTGGCAGTTCATGCAACCGCCTTAAAGAAAGCAGGAGGTGTTCGGGAGCAATGCTGTTGGTGAAAATGAAATGAAATTGGGTTGGTTGCACTTACTGGATAGCAGCCAACTGTCACTATCTTAATAGAATGGTGCAGGTACAATATGAGCTTTTTGTGCCTCTCCAGGAATTAATCTTGTGTCATCTTTCCTGTCTTCTTTTACACCAAAAGAATAGCCAAGATTGACATTTAGGCTCTGAAACTCAAAAATGGCACGGCCATCAATTATAATATTATCAACTATTATATAGTATTAGACCCCTTATCTCTTTTCTGGGTTCCCTTTTTTCTCTGGTATTCTTTCATCTTCTTTCACTCTTTAGCTGTGCTTTCAGATTGAAACATGTTCTGTCCGCAAGGAACATTTTCCCTTCAGGAGTTGAAAAACCCATCCAAAAGACCCAGCTCAATGCTGTGAACCTACAACACCTGGGGAGATGAGCCACTTAATTCTACCCAAACAACAACAGTCTTCTGCTCTTAGTGTGGGTTTTAGGTGGCTAGGTGTTCTTACTCTCCCCCACAGACTCCTTAAAGTATAAGCAACTAACAAACATCCAAGCTGTACTTTGGTCTATACCAGCTGTAAGCCCAGAGGAGGTCAGGATCAGTGACCTGCACTAACAAGTGCAGGCCCAGTGTCCTGCTGAGAGCCTTTCATAGTCTAGCAAAAGCATGGTTGGGAGCTTGTCCATTGTAACAGACACAAGTGCTTTTGCAGAGTCCCCTCAGGGGCAGAAGAGGTATCCATGTACTGACATTTCCGCCATTGCAATGAAAAGACTACATTCCGACATATCCGGACCTACCTGTGAAGTGTTAGTGGGGATACTGTAGTGTATTCAAGGACCTAACCTTTCTGAACACCAGCCTTGTCACGCAGCTCAAGGGTTCATTTCAAACTGTTATCTGGCCAACATTTGGAAGATGGTCATAAATTACAACATATTCGTTAAAAGCAAAATTTGATCTTGTCTAATCTATGCACATATTTATGCTTTAATATGAATCTTGGATTAACACAATTATGCACAAAAGAGTACAAGCTGAATAAATCACTCTAACCTTGATATTCAGCCCTTGATCTGCTCTGCTAATACCCATCATTTAATAGGACTATAGATCAGGCTTAATAATACAATGCACACAACACAACAACAAGATTTGAATATGTAAGTAGCCCCGTCACCTTGATACAAGAGACACACCAATTATATTACCATCTAAAGAGCAAAGTGGCCAATACTCTAAATACCCTGCTCCACAGCTAAGAACTGAAGGTGCAGAGGTAGGATAAAGGTGGTAAAGTCACTCTAAGGACATCTTAAAACAGCTGATGGAGGCAAAATACAAAATTGATAGCCTTCTGAAAAGGAACCAGTAGCAATCTTTCCTTGCTATTAGGATAAAGGCAGGCTATTCTACTTTGTGAATATTTAATGATCATTAATTTGTTTTAAAAAATGTGACTGGTCAGTAATGGCATATATGTGGTTTAGCTGTGATTGCTTGTTTGTGGCTCAAAGGACTTATTGGGCAGATGGATACCAGCTGAATTACATTGTAAAGAAAATGTGCAAAGCACAAGGACACATAGGACATGCTGGCCCTTAACATACTGACAAAGGGGCATTGAACATGTCCAAGGATGTTAAAGTACACAACACATATGTACTCATTGCAACCCTCTGTTTGCACAAGAGACATGCATATTTACATGCAAGCTGATGGTAATAATCTATGGAGGCCAAATCTACTTGGTTTTTCTTTTCCAGAAGCCTGTCTCTTTAGGAAACCTCTCTGATAACATTATCCAATGTCTCCAATCACAATCAAATAATTAACATGCCAGCAAGTTATGCTTGTACTGTGAACTATGAGCTTAGGTTTAAAGGAAGACTTGTTTAAAGAGATGTACAAAGGGAAGCAAACTTCGGATCAAGGTTATAACGTAAGGTCTTGTCATTTAAGCTGTGGACACTGCTCTAGGGCATCGGATCTTTTTGTTTTTGATGTTTTTTTCCAGGGGGAATAGCTTACAAGTCGTTTTTTTTATTTTCCTTTTGTTCTATCTCAACTGCCAAATTGTGCGACATCTTCTGCCCCCTGTTCTTAGCCAGCTACGTCACCCCTGACCCTTACTAATGCTACTTGTCGACACAGACGGAAAGGGACTTTTCCAAAAGTGGTACAACACTTATTGCCCTCGGCATCTTGCCCAGGAAGGTCAAGCTGCATAGTGACACAGACAGCAAGGTCACTGTCAACGGAAGCCGTTTGTAGATCAGTCCTCATGCCCCAGACATCCTCTTCCTGGTTACTACATCCCAAAAGGGCTACACTGCCACCAGCACTCACTTAGCACATCACATCTTCAACAGACAACAGACAGAAACCCTTTGTGTTCCTTTTCCTTATCTCTTTTGCCAAGCACTTCTTTTTTGTACATAAAAGAAACTGTGGTCATACTTCCAGTTACTTTTGGTGACACTGCTAGCAAGTTTGTTTTGCTTTGGGGTTACACAGTGAAACACATTTAATGCCCGGATATGTTGTCAAATATTTAATGAAAGAAATGTTGCTAAATACACTTGGTCATGCCACTTTAATAAGAATATGGTAAGTGTAGTAGTGGTCATGTTTATCCAAACGTCTTCCAACAAATGTCTTTTAGGAAAGGGCTGTAATTTTTTGCTGACTAATAAATGAGTTTCATTTAAAAGCATGTGAAGCATGTTCTATTAAAACATAATTCTTTCCCCTTCCTTTTAGCTGCAGTCGACCATGATGAGTAAGGATATTCCATAAATGACCCAGCTGTTCGAGCATATTGTGTTTCGCCTCATCAGGGATTCAAAGGGGCTGACAACAGATCAGCAGCATCCGCTCACACCTTGGTCTCCAGTTGACCAGACCTACATTTAAAAATAGGGTCTTCTGTTTGTCTCAGCCAGCTGGTGGTGTATGTATTACAGATGTGTGGCTCATCATAGCTAGCACGAGTATGTTAATGTCTTGTGACAGCAACTATTAAAAACATATTAGCCTTTTAAACTGAAAATATGTTGTGAAGCCACATAGCTACATATTATTAAAGTGAAACATATGACTATTACTAAAAATATTACACAGACACAAAAAGTGTATCTATAAATATATTAAATTACCTCGTAGATTATGTTTAATTTAAAAAAATAAACAAGACAAAAGCCTTGTTTCATTTACATCCATCTTTCATTAACCAAATTTGAATCTGATAAACAAAGTACAGATTCCCCCAAAGGTCATAGAGGGAAAAAAAAAAAAATTGAAACCCAGTGTTTCAGTCTGTGATCATTGATTTCTCTTCCATGTCCTTAATGGACAGGCTAAAAATACGCTGTTCTGCTTCTGGGTACAGGCCTTGTTTTTTTTTACAGAGCCCTCTATACATCTGTCCTCGTAGAAAAAACAGTTTTAAGTCGGTTTCTATTTCTATTTCTAAAGAGCATGGTACAACAATTTTCATGATATAAAATGGTTACATATTTTACATTTCTGAGTAAATTATTTTCTCATACAGTATATTCTGGACCACTGTGCAAACTGAACCTGAATGATCATCACATGCCACTGCATTGCAGTTGATCCTTTAAACTCTGAAACAAATTCAATTTGATTTAAATCTCAACTTCATTCTTCGCAGCTTTAAATGTATATCAAGTATGAAATGTTTGATTTCTGCTATTTTGTGTGCAGATATCTCACCTTTTTCTCCTTTCAATAGATAACCCAAAGGTAAAATGAAATGCAATAAAAACATTTGCAAAGATGGGAGTTCCCCAAGGCATTTTTTATCTTTCTGAAAAATTCTTATTGACTTATATGTTCTGCCTCATTTGTTTCAATAACAATTATAATTAGATGCCTCACTAACATAAGAGAAATCTTAATCTACATTATCTTAGTTTACGTTCACCATTACAACAAATAATGAAATTAATATTCTACAACAGATACCTTAGCAACACTTTCTTTTATTCTATATCCATGGATTTTGTAACATTACGCAAATCCCTTAAACGCTAACCTCATGATGAGGTATGACATCTTTAGAAAGGCTATATCATTATTAATATTCATGGATATTCATATGAATGAACCCTGACTCAACAATGTATCATGGTGGCACTGACAATATAATAGCCTGATTTGCAACTTTTATTTGACTAATATTTTGCTGATACCAAACCAAAAAGGCACAGATAATTTTAAGTTATTTATTATACTTTGGTGGGTGGGTGTCAGGTTTTAGTTGCCTACTGGCATTCATGCATATAGATTCAAGCTCTGTTTCTCTGAGTAATGAATCAAAAGCCCAACATTTTTTCCATCAACGTTGTTTCCTCTGATTTCAGTCCCAAGTGAACATGCTGTCACTGAATAATCACGAGGGAGAAGAGGCTCCTTCCCTCTGTTCCGTCCATCCTGTGATTCAGTGGTTGCATTATATCACGGAAAATGGAGGGCCTTGTCTTTGACTCCTTTTCTAACATCAGAAATGGGAGAAAAACAGACTGCATTCTATATGTACACTTTAGCAGAGAGAGAAGGGGATTATACACACACAGGTTGACTCTCACCTGAGCACACACAAGCTGTATTTAAGCACAGAGCACACCTATACCTTATTTGCTTATACACAGATGTAAGCAAACACAAACACACACACACACACACACACACACACACACACACACACACACACACACACAGTCTTGCACTAATGCACAGTGCCTGAACCAAATCATTTACCAAATCCAAAGGGCTAAAAGAGGCACACTCAGCATTGCTAATTCAGACTTAAAGGAAATACAAGGAAGAGCAAAGTCGGTCTTAGTGCTTTCCTTTCACCATGCTACTCCATATCAGAGGCTATGCGTCAGTCCTACCATGGTTAACACTCAATAAAACATCAAAAAGGATGAAGCACAGAGCTCTGGACAAATACACACCCACGCAGATAGCAGATACACTCAGAAACTCTCTTCCACACTGTCTCACACACGCATGTATAAACTAATACGCTTATTTGACGTATACATACTCTAGATTGAGCTCATTAGATTAAATGAACACAGCAGGCAGAACAGATGATACCTTTGCATCTCTTTTAAGAGGAAGCAATTAGACACTACTCCTCTTGAATACTTAATGTGATTTCAAAAGAATATCTGTGCATAGCAGCTTCTTGCAATCAAGCCATATATGCAGGAGAACAATTGGTGATTTGAGTCACCTATAGCCAGCCAACACCAGATACACAGGATCTGTCATCAACTTCCCATCAGGCTCCACTTCCCCCCAGTGGATGTTTTGCAAGAGTAGAGACACTTCTTTTGAAATTTTTATATCCAGAGGCAAAGGCATTTAATGGTCACAGTTTTGCATGTTACATGAGGAGGTGGCATTATAATCATCTGCCCAGACCAAAGCTGGTCTTTGACAGCTTAGACAGGCTATTTATTATTCAATTATTTTAAATATTTCAGGGGACCAACAGGATGCTCATGCAATCATAAATATTTCAACCGTTGCTTTACAAAAGGAGGTAGCCTTGCACTTGTCTGGTATTGATCAAGAGGGCAGCAGATTCCCTCTTCCCAAAAAAGAACACAGCAGTATACCATTATCATTTTGACTTGAGTCCAAACACTGTCTCTCAAAACATTCCAAAATCCCATCTGAAAAGGAACTTGGCAAATGACAGACATAAAAATCTCTCCTTTGGAGAGAGAGAGCGCAAGAGAAACAGAGAGATAAAGAAAAACGGAAAGAGATGCATTGCTGGACCACAATCACACCGACAAACTTACATATACATAGAAACTGAAGGTGAAGGTATAATGTAGGGCTTCTGAGATAGTGTATTACTGGACACAATCAGTTCTCTGTGAGCAGAGATAAAAGGGACCGAACACCCTTTAAATGCAGATAGAAACACTCACTATTATGAATAAAATGCGGCTACTGTATAAAAGTAATTCCCTGAGCTCACAGATACTAGCTGTTGCAAGGAAGAGGACAAACAGCCACTGCAATTATGTCCCTTCCACAAGCAGCCTCCCCTGGTGATAACCGCTATGAAGCAAGGAAACAGAGAGATAGATTGCTTTGCAGACAGGCATCTCCCCTCCCAGCAAACACACATGCATAAGTATGCAGATACACATAGATACATTCTTCTCTGCAGTGGGGAGTAACCTTCCAATAGCCATCAAAAAAAGCAATCATGTTCTCCGTAAGCCCTGGGACGGTATTGTATTATGAGGACATTTATCTCAACTTTGCACTTCCTGTGGAACTGGGTAAATACAGTCTAGACTAAGAGTCATGCACCTTTTCTATCTTCCTTTCCTTCTTTTTAACCTAGTTGTATCTTTTATGCTAAGCTTTTTGGCTCCCTAATCTGCCCTTTTCTAAAAAACCTGGAGGGTACTATTAATATAAAAGGGGCCCATGGATGCGTCCTTACCTTGAAATACCATCCAGAACCCTATAGTCCACAAGACAAGCGGTCTGATACTTGGTGCTGCTCCACAACAAAGAAAAAGGGCAAAAATCCTCCAAGTCTCTCAGAATCAGAACCCAATTCAAAGCATTTTCTGATTAGAACTTACTTTTCAAAACAGGATGTCCTTCATTGATTCTGCACATAATCCGTTCCCTTTTACTTCCCTGCTTCAGAAGATTTTCTTTTGGATTGCTTCCTCCTGATATTCCACCTTGGCACAGGGAAATAATGACATGTATTCTACTGGAAAATGCGTGTGTGAGAGAGTGAGCGAGAGCGAGAAAGAGGCACTGTAGGATCTCTCCTGGTGCGCACTACCAGCTCCACTGCAAGTGAATCCAGCCGGTATTCACAGCTCTCCTCCTGCCTTCAGGAATGAAATTCAGCATCCGCTGTTCATCCCCACAACAAGGGGAGGGTGTACCCCCCCGTCGGAAACTTTCAGACACCTCTGCCAAAGCTATAAGAGGTGATAGTGGATGCCAGTGAGCCCTGATTATGTGTTATTTTCCTCGATATCCTTCCTCTTCAACAGATTTTTCACCCTTTTCCTTCTCCAATTTGCCTTTTAGGTAGCTCTCTCCTCTCCAGAATAGGATCTCACAGAATGGATGCTGAGAAAGCAGCGGAATGAGGCGAGCCGCTTGTTCTCCCGCTCCGTCTCTCTCTCTCTCCCTCCCTCTCTCGCCTCCCTCGTACATGCCCCCTCCCTGCTTCTCACTGCACCTCCCCACCCTTTCGTTTTCTCTCTCCTCCTCTCCTTCCCTCTGATACACACACGCACACACACAGATATGCACATCTCTAGCTCTGGCTTTTCACAATTGCTGCTGTGCTATTGCCAGCCATGTCAGACAGAATGGTTCACCACCCATACTCCTCGGAGAAACAAATAATGCTATGATAAATATGTAAAATTAAATAGATATGAAGAAAAGAAGCAGCAGCATGGAAAAGTGCACTGAGCCAAGAGGCAATCTAATCTCCTTTCTTCATCCTCGTTACCTTATTACTAAATGTCTCTGGAGTTTACAGTGTTTTGCATCTCCCTTTTGCCATAACTTTTTTGCTAAGTGGAGTCATTTTAGCAGTTGATGTGGCTAACTGTCAAGAGTGAGTGAAGAGGAGATGAAAATAGCAAACAAGGGAGCAGCACACTGCATAGAAACAAGGACAATGCATGTGCACTAGCAGCCGTATAATTATATAATTAGCCACCTAAACAAATTGCCAGAAATTCTCTTATCATCGTGTGTACATACGCAGTGATTACTAGCCTAGAGGTATAGCACAATAACAAACAATGTGAAGAACAATTGGAAACAAAATAAAATCCTGAAATGTTTCTGGAAAAGCCTCCCACACATACAGTATCTCACCACCCCACATGTATTTACTGAGAGACCATTCATGGCATACTCAATTTGTCATGTCCTAAGAGCTGCATGACAACAATACATGGTGTTTTCACACACCTACTGTGAATAACTAACATTACTAAAGCCAGGCAATTATCTTGCTAAGCCTGGACTTCACGCTCCAAGTGAGGTTGCTTGCTTTCTTTTGCCTTCTGTAACCCTCAACACATTCATCAATTAGGATGCCCTGCAGCATGTATACAATTTCACCTGTCAGTCATGTATAACTAAAAACAGGGCACACAGAGTATGTTGATTACATATAGGTTCCATTTTTCTCTTGGTCTTGATAAGAGGATGCCGACCTTGATATTATCGAGGCGAGCTCGCATCTCATCAACACCTTGTCACCAAAGCTCTGAGCCAAATGTTAAAGTGCCTTTGGCAGGGTCACTTGCCGACTGTATTCCATCCATCATGTAGGTCTACCCTGGGGAGTCATGTCAACAATGTCATCACGTTTTGTTTTGTTTTAACCAGAAAATGAAGTTGGGAAATGGAGTTTTGGATTCAACAAACTATCTCACACAAGGTTGTTGTTCAGGAAGTCTGTTATTTTCTTACACTGTTTCCCTTCTATAAAAAACTACAGTCTAAACAGCGGTTCACATCAACTGCTCAATACTGGGTATCACCATGTCAGAATTAGCCACTGTCCTATTTTCCAACGACAATGTGTGTCAACTCTCCAGAAATGCAGCATTTTCTTCCAGAATGGGATATCTCAGCTACTTAACCTTGAATACCTCTGTCTGGACAGAAATCAATAATTATAAAACAAAATAAATGAATAAAATGAATGAATGAATAAAAGCACAATAATATTGATGCAATACTTGGCTGCTACAGTGGCAGATTAGATTACAACATAATAATTGTAATAAGCTTCTACTCTATTTACAATATGTGTATATACAGTATGACTTAAGATAAATTGACATCTTAAGCCAATTATTAATCAACACTTAATCTGTTTATGGTCTTGGATACTGTATGTTACAACTGTTTTGTTAACTGTATCAAGGTCCTTTCAGCACTCATATAGAATTTACAGTATATCTGTACCAAAACAAAACATGCCAGCACAAATCCCAGTAGTGTTTATACAAAGACTGTACTGAACAGCAAAAACCAGTCATCAGATGGGTAACTTCTTAAATTTTTGTGAATTAACCAATGTACTAAATTGCCTCACAAAACAAAAAAACAAAATAGCAACAACAATTTAAGAATGTAGACTGTGACTGTCAAAAAAAATTCAAAAGCCATACGAGTGGAAGAGAGGGACACATAGAGGTGATTTAAAATGTTGTCTTTTTTTTTTTTCATATTTAACCACAGGGGACTTTCATGTCATGGTTAATTTTCATTCCAAGCAAACATGTTTACATAATGTCCATTGACATAAGTAGTGATTTGATTTGTTACTGGTTGACAGTTAATGGATAAAATCAAATGGCATAGGTTATTGGCACAACTATCCTGACATATCATACCTGAGGTGTGTTATGATAAGTGACAGCTTCTCCATAGACAAGAAGTACTGTCTGATGTCATGTGCCAAACTAATGTGATGAAAATAATACATGTAAAAAAATGTTTTTAATGTTTTCCATCCCCATTTAAAAGTGACAAGAGCTGCTGAGCACTCCCTCAGCTGCTTGTGTCACATTAACAACTCAAAAAGAATATTTCACCCTTAACTGACATGAAAAGATCTGCCAAAAAAGGCCAGAAGTGTGTAGATAGCAAAACAGCAAAATTGCTCTGCATCAGCTCAACTACATGCAGGCATAACTGGAAACATTTCAACCAACCACGCTCTCAACTTTAGACAATAGAAGTCAGCAGTTTAAGATCAATATTCATAGTGCATACTGCAAAACAACAACAAAAAACAAACAAAGTACATACACCTAAACTCCTTACTGCTCTTTCTAATAATGGTGGTGCATTACAGACCTCATTAGATACTCAAGCTTTAAATTGTTTCAAACTGACAGAAGCCTTCAACATTCAACATAAGTGTTTAGTGTGAAAGGCAAGTGTCTATACGAAAAAACGCCACTCTCACTTTTCTCTCATTCTCCCTCTCCCTCTCTCTCCCTCTGTGGTACAGCTTGCAGATAAGCCTGGGTAAGCCCTCTGGCTGAGGCACCAGCACGGCCCTTCCTGAATCTCATTATCGAGGTAGCACAGTTTCCAACCAACTGTCCACAGTCCAGCCAGCAACTACAACTCATTTGCTGTTCCATTGTCACTGCAACCTGGCATGTAAACTCCTCAAAAACGCTACCAAAAGTTATATGATTGATATATCCAATTGTTTCTGTTTGCTGCCTGAAATGTCAACTTTAACATATATAATAAAAAAAACGAACAACAGCAAAATAGGGACCTATACAAACCTACTTTAAATGAAAGCTGTTTTATCCATGCAAATCATTATTCAAACAGCCAATGACCATTCAAATTAACATTGCTTAAAACAATCTGGAGGTTTTATTTGGTATTTAGGGTTGCCCTCCTACGACTATAACTTACAATTCAAGCCAGAGGGAACCTTAAGCATTTTCAAATTGCTTGCCCTAAGCAGAATTATTTTGCCCCAGAACCCTACGATTACTGAAACTAAATCGTGAATGTCTTTGGCAGATCCAGTTTCATCTAACATATCACCATAGAAACAAATCTCACTTCACAATATAGAGTTGCTGCCAAGAGGAGGTGGGCAATTGATCCTGGTTCAGTGTCATCTGAAGATATAGCCATAACAGCCACTAGGGAGGATTAATGCAAACTGTCAGTTAGGCTTGAACAGTAAAAGTGTATGGGCGGTATTGGCGAGTGAATGGGGACATATGTAGAACAAAAACAATAATAAAACAAATCTAAAATATTTTTTTTTACAAATACTGTCTCCATAGCATATTAAGGCTTGTGTCCTATCCTCGAGGTATAACCCTCTGTGCTACAGGATATGTGCAAAAGGAGAGACATTATGGCAGTGTTGTTACAACAATATTCTAAAGTCTATAGCCTATACTCATTAAAACATGTTTTGAAGAACAAAGGTTGAACAGTTTGATGACAGCCATCACCATCACCTACCTTACAGAAGGCAGCAAAAACAGCAAATGCCTGATGGCCGCAGGGTCCTGAGTTTCCCGAGTCTCAAGGTAATAATTCTCCATCCGTTTAAAGAAAACACACACACACACACACACACACATAAATTATATTTATACCTATCTATTTATATATTATATATGAATGTTAAACACAAGTAGTCTGGGGTTTTTTTTAAAGCTCATAGATGTCTGTAGGAATGTACACAAAGACATTACACAGGTGTTTGGTATCAACTTTAACCAAGATCCAGCACTTTTCATTTCAGGCAAACTTCATGATAATATGACAAATAAAAATGTTTGTTTTTACTGAGAATTATGCTTCCAGTTTCCTGGTTAAAGTCCAGCATATTGCAGTAATTAAAGATGAGAGAAGACAGGTTTGTTGAACAATGGGCTCCGCTAGTACAGGCGATACCAGAGCTCTAGTCACCTCTTTTAATTTTGTTAATCATTTTATAAAATACAGTAATTGTATTAATAATAATATAAATATTATTATTAAGACAAGTACTGTATTTTTTATTCTCTTCATTTCACTCCTATTACACTTGTCTTGTGTTTTCTATTATGTTTTATTTATTTATTTTGAGTGTTGCTTGGTCATTACTGCAAATGCTGCACAAACAAATGTAATTCTCTAATAATTGGGGAGGAGATATCATTTGTAAATGTTACCTTAGTTTTTGCATGATGTAAATCATCTCCATGAACTTGTGCAGTATCTATTGTTTCTTATCTTGAACAGACATGAAATAAATATAATTTAAAACAACTGTAATCATTTATGCATTTCCTAAAAAATAAATAAATAAGTAGTCAAATAATTCCCTACATGTCATGATGTAGGCTACTTTGATATTATTATTATAAGCAATATTCAGGTTTTATTCACAGACTTCCTGAATCTAGTCATATCATCCTCCTGCCCTCAATGATGTTATTTAGTAAAAAAAAAAAAAATTGAGTTTCTTTTAGCGTTGACTGCATTTAAGTGGTACAGCCCCCTTTCAAGGGTATTGGGTTTTGAGGGCAGTATTGGTTGAGGCTTTCATTAAAAGCTCTGAACTGATATGTGTATATATGTGTGTTCACATGCGTATTTGTATGTTCATCAGTGTACTTCATGGAGACAAAGCCTGTGGACCCCTTGAAATTTGGGGGGCGGGAGGGGGTTTGTCAATCTATTTTTCATTATTTTTCTTTTTTTCTTCCTTTTTCTTATTTTTCAACACTCATGTTGTTGATATGTTTGGTTGGTAGTATTACCATTGTTATTTATTAATTTATTTTTTGTTTGTTATGCGACACTACCATTTTATCTTTTATTTTATTTTATCTTTGTTGCTGTTGCCATTATTGCCCAATTGATGCTTGCCACACATGCTTGTTTGTTTGTTTTTTTAAACTAAATGGAAAAACCAATAAAAAAATTGATCACGTCAATATTTATTAACATTACTACCATTTATTTACTTAATGACAGAAAGCCTATTATTTCGGAAAATTGCATGTTTGATATCTCTAAAACACAGCAGACAACGCATTGTTTATCCACACAGTGGGCATGTTTATAGATTTTGTTGGCTGCGTTTCAAGTATCACATCCAGCAAAACTGCTAACGTAAGTTAATGCTGCCGTTAATTGACGTTAAATTAGCATAAACTTTTGCTTCAGCTACACGTTAGCGTTCGCTGGCTGCGCAGTAATGTTAACGTAAACTAGGCTATTTTACAAAACGACATGTTAGCTACGTGCCATCGGAAAATATGATAATGATATACATTAGCTGTACACAACTTATACATTTTTACCGTGTTTATGGGGTAAAAGTTGACGTTAGTCGGCATTTTTTACCTGTCCTGAGGGCATATTTTATCCGTTGTTAACGTCAGTTATATTAACTGTCACAAACAGCAACACAGGCGGGTGCACTTATTTTAGGGTGACCAAGCGTCCTCTTTTGCCCGGACATGTCCACTTTTTACGTCCTGTCCGGGGCGTCCGGCCGGGTTTTATAAATTCACGAAAATGTTCGGTGTTCACTGTTTTTCATAGGACCAGTACACGTGCACGTAAATTGACCGGCGCTTTGCACACAATTTTGCGAGACGTAATTACCAAGAGGCTGCCTAGTGGGCGGGTCAGCGCCGCGCACACACACAGAGAGCAAAGCAGACAGAGGGCAGATCGAACAGCGGAGCAACATTACACGGGAAATGCCGAAGCGTAAGTGCAGCTTCACAGATTAACTGCAAAAATGTTTTCCTACGTACCGTCACAGGTGGGAGGCGGAGTGCACCGTGTGCAATGCTGGCACATATGTATCAGTGTCTAATAAAGGTGCTGGAGATCTCAAAGCTCAAAGCTCAAAGACAACTAAAGATGAAAAGTATAGATCCTTTTTGTTTGTTAAGTTAGTATCTTTGTGAGACTCTTCTATTATTTATCTTATTGCAGTTATTAAGAGATATATTGTTGAAGCTAGATTTTCTAACAGAAGAGTTCATATTTAGAACATTATTTCATATTATTTATTCATTTATTTGAAAAGAGTCTACGAGAGCTATTATTTTGTTACAAGTTTTTACAGATTTCATTTTATTTTATTACAGAAGTTAATTTTGCACCATTGAAGCATAATAAAGCATGTTCATCAACCTCCGAGAAGCCTGTCTGAATTTGTGTCTCGAGGCCGTGCCGATTGTTCTCTTTTTTGGAAATCAAAATATGGTCACCCTAACTTAATTAAACATCCGCTTCTCCCTTCATGACCTAGAGCCTTCTCTCCAATCCATCCTGCGTTAACCAAATGAAAGACGTAACGTTACTTATCGTTGAAGGGCTCTGACAACGGCTCTCCTTAATTTCTTTATTGCAGCCGAAACTAACATTTAATCATGCGGCAATCTCCGTGTCTGAGCATGAAAGCAAACCAGGAAGTGCCTTAAGCTGCATTCTACCGAAAATTCCAGTAGGGGGTGCTAAATTTGCCTGCAAGAAAAATCTGTCCATTCATTTCAGTGCAAAATGAGAAAACTTCTCACTTGATTTATTACCTCAGAACGTTTTTTTAGGACAACACTACGGTCTAAATCGCTAGTAAAAATCTTCTTCAAGACAATTTGATGTTAAAAGTGTTAATAATGGCCCCATTTAGAAGAAAAAAGATGATAAAGAATTGTATGATTTGGGGCGTGGCTACCTTTGATTGGCAGGTCACTAACAAGGTGAGCTTCATCAGGAGAGAAGTAGAACAATATCCACGGCAACGTGTCAATGAAGTTAAATATAACGTTATATATATATAAAAAAAAGGACGTTTACCGATTTGGTCTCATAACTTTGACCCTTTCACTGTATTTTCACTTAATGACAGTTTATTTGAACGTTTTCTGTCATTAAAATGTCTTGTTCAGCGTTTGGTTGGACCTACAGTCAATGGGTTGGACTAACAGAAACTCCAAGGAGTCACTGTTCATTTTTCTGAGGGTAAATAACATACATTTTGTTTTTGTTTTTTGCTAGCCAAAACTTACACCCCAGTTAATGATCCAGTTAATGCTAACATGGATTAGCAGCGACTTCGCTCAGTCAGGTTGAGGTGTAAAGAGGCGTGTAGTCGTCAGATCCCTCTCGCTCCTCCACAGTCCAAATATGGTCTGCTCCCTGTATCGGAAACAAGGTGCCGACGCAAGATGGCGATGAGTGTAACGCTGAACTTGAGGCTTCCAACGGGCAGTCCACAAACCAATGGTGACTACGTCCATTATTCATACAGTCTATGGCTCTGACAACGGCTGTCCTTAATTTCTTTATTGCAGCCGAACACTTACATTTAACATAAAGGTAACAGGTAAAATATTGCCAATTGCGTTGACATTGCAACACCCCTCTGCACATTAAATTAAATTGCCACTTACCCGAGCACATGATATTTTTGGTAAAATAAATAAATATTTAATGTTATATATTTATCACTTCTGGCACACTTCAGAAACTTAAAGTAGACCTATATTTTCTTCTGTAGTCTACTTTTATGTTTATTTCATCCTGTTTGCATCCAGTCTCTGTAGTAGTAGCACGGAAGCTTCCGAGTGACATACTTAGCTGACAACAAAATACTAGTGATTTTCAGCTCCACTGTCTGGTCCTGCAGGTGGCGACAACATGAAAAAAAGGAGAAGCAAGATGGCTAGGCTGTAGCTTCTTTACACAGTATATGGGCTGTAGACATTTACTGTTGTATATTTGCATTGTCGTAAGCTCATGAGCTGTTGGATGGAGTTTGTTTGCTTTTCTGATTCAATTAAATGTAACAATCCTCTAACATTGGAGTAAACCAAGCTAGAAAATAACATTGCGACAACAGTTTGTAAGCAGAAGCCTTCAGTGCCTGTAGCTCCACAGGTAAATAATCACCAGCCACCCTCTGGTTTCAACCTGTATGTTTTTTTAATTCTATATTGCCATGTCAGTGTGGTGGTGTCTATAGCTGTGATTTGGCAGCATGTGTTTTTCTGCTCGTCTGGCTCCGACTTCAATTACTTTACTCAAAGCTTGCTGCCATGGTTGCTGCTGCACTTTGACATGCACTTCTGCTATTAGTGTCATTATTTTACTGTTATGATCTTAATGTCACTCTGCTTTGGTGTGGTTGAGTCATAAAGTTATATTCATGCCAATAAATGAATAAAATTGAACACACTGCGGAGCTTGGAATCATATTCATGCCTCATCCAAGAAGAACATTGCCTTATATTGTAACTTACGTCAACTCAGGAAAATGTACTCCACTAACAGTAGCAGTCAGTGCTGTACCTGAGTGAATGTATGATGCTTTCTAAAACTGAATGTGCTTTGTTCCTTTCCCCACAGACCTCCTGGTGTAAGTGTAGCTGAGGTCTGAAAACATTCAGTTATTATCAGCCTCTACAGTCCATAATGAACCAGTTTCACTTATTGTATGTGTTGAGCCTGAGAGCCCTGATTTCTCCCATCTCAGCATGTTAGTCCACGATTCCCCCAGGAATGTTTCATCTGTTTACAGTCTAAAACAAGATATCTCTTTGTGATCCAGTAATCTGTGTGTAGGTGGCATTACCTCTCATCTCTGTGCCCTCACGTGCTCAGCCCTATGTCTCCATTGACACCATTAACAAAAAGGCATTTGTTTGGATTTAACTTGCTCATGAACCTAGCTGGCTAATCACATTCATGTATCAGTGGTTGTTTTCATGCTCCATGGTTTGTCTGTTCTTGCTTCGCTAGCTATTAGTTAACCATTTATCCTGTCGTGTAGTGCTGTCGTTTGTATTGGCTCTGGTTGCATAGTCAGCCCTAGCAGTTGGAATCATTAAAGCTTGGGATTCCTACAAACTGTTGTCTGACACGTTTAGCCGTGAGGTAAATGAAATGGCTCGTCTCCACCCCATTGATCAACAGTGGAATTGAAACTCTGACATGTTAAGAGAGGACTAATTAGGGGGGTGGGGAAGGGGGGCATACCTCATTAAGTCTCATTAAAATAAAGATCAGAAAGACACCCAGCACATTCCTGTGATCCAAAGTTTTTCGGCCCCTTAATATGATGATAAATCTCCAGTGTAGTTGATTCTGAGGTGCATGTCTCCATTTTGACCATGTCCATGGTGAAAATTCTCCTTCGCCTCCAGTTCTGTAAGGGTACAAGGATGCCTTAGAATTGGCTCAAGGCTGTATAAACACATAGGATAAAACATGTTTGATTGGGAAAATTATTTTCTCAAATTCTTTTGTGCAGTGCAATTATAAAGGCAATGCCAGGATGCGAATAGAAGCAACTTTACAAAGGGCCATGCGAATGACATGACATGAATGGCGCAATACGAATGAACCATCATGAATGATGCGACAGGAATGACCCTAAATTGATTTAATTTACATATTCACACAAGTTAAAAATGTTGAACTCGAGTGAGCCTTCCAGCTTTGAAATTCTCCTGCCCAGCATAGCTGTGATCATGCTGAACTCCATTCAGAAAACAAAAAATGTCAAAGTTGTAATATTCCGGATGAACCTCACAACGCATGAATTCAGACTTTTTCCAAATTGGCATCATGATGTCTTTATTCCAACATCCTTTTGATCCAGTTATTGCAATTAAATCAATGCAAATTTTGTCAGTGTTTAGTTTTCCAACGTATCCGGGACTTCCACAACAAATACAAAGCCACAATAATGTTTGTTTGTTTTTCGTCACAGTGGATGACAAAAAGAAATGGTGTAAATACATATTGTTGTTATTGGAATGTCTTACACAAGTAGCTGTAATTCTTAAATGATCTTAGATGTGTTGCATGTTTTTTGGATGCCATTAAATATAACTGTTTCAGCTTATATGAAGTGTGTCTCAGGCATGTAAGAGTAATTTGCATCTAGCACTTTAGAGAAATAGGTTACTGTCATGTAAATTAAGGTGAATATTACTTCTCTATATATTTAATAACACTGGAGATTAAGTGGAAGAGAATGGGCTGTCCAGTCCTCCACATATTTGAAAACTGATGTAATTCAAGTAGCATCTCCATCAGAGTGGCCTAAGCTCCGACCTTAGGTTATATAATTGTGTTCATTTTAACTTTAGCTCTAGAGTAGATTTTCTGCCTGCAGTGTCCAAGCATATCTAACAGCCTTTCAGCACACCTGTGGTACATTCAAAGCAAACGGCGAAAACAATTACACTATTTGATCATTCCCAAGGGGTCTGGGATTAACCTCCATCACCTAGAGACAAATTAGATGTCCATGAGATCCTGCTTAATGTCCCCTTAAGTCCTTAAGGTCGACATGACTGATTGATATGTTTATTGAGGATTATTGTTTGTAATGTAAATGGGAAGAAATGCTTGTAGAGATTGCGCTTTGGTGCAAATACAGCCTGTTGCGTCAGTCATGTTTGGCAGAACAACTACAACATTAAAATGTCTCACAATCTGTTCTTGTGCAGAACACAGTAATTTGATTCATAATATCTGGTACCAGCTTAATGACTCTTCCCCCCGCATTTAGGCGCATGTGATGTACTGGCCTGATCATCTAAAGTCTCCCACTGTGCCCAGAAAGTTCAATAACAGCAAGCCATTGTTGGGTTTGACTCCATTCACATAAGTGTTTATATTCTAATTTATTACTTTGATCAGCTAATGTGTTTCTAATTGAATACAGCTGCTTCTGAATTTGTTCAGAATTTGTTAAAATTGTCAATGCCAGTAGGTTAAAACAATCCAGTAAAACATAATTTATAGTTTGCTTACTCTTAAAGTGAAAGAATAAAACTAATTAAAAACCTCCTGTGCATATCCACCCTGTCACATTTGAAACCATGCATACAATCTAATCACATAAAACATAGAGATTGTACAAAAAATAAATCATTTTTGAGTTTATTTTTTTTTACTTGTTAACATTATTTACACATTTTCTTTTCACTTTAAAATATGTTGGATGATATGTTATTGTCAAATGTCACAATGAATGCATTGTCACTTTTTCATTCAATATGTTGTGTGTTGCATCCTTTAGGCAGCAATGAAGCAGGAAAACACAATGCACATTTTCAAAAATGATAATTATCCACTGTATGTCTTTACAAGCTGCTTTTATCTACAATTGGGATCAAAAGTAGATATCTATTTGCTTGTGACTGACATTTAGGTCTGAGGAGCAAAGTAATGATTTGTGCAGCTGCTTTACTGTATTCTGTCACAAATGCTCACACATTTATATTCTGTATAATTGTCTTGGGTTTGACAATGTGTCTCCTTCTTGTCAATGACAGTATGTTTCCGCAGCTTGGTCTTTTTGTCCCCATTGTGCTCACTTGGGGGTGAGAGAAAAGATAAACCCACTTATTATTTATATAGTAGAAACTATTAAAATACATTGTAGATATGTTGTACAAAAAAATAGATAAAGTGGAAAAACTGCAAAACAGTGAGGAATATTTTTTTTGCAAAATAAATCACAGGTTTTTGAAATGGCACACCTGATACGTACCAGTTGACTGGGATAGGTGTGACAAAGAAACCTGGAGTGCTAAATGACCTTATGTTCTGTTTGTGTGTGTGTTTGTGTGTGTGTGTGTGTGGGGGGGGGGGGGGGACTAGACATCCTGAGTACAGTGTGAAATGCAGACTTGTCACCAGGAACTTTTCTCTCTGATAAGCCTGTTCATATTCTCTGTCTTCTTTTGATGCTTGTTTTATGCAAACAACGCTACTTTTTATTTTTATTTTTCAAATTGTATTACTTTTTGAAACAAAGTAAAAATGCCACAAGCTGTGGGGAAAGGACAAAAAAACCCATCCATCTCAATCAGCTGTGATTGAGACATTCATTCATTATCCTTCACTGCTTATCCACACTAAGGGGGGGCTGGAGCCAATCCCAGCTGACATTGGGTGAGAGGCGGGGTACACCCTGGACAGGTCGGCAGACTATTGCAGGCCTGACGCAGAGACAGACACCCATTCATGCTTTCATTCACTTCTACGGGCAATTTAGAGTCACCAATTACATCTAAGTGCATATTTTTGGACTGTAGGAGATAGCCGGGGTATGCTGTGAGAACCCACGCTGACACGGGGAGAACATGCAAACTCCACACAAAAGAGCTGCAGGCTGGAATCGAACCGGCAATCCTCTTGCTGTTAGGCGAGAGTGCTAACCATCACACCACCGTGTAGCCCCTGTGATAGAGACAGGTAATGTAATCGAATTATTATTGAAAATAAGATTTAAGATTTACACAGTGTTGCCTCCTCCTTTCCTCATACTGTAATTAAACAAAGGTGGGAACAATGAGCTCTCAAATGATGCTGGACTGGCTTTGTCAGCATAGAAACACCAGCTGTTAAAAGATGGTGTCTAATGAGAATTGCTCTATAACTGGGTGATCCAATAAGACACCATAGGGATAATGTACATTGTCAGTGCCTCGGGCACTCTATCAGAGAAGGTGTGTATGGTGAAGTATTTCAGCTTATCATTTACTTTTTTAGTTGCTTTCATCCATGGTCGGTCATCACTGACCTTTTTCAGTTAAACATCTCTCCTTGTGTAAAACACAGTTTAATGCCACATTTTAGCACATGACATGGTTCTATAAAGTCAGAAGGGTATCTATTTTCTGTCATACTATATCTTTGCATCCTGTAGGCAAAAGCCAGGGAGGCCGACCCCGTCCCAAATCATCAGATACCAACACTTCGTCAATGCCCTTGGGATCTGTCCCATGTAAAACCAAGAGTCAGTGTTA
This sequence comes from Centropristis striata, assembly GCF_030273125.1. NCBI lineage: Eukaryota > Metazoa > Chordata > Actinopteri > Perciformes > Serranidae > Centropristis > Centropristis striata. Next base: position 14,010,354 of record NC_081528.1, on the reverse strand, counting down.
GCATTTGGGGTCAACCAATATAACTGCATCCAGTAGTTTAGTTGTGTCTTTAAGCCCAACTCTGTTTGTTTACTTAGTCAAGTTATTTTATTGCCTAAATTTAGACATCTTCTGTGAACATGGAAGTTTATTTTGTGAAGCCACTATGCATGTAATTGCCGGAAACTCACACGCCATCCCTGCCACATCCAAAACCAACAAACAAAGATGCCTTGTGCGTTGCTGTCAGACACACAAGGTTTTGAGAAAGCATCAGTGTCTAATGAGTTTGTCTGAGAATGTGCTGGGAAAGCATATATAGACAACGATAACTGTAAGATAACAGTATATCTTCAGAGAAAAATGTCTACTGTGACTACTAGTTCAACAATTTATGTGTCAACGAAATGTCTGTAGTTCAAACGATTTCATATCCAGTTCGAGGAAATGTTTAAGGTGGCATTTAAGATGGTTAACCTCCATTTCATTCAACAAGAAGTTAAATCTAAAAAGAGAAACAACATTAAAATAATAAACGTAATGTTTTCAATCAATAACCTACAACACTGTATGAACAGCCACTATACTGATGCTAAAGCAGCAACAAAGCAGGCAGGCTAAAAGAGTATTTTCTTGCTAGAAGTCTGGCCCTGCTGTGCAGATGTATAGTACAGTATCCTTGCTCTGGGTGATGCTAGAGATGCTTTCTTTTTATTGCAGCAATTTGTAATTTAGTCTAATTCCTTTCTCTTTTTTAACATAAGCAGTTCACCTAATGCAATTTTAAATAACACTAGATGCCATAAATTACAATCACTGGCAAAGCAAGTTATTTTTATTAAGTTGCATTCATACAGGACTTTTGTGTTGCTGCAATTATTTAAATTATCATTGCAAAACAACTATTACAAGGAATCTGTCATTCTACACTATAGCTAAATACATACAAAGCCCTTGGCCATCAGTTACACTCTGTACTGAATATTCAAAGAGTGTAGTATTTAAAAGTCATTCTGCTTGTAGTGCCTTGGCCCTCAGTCAACATGACCCCACCGTGACCCCAGCATTAACCACCTGGCACTGGCTGGATCCCACCCAGCTCCCCGACTTACTGTATAATAACCTATAATTATCTCTCAAACCTTGAAAGAGGTTGTCCTGCTCTCTTGTGTGAGAGATTCTGCCTGAAGCGCTGTGTTGCGCTGTCAACAATTGCTGAATAAGTATATGCTGGAGCTCTGGGTGCTTTGATGTCGTAAGTATATTTCTTTAATCAAGACTTATCCAAGGAGATAATAGCTTCATAGATAATAAAACGAATATAATGTGGTGGTCATTAAGGATTAAACATTTAAAATTACAAGTGAATGGACAAGTAAGCCCTGAAGACTGTCCTGTCCTTCACAACTCCCTGCTGCCTGCTCACAGGCACACATTAATACTGCAATAATCCTCTTTGACTTTTTGCCATTTAATACACACAGTGTATTAAGAGTATGCATAAATTCACCTCAAAATTGTGATAGCTAAGTCCCTTTATGGGTAGAATTAAGACTATTACCCACTTTCTATTCTGCGTTGGGTTTATTAGCAAATGCATCAGACTTGGTGATAATGCAGATTTTTCTCAGAATACTGAAAGAAAGTGCTGTGCTTCAAACTCATCCTTCACCGAACAAGACATGTTGGTGTGCAGTTATCGTCACAAGTGTTGAAACATCTAGGCGACATTGGTTGTTTACAGTGAATATCATTTAATTCAACGTTGTGTTGTGAGTTGGGATTTGAGAAAACACACCTAACCTCTCAAGTAGAAGCTAATGAGGCCGTTTTCATCTGACTGAAAGTAGGATATGCTGAGGTCAGAGATAAAATTGAATGCTGGGTTAATTAATTTTTAATTGTTCCCCATAGATATTGAACCCTTGCCGAGTTCAAGCTGGGAAGACTCATAACAATGACTACATTTTCCCTAAATAAGTCTCTGATGTACTGTGTAGGCAAAAACATTATTATTTTTGACTGCACCTGCACCATTAGCAGATTCTTTTTTTATTCATTTATACTTTTTGGAGGTTGTTATATCATTTTGTGTGCTTGCTTGCAAAAGCACACTAATTGTTATTCCTCGGGCTTATTTTGTGTGCTTGCTTGCAAAAGCACACTAACTACTATTCACCGGGTCTATTTCTTATTTTGTGTGCTTGCTTGCAAAAGCACACTAACTACTATTCACCGGGACTATTTCTTATTTTGTGTGCTTGCAAAAGCACACTAACTATTATTCACCGGGCTTATTCTTCTTCCGTTTCTTCCGTGTCATTTTTCGGTCGACTACTCCTCCCAGAGTTTTGGCCACACATACATAAAAAAGGTATCAAATCGACCGGCTCACCCATGACAAGGGTGCTATGACTTTTATAAGGGTTTCGACAAACGGTTTTCAAATTATTGGGCAAAAACACGTCAAAAAATCCCCCCAATGTAACCCTATGGAGAGTCCAGAGTGGTGATGTCACCAAACAGAGTGTAGAGGGAGAGAACAAATTGTCCAAAAATAAATTTGAAAACTGCGCTCCAGGCCGCAAATTTCACTCTACAGAAATAATTTATACATAGAAACGTAGGAAAATTTGTCCTCTCACTCACAATCCTCTGGTAAAGCTGTCAGAGTTATAGTTTAGGCGTGAGATGCAGAGATGCACCACCAAAACCCAAAAACAGCCTCATTGGCTCCCATATTAAAAACGCAGGATGATATCTCAAAAAAGGAGATGTAAGAGTTTTTTGAATTCGCTCTAACAAAGCTATTTTTTCATTTTTCTTTAAAAAAAATATATGTAGACGTTGAGGAAGAACTCAGGACGCTCAAAGTGAAGTCGGATCAATGATAGGTATTATGGTTTTGCCAAAAATGCTTTCTGTTCAAGGCCAGAATTTTCAGTTTGTCCACCTCTGTCTGCGGAACTTTCTCCAACAGCAGTTAATTTCAGTTGATTGCTCTGCTCTTATTGGTCGACTCCACCTGGCCACGTGGTTGCTTAGCTACCAAAGCCTCCCCCCTCCCCCCTCCCTCCTCCAACACAGACATTCTAACTGATAACTGTCAGTTTACTCTAAGTAAACAGACCTAATAACTTGACCATACATTGTCCAATCTTCCTCAATCTTGCCAAGCATAATGATGGTTCATCACTGACCACTTATACATAACAATGTTTCATAAATTCCCGCCCTTTTTGATTAGCCACGCCCCCTTTCATAACTAATGAACCGTTTCTCCTAGATACTTGTATGAGGTGTCTGTGAACTCAGGACAGAGTCCCTGTTTAACTGCTGATTCAAGCCACGCCCCCTTTGAGTGACCACGCCCCCTTTTACTAACTTGTGAACCGTTTGTCCTACAGACTTGTATGAGGTGTCTGTGAACTCAGGACAGAGTCCCAGTTTGACTGTTGATTTGAGCCACGAGAATGATGGTCCAGAGGCAAGCACACAATCAAAATTTCTTTAGAAATTTTCTAGTTTTTATTCTTACGTTTCTTCCGTGTCATTTTTCGGTCGACTACTCCTCCCAGAGTTTTGGTCGCACATACACAAAAAAGGTATCAAATCAACCGGCTCGCCCATGACAAGTGTGCTATGACTTTTCTAAGGGTTTCGACAAACGGTTTTCAAATTATTGGGCAAAAACACGTCAAAAAATCCCCCCAATGTAACCCTATGGAGAGTCTAGAGTGGAGAAGTCATCAAACAGAGTGTAGAGGGAGAGAAAGAATTGTCAAAAAATAAATTTGAAAACTGCGCTCCAGGCCGCAAATTTCACTCTACAGAAATAATTTATACATAGAAACGTAGGAAAATTTGTCCTCTCACTCACAATCCTCTGGTAAAGCTGTCAGAGTTATAGTTTGGGCGCAGGACGCACAGATGCTCAAACAAAATGCACCAACTGCCGCATCGGCTCCCATATTAAAAATGAAGGAAGATTTCTCAAAAAAAAAATTTAACAGTTTTTTAAAATCGCTCTAACAAAGCTATTTTTTCATTTTTCTTAAAAAAAAACATATGTAGATGTTCAGGAAGAACTCAGGACGCTCAAAGTGAAGTCGGATCAATGATAGGTATTATGGTTTTGCCAAAAATGCTTTCTGATCGAGGCCAGAATTTTCAGTTGGTCGACCTCTGGCTGCTCAGTGTGGTGGAACTGTCTCCACCTTCAGTTAATTTCAGTTGATTGCCCCCCCACACACAGGTGAAACTGCCAGTTAACACTAACTGAACAGACAGAGACACAGAGAGACAGACATACACACACACACACACACACACACACCAACACCTGCTTTTAAAAAAAATCTTACATGACCTCCTCCTCTTTCACATTTTGTAAATAGTCCTTCTCCATGCAGCATCTGAACAGCAAACAACACATTGTGTCTGGACCATAGACTTTTTTTGTTTGTTTTTGTTTTTTTTGTCACATAAAACCTTTATTAGAACTTCAAATAATATTTACAAACAAGAGTATACAAAATGCACTTTTAGAACACAACATTAGCACTAACTGTGGAAAAACGAACCAAACAAATCATCATTTCACATGACATTGAGATACAAGAGGTGGATACCATAACAGACCAAAGTAGCCATTTAGAAATTTAAAAAAAATATCAGGTAAGAATATGGGCGGTGATGGGTCCTATGTAAGCCCAACTCCCCGGATATTCCAAAAATGGGCAGAGAGCTGCAGCTGAGGCGGCCGAAACACGCCCACTTAGCTCGAAGCTACCGAGCTAGCGGACCCTACCGGAGCTAACAAGCTAGGCTACATGCTACACCAGGACGCACAGCAGCCGGCCGGCTCGCTGACTGACACTGCCGTGATGGTCTGTGTGTTGGTGTTCCAGCTTACACTGCTTTACACACGGTGAGTTACTCTAAAACTTTATCACAGCAACTTCAACTTGTTTTAGATATATAATTAGGGTAATTTGAAATACCGGTTTTAAATTTTGATATAATTTTACTTTAGCTAGAAGTTGTTTATTTGGATGACCCTTGATTAAACTTTATTATGCGCTGAGTGATATGTAATAAGGTTAGTATTCTTACCGTAGATGTTGGATTGATACTGGCTTATAATTATTTTTTGCCTATTAATAGCTTCTACTCATAGGTATGATTATCCCAAACGTATTACATCTGAAAATCTGCGGGTTGTTTCTCAGTGCAGATGTGTCAGTACGTCGGGTTAACATGTAAAATGATAACCCCCCACAGCTAGTAAATTGTATGCATTTTGATCTGACACTGACAGGCTGTCTGGGATTATTATCTGGAATATCAATTAAGGAAGAAAGGCCATTTCATATTTATATTTCTTTTCTTTGAGTACATTTAACTTCCAGTCTTGGTAACTTGACTTTAGACAGCTGACATTATGATCACATTATCTGTCTTCAAAATAAAGTAATTTGAAGAATGTTTTATATTCTTGAGGTGTGGATCCCTTCTTCCATTTTATCCTACATATGTCACACTAGCATTTTCAACATTATTTAGGCACTCTAAGACTCTAGGTGTGGCTGGGTGGACTGTGGTGGAAAGACCTTCTCCCCTTCTTTGAGGAAGAGCTGCCCAGATGTCTTCTTCTCCCACTGTGACGGCAGCAGCAGCAGCATGGGGGAGGTCAGCAGGTCAAGCTGCTCATCATCATGGAGAACTTGCCTCTACATTTTCTAGTCTTAAATATTGCCCACCTTTGTGTTTTATGCATTTCAATAAATTATATTTACATTTGAGCTAACATTGTCTTCATTACTGAGTGAAAATGTAAGATTTATGATATATGATATAATAATACAACACAGATAAAACATTTAGCATTTATCCAGTGGTCTGGACCCTGGCTTGAATCTCAAGCTGAAGGTGGTGTTTCAAAATAAAAGCTTGCAATGTCACTCCATCTGTGTATGTTAACAGATGGGGGTCTGGTGGATATTTTTTTAAGTTTCAAAAACCTACATGAGGACACTGCTTATAACTGCACATTAAGAATAGTTTTCTTTCTTAATTATGTATTACTTTTACTAATTTTTACTTTTTACTATTATAACTGTTTGCATTATTGGGGTTGATACCATTACCATCCATGTATCATATACCACTCATTATTTATTTTTATTATTACTTACTTATTATTCCATCAATGTTTATTAATGTTACAGTTACCTTAGCAGGTGTCATGATGCTCCCTGTGTAGCAGGTTCAGATGTGAATTCCACAAAAACATTTATTTCCGTTCATTATATTTTGTTTTAATCTCCTGTTTGTATGAGTTTTGCCTGCTATTTTTTCTTAATGTTTTGTTATTATGTTATTGTATAGCACTGTATGATTTGCTTGTCCTTTCAATTTACATATTTTCTGTCAGCAGTAAAGAGAACTGGAGAACATATAAACATTTATTAATGGACAATATAACATACATGACAATATATACAACACAAGGGCCCAGAGAGCAGCAGAGCATTGAGCAGTGTGTTGGGGAAAGGGGATAAAGGGTGGGATGGAGGAAGAGCAGCACAACAGGTAACAGTGTTATGGCTACATTTGTTGTGTTTTAAAAAAAACTTTTTTAACAAATGTCAACATTAGCCATGACAGTCTGGGCTATTTTCATGCCTAAAAATGTGTCCCAAAGGCCAAATTCAAAAGCAGTGACACTGCAAACTGTCAGCAGTTCACTGCATTTGGATGTGGTCTTTCAGGCAATTGGCCAATGCTCCTAAAAACATGTCATTCCCACTAGGTGTGAGATGAACTTTATCTTTTAAAAATAGCCCAGGACTGTTATGCCTAATGTTAGGGTGCTTAATCAGGCCACCATTTAATTCACGAACATATGTAGCCATAACACTGTTAACAAACCTCCTGGCCTTGTCAATCTGGCCTGGATTTGCACCAGCCCTCCACCGGCGCCTTTGGGTCAAAGAAGAAAAAATTATTTTCATCCCAGGGTGCCGGTGGTGGAGCTGGTGCAAATCCTCCCTCATTATGTTGATAAGCTTGACACTGCTGGTCACCCCCATGTCATTTCCACCACAGTGGATGACCAGGTAGTCGGGTGCTGCTCTTCCTCCTAGGGTTTGATAAAAGAAGGGGAGAAGTCCTTTCCAGCGCAGTCCACCCCAGCCGAACCAGCGCACGCGGACGTCAGGTAGGCCGAGGTCGTTCCCAAATGTCTCTGCTGCTCTCTGGGCACCACGCCGGACATAGCTGTCTCCAACAATCCATACGGTGGCTGTGGGACAAAAATAAATTAGAGCAATAGATTGCACCAGGTAATGAAAAATATAAAGCCACCTATAAAGGGTGACTCAGAACTATTGTCTCACCTGTTAGATGGAACAAGGGGCAGTAAATGCACAAATACCCCACTGTGAAATACTCGCACCAAGTAAAAGTTCTGCATTTAACCTTTACTACTGATACTTTAAGTACATTTTAATACAGTTTTACTTTTCAGTAAGTTTTGAATGCAGGACTTTTATTTGCAGTGGAGTAATTTCAGTGTGTCATTATTAATTTTATTATAGGGATCTGAATATTTTTTTACCACTGGTAATATATTATAATATGTATTTTAATGATATACTGTATGGATTTTAATCAATATATATTTTCTATATATTATTGTAATATTGTTGTTATAAGTGTATTAAATAACCAACATTTTTATGTTTTCAAAGTAGAGGTAATCTTAAAATACTGTAAGTGTGCTTTAATTTATAAAAACGCAAAACACTTTGAATAAACTGATCATGTTTCTCATATTAAATCTCTACCTGAAAGTAAGTTAACAGGCAATGTAATATCAACTGTCAAGACTTAATTAGCGAGAACTGGTACTTACGGTTCATCCGGAGTGGAGCAGCTTTGGCGGATGTTGCTGGCATTTCTGATTTACTGAAATAAATATGCATGTTGTAAGAAACACAGAAGTACCTTTTTTTCTCCACAGTCATTATGACAATAATCACACAGTGCTGGCACTAGTGCACCTGAACTAAAATCAGCAATAAATCCCGGCGATAATAATTATGACTAACATGCAAGCCATCATCAATACAACATGTACAAGAACATAGTAAGCTAGCTAAGTAACGTGACGTTACTGGTAGCCACAAACGTTAATCTATGTAATTATATATATATATATATATATATATATATATATATATATATTGAGGTAATAAACGGTAAGAAATAGCATCACTCTGATTCGCGCCAAATTGCTGTATTGTAGTTTAACCGAGTTTAACAGATTGCAATGAAATAATGTAATTTAATAAAAAAAATATTGGAACATATATATTGAGTAATATAATATTAGTCTAAATGACAGGTCGTTATTATTTTAAGTTTCGTTTTATAGTTTTGGTCTTAACTTACCTTGGTTAAGATAGCTGTTAAGACATCAACCGGCGGCAAGGGTATGCACGGTATGTAGCAGTACAGTATGTACAGTATGGTTTTGCTTCAGTTGTGTGCGGGGTCTGTCGGCGCGATGACGTAAGGCTGTACGTGCGCGCGCGCCGGTCAAATCTGTCTTCTGTTTGACCGGCGAGCTGAGAAAGCACACAATTATTTGCGTTTACATAAAAGCACATAACTGTAGAAACAAAAGAAAAAAGTCATCATACCTCAACAGTGTTCTTGTCAATTCGGCGTCAATATAATACATAAATACACATTTTTGCCTGAATTTGTCGCATCAAGCCTCACTATTTCAGGGGGAGAAGACGTGGGAATAGGTGAGAAAAAACAAGATTTATCTTTAAAATACGTAGTGTTTTTGGATTACACGTACGCCGAATTAAACACAGGTAAGACTGCTAATTAACTGTCTATTATGTGTGTTTCATGGTAAAGAGAGGATACGATAAACAGAAAATATAGGGAAATATAGACGGCTCTGTTTTATTTGCAGAACCTATGGGTGACGTCACGGAGATGACATCACTCATATGGTCGTCAGGGTAACGGCAATCGCATTTTATGACTTTGATTGGCGGACAGTTATGGGACAAATCTAATTGGCTCTTTGTGTTTTGGGCTTGATTGAAATACTGTGCACGGCGGGAACTCGCTCTCTCTGACTTTTCGTCTGAGGTAAGAAGACGTATTTTTATTAACTGTATATTTCGCTAGCATGCTACTGTTACAATTGTGACTTAAAATGTTAGCATTTTCATAATTGAACTTTTAAACTACTGTCGAAAATATGTCTGCTGGTACAATTATTACATGAGTTTATAATGTGTGGCTTGCTTTATTAATGATAAATTAGTGAATATATTAGAAAGCTTGTTCAGTATTTCATCTGTGTAATGTATTCTTCCTTGAAATGTGTACTTCCTTTGTGAAATGTAGTTGCAAGTTAATTTGAGTTTCATTTGGACGATGTTTGTCATTTTATTTTGCTAATTTATTCGCGGCTACTGGGTCTGAGCTAGCGTTTATCGAGCTAACTTAGGCTAGTTAGCATTAGCATTATGACGAAGCAATTTTTTAAATTTCAGTAGAGGAAGAATATCTTCACAATTACTCGGTTAATTCAGGGTTTTATTCGAGCCAGTCAGAGTTTGTTTTAACCAAGGCGGTTTTGGTGAGATTTTAATTCATGTTGAAGTATGCTTAATTCTTATTTAGCTCGGTTTTGGTGAGATTTCAATTCATGCTTGAGTGTGTTTAATGCTTAGTTAGCCGGGAAAGTGACTCCTGGCTGGTTGTTGAGATGAAAGTTGCCGGTTATGTCAGTTTGTGTTCCTGTGACTAATATTAATGTACTGTGTCTGACTGACTTCAAAAGAATCACACACCTGTTGCTTGATTGATTTTGTGTCAGTGTGTACAGGATGCTACCATGATGCTAACAGTTGTAATAAGAGCAGGTGTGTCTGGTGTTAGCAAATACTATTGATACTAAGAGTGCACTGCATTGTGTGATTGGTTTGATGATACTGACAGACAGCTTACAACAGTTTATGATTGCTGTGTTTTGTCTTGTGTATGTGGGAAGGTGTCATTATGCTAATAATAATATCATAATGCAAAAAAATGGCTAGCTTATGGTGTTTTCCTTGATTAATGTTGTCAAAATGCAATTTTTAATGTTTCACTGAGGTTTGTGTACAATGTTGGCCTGACTAATTTTTTTTACTGTGATATGTAGCTAATCGTATGTGGAATTTGATGGTAGCTTCTTGATAATAGTCCTGTTTTTTGTGAGGATGTTTTGGTATTCTCATGTAATAAGGTGTAATAGGGTGATTCTTTTGAAGCCAGTCTAAATTATGTCTGTAAAGATTATAAGGACATACTTTATTAAACTAAACATATTTCACTTTTATATGACTGAACAATATAGCCATAATTAGGCACAATTCATTGTTTTGTGTTGAAATAATATTTTCTTTATTTTTAAACATTTTTGATTCACAAATTCATTACTGTAATGCATCCAGATAAAAATGTCACGGTTTCCCCACACTTATATACAATAAATATTTAATAAGCTTTATAAAAAATAAATATACATATGTGTAAAAAAATATATAATTTAACAGAATAAATGTGAGGAAACCATGCCATTTTTATCTGGACGCATTACAGTAATGAGATTGTGAATCAAAAATATGTTTGAAAATATTATTTTAACACAAAACAATGAATGTGCCTCATTTTGGTTATATTGTGCATTCATATAAAAGTGAAATATATTTAGTTTAATAAAGTATGTCCTTATAATCTTCACAGACATAACTTAGACTGACCTCAAAAGAATCACACACCTGTTGCTTGATTGATTTTGTGTCAGTGTGTACAGGATGCTACCATGATGCTAACAGTTGTAATAAGAGCAGGTGTGTCTGGTGTTAGCAAATACTATTGATACTAAGAGTGCACTGCATTGTGTGATTGGTTTGATGATACTGACAGACAGCTTACAACAGTTTATGATTGCTGTGTTTTGTCTTGTGTATGTGGGAAGGTGTCATTATGCTAATAATAATATCATAATGCAAAAAAATGGCTAGCTTATGGTGTTTTCCTTGATTAATGTTGTCAAAATGCAATTTTTAATGTTTCACTGAGGTTTGTGTACAATGTTGGCCTGACTAATTTTTTTTACTGTGATATGTAGCTAATCGTATGTGGAATTTGATGGTAGCTTCTTGATAATAGTCCTGTTTTTTGTGAGGATGTTTTGGTATTCTCATGTAATAAGGTGTAATAGGGTGATTCTTTTGAAGCCAGTCTAAATTATGTCTGTAAAGATTATAAGGACATACTTTATTAAACTAAACATATTTCACTTTTATATGACTGAACAATATAGCCATAATTAGGCACAATTCATTGTTTTGTGTTGAAATAATATTTTCTTTATTTTTAAACATTTTTGATTCACAAATTCATTACTGTAATGCATCCAGATAAAAATGTCACGGTTTCCCCACACTTATATACAATAAATATTTAATAAGCTTTATAAAAAATAAATATACATATGTGTAAAAAAATATATAATTTAACAGAATAAATGTGAGGAAACCATGCCATTTTTATCTGGACGCATTACAGTAATGAGATTGTGAATCAAAAATATGTTTGAAAATATTATTTTAACACAAAACAATGAATGTGCCTCATTTTGGTTATATTGTGCATTCATATAAAAGTGAAATATATTTAGTTTAATAAAGTATGTCCTTATAATCTTCACAGACATAACATAATAGTTTAACCTATCCATTCATATTCTTTGCAAGCTTTAATCCTGTTTTTCACCTCACAGATTTACAACTTGACCATTGCTTACTGGTGAGTGTTTGTCAAAGACTGTTAAAAACATAAAGTACCGTCATAAATTATGTTTTTTTAGGCCTCATTTCTAGAGAGAAAGAAGTAATAAAATCTGAATATTTTTTTAAATAGTTATAGTGGAAAAAAATAATTCTTGATGGGAATGCGCAGAGTAGGTCATGTCAGCTTTTAGTGTAACTTATGTTTTGATATTTGTGTATTTTAATAAAATTGACCAATAATAATGAAAAAAATGTGAAAATTAAATATGAATGTTTTGGTCATGAGTTACCTTAAAAGGTGAAAAAAAAGTTGCTAATAATTTTTTTTCTACATTTCCTAAAACCAGTCTAATGTCATGGGGTCCTTTTTTACCCCCGAGGACCATGGGTGCGATAAAAATTCATATGAAATGTATGTTATCTATAAAGGATACAGAGGGGCACATGCTGAAATTTTCAAGCAATTCTATGAAAGTTAACCTTTATTTAATCGTATGGTGAAAATTATTTGGGGTCAAAAGGGATCCCAGGACCACAGGAGGGTTAACACTATTTGATATGTTTCTAGATGTGCTATGTGTGTATTTAATTCAAATGATTATATTCAGCTTCATACTGCCTGCAATGCTCACGGTTGTCGTCCTGTTCTAGATAAACATTACTTCACTTGAGACAAGAGACTTGAGTATCCAGTTCTTCATTGACCTTCAGCATTCAGTTGTTTGTCTTCACCTTTTCAGGTAAGCAATTTTTAAAAAATGCTTTTGTAATGTGAAGAAACACTGAAATTATTATCATAAAGAATTTTCAACCACTGTTCTGTGATGTCATGTATAGTGATATACAAATATATCTGAAGGAACGGTGTATTTGGGATAATCAATATTATTAGTATTATTTATTTATTTTTAAATCATAGAATGGTGGAAAATAGATTATTAGAACAAAAACTAGTAACTAAAAGAAATTGGTAACAATAATGTTCATTCATTAATTGACGCTTGGCCAAACTCATCTAATTAAGTATTGCTGTTTCATTAACATGTTGTATTTATTTATTTTGTAGTCTAAAACCTGAGAAGCTATCACCATTTTGTTGTTTCACATCAGAGTAAGTATTTCACATTATGCAGATTTTTCAGCATGTGGTCCTCAATATATAGCATAGAAGTCACTGTATTTTCTGACTTTTCCAGGTTTCCTGTGTCCAGGATCTTCAAGACAGACTAAGCTAACTTTTCATATTTTTTGCACATTTATATTTAGGTTAGGTTAGGTTTATAGTAGAGTATTTAGTCAGTATAGTTTAGCTTTTTATGCTAGTCTAGGGACAGTTACAGTTTGCGAGTTATTGTTGCACAGGCTATTGTATATTTTGTTCAAGTGAGACGAGGAAGACCACTGCTTCCAAGATGCCGAGGAAGGGCAAGCGATCCCGCGCTCAGAAAGTACGTTGGACAAGTCTCGACCTTGCAGATCCTGCCCAACTTAGCCCAACCACTTCCGACCATGGGGTAGAAATGACAGCTCAAACACCTCCATCAACCAGCCGGCTGTGGATGATGAATAACGCACCCACAACTCCTTCTCCAGTCTACAAGGTTCAGAAAATCCAGACACCCCCACAGTCCAAGAGCAGCTGGATGACCTCTGGACCCAGCTGCTCACCAGTTGAAAAGGTAGGCTTTTTTTAAAAATTCTTCATTTGTTAATTCTGCACAAAGTGATACACAAATTATTGAATGTCTTCCATTTCAACAAACACAAACATGACATGTATATTTAAATACATGACTTAATGCAAAACAATCATACTAAACATCACAACAGCCATGAAAGAGGAAGCTTGTGAGTCTTTTTTCAAACCAACCATTGCACACACTTCCATCCAAGGAGGGGTTACATCTTGATGGTACATTTTTAGATTAAACATTTTTTTGTGAGATTTGTTATTGTTGTTTCTGGGGACGGGGCGGAGAAGGTAAGTCTAAATATTGCATGCAAGAGACCAACACTGGGGGAAAGCTACCTGTATACACAACCATCAATCTACTTGGTTGCTTCAAAATTTAACGATAGTTTTGCAAATCCCGACCCGGAGAGAAGCACATAAAACAAAAAAAAGCGATGTGAGATTTTCAAGGTCTTTCAATGACATCAACATTATTTTCAATGACATTAATCTCGCAATTAACATTAGTTTTTTCTTCAAAAATATAACTATAATGACATTCAAATGTAGATTTCCACAAGCACAATAATAAACTTCAAGTCACATTGGATAAAACAAAACATTCTTAACATCCTTAATAAGCCCACATTTCTAATATAATGATTTCAGGTGAAATCTTTTTTTTTTTTACTTTAAATTCTTATCTCATTTAAAGTAATTTATACTACATCGTATTTTTCATATGAAATTATGTAAAAACAAAGAGAAAAGAAAAAGATCTAAAACTAAAAAATGAATCTAAAGGTTGCATGTGAGATGCCGATACCAACGTTTCAAATAGCTATCTGTATACACAACTACATGAATTTACATACTTGGTTGCTTCTTTGGCTTCAAAATTATATGATAGTTTTGCTAATCCTGACTTAATATTTAGACACGACCCGGAGAGGAGCACATTAGAAAAAAAACACAAAAAAACATGAAATCTTGAAATAAATAGTGCATATTTATTTGCTCAAAGAAAGCTTACTGATGGTAGATTATCAAGGCCTTTCAATGATTATTTTTATATTATTTTCAATGGCATCATGATAATTGCAATTCACATTACTTTTATCTTCTAAAACGCAAATGACATTAAAATGTAGATTTCGACACACAATAATAATAAACTTGAAGTCACATTGGATAAAGCAAAAAAATTTGTGACAGCCCTGAAATGATGGATTAAACATCCTTAATAATCCCAAATGTCTAATAAATTAATTTCTGGTGAAAAATTTTAATTTTAATTCTAATCTCATTTAAAGTAATTTATACTACATTCTATTTTTTTAATTAAATTATGTTAAAATAATAATAATTATGTGACAAACATTGTTGTAATAGAATAATTAATAATAATAAATGTTCATACCACTTTATTTAGCTTCCCCACTGGCCACACAAAGAACCTCACATTGAAGAGCCACAGCAAAGAGGGAGAAAACCTATTTTCTCTGTGAGGGCGAGCCACAGTCAGAGTGATGACAGATACCACGTCTTCAGCAGAAATCATCAGTGCACCTGCATTGCTCTCACATTTCTGGCCTACCACAACGAGGGATCACCGTTCAACACCGCCAACCTTGACAGAGTGCTCGAGATGGGAGACTCACTCTACGTCGGGATCAAAAACCAGCTACTGTTGGAGGACCGATATGTCCAGGATCACCTGACTGTTGAGGAAATGCCACAACAAGTTCTGACAGACAACACTGTCTACGATGTGTGCATGTCTCCCATAAGATGTGGATGCCTGAAGGCCCAAGAAGGAAGCCCTGGTGGCTGGTTGCCTCTGGATGCACAGCTTCAGTCTCTCTCAACAGATGTCACCCATGCCATCCTGATTGTATCTCCTGAGTGCATTGCAGTGTTCCGTGATAGATCAGGACGATACGGAGTCTTTGATTCTCATTCAAGAAATGCAAGAGGATTGCCCTACCCTGATGGAACTGCAATTATGCTGACTTTCAGCCACCTAAGTGACCTCGTCAATCACCTGAACAGTCTGTTTGACAGCCGTGGTACCCAGGCTAGCTACGAGTTTGTGCCAGTGTCTTTTCGTAACGTTGACCAATCCAGTGAATGTCATGGACAACCAGATGATGTGGAGAGCACACAAAGTCCTGCTGTATCACCACCGGAAAGTTGCGCCACAAAACAACTTGCAGAGAGCAACGTGGAGGTACCTCAACTAGAAACCATGGCACAGACCAAAGAAACCAAGTCAGACGTCACTTCAGATGTCCCACAACGACAAGATGATGTGGAAGTCAAGGATGCAGTAGAAAAGCTTTCCAAACTGAGCAAGGAAAGGCGACGTAGAGCTTTGCGCAATACAACTACAAAAACAAAGACAAAGGACAAATCTACATCTGCACAGAAAACCAATTCAAGAAACAAATATGAAAAAAACAAATATGCCCACTGCTCAGAATTCCGGATGAAAAGACTGATGGCTGTGAAAACAAAATATGTGCAGGACAGTCAGCACCGACTGCAAAAGCTGTTGTCTGCTGCTGATCCTTGTCTTCAAACCAAAAAGAAACTGTACTGTCTCAGAAGATACAAGACAGATCTGGATTTTCAGACTCGACAGAAAAAATACATGGCCCAGAGATATAATACACGTTCTGATGTCAGACAGAAGAAGAAAGCGTATTTAACATCAAAGTATGCATGTGACCAGGAGTACAGGCAAAAACACAAGGCTTACATCACATCAAAGTATGCATCTGACCAGGAGTACAGGCAAAAACGCAAGGCTTCCAACACATCAAAGTATGCATCTGACCAGGAGTACAGGCAAAAACATAAGGCTTACATCACATCAAAGTATGCATGTGACCAGGAGTACAGGCAAAAGAAAATACAAAAAACAAAGCAAAGTAACCAAACAAGGTATCACAATGACCCAGCCTTCAGGCTGCAACACAACAAGCGCTGTATTGAGCACAAAAGAGGTAAGTTCGCAACAAATCCTGTATCTCACATCCGTTTCAAATTGGACCGTGCACTTCGGATAAAGAAGAAATACAGACGGACTGTAATCAACTGCCACCAAAGTCCAATGCCCCAAGATCAACCACAACGTGTGATCAATGCTGTGATGGAGGCTGCCATATCTTCATTCCGGGAAAAGACGAAGCAAGGACCCACCTATGTCTGTACAGTGTGCCACAGGACTCTGTTTCCTAATCAAGTGATACGATGCAACAGAGCAAAATACAACAACAACAGTGATGTGGCTGCTGCTTGTTTAACTGGTAAGTATGTTCACGTCTGTGACATGGGATGCCCGTCCACCTGTACCATGCCATCTGAAAGAATGCAGGAGTGGATCTGCTACACCTGTGATGGCCACCTGAGAAGAGGAAACATGCCATCTCTTGCAGCAGCAAACAAATTGGAGCTGGCACCAATTCCTTCAGAACTGGCTGAACTGAATGTACTCGAAAGACAGCTGATTGCAAAGATCTTACCTTTCGCAAAAATCATTGCCTTGCCAAAAGGACAGCAAAGAGCGGTACACGGTGCTGTTGTGTGTGTGCCTTCTGAAGTAGAAGCTACAGTGAACTGTCTCCCAAGACCCAGCAGTGATGCCCAGCTACTGAAAGTGAAACTGAAACGACGCATCAAGTACAAAGGACATCAGTACTTCTTCACTGTCAACATGAAGAATGTGCTAGCTGGACTAACGACACTCAAGGACATCCATTCGGAATACAAAGATGTATCTATTGATGAAACTGCTACATTCGACAGTCTCCAAGATGATGAAGAACAGACACAACAGGACAATGGAGATGCAAGTGAGCAGGCTGACCAGTTGCAAAACCCAGACAAAGAGGAACTTCGACCTGGTCTGATCTTAGACTCTTGCATGCAGCCACCCGACATAGCACAGGAAGTGTTATCTTATGGAGATGGAATTTTCAGTGTTGCACCAGCCCAAGGAAACAAACCTGTTGGCTTCTTTGCCATACCAAAACTTGAAGCCATGGCCTTCCCTGTGCAGTTCCCAACAGGCCAGAACACATTGGATGAGGTCAGGAGAAACAAACTGTCACCGAGCAAGTACTTTAATGCGAGACTGTTCTGTGTTGACACACGCTTTGCGAGCGACCAGTGTTACCTGTTCTTCTCGCAATTTGTGACAGAAACACACATGGCTACAAACAGCATGTCAATCCAAATGCGCAAAGGCAAGCCGATGACGAGAGATGGACGCAAAATCTCCAGCAAGATGCTTCAGGATAAACAAGAGGTGGAAAAACTAATCACAAACAGGGACGCAACACGCTTCATGCAACCTCTGCGAGGGACTCCAGCATACTGGGAAAAAGCACTGAAAGACATGAATGCTATGGTCAGGCAGTTGGGAAAGCCTACATTCTTCCTAACATTTTCTGCGGCTGAAATGAGATGGCCTGAGGTCATAGAGGCAGTAAAAGCTCAACAAGGAGAACAAGTTGACTTTTCAAAGCTGGACTGGAATGCCAAATGCGAGATACTTCGAAGCAACCCTGTGACTGTTATGCGGCTGTTTGAGAAAAGGGTTGACGCACTCATGACGGATCTGTTGCTGTCACCTGCACAGCCCATTGGAGAAGTAGAGGACTACTTCTATCGAGTGGAGTTTCAAGCCAGAGGAAGTCCTCACATTCATATGCTGGTTTGGATCAAGGATGCACCCGAGTATGGAGACAAAGATGACGACGTAGTAATCAAGTTCATCGACCAGTACATCACATGCCAGATGCCGGACCAAAATGCAGACCCAGAGCTGCACAAAATCGTATCAGAGGTTCAAGTCCACAGCAGGAACCATTCAAAATCCTGCAAGAAAGGCAATGTATTGTGCAGATTTGGGTTTCCAAAACTACCCATGGACAAGACCGTCATCAGCTATCCAGATGAAGATGAATATGATGAAGACGAAGATGATGAAAAAGATGATCATCACGATAACAGTGATGACCAGCAACAGGTAAGTGGCCAAAAAAACAGACGCCAAGGCAAAAAGGAAAAACGAAAGAGCAAGAGCAAGAAAACAGCTCTTCTGAAGAGACAAAAGGAGGCCAAGGACAAGCTACAAACACTGAGGAATTTCATTAGTGACCCAAATGCCTCATTCAACAACTTGTCTGAGCTGCTGGAAAAATGCAACCTCACCTATCAGGAATACAGGAAACATGTGGAAAATCTAACAGTGAGCAATGTCATTCTGCTGAAACGTCATCCAAAGGAGTGCTGGGTGAATGGATACAACGCCGATCTGCTGAGAGCATGGAACGCAAACATGGACATCCAATTTGTGCTGGACGAGTACAGCTGTCTTATGTACATGATGTCGTATGTGTCAAAGCCGGAACATGAGATGAGCCACTTCCTGGATCAAGTCATTCGTGATGTGAAGAAAATGGACGTCAACGAGAAAGATGAAATGAAGCACATAATGCAGGCATACGCTAAACACAGAGAGGTCAGCGCTCAAGAGTCTGTGGCACGGACATGCAGCTTGCCACTCAAAAAGTGCTCACGAAATGTGGTGTTCATCCCGACCGACGACAATGCAGTGAAGATGAGTCTTCCCATGAGCAGGTTGAAAGACGTTTCACCAGATTCAGAACAAGTGTGGATGTCAGGCCTACCGGACAAATATGCAGAAAGGCCCGAAAAACCTGAAGAATATGAATTTTTGTGTCTGGCTGACTTTGCATCTCACTACAGGACTCTCTATGGACAACAATGCAAAGGAAAAAATGCAGTCCCCCTTCTGAAAGACAAAGGACACATTCAAAAAAGAACTGCAGGAAAGCCGGCCATCATTAGATTCGCTCGCTTCTCAGAAAAGAAAGATCCAGAAAGATTCTACGGACGACTCCTCAAACTGTACCTCCCACACAGATCAAATGATGACCTGAAGAGCAAGGAATACCCCACCTACGAACAGTTCTACAAATGTGGGCGAAAGTGGGGATTTAAGGTACGAACTCTGGTCGACGCCAAGCAGAAGCAGTACGAAGGACATGGGGAAAAAATTGACAAGGCGCTGGAAAAAATTCAACAGGAAGGCGTGGTCGCTGATGCGTGGAACAGCTTTGCACCTGAGGTGGAAGTGGATCGTCTGGAATGCATCAACCAACGAGAAGAAATAAATACCAATGAGGAGGTGGACAACATACCAGAATTTGCAGTGGATCGTACCAGCAGTATAGCTGTACCAGCAATCGAGGCACCAAAGCTTAGCCCGGACTTTGTGAGGAAGCTATACCAAAGCCTCAACGAAACACAGGCGTCCATATTCTACACTGTGCGTGACTGGTGCCTCAAACGTGTCTGGGGGCACAATCCTGACCAGTTCTTTTATTTTGTCAGTGGTGGAGCTGGCAGTGGAAAGTCACATGTGATCAAATGCATACATGAGGAAGCAACCAAGATTCTGCGCCAACTCCCAAGATTCCGCGACCAAGGAGACATGTCAACGCCTGCAGTGCTACTGACTGCATTTACTGGGACTGCAGCCTTCAACATCTCTGGCAGGACATTACATTCAATGCTAAAATTACCAAGAAGCTTGAAACCACCATACCAGGGACTCGGAAATGCACTGGATGAAATGAGAGCAATACTGTCCAATGCGGAAATACTAATAATAGATGAAATCTCAATGGTTTCAAAGGAGTTATTTGCCTACGTCCACTGGAGATTTCAACAGATCAAAGGCAACAAGAAGCCCTTCGGAGGAATGTCCGTCTTGGCAGTGGGAGACTTCTACCAACTGCCACCACTTGGCAAAGCAAAACCACTGTGCGTGTATGAGGAGGGCATACTCGACGTATGGAAAGACAACTTCAAAATGGTCAATCTGACACAGATCATGCGGCAGAAAGATGATCTTGTTTTAGCAGAGCTTCTGAACAGGTTGCGGGTGAAGAAGAAGACAGACGAACTCAGAGACGAGGACAGAGCTTTGCTCACCCAGACTGTCATCGACATCAAGGACTGTCCACTCGATGCCCTGCATATCTTTGCAACAAACAAAGAAGTTGATGAGCACAATCGGACAACTGTAGCAGCTCTACATGCGGATTTTGTCAACGTTAAGGCACAGGACTACGCCAAAGACCCCACCACAGGTGAAATGATCCAGACTGGAGGCTTCAAAGGGATGAAAAGAGATCTACCTGACTGCATACAAGCTGCACACGGAGTACGCATAATGATACTCAGGAATCTGGATGTGGAGGATGGACTTGTGAATGGCACATTTGGAACCATTGCCAACATCGTAACAGGCCAGCAGGACGGACAAAGAACAGTTACAATGATTGGACTTCGACTGGACAATCCAACCGCCGGACAGAGATTCCGTAAGAAGATCCAAGGGCAATCGGATAACCTGGTCTACATTGAGAGAACTGAGGAGAACATGACCAAAAAAGGAGCCGTTCGAAGGCAATTCCCAATGAAGTTGGCTTTCGCCTGCACAGCCCACAAAGTCCAAGGCATGACAATGGAGTCGGCAGTGGTGTCACTGAAGCGTGTGTTTGAGCCTGGAATGTCATATGTTGCCCTCAGTAGGACAACGTCACTTGGAGGGCTGCACATCACGGACTTTGAAGAAAAGAAAATCTACGCTGATCCTGAAATCACAGCTGCAATGGAAAATATGAACCAAGCGTCATTCGAGTGCACAAGACCACTCTTGCAACATGCGAAAGCCCAAAACCTCAAAATTGTTCACCACAATACACAAGGACTTCCATCTCACATCGAGGACCTGAAATGCCACCATGAACTGGCACTTGCCGATGTGTTATGCATAACGGAAACACATCTGTCTGGATCCTTTGTTTCCCCAAAGTTCCAGTTGGAAGGATACAACATGTTTTCACGCAGCAGACAAGTGTCCTACACGAACTTCAAAGACATGGCAACAAAAGATGGTGGAGGAGTTTCAGTGTACTGTAAGAGCCACATCCAGGCAGAGGCTCGGAGGTACTTTCACAATGTGACCGATCTCGAGTTTGTAGTGGTCAAACTTCAGGCCCCAGTCAAAACCGTCATTGCAGCTGTTTACCGACCACCACACTACTGTCTCAAGAACTTTTTGCCAAACTTGGAAAGCCTCTTGGACTCCTTGGACCTGATGAATCAACAGCCAGTCGTTGTTTGTGGAGACTTCAACGAGGACCTCCTGTGCAAAGGAAAAAAGGCAATACAAGAGTTGTTTCAATCAAAAGGATATACACAACTCATCACAGCTGCAACAACAGAAAACGGGACACTTCTCGACCACATTTACGTGTCTCAACCACATACCTGCGTCCAATCTGGTGTACTGCAAACGTACTACAGTTATCACAGTCCCGTCTACTGTGTTTTAACTGATAACCAAGGATAAGGCACTTGCATATCTCCATTCTCCTCACATCCGTAACCTTGGTGTCACCTTCGATAAAACCCTCTCCTTCAACCAGCACATTTTGCTGGTGGAGGAACTGAGACAGGTAGGGGGGTACCTGCTTATGGAGGGCTTGGTGAGGACTTTAAAGTGGATTCGCTGGGGTGTGTCACCTTCGATCAAACCCTCTCCTTCAACTAGCACATCAAAAACGTCACTAAAACAGCCTTCTTCCTCACCACCTGCTTCACTGAAATTAAATCCTGGCTCACCAACTGCATCAGCGGCAACAGGAAAACTGGACCCTTCAAAACCACACTCACCAAACAAGGAAGTTCAAAATCAATGGATCACAAATGGAAAACAGGAAAACTGGACCCTTCTCAACCACACGCACCAAACAAGGAAGTTCAATATCTCTTAGAGTCTGCATGTACGGGGCCTAAGGTGGTATTGTTCTGTCCATCAAAAGGATTCCCACAACTATCACAGCCGGAAAACAGGAAAACTGGACCATTCTCAGGCACACTGACCAAACAAGGAAATTCAATGTCAATGGATCACTAATGGAAAACTGGACTCTTCTCATCCACACTGATCAAACAAGGAAGTTCAATATCAATGGATAACAAATGGAAAACTGGACTCTTCTCAACCACACTCACCAAACAAGGAAGTTCAATATCAATGGATCACGAATGGAAAACAGGAAAACTGGACCCTTCTCAACCACACTCACCAAACAAGGAAATTCAATGTCAATGGATCACAAATGGAAAACTGGACTCTTCTCAAACACTGTCACCAAACAAGGAAATTCAATATCAATGGATCACAAATGGAAGACTGGACTCTTCTCAACCACACTCACCAAACAAGGAAGTTCAATATCAATGGATCACGAATGGAAAACAGGAAAACTGGACCCTTCTCAACCACACTCACCAAACAAGGAAATTCAATGTCAATGGATCACAAATGGAAAACTGGACTCTTCTCAACCACACTCACCAAACAAGGAAGTTCAAAATCAATGGATCACGAATGGAAAACAGGAAAACTGGACCCTTCTCAACCACACTCACCAAACAAGGAAATTCAATGTCAATGGATCACAAATGGAAAACTGGACTCTTCTCAACCACACTCACCAAACAAGGAAGTTCAATATCAATGGATCACAAATGGAAAACTGGACTCTTCTCAAACACACTCACCAAACAAGGAAGTTCAATATCAATGGATCACAAATGGAAAACTGGACCCTTCTCAACCACACTAACCAAACAAGGAAGTTCAATATCTCTTAGAGTCTGCATGTACGGGGCCTAAGTTGGTATTGTTCTGTCCATCAAAAGGATTCCAACAACTATTACAGCCGGAAAACAGGAAAACTGGACCATTCTCAGGCACACTGACCAAACAAGGAAATTCAATGTCAATGGATCACTAATGGAAAACTGGACTCTTCTCAACCACACTGATCAAACAAGGAAGTTCAATATCAATGGATAACAAATGGAAAACTGGACTCTTCTCAACCACACTCACCAAACAAGGAAGTTCAATATCAATGGATCACGAATGGAAAACAGGAAAACTGGACCCTTCTCAACCACACTCACCAAACAAGGAAATTCAATGTCAATGGATCACAAATGGAAAACTGGACTCTTCTCAAACACTGTCACCAAACAAGGAAATTCAATGTCAATGGATCACAAATGGAAAACTGGACTCTTCTCAACCACACTCACCAAACAAGGAAGTTCAATATCAATGGATCACAAATGGAAAACTGGACTCTTCTCAGCCACACTCACCAAACAAGGAAGTTCAAAATCAATGGATCACGAATGGAAAATAGGAAAACTGGACCCTTCTCAACCACACTCACCAAACAAGGAAATTCAATGTCAATGGATCACAAATGGAAAACTGGACTCTTCTCAAACACACTCACCAAACAAGGAAGTTCAATATCAATGGATCACAAATGGAAAACTGGACTCTTCTCAACCACACTCACCAAACAAGGAAGTTCAAAATCAATGGATCACGAATGGAAAACAGGAAAACTGGACCCTTCTCAACCACACTCACCAAACAAGGAAATTCAATGTCAATGGATCACAAACAGAAAACTGGACCCTTCTCAACCACACTCACCAAACAAGGAAGTTCAATATCAATGGATCACAAATGGAAAAGAGTCTGCATGTACGGGGCCTAAGTTGGTATTGTTCTGTCCATCAAAAGGATTCCCACAACTATCACAGCCGGAAAAAAGGAAAACTGGACCATTCTCAGCCACACGTACCAAATAAGGAAGTTCAATATCGTCAATGGATCACAGCCGGAAAACAGGAAAACTGGACCCTTCTCAACCACACTTACCAAATAAAACAGCCTTCTTCCACCTCAGGAACATTGCCCGCCTCCGTCCATCCCGAACCTTTCCAGCTGCTGAGACCCTAACCCATGCATTCTTCAAATCCAGACTCAACTACTGCAATAGCTTGCTTTAAGGTTCAACATCCAAAACACTCAAGAGACTACAGTATTTCCAAAACTCTGCTGCTTGCCTCCTCACCCACTCTCGTACCCGTGACCACATCATTCCTGTCCTCCATAACCTCCACTGGCTCCCAATCCCCCAGCGAATCCACTTCGAAGTCCTCACCATCACCTACAAAGCCCTCCATAACAGGCCCCCTCCCCTACCTGTCTGAACTCCTCCACCGGCAAACGCCATCCGGCTCTCATCCAGCTCCAACATTTCTACCAAAGTCATCACTCCTGCCACCCACTCTTCCATCACCACCTGCTTCACTGAAATAAAATCCTGGCTGGTGAGCCAGGATTTTATGGCTTTATAGTCATCTGGTGACTGGAGCCAGGAGTTAATTTCATGGATGCAGTTGGTGAGGGTAGAGTGGCTGGCAGGATTGATGACTTTGGACGAAATGTGGAGCTGGATGAGAGCGGGATGGAGTTTGCTGGTGGAGGAGTTCAGACGGGGGTGGGGGGGCTTGTTATGGAGGGCTTTGTAGGTGATGGAGAGGACTTTGAAGTGGATTCACTGGGGGATTGGGAGCCAGTGGAGGTTATAAAGGACAGGAGTGATGTGTACGAGAGTGGGTGAGGAGACGAGCAGCAGTTTTGGATATACTGTAGTCTCTTGAGTGTTTTGGATGCTGAACCATAGATCAGGTTATTGCAGTAGTTGAGTCCGGATTTGATGAATGCGTGGGTGAGGGTCTCAACAGCTGGTAAGGTTAGGGATGGACGGAGGCAGGCAATGTTCCTGAGGTGAAAGGAGGCTGTTTTAGTGACGTTTTTGATGTGCTAGTTGAAGGAGAGGGTTTAATCGAAGGTGACACACCCCAGCAAATCCACTTCAAAGTCCTCACCATCACCTACAAAGCCCTTCATAACCAGGCCCCCCACTACCTGTCTCAGCTCCTCCACCAGCAAAATCCATCCCGCTCTCTACGGTCTGCTGACGCCAACCTCCAACAGGAAAACTGGACCCTTCTCAACCACACTCACCAAACAAGGAAATTCAAAATCAATGGATCACAAATGGAAAACTGGACTCTTCTCAACCACACTCACCAAACAAGGAAGTTCAATATCAATGGATCACAAATGGAAAACAGGAAAACTGGACTCTTCTCAACCACACTGACCAAACAAGGAAGTTCAATATCAATGGATCACAAATGGAAAACAGGACTCTTCTCAACCACACTTACCAAACAAGGAAGTTCAATATCAATGGATCACAAATGGAAAACTGGACCCTCCTCAACCACACTAACCAAACAAGGAAGTTCAATATCTCTTAGAGTCTGCATGTACGGGGCCTAAGTTGGTATTGTTCTGTCCATCAAAAGGATTCCCACAACTATCACAGCCGGAAAAAAAGGAAAACTGGACCATTCTCAGCCACACGTACCAAACAAGGAAGTTCAATATCGTCAATGGATCACAGCCGGAAAACAGGAAAACTGGAGCATTCTCAACCACACTTACCAAATAAAACAGCCTTCTTCCACCTCAGGAACATTGCCCGCCTCCGTCCATCCCGAACCTTTCCAGCTGCTGAGACCCTCACCCATGCATTCTTAAAATCCAGACTCAACTACTGCAATAGTCTGCTCTATGATTCAACATCCAAAACACTCAAGAGACTACAGTATATCCAAAACTCTGCTGCTTGTCTCCTCACCCACTCTCGTACCCGTGACCACATCATTCCTGTCCTCCATAACCTCCACTGGCTCCCAATCCCCCAGCGAATCCACCTCGAAGTCCTCACCATCACCTACAAAGCCCTCCATAACAGGCCCCCTCCTCTACCTGTCTGAACTCCTCCACCGGCAAACGCCATCCGGCTCTCATCCAGCTCCAACATTTCTACCAAAGTCATCACTCCTGCCACCCACTCTTCCATCACCACCTGCTTCACTGAAATAAAATCCTGGCTGGTGAGCCAGGATTTTATGGCTTTATAGTCATCTGGTGACTGGAGCCAGGAGTTAATTTCATGGATACAGTTGGTTAGGGTAGAGTGGCTGGCAGGATTGATGACTTTGGACGAAATGTGGAGCTGGATGAGAGCGGGATGGAGTTTGCCGGTGGAGGAGATCAGAAAGGTGGGGGGGCCTTGTTATGGAGGGCTTTGTAAGTGATGGTGAGGACTTTGAAGTGAGGGATTGGGAGCCAGTGGAGGTTATAACGGACAGGAGTGATGTGTACGAGAGTGGGTGAGGAGACGAGCAGCAGAGTTTTGGATATACTGTAGTCTCTTGAGTGTTTTGGATGCTGAACCATAGAGCAGGCTACTGCAGTAGTTGAGTCCGGATTTGATGAATGCATGGGTGAGGGTCTCAACAGCTGGTAAGGTTAGGGATGGACGGAGGCAGGCAATGTTCCTGAGGTGAAAGAAGGCTGTTTTAGTGACGTTTTTGATGTGCTAGTTGAAGGAGAAGGTTTGATCGAAGGTGACACACCCCAGCGAATCCACTTCAAAGTCCTCACCATCACCTACTAAGCCCTCCATAACCAGGTCCCCCGCTACCTGTCTCAGCTCCTCCACCAGCAAAATCCATCCCGCTCTCTACAGTCTGCTGATGCCAACCTCCAACAGGAAAACTGGACTCTTCTCAACCACACTCACCAAACAAGGAAGTTCAATGTCATCAATGTATCACAAACGGAAAACTGGACCCTTCTCAACCACACTCACCAAACAAGGAAGTTCAATGTCATCAATGTATCACAAACGGAAAACTGGACCCTTCTCAACCACACTCACCAAACAAGGAAGTTCAATATCAATGGATCACAAATGGAAAAGAGTCTGCATGTACGGGGCCTAAGTTGGTATTGTTCTGTCCATCAAAAGGATTCCCACAACTATCACAGCCGGAAAAAAGGAAAACTGGACCATTCTCAGCCACACGTACCAAATAAGGAAGTTCAATATCGTCAATGGATCACAGCCGGAAAACAGGAAAACTGGACCCTTCTCAACCACACTTACCAAATAAAACAGCCTTCTTCCACCTCAGGAACATTGCCCGCCTCCGTCCATCCCGAACCTTTCCAGCTGCTGAGACCCTCACCCATGCATTCATCAAATCCGGACTCAACTACTGCAATAGCTTGCTTTAAGGTTCAACATCCAAAACACTCAAGAGACTACAGTATTTCCAAAACTCTGCTGCTTGCCTCCTCACCCACTCTCGTACCCGTGACCACATCATTCCTGTCCTCCATAACCTCCACTGGCTCCCAATCCCCCAGCGAATCCACTTCGAAGTCCTCACCATCACCTACAAAGCCCTCCATAACAGGCCCCCTCCCCTACCTGTCTGAACTCCTCCACCGGCAAACGCCATCCGGCTCTCATCCAGCTCCAACATTTCTACCAAAGTCATCACTCCTGCCACCCACTCTTCCATCACCACCTGCTTCACTGAAATAAAATCCTGGCTGGTGAGCCAGGATTTTATGGCTTTATAGTCATCTGGTGACTGGAGCCAGGAGTTAATTTCATGGATGCAGTTGGTGAGGGTAGAGTGGCTGGCAGGATTGATGACTTTGGACGAAATGTGGAGCTGGATGAGAGCGGGATAGAGTTTGCCGGTGGGAGGAGATCAGACAGGTGGGGGGGGGTCTTGTTATGGAGGGCTTTGTAGGTGATGGAGAGGACTTTGAAGTGGATTCCCTGGGGGATTGGGAGCCAGTGGAGGTTATAAAGGACAGGAGTGATGTGTACGAGAGTGGGTGAGGAGACGAGCAGCAGAGTTTTGGATATACTGTAGTCTCTTGAGTGTTTTGGATGCTGAACCATAGATCAGGCTATTGCAGTAGTTGAGTCTGGATTTGAAGAATGCGTGGGTGAGGGTCTCAGCAGCTGGAAAGGTTAGCGATGGACGGAGGCAGGCAATGTTCCTGAGGTGAAAGAAGGCTGTTTTAGTGCCGTTTTTGATGTGCTAGTTGAAGGAGAGGGTTTAATCGAAGGTGACACACCCCAGCGAATCCACTTCAAAGTCCTCACCATCACCACAAAGCCCTCCATAACCAGGTCCCCCGCTACCTGTCTCAGCTCCTCCACCAGCAAAATCCATCCCGCTCTCTACGGTCTGCTGACGCCAACCTCCAACAGGAAAACTGGACCCTTCTCAACCACACTCACCAAACAAGGAAGTTCAATATCAATGGATCACAAATGGAAAACTGGACTCTTCTCAACCACACTGGCCAAACAAGGAAGTTCAAAATCAATGGATCACAAATGGAAAACAGGAAAACTGGACCCTTCTCAACCACACTCGCCAAACAAGGAAGTTCAATATCAATGGATCACAAATGGAAAACTGGACTCTTCTGAACCACACTCACCAAACAAGGAAGTTCAATATCAATGGATCACAAATGGAAAACTGGACTCTTCTCAACCACACTGGCCAAACAAGGAAGTTCAAAATCAATGGATCAGAAATGGAAAACAGGAAAACTGGACCCTTCTCAACCACACTGACCAAACAAGGAAGTTCAATATCTCTTAGAGTCTGCATGTACGGGGCCTAAGTTGGTATTGTTCTGTCCATCAAAAGGATTCCCACAACTATCACAGCCGGAAAACTGGACTCTTCTCAACCACACCCTCCAAACAAGGAAGTTCAATATCAATGGATCACAAATGGAAAACTGGACTCATCTCAACCACACTCGCCAAACAAGGAAGTTCAAAATCAATGGATCACAAATGGAAAACTGGACTCTTCTCAACCACACTGGCCAAACAAGGAAGTTCAAAATCAATGGATCACAAATGGAAAACAGGAAAACTGGACTCTTCTCAACCACACCCTCCAAACAAGGAAGTTCAATATCAATGGATCACAAATGGAAAACTGGACTCATCTCAACCACACTCGCCAAACAAGGAAGTTCAAAATCAATGGATCACAAATGGAAAACTGGACTCTTCTCAACCACACTGGCCAAACAAGGAAGTTCAAAATCAATGGATCACAAATGGAAAACTGGACTCTTCTCAATCACACTGGCCAAACAAGGAAGTTCAAAATCAATGGATCACAAATGGAAAACAGGAAAACTGGACCCTTCTCAACCACACTGACCAAACAAGGAAGTTCAATATCTCTTAGAGTCTGCATGTACGGGGCCTAAGTTGGTATTGTTCTGTCCATCAAAAGGATTCCCACAACTATCACAGCCGGAAAACTGGACTCTTCTCAACCACACCCTCCAAACAAGGAAGTTCAATATCAATGGATCACAAATGGAAAACTGGACTCTTCTCAACCACACTCACCAAACAAGGAAGTTCAATATCAATGGATCACAAATGGATAACTGGACTCATCTCAACCACACTCGCCAAACAAGGAAGTTCAAAATCAATGGATCACAAATGGAAAACAGGAAAACTGGACCCTTCTCAACCACACTCGCCAAACAAGGAAGTTCAATATCTCTTAGAGTCCGCATGTACGGGGCCTAAGGTGGTATTGTTCTGTCCATCAAAAGGATTTCCACAACCCATCAACAATCCCCATCACCAACAACTACAATGAAGGTACGTAGGCTACATTTCCAGTGATGCAGATAGGATAGGGACAGCAGCTCCTAAATTGAGGTAAATAATATGTTAAAAGTATAGAGTCGCACGACAAATCATTGCTGTTGTTAATTTGATCAACTGTACACATACTGTATATTGTTTTGGTCATAATTCCTTTTCCCCCCATAGACTTCATGTTGCTGTTACATCGTGATTTTATGCTGTAGGGGAACATCAAAGAGACACCAACAGCAGAAGGAGAAACACAACATATCACAAAGCAAATTTAAGTACACTTTTTCTTTGAAATAAGATTTGTTTCCAGTAGTTTTGTAATTTACTAAAGATATATTGTTCATCTGTACTCAGAAAACACTGAATTAATGCTATTGTGTTTTTCTTTCCCTTTCCCTTTCCCTTTCCAAAAAAAACAACAAAAAAAACAAAAAAAAACCCCTCTTTTCTCTTCTTCTTTTCATTCAACATATTGCACTCCTGTAGCGATGACAGTTAGCTCTTAAAGTTATGTACTTACTTGATTCCTGTGTTCTATGTCTAGTACCATCAGGTTGAATGCACTTGTCGCTTCATCTAATTAAGGATTTTTTCTCCTTTTTTCTTTTCCTATTTGTTTTTTTTGTTTTGTGATTTTGCCATAAATGTGACACCTGATGAACACCATGCAAAGAAGTTTACATCATGATTTTGTGCTGAAGGGGAACATCAAAGAGACACCAACAGCATAAGGAGAAACACAACATAAACAACAAAATAAATTTAAGTACTCTTTTCCTTTGAAATAAAATTAGTATCCAGTAGTTTTGTAATTCACTAAAGATATATTGTTCATCTGTACTCAGAAAACACTGAATTAATGCTATTGTGTTTTTCTTTCCCTTTCCCTTTCCCTTTCCAAAAAAAACAACAAAAAAACCAAAAAAAAAACCCTCTTTTCTCTTCTTCTTTTCATTCAACATATTGCACTCCTGTAGCGATGACAGTTAGCTCTTAAAGTTATGTACTTACTTGATTCCTGTGTTCTATGTCTAGTACCATCAGGTTGAATGCACTTGTCGCTTCATCTAATTAATGATTTTTTCTCCTTTTTTCTTTTCCTATTTGTTTTTTTTGTTTTGTGATTTTGCCATAAATGTGACACCTGATGAACACCATGCAAAGAAGGTTACATCATGATTTTGTGCTGAAGGGGAACATCAAAGAGACACCAACAGCATAAGGAGAAACACAACATAAACAACAAAATAAATTTAAGTACTCTTTTCCTTTGAAATAAAATTAGTATCCAGTAGTTTTGTAATTTACTAAAGATATATTGTTCATCTGTACTCAGAAAACACTGAATTAATGCTATTGTGTTTTTCTTTCCCTTTCCCTTTCCCTTTCCAAAAAAAACAACAAAAAAAACAAAAAAAAAACCCTCTTTTCTCTTCTTCTTTTCATTCAACATATTGCACTCCTGTAGCGATGACAGTTAGCTCTTAAAGTTATGTACTTACTTGATTCCTGTGTTCTATGTCTAGTACCATCAGGTTGAATGCACTTGTCGCTTCATCTAATTAATGATTTTTTCTCCTTTTTTCTTTTCCTATTTGTTTTTTTTGTTTTGTGATTTTGCCATAAATGTGACACCTGATGAACACCATGCAAAGAAGTTTACATCATGATTTTGTGCTGAAGGGGAACATCAAAGAGACACCAACAGCATAAGGAGAAACACAACA
Source organism: Centropristis striata (assembly GCF_030273125.1). Taxonomy (NCBI): domain Eukaryota; kingdom Metazoa; phylum Chordata; class Actinopteri; order Perciformes; family Serranidae; genus Centropristis; species Centropristis striata. The sequence goes on along the minus strand of NC_081528.1, from coordinate 13,978,526 downwards.
TAAACAACAAAATAAATTTAAGTACTCTTTTCCTTTGAAATAAAATTAGTATCCAGTAGTTTTGTAATTTACTAAAGATATATTGTTCATCTGTACTCAGAAAACACTGAATTAATGCTATTGTGTTTTTCTCTCCCTTTCCCTTTCCCTTTCCAAAAAAAACAACAAAAAAAACAAAAAAAAACCCCTCTTTTCTCTTCTTCTTTTCATTCAACATATTGCACTCCTGTAGCGATGACAGTTAGCTCTTAAAGTTATGTACTTACTTGATTCCTGTGTTCTATGTCTAGTACCATCAGGTTGAATGCACTTGTCGCTTCATCTAATTAAGGATTTTTTCTCCTTTTTTCTTTTCCTATTTGTTTTTTTTGTTTTGTGATTTTGCCATAAATGTGACACCTGATGAACACCATGCAAAGAAGTTTACATCATGATTTTGTGCTGAAGGGGAACATCAAAGAGACACCAACAGCATAAGGAGAAACACAACATAAACAACAAAATAAATTTAAGTACTCTTTTCCTTTGAAATAAAATTAGTATCCAGTAGTTTTGTAATTTACTAAAGATATATTGTTCATCTGTACTCAGAAAACACTGAATTAATGCTATTGTGTTTTTCTCTCCCTTTCCCTTTCCCTTTCCAAAAAAAACAACAAAAAAAACAAAAAAAAACCCCTCTTTTCTCTTCTTCTTTTCATTCAACATATTGCACTCCTGTAGCGATGACAGTTAGCTCTTAAAGTTATGTACTTACTTGATTCCTGTGTTCTATGTCTAGTACCATCAGGTTGAATGCACTTGTCGCTTCATCTAATTAAGGATTTTTTCTCCTTTTTTCTTTTCCTATTTGTTTTTTTTGTTTTGTGATTTTGCCATAAATGTGACACCTGATGAACACCATGCAAAGAAGTTTACATCATGATTTTGTGCTGAAGGGGAACATCAAAGAGACACCAACAGCATAAGGAGAAACACAACATAAACAACAAAATAAATTTAAGTACTCTTTTCCTTTGAAATAAAATTAGTATCCAGTAGTTTTGTAATTTACTAAAGATATATTGTTCATCTGTACTCAGAAAACACTGAATTAATGCTATTGTGTTTTTCTCTCCCTTTCCCTTTCCCTTTCCAAAAAAAACAACAAAAAAAAACCCCTCTTTTCTCTTCTTCTTTTCATTCAACATATTGCACTCCTGTAGCGATGACAGTTAGCTCTTAAAGTTATGTACTTACTTGATTCCTGTGTTCTATGTCTAGTACCATCAGGTTGAATGCACTTGTCGCTTCATCTAATTAATGATTTTTTCTCCTTTTTTCTTTTCCTATTTGTTTTTTTTGTTTTGTGATTTTGCCATAAATGTGACACCTGATGAACACCATGCAAAGAAGGTTACATCATGATTTTGTGCTGAAGGGGAACATCAAAGAGACACCAACAGCATAAGGAGAAACACAACATAAACAACAAAATAAATTTAAGTACTCTTTTCCTTTGAAATAAAATTAGTATCCAGTAGTTTTGTAATTTACTAAAGATATATTGTTTATCTGTACTAAGAAAACAATGTGTTAATATTGTTTCTTTATTTTTTCCTGGCCTGAAGGGTAACTACAAGACGGAATCAACAACATTAAGCGCTTAAGTGCTTTTCTTACTGCTCATGACATTCTTATATTTCATGATTTCTTACAAATATTTTTTATCTGTAAACCGAAACCTTACATTTTTGATGTTTAGTTTGCTCTATGATTGTTTTATCTAATTAATGATTTTCTCTCTTAATGATGTTCTCTCTTCTCTTTGTGTTGTTTTGTGATTGTGCATGAATCTGACACCTGATGAACACCATGCATAGAAGGATGGCAGCAACCCCAAAGGCAAAAGTAGGATCATCACAGTGAGGACAACAGCAAAGATCGCAGCCGTTCAACCTGTGAAGAATCAGCATTCCAACACGAGGCTTGAGGTAAAATTAAACACTAGTAAAGATTGTACTTTCATTGCCTTCTATCACATTTTTCTCAGTACTTTGTAAACATATGTAAAATATATAACTCAACTCTGGAAACATCTACGCTCAACAGTCTACAGATTACTAACTACTATTGTTATTATTTGTTTTATTTAGAATTGGTCGCGGCAGATGGCCATTCACCATGATCCGGGTTCTGCTCAAGGTTTCTGCCACGGGCAGTTTTTCCTTGCCACCGTCGCCAAGTGCTTGGTCATGCTGGAAATTGTAGTGGAGATTGTTCAAACTATCATCACAGAACTATACAATTACAACTACGATTAAACACTTTGTTACAATCTTCTAAAGTTTCCTGGTCATTTCACACTTTATTGCATAATTGTATCTTTTTCTTTTAAATTTTCTTAACCAATTTCCACAGTTGCATCAGACATTTCAACAGAGGGCATCCACACCGCACTTTCTGGAGGAAATGCAGTTTATTTCTTACACCCTTTCACTATATTTCTAGGCAAACTGTCAATGGTACATTTTTAACAGCCTATTTGTTCTCTCATATGGACACACATGTTGAAAGCTTGATCTGTCACATACCTCAGCAATGGTAGAGATAATATACTGTAAACTACTCGGCAGTGTCAATAATGTATGGGTGAGAATGACGGGCCAGAGGCAAGCACACAATCAAAATTTCTTTAGAAATTTTCTAGTTTTTATTCTTCCGTTTCTTCCGTGTTTTTTTCGGTCGACTACTCCTCCCAGAGTTTTGGTCGCACATGCACAAAAAAGGTATCATATCGACCGGCTCGCCCATGACAAGTGTGCTATGACTTTTATAAGGGTTTCGACAAACGGTTTTCAAATTATTGGGCAAAAACACGTCAAAAAATCCCCCCAATGTAACCCTATGGAGAGTCCAGAGTGGTGATGTCACCAAACAGAGTGTAGAGGGAGAGAACGAATTGTCAAAAAATAAATTTGAAAACTGCGCTCCAGGCCGCAAATTTCACTCTACAGAAATAATTTATACATAGAAACGTAGGAAAATTTGTCCTCTCACTCACAATCCTCTGGTAAAGCTGTCAGAGTTATAGTTTGGGCGGAGGACACAGAGAAGTGCCACCAAAACGGACCAACTGCCCCATTGTGTCCCATATTAAAATCACACGAGGATTTTTGAAAAAATCAGATTTAAGAGTTTTTTAAAATCGCTCTAACAAAGCTATTTTTTCATTTTTCTTAAAAAAAAATATATGTAGACGTTGAGGAAGAACTCAGGACGCTCAAAGTGAAGTCGGATCAATGATAGGTATTATGGTTTTGCCAAAAATGCTTTCTGTTCGAGGCCAGAATTTTCAGTTTGTCCACCTCTGGCTGCTCACTTTAGCAAAGCATTGTCAGTGACAGTTAGTTTCTGTTGATTGCTCTGCTCTGATTGGTCGACTCCACCTGGCCACGTGGTTGCTTAGCTACCAAAGCCCCCCCCCTCCCTCTCCCCTCCTCCAACACAGACATTTTAACTGGAAACAGTTAACTCTTTTAACTTTACCATACATTGTCCAATCTGCCTCAAACTTGTCATACATGATGATGGCTCATCACTGATTGTCTACATAACAATATTTCATAAATTCCCGCCCTTTTTGATTAGCCACGCCCCCTTTCATAACTAATGAACCGTTTGTCCTAGAAACTTGTATAAGGTGTCAGATTACTCAGCATAGAGTCCCTGCTTAACTGGTGATTGATTACCCCGCCCCTTTTGACTAGCCACGCCCCCTTTTACTAACTAATGAACCGTTTGTCCTAGAGACTTGTTTGAGGTGTCTGTGAACTCAGGACAGAGTACCTGTTTGACTGGTGATTGAAGCCACGCCCTCTTTGAGTAGCCACGCCCCTTTTTACTAACTAGTGAACCGTTTGTCCTACAGACTTGTATGAGGTGTCTATGTACTCAGGACAGACTCCCTGTTTAACTGGTGGTTGATTACCCCGCCCCTTTTGGGTAGCCACGCCCCTTTTAATAGCCACGCCCCTTTTTACTAACTACTGAACCGTTTGTCCTACAGACTTGTATTAGGTGTCTGTGTACTCAGGACAGAGTCCCTGTTTAACTGGTGGTTTATTACCCTGCCCCTTTTGAGTAGCAACGCCCCTTTTAGTAGCCACGCCCCTTTTTACTAACTAGTGAACCGTTTGTATTACAGACTTGTATGAGGTATCTGTGTACTCAGGACAGAGTCCCTGTTTAACTGGTGGTTGATTACCCCGCCCCTTTTGGTTAGCCACGCCCCTTTCATTAGCCACGCCCCTTTTTACTAACTAGTGAACCGTTTGTCCTACAGACTTGTATGAGGTGTCTGTGTACTCAGGACAGAGTCCCTGTTTAACTGGTGGTTTATTACCCTGCCCATTTTGAGTAGCCACGCCCCTTTTAGTAGCCACGCCCCCTTTCATAACTAATGAACCGTTTGTCCTAGAGACTTGTATGAGGTGTCTGTGAACTCAGGACAGAGTCCCTGTTTAACTGCTGATTCAAGCCACGCCCCCTTTGAGTGACCACGCCCCCTTTTACTAACTTGTGAACCGTTTGTTCTACAGACTTGTATGAGGTGTCTGTGAACTCAGGACAGAGTCCCAGTTTGACTGTTGATTTGAGCCACGAGAATGATGGTCCAGAGGCAAGCACACAATCAAAATTTCTTTAGAAATTTTCTAGTTATTCTTCCGTTTCTTCCGTGTCATTTTTCGGTCGACTACTCCTCCCAGAGTTTTGGTCACACATACACAAAAAAGGTATCAAATCGACCGGCTCGCCCATGACAAGTGTGCTATGACTTTTATAAGGGTTTCGACAAACGGTTTTCAAATTATTGGGAAAAAACACGTCAAAAAATCCCCCCAATGTAACCCTATGGAGAGTCTAGAGTGGGGAAGTCATCAAACAGAGTGTAGAGGGAGAGAAAGAATTGTCAAAAAATAAATTTGAAAACTGCGCTCCAGGCCGCAAATTTCACTCTACAGAAATAATTTATACATAGAAACGTAGGAAAATTTGTCCTCTCACTCACAATCCTCTGGTAAAGCTGTCAGAGTTATAGTTTAGGCGCAGGACGCACAGATGCTCAAACAAAATGCACCAACTGCCGCATCGGCTCCCATATTAAAAATGAAGGAAGATTTCGCAAAAAAAAAATTTAACAGTTTTTTTAAATCGCTCTAACAAAGCTATTTTTTCATCTTTCTTAAAAAAAAACATATGTAGATGTTCAGGAAGAACTCAGGACGCTCAAAGTGAAGTCGGATCAATGATAGGTATTATGGTTTTGCCAAAAATGCTTTCTGTTCGAGGCCAGAATTTTCAGTTTGTCCACCTCTGTCTACAGAACTGTCTCCAACAGCAGTTAATTTCAGTTGATTGCTCTGCTCTTATTGGTCGACTCCACCTGGCCACGTGGTTGCTTAGCTACCAAAGCCTCCCCCCTCCCCCCTCCCTCCTCCAACACAGACATTCTAACTGATAACTGTCAGTTTACTCTAAGTGAACAGACTTCATAAAACATGAGACCTTATAACTTGACCATACATTGTCCAATCTTCCTCAAACTTGTCAAGCATGATGATGGTTCATCACTGACCACTTATACATAACAATATTTCATAAATTCCCGCCCTTTTTGATTAGCCACGCCCCCTTTCATAACTAATGAACCGTTTGTCCTAGAAACTTGTATAAGGTGTCAGATTACTCGGCATGAAGTCCCTGTTTAACTGGTGATTGATAACTCCGCCCCTTTTGATTAGCCACGCCCCCTTTCATAACTAATGAACCGTTTCTCCTAGATACTTGTATGAGGTGTCTGTGAACTCAGGACAGAGTCCCTTTTTAACTGCTGATTCAAGCCACGCCCCCTTTGAGTGACCACGCCCCCTTTTACTAACTTGTGAACCGTTTGTCCTACAGACTTGTATGAGGTGTCTGTGAACTCAGGACAGAGTCCCAGTTTGACTGTTGATTTGAGCCACGAGAATGACGGTCCAGAGGCAAGCACACAATCAAAATTTCTTTAGAAATTTTCTAGTTGTTATAATTATCTTTGTTATATAATTTCCAAATGTTTTGACACTGTATCAGCCTGAATATTTATCTTAAATATAACTGCTAAAATGATCGTTTTAAAAATGTGTTTTTTCAAATCGACCTTCTTTCAATATCCTATTGTGGAAAGTGTGTTTATACAACCTGGTCTCACCAAGCTGTTTACAAATAATAGGACTTTTCACGTTCAAACTATGTGCAATGCATACGCCAAAATTGAATTTAGCATGTTTATGATACGCATAGGAACATTTTCTAAAAATAGCGACCACCGGTTGCAGAACATCTTAAGGTCCACTGTAAAAAAAGCAGCAGTTTTGTTGAATTTATGCTACAAAACCACTTCTCTAGGTTTAGGGCACAATTAAAAAGTAGCACAATCATAGGGATGTATTGGCGTATCGCATGCACGCAAATTTCAGTTTAGATGTATGCATTGCACATAATGTGAAGGTCTAAAGTCCTGTTATTTGTACACAGATTCAAGAGAGAGCAGGGAAGGATTGCGCTCATGGTTGAACAATGAAAAAGTCAGAACAGATATAAGACAAGATGCAGAGGTAAAACTTTATGACCTTCACACTCACTTTTCACTGAACTTTATGGAAGACACACTATTGCTGCCATTTAATGTAATAAAGCTGAATGTTTGTCTTTGAATGTAATTCTTAGAAAAATGTCTATGTAGCACGGCCATTGATTGTAAATGAGGTTAAGGCCATTTCAGCCTCAATACAATACATTTAAAGGCATCCTTACATTATGTGCCACTACTTTGAAAAGCATATAAAGAAGTACAAGGAAAGCAGATTAAGTCTTCATTCACTGTCTGCAAGGGCAGTGCTCTAAAGATATATGAATATAAATATATATTACGATGTATAATTTATAATACAAGTGCTTTATAGTGTGCCTTCCCTTGAATCAGATGAGGGTACATTTTAATAAGAAATGGGAGGCTCCATACAAGCATAGTTTTATGGGGAGAAGAGGAAGGACAAAGACTCTCTTTCTGTCTGTAGTTTGATTTTTTTTTAAGTCACAAAAACCACATTATTTTCCATAAATGGAAGAAAAACAGTCTATTAATTCAAGTTAGCATCCAATACAAAATGCAATTCTTGTCTGACAATTTTTTTTCATATGTCCTGTTATCATATTGATGTATTTTTTGTACTGTTTGTGTGATTCAATCTGTGCATTGTATTATTATCACACTCTGCTCATCAGAATCATCTTTGCGGTGCTACATAGCAGTGTAGATCTGTGTTGCATGCTAAGGGCACTGAAAACCCCTTGCTTATTCCTTTAATTGGAATTATTTTCCGCTGTCATTCATCATAATGTGAGGTTCTTCAGCGAATGTTTAAAAAACATTTGAAGCATTAATATAGGCTTTTCAGTTGTTGGAAGTGGAGGACTAGTAAAGGCAAAACACCTAACAAATAATAAAAAAAAGTTATTGGATTGGATTATACTTCCTTTATATATATATATATATATATATATATATATATATATATATATATATATATATATATGCACGTGTAACTGTTGACTATGCTGGGTAATAATGTGTGTTCAGTAGTCCTTTAAACCTCTACGGAAATAGGACTGTTTAAATCATGATATATTTTCCCTTGTGTTTCCTATCCCTATAATGTTATTGTAACATATTTTTTTTTTTCAGTTTCAAAATGTGAGACTCATTTGTGCCTTCTTCCCATTTTTCTCCTCACTTTCTATTACCAGATGCATTTTTCTGAGCTGTCAACACTGCAAACGGACCTAGTTTAGTGTAAACTGTGGTGATCAGCATCTTCTTGCAGCAGGAAAACAAAAACCTTGCATAGAGGCACACAATCTAGTTGGAATTCCATTCAAAAATCAGTAAAAACTGAAAAAGATTGATGTTGGCATGCACTCAAGCATAGTTAGTTTTTGTGGACGTTGAGAAAAGGTCTAATAAAAAATGAGCTTATAAAATTTGGCACGATGTTGTCCATGTTATAAATGTGATTTATCTAATTATCTTTGAAAAAAAAAAAGATTACATTATTTATAGCTTGTAACTTGAAACTACCCAATTTTAATGGAGCCTGAACTAGAAACAAAAAGGACCTGCTTCTGATAGCAGTGTGGCAACGCAAGACAAGAACAGCAACTGACCATATAAGGCTATCCCCTTTTCTCTCTGTGCTCCAATAGCAGTTGAGCAAGCTTAGTCAAGTTCGGTCCTTGGGCAACTTTGTCTTTTCCTGTTACATTTAACACTATATTTGTTATTTGCATGGCTCATCTATGGGAAAAAGTAAAGAAAAAAAATTACATTTATTTTTAACTGTAGTTAAAAAAAGTGGCTGAGGTACATATTTAGCTGACATTTTTCATATGACAGGAGTTATCATTGGCCAGAAAAGATTATCGCAAATGTCACATTTAAATTATTGATATACAACATGCTTCTCTGAAGGCGTTACTTATTTGGATATACATGATGTCTAGAAGGGCTACACGGTGGTGTAGTGGTTAGCACTCTTGCCTCACAGCGAGAGGTTCGCTGGACTCTCTGGGTCCTCCACCTTCCACACAGTCCAAAAACTTAAGTTTAAATTTAAGCTTAAGTTCGATTGGTGATTCTTAATTGCTGGTAGTTGTGAATGAGAGCATCAATGGTTGTCTGTCTCTATGTATCGCACTGCAAAAAAGGGGTGTCTTAAAACAGCATAAAAACACTAAATCTGAGGGAAATGATCTTGCTGCATGGGCATATAATTTCACTTGACAAGATTTATTAAATTATGATTGTTGAATCTAGAAATAAGCATGTTGAACACTTAAAATAAGAAGTTAACTCTTAAAACACGATAAATTATGTAACACTTCTAAATATAAAGTTTTTTTATCTTTGTAAGAAACAAATACTTTGCAGTGCACTCTGCTCTGGCCAGTTCATCGCTGCTTGGAGCTTTGATTTATCTTGTTTTAAGAGTTAGTTTCTTATTTTAAGCGTACAACATGGTTATTTCTAGATTTAATAATCTTAATTTAAGAAATCTTGTCAAGTGAAATTATCTGTCCATGCAGCAATATAATTTCCCTCAGATTTAGTGTTTTTATCTTGTTTTTAGACACCCCTTTTTTGCAGTGCACAAAGTCTGGTGACCTGTCCAGGGTGTACCCTGGCTCTTGTTCGAGTTCAGATTAGCGGTTAAGGATAATGGTTAGTTGGATGGATCGATGGATGATGTCTTGCCAACCCAGTGGGAATGGCGGCAAATGTAGTCCTTGATGTCGGTTTCTTGAAGCTATATTTCCTACAGGCCAGACACTAAAACACACTGCTGTATCCAGCTAAACTGAACTAGTGTCGTCATGTTTATTTTTGTCAAGGTTGTCCGACCAACCAACAATAACTAAGCAGAGTGGGAGTTTGGATCGGTCATTCATTCATTCAATCATTCATTCATTCATTCATTCATTCATTCATTCATTATCCTTAACTATTCATCCAAATTTGGGTAGCAGGGGCTGGAGCCAATCCAAACTGACACTGGGTGAGAGGTAGGGTTCACCCTTGACAGGTTGCCAGACTATCACAGGGAATTGGATGGGTCAATTTAACAGAAGACATCTCACAAGACATATATATTTGACAGGAGGTTTGATTTTAGTCTAAATACTGTAATATTTGTATATTCTGAAATATTTACATCAAATAATCTGGCTTTGGTTCCTTGGCATCCGCAATCATTTGGCACACTCATCTGAGATGTAATATTTTCCAGGTGGTAGTAAAGTGTCATACTGTAACACTTGCACCAGGTGGATTTATTCTTAAGAATGTCAATGGAAACATGAAGCTTTCACAGTAGCTCAGTGCCCCCGCAGTGGTGGAGAGATGCCCAGCAGCTTTTTAAATGCCACTTGTTCATCAAGGAGGGAAAGGTGAGGGTTTGTTTTCTCAGAGAGTGAACCCCCCCTGCTTACCTGATTCTTTCACTTGTTGCTGTAGCTGACGTGGATGTTAATCATCCTGATGATCACGACGAAATCAACACTATCCACTAAAATAACAACAGTAATCCAAGGCTCACCGTGATAACCCGAGATCTAATAGGCTTGCATTGGTGTAACAACAAAACACTGTGAGCAGAATCTTTATGTAGCATACCTGAGTGTCACTGCAGATTTGGCACGTAGTTAATTTAAATCTGCACAAGTGCACCGAATAATCAAAGTGGCACTTATGCAAAATTGCTCTTTGTGGCAGAGAGATTTATGAGGGCATAATGTGAAAATGTGTCACTTGAACGCGTTACCTCAAAACAAGTAATGGCAAAAAAGCCACACATACTGTAAAGGAAAAATGTATTCAATTACACAAGCTTACAGACGTATGGTTAACCCTAACTTATCAATATTAATACGGACATCATGCATGTCTCTGGCAGGAACTATACTGTGTAATCTGTGAAAATGGATTCTGTATGTCAGCTATTTCAATGCTTAACATGCAGCAGAATTCCAACAACTTCCCCATCCACATATTCAGTGCAAGCTGTAACACAACCAGCAACACAACTATACTGTGAAATTTATATTTTATTTTACACTATTTATGTATTTAAATAGTATATACTAAACCAGGAAAAAGTAAAGTGCAGAGATAAAAAAAAATGTTACCACATTAAGATGCTACCCTGTGAATGTAATCTGAATCATAGTCATGACGCTGTGTGATATTTTACAGTACGCACAGGCAGGTCAACATATTACCTTGCAACACAGAACAAACACTTATAGAACAGGGACAGCAGAGCCACACACCATGTGAGTAGACTATGCAAATAAATTAAGCACATGCATTAAGCATCTACCACCACTGTAAGCACTCAGGTAGCGTGGAATACAAAATGAGCACACGTGTTTACAAGGGTTAGTGTGTCTCAAGCTGAACGTTGGCGTAATGTGCCATCAGGTAGGTTTGCTGTGTGGGATGAAATGCCTGAAATAAGTTATGACCACAATTATGGATGCTAAAGTGGTGCAGTGCACAAAGGTGTCTCTATTACTCATTTCTTTTATTTTTGTTAGAGCAGCTAAATGAATGAGCAGCCAACCTGCTCTTCATGTTCACGCCTTTGATTGCAAATACAAGATCAAGTGGCGCCATAGACTGTTGTCTGCTAAACAAGTGAATAATGAAGATTTAGATCGCCAATTAGGGCCTCAAAACACTAACTGCTCTCCTCACACCATTTGAGCCGATGGATCAAGGTTTTCATGCAGGTTCAGCACAGTTCCACGGGATGATCAATCACTATGCACAAATACTCTGCTATCATTGAGGCTCATTTGTCAAAGTGAGCTCATACAATGAAAAATTAGATCTGTGTGGCAATGTATCTAAGGCTTCCGTCTTTAACTTTGTATTGTCTGTATGGTTGGTAGCCCACAGGCATGAATGGATTACTGAATGGGCCTAACAGGCACTAGCCCAGAGATACCAACCAGGAAGAGATTAGCAATGACCATAAAGTAACGTAAAATGACGACAAAGAGACAAAACAGCTGCAAAGAGACACAAAGAGACTCACAACGACTATAAAAAAGGGGCAAAACAACCACAGACAAACACAAAATTCATACAAGGAGACACAAAATGACAACAACAACAAAAAAAATGTGAAGGCCTTCAAAGTCACACAAAAACTACAAAGAGACTACAAACAAAAAAAGTGCAGTCCGTAGAGTGCAGATCTCCAGATGTGCTTCCATCTCCCCTTCTGAAGAACAGTTGAATCTCACTCAATTGTCCCTCCTGGCTCCTTTGGGCCACACCGTCTGTGCAGCTATCTCATTGAATTGTTGCAGCTTGCACGTGTATGGCATCCACACAGGCAGCAATGGGCTACTGCGGGACTGCCTGCCAGCACTGTCTTTCTGCACTGAGTTTGCCTTAGATAATGGACACCGATAACAGAATGTTTTACTACATTCCATCATCATTTCCATCCACCAGTTATTTTAAACTGCTTATCCAAACTTGGGTCTCAGGGCCGATCCCAGCTGACACTGGGCAGGAGTCACCGTGGACAGGTCGCCTGACACATAGAGACAGACAACCATTCATGCTCTCATTTACACCTAAAGGCAATTTAGAGTTACAGATTAAACCTAAGATGCATCTCTTTGGACTGTGGGAGGAAGCCAGAGGACCAGGAGAAAACCCAAGCTGACGTCATCATTACAATGTCTGACATTCTTTACATATACAGTATATGCATGTAAACTTCAGTGAAAGGTTATGTGAAAGTTATGCAGTGTTGCTGGTATGATGCTTAAATGTGCGTCAAAAGATTCGTTTCATTATGTATTTTCGCTTAGAACCATGTGTGTCATAAAAAAATAGGTGCCATGCTAAATCTCCAAATGAGCCGCAGCTGAGTCGATGCTGTGTGGCAGCTCTAACCTGTAAACATGAGCAATAAAATGAAGTGTGGCCCAGTCAGTCAAGAAGGCAATGGAAAGTTTTAAAAAACAAAGATTTATTAATCTCATAGTGTGCCTAAAATTAGTGTGCCATTACATTTTAAGTATAGAATTAATCTGCAAATCTCCAAAATGTGGCCTGCAACAGTCTAGGTAAGGCCTGTTTTCAGCCCAGCCCATTGCCAGAAATGCCTTTGCTATGTAACAGAAGCAATGATTGATCACTTGCAATCCCTACCAGCAACCTACACAGAAGAGAGGTATTAGCAGTCAAAGACCATATAAAACTTTCTATCAAATAAATTAAATATAGAAATTGTGAATCAGTGCAACCACAAGAGGTCCTTCTGCATAGAAAGATAAATATGCAATAAAAATATGAGGCAGATTGGTCCAGTAGACAGATTAGCTGGGAACTGCTACAAATACACTCACAAACACACGCACGCACACAAACATGATCAAATGATAGAATGCAAGAACCCCTCAAGGCTTCTGCTTACACATAATGACCAAAACATGACATAGTGACACAAAATAATCACAAAGAGATGCAGAATGACCCGCAAAGGAGCGAAAAATAACAACAAAGGGACCAGGAAAGTGACGTAAAATGACCACAAAGAGACACATAACAACAACAACAATAACAGGCTAAACTACCATGAAGTGCTGCTCTGTGTGCTTTGTGTCTTGCTCCTATATACAAGAGGTGGTCGGGGTTTGCATGTCTGTTCCCAGGGGCCCATTGTCTCATAATCTGCTCATGCCTACAGAAACATACTTACTGTAAATGCAAAAAGACAACGACATGCTTGGTTCCTTTATGTTTAATGCAACATTATTTCCCACGTGTTCTCATTTCCACTGCATTTTCATCACCGGTGGCACTCAGGACAGCCTACAGGAGACGCCTGCAGTTATTTATTATGGCTTAATAACTGCACGCCTGCCAAGTCGGAAAAGCGGTCAATAAGAAAAAGTGGCCGTGAAAGCGCTTCATATTAAATGTGTCAGTGTTTGTGGAATACAGAGTGTGCCTCACCACTCTGTGAAGTGAAGAAAAATTGCATTTGAATCAGGTTCACCGTCAGCCCTTATTTGATCTGTATTAGTGCCGGGGTGTAGTGATTAGTCAGAGACTGCTTTTGTTTGGATCAGAGCTGACATTGTGAGAGTGAAGACCTGCAAGGCTGATAGGGGTTCAGTCAAAACAAGTTCAGTCTTGACTCTGGAGAGATAAACATAAAAGCTGAATTATAATAAATAATAAATTATAGGAAGAACAGCATGCAAGTTCTATTCTGCTCTCATTTTTAATAGCTTAAATATTTGCTGAAGCGGTAGAAAAACACACTCAGTCCCCTCACAGCCTGTGCTCTCAAAATGCTCTGGGAGAGCGGCTGTTTAACATGGAAGGGAAGAAATCATTTCTGTCAAATTACTGGATTAGACAAAGTACACATACCTTTATCCAGCCTGTTGGGATGAATGGCGGGTAATGACAAACAGAATGAGAATTAAGTTTATTTGTCATGTATAATGGCTCAAACTGTACGAGGACTTTAACTCTGTCTGTCCTACAAACATAAAGGAAAACAAGCTGATTTTATGCACAGGGTACAGTCATTTACTACCAAGGACACCATGCAGTTTTGTAGAAAATTATGATGCTGTACACAGTGGCCCTCATTTATCAAACGAACATGAAATAAGCTCATATACAGATATGAAAAGTTGAAAAGGTGGCAAAAAAAAAAAAAAAAAAAAACACAGCATCAAAATTCTGCTTCAAATATTCCCAGTCTTCCTGAAGATATATATATATATATATATATATGCATATACTTATACATATACATCGTATTACGACAGGTTTCATGTGTGATTCATCAAACATTTGTATCTCTCCGATCAGTGTGAGAATGACCTTGCATTGATAAATGTGGCGGCTGGAAACAAGCGTTATTTAAATACCACGCCCTAATATATACTCGGTTCAGATGGCTCGCCCAGAGAGTTTACAAAAAGTGAAAATGAAGGGAACCAGTGGTGCTGTCAGCAGAGTAGCAGTGGACCATTCAACTCCCGGTGAGGTTGGAATATTGAATTCATACATTATGATATATAAAGCCTAATAGCCTATATAATATCAAAATATTGTTATTATTATGATGGAGAGTCAGAGGAGTGTGTGGCAGCGCTGATTGGAAATGTTTCTATTCAGGCTCCTCCGGTGGTGGAGGAGACGCTGACGCTCCGGTGTCCAGCAGGATAGCGGTAAACAGCGGAAGACAACAACATTTAATAGCCTCGGCTAGTACTCTGTATAAAGAATATCAAGGTTGCAGGGTGTATTTATTTTTAATGTTGTTTTAATGGTAAATGATGTATCCTAAACATGCTTTGGTTTGTCACCATTAAAAACAATACACGACAGAGTTTTATCAGCTCCAGGCATCGATACCATAGTCTAAGATCAATTCTCAGGCTATCAGATGAGAGCAGACATGATATCTGATCGTACCCTCCACTCATGTCCAAATTGATAAATGCCGAGCCTTGCGTAGAAATGATCGTACAGCCACTTTACGCTCACTTTCTGTCATACGCTCATTTGATAAAAGAGGGCCACTGTCTTTTTCAGTGAATCGAACTGGCTCTAATTAAACAAGTGTGCAACTCTGGTCACATGACAACCGACGGTCCAAACCTTTATGAACGAGGGAGATCATAATCCCTCCATCAGTTCAAGAATGTGACCTTCGGGATCTCAAGTCGTTGATCCAAGAGAGCATACATATCAGAACACACCATTCTTGAACCATGACAGAATAATAATCTTATCCCTCATATACTATAAGATATTCTTTTATTGATCCCCAGTGGAGACATCTGGATAATGCCCATCTTACAGAACATGACAGAGTTTTTTCATTATTATCAATCAAAAGGATTGTCAACAACAATGAAAAAGGAAAAATAAAGTAAAAGTGAAATCTAGATAACCTAATACTTATTTCACTGTATCTTTAATAAAGATTCAATGTTTTTCTTCATAAACACTCAATTTACCTCTGGAATCATATTACTTTTTTCCAATACAATACAATCCCCCATATTTTTAAACCCAACATCAATATTTGGTTTATTACTTTTTCTCCAGTTCAGAGCAATAAGTTGCTTCGCTTGTAATATACACAAATCTATAAATATATATTCCTTTACCCTTAAAAAAGATCCCTATTAATAACTACTAAAACTGGAGGCACTTACATGTAAAAAAAAATATCAGAGATGTTGTCATAATTATTTTATTATTACAACTATGTTTATTTAGTTCGACAGGCATCAGCCAGGACTGAAGCATTGGTAACATCAAAGTTATTGTGTGCGTCTGAGCCGTAACACATGCTTCCTTTAACGTTCAAGGGAAATGTCCTTCTTTAGATCCAACTTCCAAGCTTCCACTTTAAACTCTGATGTAAGCCACTCTAGATCAAGGATGTTCAACCTCTATCACTTCAGCTTTTTGTGATTGGATTTTCTCACTGTTTTTCTTTATGTTTGAGATCGCATTTTGTACTACAGTTCCGTAATTGTAAACATTTAAAGAAATGTTTCTTTGTGATGTTATAATTAAGGACCCTAAATGATCGTCCCTTTATAAATTTGCATCAGATTCTCCCTGTTTGAATGACATATTCAGTACATTCTCACACATCTGTATTTGACGCTGGGTGGCACTGACCAACCTGCAGTAACTGATAAGTAACACCGAAAATCCACCGGGCCCGTCCGCGGCACGTTGCGTGAGCGTTGCATATTTGGTCCGTCCTCAACACGGCGCCAACACCCACCGGGAGTGTTTAAAATGCAGCGCGTTTTGCATGCGCCACTGTGTTTACCTTTAGTACGACGGTGTTTACCTTTTGTCCAACAGTGTTGTGTGCCTTTGTACTTCTATTTACGGCCTAAATTACAGTTATAAGCTACGTAAATGAAATGTTGATCTAGCGATGTGAAATATGACCCGTAGTCTGCTCATGGTGTTTTATTTTTAAAATGACCAGATTCGCTCTGCAATTTCTGTCTGACTTCCTGTCAGAATGATCTGCTCTCTGTCCAGCTTGATGCATGTTACTCTCGTCCAGCGTCCAAAATAGAACAGGTGCGTAATTCACGCGCGGCCGAGCATCATGACACGTCTGGGACGTGTCTGGAATGGATTGCTACAGAGCTGGTGGAGGTTGATACATTGACTATAATGGCCGCGTATTACTTGCGATGCTCACGTGACACACCGCGGACGGGCCTGGTGGATTTTGGGGGTAAGGGAACAATCTATATAGTCCGTTTGGGTTTTTGCCAGTGTGAATGCTGAAGGGTTTTGGTTCGCTGGTGCACCGTAGTTCGGTTTGCTACAGGTGAGAATGCAGACTGAAACAATGAAGGAAGTGAACCAAAACACAATCCATTCTGGGTTGAATTCGGCAGAAATTTGAGAATCAACATCAGGCACTGTAGTCGCAGGCCTAAAAATTGTCCCATGGACAGATGTGGTCTAATGATGAGGTAAAGGCCCTTATTGAAATATAGTTGGATTATCACATGACATGGTTGCTTGTGGCTACACACAAAAAGTCTTCAAATTTTTTAGCGACAGAATGGTGGCTAATGGATTCAACGGCACAGCAATTCAATGGCGGATAAAAGTTGGAAAAAAACTCCACCAACAATACATTAAAGTCTGAGACTTGCTTCGAAAACGTGCCAGCTCTTTCCCTCACATATTCTGTCCAATAGACGAAGGACAGCGTCAACAGCATGACATTTGTTTACAGTGATTGTTGCGCTTGATAAAGCTCAGTGTGAAAGCAAACCAACCAGATGAAAAATGTAGTCCACCAGAATCTATATGTGAAAGTGACTTAAGAACGGGTTAAAGCCCAAAAGAGTTTCAGAGTATCTTTAAGTAATGTGATGACACCTGGGTCTATTCACTGAGGAAAACTGTGTTTGAGACATGATTAAAAAAGTCCCAACATCAAAATTAACTTCCATGATTAAGCTTGCATTACCTGTGTTCTCGGACGAAGCTGTATGAAAGTATGAAATAGCAAACGGTACCTTAGTCACACAATCAGCACACATGTAGCAACATTAGCATTCGTATGTTGTTGTGTCTGCAATCAATTAAAGTCCAATAAGTACACTTCTGTTTTCAGTTTTTTTGGTGTTATCACATGCCTGATTGAATTCCTGAGTCTTTAGCCGATCCATGCTGGCAAGGTAACGTCCATCTGTCTGCTGTAAATGATACTAATGATGAAGTAAAATATAAATGAAACAAACAGCTACTAACTTTACTCCCGTCAAATTTAATCCAGAAATGTACTTTAATTCTAAAGGATTAGAATCAACATCAAAGGTAAAACGAGCAGTCATTACCGTACATTGCAGTGACTCAGATTCATTTAACTTTATCACAGCATCATCAATTAAAAACACATTTGAAACCGCTGTGGCACAAACCCAGAAGATGTAAAATGTTGGAAACAAAAATCAGCAGGAAGTGCCTACATGCATTCCGTTGCCGTTTCCCTGTTATATGTTGAAGCATTTTAATTGGCTTACATGTAGGTAGTGGAGGTTTCACTCCCCTCAGGGTAAAGTGGGTGGATTAACTACGGAATTGCTGCTATTGGTGTCATAATGAGCGTGTGTACTTTTACTGTCAGTACAAAAGGGAGAATTCTGAATCAATTTGTGTAAAAATACACCCTGTCCCCTTTGAGTATATGTCCCACTGCTGTTGTTCAAAAGGTCAAAGTGATGTGTTACATAATAGAATTATAACTATGATCATGAATTTGGAGTTGAATGTCGCAGTCATGATTCATTTCCTTCATATAAGGTAAGCCTTCCCCAATCCATGTTTGACAGGGAATAGTTAGTAAGACCACATACCTAAGTGCTTTGTTATCCTTGAATATGTAATGAATTTAACCTCACAGAGCTCGAAGAATTTGATGAGCAAGCCCTCCACTTTGTGTTCGGGGATGAGCTTGATGGCTTCTTTGCTGAAATGCAGAATGTGGTCTTTAGAAAACACCCATTTGCATTTCTACAACCATTTGGCACGCTTCAGTTGTAGGTGTACAATAGATAATCTGCTTCGAAAATAAGAATTCCAAATCACGCTTATACGCATGTGTGCCTCACGTAAGTAGTGGAGACAGATAATGAAACACACAGAATGTTAAAATGCATTTTCCAAGATCCTCCAAAACGCAGGAGGCAAGCTGATGTGGGTTTTGAATAAATATTGATATGAGGCCAACATTAGAAAGCTGCAGCCTCTGATTTTATTATTAGTCCGCCTTTGGCTATTTCTTCTCTCATACTATGTCCATAATCTTCTAATCAACCAATTTACCCAGTGATTTTTATTACACAGCACTACAGCAATGTGCATTTCCTTGTACTCACATTTCAAGATCCGGAGGCTCAAAGGTACTTCAAACAGTGGCTGGATACACCCTCGTAGTTATCACATTTTCTATTTCTATGCACTTCATGGTCTGTTTGATGTTATTCATGAGCTGTAACTGAAAGTAATACAACTGCATGGGGCCAGAAAACGCTTTTGAATACAAAGTGTGGGCTGCTGTGCTGCAGGATCATATACATACCTGCTCTTCATAATAAATTAGAATTAAATGGCGGCTATCAGGCATTACTGCGCCCCTCAGTTTGTGCCTTATGAGGAGGGGAGTGGAGGTGGGGTTCTCAGCTATCTGTGGAAATGTCATTAGGAGTTTGTTTTAAATTATGGATGCCATAATAGGGATTGTCATTAATATGTAAAGGGACTTATGATTGCTTTTGTCAACATTTAATGCTGTGGCTTTTCTAGTGTCACAAAGAAAATACATACATATACCGTCTGTTATATAAATGAGCGCTTATTAGCAATGTTTCAGCAAACTGTCTCACACTGCGAAGTTAATTCACCATCTCTGGAGGAAGGACAAATTTATGTATGAGGCAAACAAAAGATGATTATCACAATTTACAAGTCTGCCTGCAGGAAATCACACTCTGTTCACAGACAATTTAATGACCCATTGCCCTGTTCAGGTCTTACTAAGATAACATCCCTGTTTACTGCTGCATGCACTAATATTCTCTGGGATTTTATCCCCCACTTCATTTTTTTACTATCTCATTCCCTTATTTGTGAAATGACAGCAGAAATTACAAACACACACACACACACACACACATATATATATATATATATATATATATTGCCTTGGTTTCACTTAGAGACCTCGAATAAAGATTGCAGTGGAGGGTGGTTCATGCAATTTTTGAAACACTGCTTTGAACCCAGAGCGTCAACTACAGGTTGTATAATTCATTCCTCACCAGCCTGTGGGTGGAATAGATTAGCCACTACTGCTATGTGAGGTGGCTTTGTCATTTTTCTTAAACAAAAAAAAACTACTGAAGATGTTATGGTTTCTGTCTCATTAGCATTGCAACCAAAACAATTCCCCAACTCTGCTGGGGTTCCTGTGCATGGGCGGCACCAGAGAAATTTGATTGCAGGTGCTATGCGTGTGCTCCATCATTGACTGGGGGTGCTCCTAGAAATACATTTTTATCATCACTTTGCACAGTACCGTCACTCAGGCACTGTGCCTTTTTAATTGTACTGTTGAATGTTCGTTATTGTCTGTTGTTAAGTGTATATACTTAGTTTAGAGTATATCAGTGTGTTTTTTCAGTTTCCTTTTTAGTCAGATTAATGTTGTCTTGTCATGTTTTTTTGCACAGTCACTGGAGTATATGCCCTCATTTCACTGCAATGATCTTGTATTATTGTATGTAACAAATACACTCTCTTGAACTATTGAACTCATAAAAATGTATTACATTCCACCACTGTCAGATCATGAGAATCAAACTCAGTTTAATGAAATTCCCCTAAGGTATTTGACATTTACATGAAAAAAGTTAATCATATTTTTTTATAATGTAACATTACATCATCTAGCACTAGCACAGAACATGCCACATGAGGCATCAACCTAATGAGGCCACCATCTCAAAACACAACTGCAGGACACTGGAACACATATGGGCCTATCAAATAAAGGTTAAAAGCATTGTGCCACCATGAGCGATGAAAACATCAAGATGCAAACCAAATGCATAACATACCTACAATTATTCACATCACATATGAGCATATAAGCAAGAGCAACGCATCACCATGAGAATAATAAAAAAACCACACTTTCACTCACAGGAGGACTATGCGACGGTTGTTATGGCTGAGGGCGAACGCATCGATGATGTTGTCGACGTTCAGGGCTCGTGACCTTTTAATGTTAATGGCCAAAAGTCCAAGGTTACTACTCCGAGCATCTCCGCTACTGCTCCTCAGATAGGTTTTTAAACGGCGGAGACAGGAGAAAGATCGCTCACAGGAAGCAGATGTAACGGGAAGCGTCAGGGATATACAGAGGAGTTTGTACAAGTCCATAAACGCGTCCTTGTATGATGCAATGAGTGTTAAAAGTTCCAAAGTGGTAGTAACAGAGTGTCCCTGTTGTGATTTCCTTTCGAGAAGACGTCTGACTTGATGCAACTCTGCATTTAAGTTATCCTCAGTGATGCCATAGTTCTGTGCCATAGCCAATAAGCACTTCTGATCTAAAAAAGATCTCTGCTTTGGGTTTAAAGCTGAGACCCCTGACAGCACATCGCCCGCATCTGTAGAGAACCGTTTTCTCAGTTCATTGACCAGCCGGTCAATTACAGGATAAAAAAAGTTTGTGCGTAAGTTGTCTGATGTACTACCATGGTTTATGGGGGCCTCAACCACAAAGTCCATTAATCGGCTGGATTGTTGCCGATCGACTCTCCTGTGTGGCCTGCTCTGCAGTGGTGCTATGCCAGCCTTTTCGCACAGATGTTTTGCCTTGTCTTTTATGTCGCCCCACGCCTCTTCCGACCGTTTTTCCAGTAGCGTTGTAATGACTGACTGGACCAGATCACTCGCAGACGAGATATCAAGGTTGGGTGATTGTAACTGGTCCGAGGCAAACTTGGTCACCCGGAACACATCTTCAAATAAAGTGAGGTTAAAAACAAACTGTTCGTCTATTAGCCCATGCAAAGCCCTGGCCTCAGCCTTTCTTTTCGCATTTGCCTGGCCTATGACATCCTGCAGTGTAGTCTGGATTGCTGGGAGCGTCTTTTTAATAGCACACAACGCAGAGTACTGGCAAGCCCATCGTGTATCAGATAGTTTTTTCAACTCAACATGCTGTCCTGATGGATCTAGTTCTTTCTGCTTTTTTAAGAACATGTCATGGACCACTGAGCCAGAAAAAAAATTGTACAACATTTGCACTATGTCAAAAAACTCGGTTGCAGGTTGCACATTTTTCACGCAATCAACCAGGACCAAATTTAACCGGTGTGCGTGGCAGTGAACATAGAGAGCTTGCGGCACCTCTTTTCTGAACTTTTCTTGCACCCCATTGTTACACCCTGCCATCACAGCTGCTCCATCGTAGCACTGACCAATGCAGCTATTTACATCAATGTTGCATTGGCTAAGTGTCATTTTAATACTTGTCAGGAGAGAGTCTGCATCCAACCCGTCTGCTGGGGTAAAATGAAGAAACTCCTCAAGCACAGTTTCGTTGTGCAGATAGCGAATAACTACAGATATTTGCTCTTTCTTGCTAATATCCTTGCTCTCATCTACCATTATGGCAAAATGTCCAGCTTCTTTTATTTCATCACTAATTTGTTTCCTCACCATGTCAGCCATGATATTAAATATTTCGTTTTGTATTTCATGGTGGGTATATTTTGCGTTTGACGGGTTTTGTGATATCTTTTTTGCAACATTTTTGTCAAACATAGAGATAACATTGAGGAGCTCAAGAAAATTACCTTTGTTATCAGCCTGATCGTCTTCTCTGTGGCCTCGCTGAGCAATTCCCTGGCATGCTGTGTATCGCAAGCTCTCCACCACTGCCTTCATATACTCCCGGTTTTCTTGTACCAGTTTTAAATGCCCCTCACCCAACATTTTGGTTATTTTGGAACCATCCTGCTTCCTCTGTTTGAACTCACACCATGCCTGCATTGAATATTTATGTGCTGCACTTACATTATGGGCTTTGAAAGACGTGTGTGCTTTACGCCAATTCTGGAAACCAGACGCAGTAAAAGCAGGCTCGGATCGAAATCCACTAGCCGCGGGGACGAAGTGCCGGCAAGAAAAGCAGAAGGCTGAGTCTTTGGTAACTGAATACTCCATCCATCCATATTGTTCATACCAAGCACGGTTAAAACTCCTTCGCTGAGTACCGAATGTCTGTTTCGGGAAGTTGCGCGCAGGCTGACGCGGTTCTTCATCCGGACTTTGGCTGAGATCATGCGGTCCCTCTGCCGCTGTGGCCCCGGCTGTTAGCTCCCCGGGTGCGGGGAGAGGACCAACGGTTGAAGCGGTCGCGGTAGACTCCGACTCCCCATCCGACTCTGAGATACTGTTGTCCAAAACGGTATCTTTCTCCAAGCTAGGAGGACGACGAGAAGTAGGGGGGCCATCCGATGGTGATATCGCGGTGAGGAAACGCTTCATTTTTCAGCCGACCATAGCCATAGACAAACATCATTCAAATAATAATAATAACGTAGCCGACGCAAATACGTGACACCTGACATTTCACCTTTGACCTCGCGTTAATGTCAAGAAATACATTTCGTAACATAATTAATTTAATTTTCGGACAGAAATTAGATACAAAGCGCTAGAGATAAAATTAGTCTTTAAAAAATTAGTCTTTAAAAAAAAAAAAAAAAAAAAAGATTTATATTGGATTTCATGGGGGTGCTGTGGGGGTGCTATGCCACCACTAGGGGGAGCTGTAGCACCGGCAAGCCCCTCCTTGGCGCCGCCTATGTTCCTGTGGCTCAGAAGGCTAGGGTGCGTACTACATTATGTGCTCATGACAAGGTGGATAAAACGCAGACTCAAAAGCTTTGCTGCATTTGATTTCTTCTTCTGCCCTTGCCTGTATGTTCTCACTCTGCATGTGCTCCTTATAAAGCAGAAATGCCTTACATATTGTCTATTTTAGCATTGCATTGGTGCCTTGGCACTGGCTGTTCTCATCTTTGGCTGCTGCTCATTTGGTGACTGTTGCAGAGGAGTACTTCAGTGCTTCTCATTTCTTGGTAAACCTGTCAAGCATTTACCTTTCTAAAAGGTTAAACCAGAGAGCAGAACTCCATGAATGGATCCAGTATCAGGCTGGGACTTTGCAGGATGGACATAATGTGCCCTCACTCATTTAAGTCCTAATGCACTAAGCCCCTCCTAACCAGTTTATGCTCCCTGATTGTTGTTTAATACAGATGCCAATAAGGCGCAGCGGGTATGTCTCCCTTTGTGTTCTCCTATTGCATTTTCTGAAATCAGCTTTGTGCCAGCCTTGCCAGCATCAAAGTGCAATATGCCTTAACACTCTGTTCATGTCAACATGACATACAAAGCTGATTATCTCTGGCTAGAGAGTCATTTGGCCTTGTCACTGTGGACCTTACAGCAGCCATATCGTCCTTTATGACATTGTTGGCCAAGCATGTACCAGGCTTGGGGGCTTTATGCTGGCTTGTGCTATAATGAAAGTTGAATCCCCACTACAAATGTCCTTAATTATGATTTTGTTTCCTACTGTTTGATAGGATGAGCCTCCAATAGCACTGAAGCGGGGATAAGTCAGCTGGGACATTCACTAGCGCCTATGCTCCCATTTCAAATCATAGACGGTCCTCACATCAAAGGTACTCAAAGACTGTCTCTCTGGTCAAAGCAAACAACAAACAAACATATGAAGCAACCAATCACTGGCGCTCATGCTCCAATGAGAGGAGCTTATTTCTAGTCTAAGTTAGGGAAATGGATTGGAACAGATTCATAGAGTGGGACATGAAAGCGGGGATTACACTGCACACCTTTGATACCAAAAAGTTTGGATAGCGACACCAAGTTTGGTTTTGTGCTTTTGTGACATATATGAAGTTTTAACACATCTCTCTGTTCCGGATAATACCTTAAGGACTGTGTTTTTCAAAAGGCACATTCAGATTGAGCTGTCCCCGCAGTGTGTACAGACACGGTTGCAGAAAGAACCTGTGACTGTAATTTCATGCACTTTTTTAAAAATTAGCCTTTTGAAAGGCAGAAATCCCCAACACGTACACAAAGTAAGCTGAGTACTGATATTTTAACAATTTGATCAAATCCCTGCAGATACCTTATGGTTACTTTGCGATTTGGGACAGTTGTACTTGCATGCTTTTAATACTCTAGTATTATATAAAGTTGAGAGTTAA
Organism: Centropristis striata; assembly: GCF_030273125.1. NCBI lineage: Eukaryota > Metazoa > Chordata > Actinopteri > Perciformes > Serranidae > Centropristis > Centropristis striata. Next base: position 13,953,521 of record NC_081528.1, on the reverse strand, counting down.
AAGTTGTATTTAATTTATATTCCTTGTCTTCACTTATGCTTGGGGATGTCAGATAGGCAAAGTAGAATCAGCTTTTATGTGTTTTAAATAACCTCTCCTCCACAGAAATTACCTTAATATATGATGGCCGTGCACATTAATTAATCAGAAAACATTAGCAAAGAACATCAAGAAAATGCCATTATTGAATTAATCCTTTCAAAATCAGTGTTTAGAGGGTTGCTTCGCATGGTTTCAACCTAATCACACGGCCTTTATCAGTTCAGCTGTTGCTGTTTTCTGCTTTGGTTTCTCATCTTCTATTGCATCATTTTGTTTTGCGACTGCTGATTATTTACTGACAGAGTCCTTTGAGAAAGGCTTTGTGATAAAAGGCTCAACATACTGTGAAATAACTTAATTTGCCTTGATGCAAAGTAATATGACAAGATTAGGGAGTTCAAATTACATATCATAATTGGTGTATTGCTAGACACACATTAACATCAATGTATTGGTGTGTCAGCCCGGTCACCAGAATGATTACTGGCATTGTACATCACTGCAAACCACAGATAACGTTAAATATTTACAGTTTTTACCACCCATTGTCATTGTGACTAAACCAGGCTGCAAACATGCAACATGTTGTGAACATGTAATGGCTGCTGTAACTACTGAAAATACTGAAACCCTTTGTTTAAGGTTCGGCAACAAAATCACTGGTTTCATGTTCGATAGAAATAACAGGGTCTCACTTAAAAAAAATGTTTATTCCACCGTTAACTTCCAACAAACAGGACACAAAAACCACTACAGGACATGGACACTGGTTTCCTGCTTCATAATCCTGAGTGTGTTGGTCACATCCACCTCCCCTATCTCCCGCCAGCCTGGCGGTGAATGTATGGAGCTTAAACCATCATATTGCTGAATAAAAAAACAAACATTGCTAATGAACGTATCCAGGTACGTACGATGTGTACATTTTTTACTTGCAAAAATGTTGCAGATTAACATCTCTGTTGAGGTGGGAGACATACTCACTTCCCAGGTTATTTTCAGTCTTTGAGTGACTGAAGTCACACGGAGGTGATGGGATTGCTGCAGGCGGCAGCCTCTGGGTCTGAGCAGGGAGGCAAACCAGGAAGTGCATTAAGCTACATTCTACCGAAAATTCCAACAGGGGCGCTGACAGCGGCTGCAAAAGCATTTCGGTCCATTTATTTCAATACAAAATGAGAAAACTTATCATTTGATTTATTACTTCAGATTATTACTTTATTCTTTTTTTTAGGAGAACACTGTGTTCTCAATCACTGGTAAAAAATCTTCGGGAGAGTTTGATGTTAATAATGTAAATAATGGCCCCATTTAGAAGAAAATTGAAGATAAAGAATCGTATGATTTGGGGCGTGGCTACCTTTGATTGACAGGTCACTAAGAAGGCGAGTGTCATCAGGACAGAAACAGAACAATGTGTATCCACGGCAACATGTCAATAAAGTTTTAGATATATATATTTTTAAAAAGGACATTTATCTGTTTCGTTGACTCTTTCACACTGTATGTTCACTAAATTACTTAGGTAAGTAACATACATTTTGTTTTTGTTTTTTTGCTAGCCAATATGAACATCCCAGGTAATGCTCCAGTTAATGCTAACATGAATTAGCAGCGGCTTCACTCAGTCAGGTTGCCGGTGTAGAGAGGTGTGTATTGTAGAGTCATCCGATCCCTCTTGTTCCTCCACAGTCCAAATATGGTCTGCTCCCCGTTTCTGAAAAAAAGATGGCAATGCAAGATGGCGACAAGTGTAACGCCGAACTTGATGCCTCACACAGGCCACAAACCAATGGGTGACGTCACTGTCACTACGTCCATTATTTATACAGTCTATGGGTAGCTGTCAGGTGTAACAACTGCTGCAACCTGTTCACATTTGCTACTGACCGACACAGTTTTAAACACAGTTACATATTTAACACTACATCTCCAGCTCTGTGCATATCATACAGACTGAAAAGCTGCTGAAAATGTTTAATACCAATGTGTATGTAGTTTGCAGAAATGTACTATACCATTGTTTTTTTAAAAACTGGACGGAAAAAAAGTGCAACCATTAATAGTCAGTACGGTACATACAGTTATTGTATTGCATTATCAGAAATTTTGGCAGAAAACAAGATGAATAGGTTATCTGCAAAAAATGTAATGTCATTTTGTAAATAGGGCTCAGTAATGTGCAGCCCACTGCTCCTTGCATGGTGTGTTAAAATAAAAAGAAAGAAAAAAGGATGGGTTGAATGCAGAGGTTGAATTTCCCCATTGTGGGATTAATGAAGGAAATTCTTAATAGAAAACACAATCCAATAAGCATTTCCTTCCAAACATATTTACTTTTGCAAATGAGTTGTATTTTAACATAACTTTCAGAGAAACTGGTTTATTCCTACATAGCCTGCATGGTGAATAGTTTTGAATAAGGAATTAAAATGTTTGATATCCAGGTTCTTTTCAGTACTGTCGGCATTTGTATAAAAGTTAATTCTAAAGGTACCAAATTAAATCAGTTCTGCAAAAAATCATAATGTTCGACTATTTCACAAATCCTAATTGGTTTATTCGAAGTGCCCCATAGTTTATACTAAAATGCTGTTATGCTACAGAATCATAAAAGCATTTGAGTATAGGATGCTCTGTTTATGTTGCGACTCCAGAGATTAAGTTTAACATTTTGCTTCAAGGCATATCATATTCTATGTGTGTTTAGAAGATCATAAAACAAAGCACATACAAGTTATATTCATGAGCTGCCTTGATAATATGTTATTGTATGTACTCCATATGTGATCAAGTTTTGATGTTCAGACAGTGGGGAGGACGGGTGGGGGCTTTGCATCTATAACCTCTCCACACAAACCATTTTAATGAGGCCTCATTGGGCTGACAGTCTGAAAGAGGTCACTCTGATGTTGTGTGAGGTGCAAGGAGAGATCACAGTTTTCATGCGAAACTAGGCCAAGGTCAGCAATGAACCTCAGCAGCTGCTGAGCACAACACTTAAAAATCTGATGAAAGGCAAACCTGTACAGGATGATCTTGGCAAGAATTCACAATGCATTGGGCACCGTCTCTGTTGAAACGGAGCCAGAATGTAAGCTGGTTTCTTTCCAGATATAATATTTATTGTCTATTTTTAACAATCATTTCCCATGGTATATTCCTTAGGTAATTATCAATGTGAATATCAAAATAAAGCTTCATTTAATGTAATGTCACATATATATATATAAATACAGAAGTAACATAGATATTGTTGTCTGCATAGAAAACAATTTGAAATATACAGTAAACAAACATAAACTTTGAGGAATTGACAGAAGAGCAATTTGTTCAACATTCTGAAACGACATTTGCATAATCACTTTCCTGCTTATAGAAAATTTGAATTGGAAACACTCCCAAACTTACTGATTAAATTGGACATAACAGCTCTTTCTCAGCATTTATAGAAGACACATTTAATGGTGCATTATTGACTATGGCTTTCATTCTCTGTGAATGGAAATCTTCACTAATGACGAGGCAGGTTCATGTGGAGTTCACACTGATTATTCTTTGATGGAGTTCAATCTCTTGTGTCATTTTTTCATCCTTGTGTGAATTCTATCCAATATATAATTTACTTGTGTTGAACATACATGCTAAATGCAAGGACTAACCCTTGTGTTATGTGCCCTCTGTACAAATCTGTAAAGCTTGTTATTAAAGACAGAGTGATGGCATACTCATCTTTATATATAGTCAATCCCTTTCCTTCTTTCAAACATACCACTACCTGTGTTGAGCAAATCTAAATCAAACATGACAGTCCCTGCTCTCTGTGGCCTCCATCGGTCGAAAGCTAAGTTTGGTGTGAAGACCTTCGTTTTCCGTCTATGCTAAGAAGATACACCCTTGTCACTCACAGTCTCTCCAATTCAGCAGATCAAAATGATGGCTCCTCATGAGAGCCCTCCAGCCCCCTCCCCCCGGGCTCTGTGCACTCACTCTCATCACTTGCGAAAACACAGCAGCTTTTGACTAAAAGACAGTAGGATGCTTCCCAAATCATGCAGCCATTTGAGTCATTTCAACATCCAGATGGCAGGATCACATGGTCGGGAGACTTGTGCTAAAGATGTTACTCTTCCAGAAATTCCCAAATAGCCCTTTCAAAATTTATCATTCAAGCACTGTTGTGGTTTCTTGGAGTAGAAAAGCATCACTGTCACTTGTCAGACTAAATTACATCAAGATTGCACATCCACACATCCATGCAAACACAGGCACACATTCCCTTCTTGCAAAAAAGAAGAAAAAACAATCAAAAAAAGAATACAATTTATTGTCAGCATCTGTCTGGCATTCAGCCCTAAATATTACTTGCTCGTGCAACCAGTTTGTCTAAGAAAAAACTGTTTTTAGTCAGTCCCCAACCACTCTCCTCATGACTGCAGTCAGATGTTTCTGTCTGATGTCCTTTTTAAAGAAGCACATGACCTTTGTGTGGGGCATCTTCATTTGTTGGCTGTCTTTCAGTATCTGCCTGCTCAAAGGTCACCTTGTGCTTTGACAGAATGGAAAAGGCATCACGTGTATTTGACTAATGGTGAGCTAACTTCTAACTGTAGATCTTTCTCAGCCTAGATTTCATTTGCAATCTATTGCCGCCACGAGAAATTTAATATTTATCCAAGCAGGTGCCCCTGTAATACAAAGCCTGACCCCCAACTGTGGTGAATATTTCCATACATTTTTCCATAATTGTAATTATTCATGAATTGATGAATAGAATGTAAGTGAACACTGCTTCAGTATTCTTGTGTTTATAGTTTTATGTGCATCATTTGTCTTTTGGAAGACCAAACCTATGAGAGTACAGGTGGTGGTGGAAGTGGTGGTATGTAGAACCACCTTAGGCTTATAGTGGGATGCTCTTTAAGGCAGACTCCATTGGTCTTCTTTTACCACAGTAAGCTGTAAACACGAGCACTTACTGAGTGAACATAAGCTTGGAGATCTCAGCAGAGACTATACCGCTGACGATGCCACATTAGTTCGGATCCGAAAGTCACACAAAAACACAAACTAAGTGAATGAAGTGGTGGTAATGTTAGAGCAGCAATTCTTGAGTTCTGTGTTAAAATTGCTATTTTTATCAATGGAGTCTGGTGAAAGCATATGCCATAGATATAGTTTCAGTTTCCCATCTTTAAGAGCTGTCTCATGGCAAGGTAGAGCAGTGAAAATATTCTTAATATAGTTAATTCTTAAAATAATACAGGTGGTAAAAATACACTTAGCTGTGGCCACCATCTACAGTAGTATATATCAGTCTCTGCAAAGCCATCAGACTCCTTTGAGAAACACAATCATTTTACCTCACAGAAAACAGGAGTTGTCGGTCCAATGATACCTCATCCCGTTTAGTTAGTTTGTGTGTCTTTATGTATCGGATCTTAACAAACTTAAGTTCACAGCAGTACATTGCTTACTTTCTGTGCTGCTTCTCCAAACAAGAAAGAACATACTGACCATAGTGTATAGCGTTGTCACCATCCAAAAACCCATGTCAGATCATGTAGGAAAGATTTTTTTAGAGGCTTGGGAAAGTTGCAATGGGAACCTACAGAAAACATACAAATACAAAATGTAAATGTTTGGATTTGCATAAATAAGGGACACTGCAAGCTACAGAATTAAAATTGAATAAAAACTGCAAAAAAACAAAAAATAATAGACCTGCCCTTTAAAATTCACAAACATGACATTTACTATGTAGATTTTAACTTTCTTTCTTTCTTTTTGCTGATTTCTTTTGCTGGCTAACAAGGTAGGGACTGCACATAAAACATAATGACAATGGTCTTTCTTAGGGGATGTCATGCTGCTTCTCAGTGAGCCTGACTAAGCGTAGTGGAGACTGACAGCTGTCATGCATTAGGATATACCGTCGTCAGTCAGGCAGCTCACCCAAAACGAAACCTCAAATTTATTCAAGACAGTCCATCAATCATGTGAGATACTGAAGTTTAGATAAAGCATTTCTGGAAAACACACTCATTTTCCCCTGTAAATTGCATCAAACTTGTGAAAATCCTATCAGTGTTGAAATATGCGATATACCTTGGATAAAAAGTTGCCAAAACGTGATGGAAAGTGTCTAAGTACATTTACTTACTGTGATTTAGTACTAATATGATGCAACTTTATATATGTACATTTCTACAATTACTGGGCTTTTTACTGTAACTCCTGTGTGCCATAGCAACTGATTACTTTACAGAACAGGATATTACATACAACCATTATAATCATGAAAAATCATTACAGATTGAACCAACCAACAGTATATATAGTCGTTCAAATTTGCCCCATCAAAACCAGCTGCAAGATTAAAATGCTCCTTATATGCTACGATACCAATAACAATAAGAACTTAGATCATTTATTAGTTCTGCTTTGATTCACTGAGTACATTTTACTGAAAAAATGTCCTTAATTTAATCCATCTTTTACTTGAATTGTGAATCTTTTATATTTCTACTTTTACATTGGTAAATTATCTGATCGCATCTGACTCACTTATAACCTTTTCTTTAATAAGTAGGCATATTCTACAGAGGCAGTTATTGGAAGTCCTCTACTAATCAGGTCCTCTGATTATACTGCATGAACACGTCTTTCTTGTATCATTTAATTTGCTGTTAAAAGTCACTTATTAAGACCAGAGATGGGGTAAAATTACAGGTTTAAAGATATTATGACATGCATGTTGTTCTTTTTCCTGTCTTTTGCCAAACAATATTGCTGAGATGAGTGGAGGTTAACCAGACATATGGCAGATATGTACATACAAGCCTTGCATTATGTTTCATCCAGAAAGAAACACCCACACACACACACGCACACACAAACACGTGTTTTGAATGAGGATGAGCCAAGTCTGACGGATGGGAAACTGTTCATAAACATCTATTCACTGGATTTATTTTATTTTATATGCTTGTGCTTAGAGTGATTTGATGACAAATTTAACACCGTGCTGTAAAATAATAATTCATAATATTTTCCTGAATTAAACATCTCTATTTTTCATGTGAGCAACTTTGAAGTATCTCACAATATGACAATATGTTATATATGGCTTTGTACATCCTGTCTGCAGGGGACCGCAGTCTTCTATTTGCAGATGTTTTGAATATTTTATTTATTTTTTATATACATGTCTCTGAAACAGTGACCTGCTCTGACAGGGATAAACGTAGCAGTGCTGCACCCTGATGCTGACAGCTGGCGTGCCAAGTTTCCCTACAACCTCTCCTCATTAATTCAGCTTAGGTCGATGGTCATCTTGAAAAAATCGGAGCACACGGACTCCCCCGCAGTGTTTTCTGACAGTTATGTTATCATAAAAAATGATTATGATTCTAATAATGCTTATGTGTTAAAAGATATGGGGAGGCAATTAAATTACCTCCTACTAGATATAGAACCTCCTGCCTCTCTGGACTTCGTTGTACTCATCACAATATAGTCTATTTTTCAAATCAGTAATTTTATCACCTGGCAGTGTAAAAACCCTCCCAGAGTGCTCCAGGTTGAATAAATCAAAACTGAAATACTACAATACCAGCCTTATTTCTATAAGAGGAAAATTCACATCTAAAACTAGACCACGTCCAGAGCCAGGGACCAGATAATATTGTAAAGACTGGATAAACTCAAAATGACTTTTTTTTTGTTTCTATCTATCTCAGGCTGCACCTAAAGGTTAAATGGATCCCGTGAAATGTCGATGCAAAGGGTAACATGCAACCAGTTTTTAAATGTGATGAAAGGCATGTCGTGCCCAGGATGAGGAGCAAAAAACAGGAGGAAACTACAATACAAAGTCAAGTATTCTGCAAATTCTGTTGATGATGTTAGATGTTAAAACAAAAAAAATTCCAATTGCATAGACAGGCAGACAGACAGACAGGCAGGCAGGCAGGCAGGCAGGCAGGCAGGCAGGCAGGCAGACAGACAGACAGACAGACAGACAGACAGACAGACAGACAGATAGATAGATAGATAGATAGATAGATAGATAGACAGACAGACAGACAGACAGACAGACAGACAGACAGATAGAAAACATCAAAGCCTTGTATGTGCACATACTGAAATATTCCATTCAAGAAAGTAAAAGACATCACAATTTCTCTTATTTTTCTCATGACAGCAGTATAATAACCCATCCAAGTTTTATTTTTCCTTTTGTAACTTTGATCCAAGGCTGAAGCCTCCCCACCACATACAATAGCTTTTCTCAAACTATTGTCTGATCATAATACACAGAGAAACGTCGCTTTGGTGGATCACTGAGTCCGTCTGCATTCAGCGCTGCTCGGACACTCTCGTCCTTGAAGTCTATGTTGTGTGTCTACGTGAACTATTTACTTCTTGTTTTTAGATATACCATAACTGCAAGAGCATGTTGGAGCTGTTACATTTATGTTTTAAAATACCATGTCAAGTTATTGCTATTCTCGAAGCATAGTGTACTTTTCATTGAATAAAATGCACTGTATAAATAAAGTTCTGCTTGCTTTGCTTGTACTATATATCCTGTTAAGCATCGTGTTGGTGGGGATGAGGGACTGGCAAAGTGCTTTCTCAAGGAATTATCCAGAATAATTGTTGGCTTAAATGTAAGGTCTCCACAATCTTTTAAGTTTTATTACATTTGCATAGCATCTATGTGTTCTGGCTACCACACAGACACTCTAAATGCTCCCACAGACACAAAACAAAAAAACAAAAAGCAGAAATCTCTGGCTGTGCTACCTTGTCTCCTATTCAGCCCTATCCACATGTAAGGAGCACTACCCTCAGGAAAACCCTACCGCCTTGAGAAGTCTTTGTAAGCTGAATCACTTCCAGACAAGTGGGGCAGAGATTTGCAGCTGTGCACAATGGATGAAATATTCAGTGGGGGATGCGAATTGGATGTTCCTTGAGTACCAGAAATCATGAATTATAAGAAGTACACAAAATGCTTCCCCGTCTGCCTTTTCCCGCTTCCATAACTGTATTGGTAATATGATTTGGCTTAACATGTGTTGACATGTTGTACGTGTTCTTGACTGGCGATGAAACAAAGTGGAATTTGTCATGACTTATATGTACAAATACATGGTGAGATTCAGTGAATGTGTCTTTTTCTGTTGGCTGAAAAGATGTTCCCAGTGAATTCACGGGTGATCGAGTCATCTCAGCATGTTTACATAATCCGTTTTTCAGTCCCTGGTTTCTTATTTCGGGGAACGAAAAGTGTTCATGTAGATTAACATAATAAGCAGTCATTTTTCTTGTTGAAAAGGTTTTAGAATAACTTCTAAAATTCTGGAACAAACGGACATCATTCATATCTTTGAGTCTTATTGTCAGATGCATTTTCAGTGCTTATTTTTGTGGATTCAGCTAGTGGTTCTTCTCTATGAATTACTCTCAGGCACTATGGAGTACACATCTGAGGTAAGTGTGAGCAGGTAAATAAACATCTGATTATTAAACCAGCTTCATATTATAATGCTGTGAGTGTAGCACCAGCTTTGTATTTACTTTTTCACACCGCAGTGTCCTTTACCTTGTTTACTCTGTTTAGCGCTCTCCACTTCTCACCATCTTAATGAAAGTGAAAAAAACTGTCAGACAAACAAGAGAAACTGTGGCTCAATACTACTGACAGATCAAGGGATCTTAAATTGCTGGAGTCACAAAAACTTGGATTCAAGCCAGGCTCGAGGTGATAATTAAACCACTTGAGGAAAAAAAATCAATTTTGACTTGATTCCCCTTTTAAAGCTACTTTAATCCATATTTTATTCTATGTTAACAATGAACCAAAATACTTTGTGCAATGTGAAATGGATCACTTGTAGTGATGAACTGTGCCATGGCCATGGCTCCTGTCTCTCACCTGTGTTTCCATTGTCCCCCACCTGTCTTGGGTCTTCCATGTCCATGGTTTGTCTCTGTTGGGGACTGTGCTCCCCCAAAATGCAACCACATATGTTATCTGTACAGCAGCGTATGACGACCGATATTTAAATGTAGGTGGCTGTAGAAATTATGACAGAAGAAGGTGGAAGTGAGGATACGGAGTATAAAGACTGACAAGACTTTCATCCAGGAGACCTGTGTTTGTGTCCCCAGTAAAATCAAAAGTCAGTGTCGTTATTTTAAGTTAGAAGTTCTACTTTATGTTTTATATCGAGTATGTCACTAACATAACTACCTTATGTCACCCAGTAGTTATTTTATTTAACTTTTTTTCCAAGCCCAACCATGTAGTTTTATTTCTTAAACTTTACTAATATAAGTAATTTTGTTGCCTAAACCTAATCAAACTGCAATGGATTGACAACAACTGTTACATTTGATTATGGAGCCAATTTAGGAAATCAGAATCAGGAATACTTTGTTTATCCCTGGGGGGAAATTGCTCTTTGTTGCTGCTCAGTTGCCGCTGTAAAAGAATAGAAAGAAGTACTTCTGTAAACAAATACGTAAAAAAAAAAAAAAAACCTCACTACACTAAATTTACAACAATATAAATACAAATGCCAGTCTTAAGTAAATAAAGATATTTACAAATAGAAATACAAAATGTAAAATAATTTGGAATAAAATTAAATAGAGATATGTATGATAGAATAAAATAGAAATATGGAAATGTAGATATGTACAAATATGTATATAATGTAACAATATATGTACATGTACATACATACATATAATAGTGTAACAAATTGAAATATTGCATGATTCATATACAAATTCCGGATTGCACAGATAAATATTATAAATAAAGTTATCAAGCTATGAGTTGTGAAGGTATGAACCATGTGGTCATGGCTGCTGATGGTTGAAATAGGCAATTGACTCAGGGTGTCTGACACTCTGAAGGAGGCGTTGAAACGTTTGATCAGTGTTGCATCTGGGTGGAATCATATACAAACAAATGCTCCTCTTGGTGGTATTATAGAGTAGAAACAAACAATATATGTGTTTATATAACATGTTGCTCTTTGCACATGCATATCCCATTCCTGTCCTGCCATTAATAGAGACCCAGCACTCCCAACACTATATCATTCCCTGACTTTCCTTCACTTTTTGCCAGATTGTTGTTCCAGTGTTAGTGGTATTAACGTTTAGACCTAAAATGTAGTGACTCCACTTGTGTATTTGTTACCTTGTCGAAGATTAATTTGATCTCTTTGCTTCTGGATTCCTGTTTGCTTGCCTGCCTCCCTGTCTGCTTGGCAACTCATTGCACTTGCCTTCTCTGCTGCCCTGCCGCCCAGCCACTCTCCATTCCCGCTCCCCCTCTCCTGTCTCCAGTTATTTCCTCTCTTCAACCAAACCCCTTCTAAAGTAACATTTAGTCATTGTTTTGGTCTTAAGCCACACCAGTGAACGGGGTGATTCATTTCTTGAGCAGGACGATCATTCAATTCCGCCGTTTTGACATCCATATGTTGTCATTTGCCAGCTCTATCTCTCTCTCTACCTACTTACCTAGCTACACACCTCTCCCTACCTCCCTACCTACCTACCTTCCTACCTACCTACCTACCTACCTACACACCTCTCCCTACCTACCTACACACCTACCTACACACTTACCTACCCACCTACCTATCTAAATACCTACCTACCTACCTACCTACCTACCTACCTACCTACCTACCTACCTACCTACCTACCTACACACCTCTCCCTACCTACCTACCTACCTACCTACCTACCTACCTACCTACCTACCTACCTACCTACCTACCTACCTTCCTACCTACCTACCTACCTACACACCTCTCCCTACCTACCTACCTACCTACCTACCTACCTACCTCCCTACCTACCTACCTTCCTACCTACCTACCTACCTACCTACACACCTCTCCCTACCTACCTACACACCTACCTACACACTTACCTACCCACCTACCTATCTAAATACCTACCTACCTACCTACCTACCTACCTACCTACCTACCTACACACCTCTCCCTACCTACCTACCTACCTACCTACCTACCTACCTACCTACCTACCTACCTACCTACCTACCTACCTACCTTCCTACCTACCTACCTACCTACACACCTCTCCCTACCTACCTACCTACCTACCTACCTACCTACCTACCTACCTACCTACCTACCTACCTATCTACCTACCTACCTACACACCTCTCCCTACCTACCTACCTACCTACCTACCTACCTACCTTCCTACCTACCTACCTAGCTACACACCTCTAACTACCTAGCTACACACCTACCTACACACTTACCTACCCACCTACCTATCTAAATACCTACCTACCTACCTACCTACCTACCTACCTACACACCTCTCCCTACCTACCTACCTACCTACACACCTCTAACTACCTACCTACCTACACACCTACCTACACACTTACCTACACACCTACCTACCTAAATACCTAAATACCTACCTACCTACCTACCTACCTTTAAAAAATAATTATTTGTATCATTTTTATTAAGCTAAAAACTGAAAACGGGTCCCACAGACCCGAACACCTTATAAGGGTTAATGCAGGTTTAACACCAACAGGTCTTAACTTAGCTTGGACTTGAGGACAAGGAAGACCTGATACAATTAGTAATGGGACAATGGATTCATATTCAGAGACAGTCAGGCTAGCTTGGCATTTTAATTGACTTATGAAATTATGGAAGACTTTTGGGTGGCGAGAAAGAGGAACTGGTGTCCTTTGTAAGACAAGACAATTGTATTTTAATGTGAAATACATACATCCCTGCTTCTTTTTTTCTTTTTCTTCTTCATGGATTTTAGTGTCACTGTGTTTGTTTTGTATTTAAACCAGCTTAAAATACATCTCAGTTTTTGGTATGGCATTCAATCTTGTGTTCAAGAAAGATTTGAAACTTGACCCTGGGTCACATTTATGGCCAATGAATATTTAGAATCAACATTTAGGGGTAAGGAGGTGTACCACCAAGCTAGTTTGGTACCAAGCTGGATATTCAGACTTCAGAGGACTGCTACAAGGAGAACAAAACACTGGCCTTTGGACTGGAGAGCTCACAAATTAATGGCACCAAGATGTCTGAAACAGCAAGTCTCAGTTGTCCTCCAAGCAAACTGCAGTCACTGGCCTCAGATTAGTTTGGCCCCAGCACCAATATCTCTAACCTCGTGGGATATTGTGTTACTAAATCTCTGATCAATACATGAGCTATTTAAGAAGTCATGTGACTTTTGTTTGCAAGCCTTTTAGAGAATGTTACTTCATTATTTGTCACAGTGATAATTACCACCGAGAGAGTATGCAAGGAAAATAACTTCTCAAAAGGGTTTAAACAAAGTATAGTGAAATGTATGTGTGATTGCAGCTTTAAAAATAAAACCTCAGATCCCTCTCCATCTCAGACATAACAGGCTCATGTGACAGCTGACCCCGGCGGCTTGAAAATGCATATTCAGCAATCCGGGAATCAGGCCCAGTTGAGCACATTTGCTCAAACACATGCAACAACCTTCAGGGAGAGACAGTAAATATTTAGATGAAAAAAAAAATCTTGTTATTGGATGAGTAAAACTCTGTAATCTCATTTGCATAGTCCCTTGGGATAGCTACTACAGTATATGTATTTTTTTAAACTCCTTTAAATAGCCACTCTTCATGAAAACCCACACTCCACAGACCCTGCAGCAGCGGCTCCCTGCCAATGGAGATTTTCATAATGACACATTAACACCGACAGAACAGATAATTTACATAGCAAGAGGTTTGAATGTGATAGTTTCTGTCATTAAGTGATCAGGTTAGCTGGGACTTGTACTACATAGTAGACATAGAGCTGTAGTCAACCTAAGGAAGTCTTTGTCGACTGCGTCAGTTGGTCAATGGTGTTAAAAATCTGCATGTTATCTCCAGATTAACTATAGCATAATGAGCATCAGGTCGAGTTTTGTGTCAATTAAAGTGCTCTTTTCCTGAGGCCAGCTCATTTTTTAAATCCATTGCAACCGTGCTACATGCTGCACCTCTGGTGTTTATTTCTGGTCACACAGAATTTAAAAAATTACAACTTTGGGTTTAATATTGCTGCTGCCGTTCATCATTGTCACCAGCCGTTCAATCACAGTGAAGGAGAGGCGGGACAAGTACCGCAAAGACCAATCATCACATGCAGTGCTTAACAACAACAACAACAACGGAGGAGAAATGACATGTTTACTTGTGCAGATATTTTTTATCATTGCAACCAGCTGAACTGCATCAGAGCGCCTCAAAAACACTCTACTGTTCCCAGCTGGGCCTTTTCAGAAAAGCGCCTGGTGTTTTTAGCTGGGGCAAATGTTTTGGTGGACACACAACCTTATGAAAGTAATATCAGAGATTGTCTGACCACTAAGAATCTGTTTGGACTACAGCATATCAAACAAACAACCAGAAGGTGACAGTGGTACTATCTACTAACCAGACTGCAATCTTCACTTTTATAGTTATTGGACAATGATTTAAATTGTTTTGTTTTTTGCCAAATTTCCCAGTATCCCAGCACTTATTCATGGTCCACAGAAGATGCATGCTACTGATTTTGGTGATGTCTTGACTTTTTTTAAGCCTGTTCTTCACTCATCTGTACAGGCAATAAAAAATGAGCAATATTCGATCAGTGTAATGCGTCTGCCTTCATCTTGCTGATGTAGTAGCGATTGAAGGTGAAGCAAAGTTAAAATGGCGGATTTCTGCCTTCAGTAGGAGGCTGGGGTGGTGGATGGGTCGAACAAACAGCGAACCTTCACCCAGGAGTGAAAGCGGAGTTCGTATCCAGTGTGAAAACTAAAGTAAAACATTTTTAACTTACTCACGTGACCCTTGTAACTTCTTCACTTCCAGCATTTACGTACATTTATTTACTGGTTAAATTGTCTTTTATAACGCCTAACCAGGAAGTTTTTGCTCGCCGATGGCAAGGCTCTAAAGGTTTTGGCTTTATGAAAAGGGTGGTGCAAGTTCTGAGTTAAGCTTTATTTTATTTTATTTTAATTTGGCCAGATAAACGCCAGTCAGAACTGGGTTATTAACGGTACAAACTCAATGTGCCCTCTTGCCAAATTTAAAGGTGTGGTCCTTTTATTTGTGGTTTATACATAATCCTATATGCTTTCTTTGGATGAAAATGGAAAAATGGACTGCACTTATATAGCGCTTTACACTACAGACTGCTCTCATTCACCCGTTCACACACACATTCATACTGGAGGCTGGGGCTACCAGGGCACACTGGTGCCACCTGCCACCATTGGGAAGTCATTGACACACGATACAGCATCAGGGGCCATTTGGGGTTCAGTATCTTGCCCAAGGATACTTCGGCTGCCATGGTCTGGAATCGAACCACCGACCTTCCGATCAATGGGCGACCACCCTGCCAACTGAGCAACAGCCACCCCTCTTTCACCTGTAATCCTAATATAGATTAAAAAAAATAATCATGAAGTCATTGTGAGATTGATTTTCTGCAGAAATGCATAGTCACTGTTAATTAGGACGAACGATCTTTAGTTTATGAGACATAAATGTAATAATTAACATTTCACTAATATAATTTAGTGTTTTTGACTTTTACAGTTAAATAGTCAGTCAAATTTAACTGGTAAATACTATAATTTTAGACGGTGGCGCCCCTTGAATATTTTTACAAGGTTATTCAGATTTAATGATCAATTTTAATTTAATTAATTAATTAATTAATTAATTGATTGATTAATCTGCGTTTAAACCCCTACAGTGGTTTTACAACATAAATAAAAACATAAAAACTGCAGCCTTTTTTACAACCGCGAACCGTACCTCTGTGCTATTTTTAGGACACGCTGCTTCTGTCGTTTAGGTTGGAGAACTTTTTGCTCTTTTTCCAGTTGCACTGGTACGTAAAAAATTATATGTAATGAAATTTCTCAGCCTGTCTTTGATGGATTGGTACAAAACTGTACTCAACACTTAAATGATACATATACTTTTCCTCTAGTGCCACTGTGAGGTTGACATGTTGGCTGACATGTCTTCATAACTATTGGAAACATCTGTATTTCAACTGTGTCCTGAACATGTTGGTATGCTGACTAAAGACACTTTTAATCTTGCACTTCAATTATATCTGTCAAAATACAAAATTATTAACAGGAGCAAAAAGTATTCATAAAACAGAAAATGATTAAGGTTAAAAAGGTGTATCCAGTCTAAAGTTATGTGGCTGTCCCTTTTCTGTCTTCTCAAAGTTAATAATTATAGTTTTGAAGCTTTGTCGCTACAATTTTTACTCTGTCACTGTCAGAAAGTTTTAATTAAAAATGCATGAAAAGATTGTAGTTAAAATGTACATGATGGTGAAGTTTGGCTCATCATACTATAACCTTATCTTTCACTTACGACCTATTTTCTGTGTTTCCAAAAGACATTGTCAAGTTTTTAACTCCTTTATACTGTCTTAATTATATAGTAATTTCCTTGTTGAGTTAAATGTGGTGAAAAATACATTTAGTATGTTATTTCATAGATTGTACAATTGGTTTCCTCTGGCACTATTGTTGTGTATAGACAAAAAAGAGAAGAAATCATGTCCAATTTGTTAGACAGATTCATTACATTCATACAAGCATCATTAATCACTGGGGAGGAAAATTAGGCATATTTGTCTGCACAATAAGAAGCTTTATACCACATTAAAGGAAGAAGTATAGAGAAAAAATACAAACCAAATACTGATTTATATATAACACGGGACCAATAAAAAATAATTACTGTATGTCATTTAGAAATGTGACTAGTATTTATTAACTTGCTTCAGAAGCCTTTGAGTGACATTTCTTGAATTATAGATGATGATGATGATGATGATGATGATGATGATTATGTGATAACACTGGTCTTGTAGCACAGCTATCTCTGGGTGATCTCATGTTCTTTAATTCTTTTTAAATCTGCTGAGATTAAAGGGACTTCAGGTAAGCATTTATATTAATACTCAATATGACAGCAGCTGGCTTTTCATGCGTCACCTCCTTTGCGGTAAATCAGTCTGCCATTACAAACTGGAGCGACCGCTGACAAGACATCAAATCACTCAGGGCACAGAAACCAGCAGGTGACCGCAACAACAAGCGGGTGCAAATGGTTTTAAATAGGTCTTTGCAAAATGTCAGTTTCCACGCATGGCTGAGCAATCTCCACACCCCTAACCCTGACTAACACGCCCCAACCCTGCCAGGTCTGGCACAGGAGGTACTAAACAGGTCAAGCTACATGAGACTTCCGGTTGTACTGGGAAAGCTGTTGAACTGATTATGTCAATTATGTCTGAGAGGGATAGTAAAACTATGCAAGATCCATTTGCAGAATGATATAGGAGGTGGCATTAAGCTGTGAAGGCAAAAAAACAGTAAATGTGTATTTGTGTTTCTGAACTATTGTGTGTCACAGTTCGTTTTAATGGCCAACTCCATCAGCGTTTGTTTCCAGGTTTTATATATGGAAATGCCAGTGGTGGAAAGTAACTAAGTACATTTACTCAAGTGCTCTACTTAAGTACAATTTTGAGATACTTGTATTTTACTTGAGTATTTCCATTTTATGTAACTTTATACTTCTACTTCACTACATTTTGAGGACAATATTGTACTTTTTACTCCACTACATTTAGCTGCCAGCTGTAGTTACTTCTGACATAAAAACATGATTAATTTAAAGTTATAAGATGTTTTTTTCTTAATTAAACCTCATAACAGTATACTTAATAGTTAAAATTAGCCCTATCTTGAGGAAATTAAAATGCTGCTTACATAAATACATCAATATAAAAAAATCTAATAATATATTTAGAATATATATAACAATCTGAGTGGGTTCATTCTGCATAACAAATAGTTTGACTTTTGACATTTTGATACTTTTGTACTTTTACTTCAGTAAGTTTTGAATGCATCACTTTTACTTGTAGTGGAGTAATTTCACAGTGTGGTATTAGTACTTTTACTTAAGTAAGAGATCTGAATACTTTTTCTATGACTGGGAAATGCCCACTCAACAAACTGCAGTGACAAAGGTTAGCGCAGTAAGTTGTGAACGTTTGCATTGATGAATCAACATTAGCTGTTAAGTTTAGAAATCACAGCGCAGAACATGCTGTTGTTTGTGCCAAAGTCACACAATGCATAAACAAACTTGGTAGTAATGTCAAACCAGCCACTCCTGTATTCTGCAGAGTAAAATTGTTGTTTTTGTCAATGGAGTCTGGTGGCTTTGATTAAAGCAGAGAGAAGGGCTTCATTTGGAAAAGGCTTTCTGATGGTGAAGGGTGAAAATAAATACCATTTTTTGTTCCATGAATGCATAAGGAGCACTACGAGGATGCTGCATTTAAAAAAAAAAAAAGTCCTACAACATTTCCATATAAAAAAATATGTTTTTGAGGTCAATAGTAAGAATGAAAGAGTAGTATATTATTTTCTTTATTTGACCTTGAAGAAAATAAGGCAGAGTGGATCAAAATTGTTTATGAAAACAAAAAAGCCAGGGGAGAGGTCTGGGCTAATGAATAATTAAAGTTCATATATTAACTGGTTCCTGGACAACTGTCATTTTGTAAAATTGGCCCTGGTGCAAAGCAAGTTCAGTGTCCATGTAAAACTGTCAATCATCAAATCCCTTCTCATGTTGCAAGTCACTGTTGCAATAAAATTTGTAACAAAGACCCTTTTCATAACCTTAACCAAGTGCTTTGAGTTGCATAAATGTAATCATAAAAACAGTAATCATGCTTTAGTTGAGCGACTATTATAGAAACATGAATGACTTACACACTTTGCAGATAGAAACATAATTGATGAAGACAAAACATAGCTAATTAGCTAATGTGAACCAGTTATTTTAAGGAGACGGGGTAGTTTCAGTAGTTAGGTACAAGCTTATGGATTCAAGAAAAGTAAAGAAGTTAAAAATTTCAACTTCACACAAGCAGAGCATCCAATTCTTTTCAACCTCCTCTCGGATTTCACACCTGACGCAAAAATAACTCAGATTGCTGGCTGCTGGCTTGATAGACTATCAGCTGTTAGCTTGGAAAGATTTTCATGAATTGCAGCAGACGCATCAGAAAGAGCAAATACAACAGCCTCAGACTTATCTTCTGAGCCAAACTGCAGCATTTTTCAAACAGTGTCATTATCATCTTCAGAGTATTGCTCTCACTTTTAGAAAACAGAGGATGCTGTTTACACTGCTTCACAGTCACGTCAGTTTTGAAATGTGAAGCCATGTGTTCACATAATGAATATTTATCAAGACATTTCTACATGTTGCTATACAGATAAGGCACTGCATGTTCGTCATTGTGCCACTCGAATGTCTGCCTAATTTTATTCCTCTTATCCTCAGACCTCCAACAATATGCACACTTGTACTCTTCCTGCCTGAATCATTATGTTTTTTAAGGACCCAATTACATCTGCAATGCAAAGCAACAGCGAGTGCAGTGATGCTGGAGCTCGTTTGCCCTGCTCCCGGTGAAATACAACAGAGGGAATGTCTTTAATTCAGCAGCTTCCCTTTGTTATGGGGTTGTTGTGTCTCACAGCTGGGTATCATTGATTTGCATAGCAAGAGATAGAGAATGAAGCCACCTAATTCTCCTGTTATCAGCATTTCTCGGTCACTCAATCAAGCCTTATCGTAGCACGCTGCTGGTTGTGTAATGACAGTAATAAATTTAAAAAACAAACACCTCCCTCGAAGTTCATTTTAAGTTTCAGTAGTTTCAAGAGGGAATTACATTCTGCTTAAACACACTGAACATGAAAATACCTGTGCTGAGTAGCATGGCAGTTGAGGAAAAAACAAAACAAATCCTTTCCTCCTGAGCCTGCAGTTGTGTCTCAGCTGCAATCATATTTTGATTGAATTTGTGCTTAATAAAAAATATGACATTTCCACATACATTTAACCTCTATATGTCTGTCTTCTCAAGAAAAACTACACAATCAGCTGTTTGAGCAAATGCTGTAGTGAAATGTTATAGAGCTATAAAGTCTGCAAAGGGAGTCCAGGTGGAATAGATTGATCAGCGAAACACCTGGCTTTAACCAACCCAGTCTCCAGAATAAATGCTGGTATCCTACATTTTTGCAAACCACAGATAACATTAAATATCTAAAAAAAAAAATAGTAAAAAAATATGTTGCCTATGAATGTTTCTATGCAACCCGTTCTCACTGTGACACATTACCACCATGGCTTTAACCATGCTGCAAACACATGAAAACAGTACAGAGTTAGACTAAAAAAACACTTTGGTTAAAAGTAAGGCATCAAAACCAATGGTTTAGGTTAGGTATTTAGGTATAGATAACAGGGTTTGGCCTACAAAAACATATATTTCACACACAAATTTCAACAGAAGGACACAAAACCACAAGCATCATATTGCAAGGTTACAATGACAGAAAAATGTAGCTGAATGTATCCAAGTACGTAAAATGTCTATGTTAAAATAATGTTGGAGATCTACATCACTGTGGTTTCAAGAAACGTACAGTCCCAACATTGTTGTCTGGTGTTTAGGCTTTGAAATGTTAGACTGCTTCCCGTTTTCAACCAACTGTCAACACTGATGTCTGTTAACCATGACCATGACTGATCAAAAACTTGTATGATGTACACAAAGAAGTGAACAAAGTAGAGAATATCTCTGTGGTTCCTGACATGAGAGAAAAGAAGAAGGAAAGGCTGCAAGAACTGAGACAATCAGTAGAGAGATGGGGATTAGACACTACATAATATATACAGGAGGTAGGCACAGGATAAAAGCATGGGGTGGCTTTGTTTGTGAACCCCAGTTACTACACATTACAGTGTAGAATATCTCCTGTACTTTTGGAGCAGCTTTCATCAGTCTTAAAAGCTGTATCCAAAAAAGTGTTACAGACTAAGACATTTTATTGAGTCACATGATGGAGGCTGCAGGCTAAAGCTTGAAAGTAAAAGTTAAAGTTTGAAACATACACTGGAGACCCCATTTACACCTGGTATGAAATTAAATCTATATGTGTATGACCTAAATGTGGATAAGAAAATCACACATAATGCTAAGTGCAAATGCATAAGGAACACATTAAGGTGAGGACACACTTGGTTGGGCTACACCAAATCTAGAGGTGGTTTGACTCACAACGGGATCAGATCTCAACCATCTGTACAGTGTGACTTTGGTCTAAAGATAACCACCCGCCATTTTAAAAGACCACCTCTGCCTCTTCCTGCTCAATCGACTCACAAGTTGTAGCATTAGCTAGCAAATGTCCCCTTGCAAAAAGGGATTTAAAAATGATAGGTCATGACTGACATTGCCTCCCTTGGTCTGGGATATGCCATGTTTGTTGACAAGTCATCACCTCTGTCTCACTTATTTGCATATTGAGATCCTAATGCAATGCAGGCAATATCAAAAATAACAAGAGCACTTTTTTTTTCTCCAGTTGTAAATGCAAAAGAAAAATGCATTGGATGTCATTATCCAGATAATCTATCCAGATGTAGACCACATCTGGTGTAAAAAAAAGAAAAAAAGTGCCACTTCATTTAAAAATAGTATTCATGCTGAAATATTAATTTGCCCATGTAACCCTTTTGACTGTTGAGAAATATATTTATATTTTTCATTTGGATACTCCCTTTTAACCATTCAGATCAAAATGCAGATAAAACATTTTAAATATTTGATATTAATTCAAACACATGTATATGTTGGAGCTGCAGTGTAATCACTGGCTGAACTGTACTGTGGGATCATTGTGCCATGTTAAAGGAAACCTCAGTGGCAGTTGATTAACAGAGAATATTACTCATGCTCCTCACTAGCCCAAGTTTTAAAATCAGCTCTCTGGATTTGAACCAGTGACCTTAAAATCAAAAACTAATTTATTAACCTTCTGGCTTGATAAAGTTTAATCTGTTGTTCCATAAATTAAGTTGTGTTCAATCTCTTTTTATTCTTTTTCTCTCTTGCTCTTGAAAAAGTGAGGAATCAAAACAATGTAAGGCCCTTGGGTAAAGTCAAGAGTCACCACAAGCTCAATAAAATAAAAAACAAAACTTTCCATCCATAATTCCGCGGAGCTGTGTATTCTCGCCCTACTAATAAGCTTGTGCAGAGAAACATGCTCAGTCTTCAAAGTTAAGTGGTGAGTTGCCATTTAATATTTACCAGATCTGAATAAAACACTAACGCTGCTGAGAAAAATTGTCAACATAAACTAGTGCGTATGAAGAACTCCATCTTCAAGACAAATCCTCTAAGCATGAAGCCCGTTAGTTAAACTGAAAAATGACAACAACCAACAAACATTGAACAATTAAACTAGAGCATACTGGCTGTTTTTGAGTGTCATTGTTCAAAGTGACACACTAGTTAAAAAAAAAGTAACTGAAGTTGTCATTAAATTGTAATTTAAATTAATTTATATTTTAACCAAGTCCTCTTTAACATTTTGAGAAAAGACCCAGTTTAGCAGCTCATTACGACCAATATTTAAGTTTGTAGATAGCAACACCCTCTAGTGGCTTTAGCAATTATGAATGACACTAAAGGGAAGTGAAGATATACGTATACTGTGAAAGAAAAGAGGGAAGCTGGGAAACAGAGTATAGAGCAGAAAAAGGTTAAGTCAGGGGGGTTGTGAGGGGTAATGGATGGGTCAGGACTTTCGATCAATTTTATCTGAATGTGATTTGAATTCCACAAGTCACGTTTTTTACGCACCCAACATAAATACTTCACTCCCGGTGTTTACATCAGCTACGCAAGTACGCCATGTACTATTTGTCCTTACCTTAGCGAAGTAGTTTTGTTTCTTAAACTAAACCAAATTGCAACCGTTTTACAACATTAACAACATGTTTAAAATGATGAAATTAACATGACGTGATGATCTCCTGCAACCAGTAAGGTCGCTATAGTTTTCGTCGTCTTTGAAGGTAAAAACAAATGACACAGGATGGCGTAGGTTGACGTTGACATTGGAGGACTTGTTGAATGGAATCCTGCTGACCTACTCTTCAGTCATTTTAAACTAAACAAAAGTCAAAATTTCTTTATTTGAAATTATATTTCAAGGTTTTTTTGAGAAAGATACCGGATAGGTCAGGCTGAATTTTAAGGTAAGTGTGGATAATTATGCACATTTATTGGTATTGTGCAGCCATTAAACTAAATGATACAAAAAAAATCAGACTGGGGGGAAAAAGGCGATTTTTAAACATATATATATAAAGCTATTTAGGGGGAAAGTAAAAGGCAAAATTGGATATTAATATGTTCTGTCCACAACCATTTTCTTACTAAGAAAAATACACAATGGCTGGAGTTCAAACATCAAAGAAACCCAACAGTTTATCATGCAACAATGACTTCCACAACAGAAAAGTAAAACAGACTATTCGACATTAAATGCATGGGATGACTAAAATATAGGCCTATAGGGTATGCAGAATGGCACACTGGGATGAAAAGCTGGCCATCATAGAAAGGGAGGGGGGAGGACAACATCTCTTTTGAACACAGGGATAATGATGCACAATTTAAGCCAGTCTCTCCTGGAAGACATTTGTAGTGTTGCATTGGTTGTTCAAATGGAAAGAGAAATCAATATTTGTCATAAATGAAAAAAGAAACCTGCGAGTGTGCTCAAACTCTGGCTGCTTTCTCACCTCTGCACAGCTGGCGAATCACAGCATTTTAGTTTAGTTAAGTCCATAAATGGACAGACACAGCGCCCACTAATCTGATTTCAGAAAGGTGTTCGGGGGACAAGGTTTCTGAAGCTATTTGGCAGTCCAACAAGCAGTTCAGATGGATTATAGTGGCCCCTCAAAGGCTAAACAGATCCAAATCACCTCACATTTATTTTGAAGATTACTTGGCACCGGGCTGCTTGCACACAAACACTAATGAAAGAAAGAAAAAAGAAAAAAAAAGATATATATATACTAAGAATATTCCTGCCATGTCTAATGTTGATGTGGGACTAATAATAATAATAAGCGCTTTACTTCACTGCAGGAAGCGAGAAACAGGTGGAAGGTGGTGAGTTACTTGCCTAATTTTAATTTTTTAATGGGGGATATTCCCCCATAACCCACATTCATTAAGGTCAATACACTGATGATAGAATCCTTGTACTCATGCATCACAAAGACATCAACACTCTTTTACTTTCACTTTAATTTCCTTGTTTTCAACCAGCCTGTGATTAGTGGCTTGTAGCTGGTGCATTCATTTTATACATTTAATAAGAGGAGCGAATGCCATACTAAACAGCTGCTTGCTTAAAAGGATAGTGTGTACACACAATCAAATTGCATTATCTTAAAACGTTTATTGCACAAGCTTTACATGGCTGCAGATTTATACTTTGTCTTTGGCAGGACACTTGCCATCATTATGGAAATCACTGGAGGAGGATCAAACTTGATACTGATTTAAATTAGTGGTGTAGGATTTTCAAAAATCCCAAAGGGAAACAGTAGTTATAATTATTTTTAGCACATTCAACTGGTGGCTTGGTGGCCTTGTCTTAAACCCACCAAATCCTTTGGCCTTTCCAGATTGAGTAAGAAAAGTACCGAAGTGATTAGAGGACAAAGAAGGGATTGCATTGGACCAAATTGGACTTTGGACTATCGTGAACCTTTTCCATTATTCAAACAATTTTATTCAGACGGAGGAAAGACTTTAGCAGCTCTTTAAAATCATGCTCCATTGGCATGAAACCCACCAGCTGCAAATGGTTTTCAGTCTGGCAGGAAAGACATAATTAATGATGCCCATCTAATGACTATTAGCTAAGTGTGGCCCAGAGCGAAGGGGCCAAATGATGATTTTAATGAAAATCATCAAATTGAACCATTCATTGGACAATTATCTGTAAATTTGTTTAAAGTATTTGATTGAGTGCTAGTAGAGCCAGATATTGGTTAGCTTAGGAGTCAATGGAGAGCAGTGAAACTGAGGACTTTTGTCTTTTGAAGTACTTTGAGAGCACAAATTTGCACTAACTGTATTGGTCAGCATATAAACATGTGGTTTTGAAGAGTGTCAAAGAGCCAAGCAGGGGCATCCACAGAGAATGATTGGCCATGTATTGTCCTTTAGTTATGTTTTAGTTCACTGTTTATTTTCTAAGTGTCTATTGTGAGTGTTTCCACTGCGAGTGGACGACCACTCCAACAGGCTGATTGGCATTGTTTGCTAGAACACTGTTTTCTGTTGTTGCCTGCCTCTCTGTCTCTGCATCCATTCTGAACACTGACAAACATGTCAATTCAGAGTGCACAATGCTGTTAAGTAGTTCACTTTCCATAAAAAGTACCTGTCAGTCACATATTGTAGTATAGCAGTCAGTTCACACATCTGCACTGCAAAACTCTTTTTCTGGTTTGTCTTTAACAATGTGGCTTCAGGAATGGCAATGTCAGTCTGTCAGTCTGCGAACCACCGTGGTCTGGACTGAAAAATCTTCTGGATGGATTGCCTTCATATCTTGTACATACATTCATAGTCCCCAGGCAATAAATCCTAATGAGATTGAATGACATCGTGTGATTAACACAGGTGGTTCTGGGTGAAATGTTTTGACCACTATAGTATGGATTGCTATGATATTTGTTGCTGACAATCATGTCACACACAGCAAGAATTGGAGCAACCAATTGTTTTTATTATTTCCAATACTTAATTATTACCAGTTGCCTGAAAAACATATGACATATCCATCAGTCTCATGTGTACTTTGTGTTTAATAGTGATGGTAAGATGAAGCTTCATGAAGCTTTCAAGCAAATTGGTTCACAAAAGGGTTAAATTCCCAAAGCTGTTTGTTCTCACAATCCCATGTTCATCATAGAGCGTTAAAAACCCCTGAAACAATGTCTATGTAATCCATTTATATAGTGTTGATAAGGGATGTACCTGAATCTGAATATGGTATTTGGGAAAACACAAATAATCTGATGGAAACACATATTTCTTCTATTTTATGCTGCTTGTTATTAGTCATAAAATGTCTGTGCATCAGCATTTATTATCCAATAAATTATTAAACAGTATGAGGATGTCAAATTATATTTCATAATTATTTATATGCCTATGCCTAGTTGACTTCCATCGTTGATACCTCGACATTCAGAGACTCAGCTCAGCATGTAACACCATTAGTGTTTACTGTTAATTAGCTATTGTTAGCATGCTAACACACTGGTGAACACGGTGTACATGGCCTGCTCAACAGCATGTTGACATTGTGAGCATGTACCACTGTGACTAAAGACTCCCTTTTATTTGTTTGCCTCAAATTCTCACAAATCCAAACTATATTTATGTTGTTGACTGTGATCAAATGGAGGACCTTGATCATAGTAATATGCAAAAGATAGGAAGGCATGCCTAATCTCATATTTGTTTTGCTATAATGACATCGGCAGCTTTGTAACACAGATACTCACATGCTTTACTGTCTGAATTTGTGTTATGTAGAAAATACATCTGGTTTTCCTTGGATTGCTCAGTAGATCTCAAATGGAGGAAAAACAATCACACAGGCATGGGTAGACCTTCAAGCCAATTAAACATTATCACTGAACACCATTGAAAGCCTTATGTCACCTGACACTGCAGTCTTTATATGGTGTTTCTAAAAATAACAAAAATCACTCATTGATCCTGGCAGTTGTGCTCTACATGGTATCATTTCAATTCCACCTCCTGTTGTTTGATGTCCAAAGCTGTTCCGACGCAGTATGTATTGTAGACGTTTTTGAAAGTCCTGTTGTATTGTGCGGAAGGGAACGGCGGTGGGGGCAACAGCAAGTGACGTCACTTCTGCTTTCCTGCTCGTGAACAATAGCGACAAGCAGGCAGAGATTTACGAGGTACAATCACATTTATCTGCGACAACTGGGACAGGGCGAGTGTAAGCTGTCTCTCAACTGGATTTGAAGGACTGAACGCCAGAGAGAGTGAGGTAAAGACACAGGAAATTATAGGAGGGGGGGCAGAGAGAGAGAGAGAGCACATGAATATGATGCAGTAAGCAGAGTGCAAATTAGTCTGGGGGGGTTTCAGCAGAACAAGTCAAGTGCTGAGTTCTTTGTTTTCCAGTTGCTCACATAGCCTGTAGGAAAACAGGGTGACTAGTCAAAATTTGCAGCCTGTGCCAAGCCCCCCTGTCCTACTTGTTTGTCCCAGATCTGCTGATGCAGTCCTCTCCCTCTTTTTTTCTCCAGCTGTGGGCATTTATTATTCAAACCATTCCTTTTGAATTCTCCCTATTCCGTGTTTTGCATAAGGATTAGCTATGCAGCACTTGTTAATTTTTTTTTTTCAAAGCAATATCCAAATATTTGAGTAACGTTAAATCGGATTCAAGGTGGAATTTATGTTGTCTTTCCATTTGGCAGGACAGTATCCCAATTCAGTGCTTCTTACAGGGCTTATGGTATTAGATAAGATCACTCAACACTGCTCAGTGCGCTCAGTTCTGAGTGGATCTTGGTCTGTCTAAGGATGTAAGAGCTACTCCCAGAGGGGGAACAAATGCAAAGCCAGCTGCATCCGTGCTGCATCGCATGGGGTAGTTTCCCCATCTTTTTTTCTTTATTTTGAATCATTAAAGCTGCTGTATGTGATGGACCTGTTTTAGCAATTTAAGCTCAGTGTATTCTACTGCTGCCTACACAGAACAGTAAGTAAGCCAGAGAAAACACGTCACAGCGACAGAGTAGAAATGTTATAAAACAACAGTCAGATGCTAATTGAAAAAGGTAGTACACTGTTTTTCATATTGCATGGTCCTGTGTTCTTCTCTTAATATTCTTACTCACGCCCTTGACTGTATCCCCTCCTTCCTACACCTCATCAAGCCATCAGTGATACTAGACTGAACATCGTAACATGAGGCCAATAGGGCTTTCTGAAGTGTTTCTCCGAAGTTCATTAAAAATCTTATCTGAAGATGTTGTAAGTGATGTGATTAGGTTTCTGGAGGACCCCGGAGTTTGTGTGAAGCGTCCCACTGGTTGATGTCTCATCCTCTTTATAATTAATTTCTCTACCCCGAAAAACAGCATCAGATACTGTTCAGATATCCTTAGAGGTACTATACAACAATTACACCAAAGATTGAATTATAAACATGATAAATAGTCAATATTTCAAGACTTGGCAAAATAGATAGTGCTTCTATTTGCATTGGAACAGCTACAGCTGGAAATTTGGACATTTTGCCGTAAGAGAAACTGTTGTTTCCCTACAAAATGTCCACCAAAATGCAGCAAACTATTAAATCCTTTTAAGTCACTATTCAATATACAGCCTTGTCAACTTCAGAATCTCTCTATTGCTACAAACACTATTACAGGCCAGAATTCATTACCCTCAGGTTGAATCATGGTTAATTTAAATTGTCCTTAAATCTTGCAAGAGCAGCTATCCCAACCTTTGTAATTTCCTGCAGACCAATTGCATTCTCTCAAAATCCTATCACGTACTACAACAACTTTCCCGCTCGCAGTAAATTATTTCCGACTGTCACTGAGCTATTTCAGCATTTTCTACTTGACCCTGCAAAGCAAAGCAAAGCACTCCTCAGTGCTCTCTCACTCCTGTGTCGACTAAACTGCACAGTTACTCCTTGTTCTCTCAAAGCCCATTTCTTTCCCACTTTCCCAAGGCTATCCATATCACCTGAAAGTAATCCAGCGATATGCACCTGCTGCCATGATCAACAGCAAGACTGCCACCGGGGAAACGTAAACAGCAAGAAAACCCTTCAGCTGTGTGGTTTCCTGTTCTCTGGCAAGTCAATTAAGCAGCAAATGACCCCTAGAATCCACTGTAATAAGCCAAGCACTACAAAATTGCCTTTAATATATCATAATGATGACAGTAATTGGATTGGACGGTTGATTGCATTTTCTCAAGCTGTAGAGATACTTCTGTAACAAAACAATAAAAATAAAAGTGCTGCCAATAAAAGGAGTTATAAAATTCATTCTTTTTAGCCAACTGGTTCAGAGGGAGACTGAAGTCCACCTCGGGGTGAAGAACAGACCACCTCTTGTGAGAAATCCACCTGATTGTTCTGTAAACACAGAACCCAGATCCAACAGTGAAGTGATGCATGCTGATCCAGTGCAAGGAATATTTCAAGTTCCTTACATAATGTATAGAAGACGTGAAAAAACACAAGGCAACATTAAAAGACTCACTTAAAAGTAATGTAAAAAAAAAAAAAAAAGGTAAATAAGAAGATGATAATAAAATGACACAGAATAAACAGGTAAAACAGGAGAATACTAGTGACAGTGCAGTGTAATTGGCAAGAAGCAGACCTCAAGCTCTGTGGAAGTTTGTTCCAGTGGTGCATAAAGACTGAATGTGTTTAATTTTGACTCTGGGGACAGTAAGAAAATCAGTCCCAGAGAATGGTTTATCAGGAATGTATTTTGACTCAATGCTTTATAAACCAACAACTTAAAATCAGATATTTGACAAACACAAACCCAGTGTAAAGATCTAAGAACTGTAATCATACATGTCATTATGTAGCTATTAAAATATAGGTCTGGGTCTATGATTACACTAAGTTTCATAGCACTGACTTTTTGAATAGTTCTTTTTGCGGCTCCAAAAACAATTAACTTATATTTTATTCCTATATATTTTTGTTCATTGCACCTAATTGTGCTTGTATAGAATCACAGGCTTCTAGATATATCAATATGTAAATCTGTCTGTCTCCTGAACAATTATAGCAAGGTATTTTGTTGTTTTGATATAATATGAGCACAGAGATGTTGAACAGAAGTGGCCCGAGAAGAGAGCCCTGGATTTAAACGTTAAGTTTAAAGTTTAAAGTTTTTTTAAGTTTGGTTCTGTGCAAGACAGTCCTATACAGTTTTCCAGTATTATTTTGTGATTGACAACGCAAACTGAGACTACAGTTTTGCTGCTTTGGTTAAAAATCCTGACTGGAAAACATCAATTGTTTAGACCGAGAAAGATGTTCAGTTGTAGGAAAACAGCTTTTTCAGTTTGGTATGGGCCTGTAGTTGTTCATTAGTGAGGTGTCAACATTGTTCTTGTTTAAGAGTGGCTTAATAACTACAATTTTTTATGGCCTGTGGGAAATAGCCTGAGAGTAAAGAGAGAAGTGTTGGCTATTTGAAGAAGATCTGTTCAGTTAAAGACACCTTTAAAAAACGCCTTAAGGTCCAATATCAAGACATTTTTATTTGGTCAAAATAGCATGCTAATTGCACTGGTTTAAGTGGACAAAATACCTGATATGGAGGAACTAGCGGAATGTATAGTTTTCTGAATTTCATCAATGAAGATTGAGGCACATTTATTGTACCACTTTGTGGTTAGATGAGGGGCTGCTGACACGGGAGGGTTTTTTCAGTCTGTCAATAACAGTTTTGGCAATGATGTCAGAAGAGAAGGACTGCCTTGAATTTCTCAGTTGTAGATTAAAAATACAAAGTCTCTCTTTGCAGAAGAACCTGGAGTTTAGTAGCATTTCACCATTGCTGATGGCAATGGCATCAATATTATTTGTAATGTATTGACATGATTTGTGGCAGAGAATGAATAATTCACTGATGTTTTCTGTAAAACACCTTTGTGTGAAGGAGTTATCTCAACAAAAACACAGAAATGGTCAGACAGAACGCCATCTGTGACAACAACCATAGAAATCCCTTGGAGATGATGCAGTTGAGAGTGTAGCCATTATTGTGTGTGTGCTCCATCACATGCTGAGGAGTACAGATTACTACAAAAACACTGTACCTATAAGAGCAACCTTTGCTATCACTACAACTATGATGATGTTTTGACTATGCAAAAGGCAAAGTTGCACTCAACGTACTGTTACCATGCAGCACCTGGCAAATTAGAGCGACCTGTCAATTGCATTGATTTAAATGTGCTGCACGCATTTTGGATTTAGCTGTGAGTGATATAACTTTCATCACAATTATTTGTTTTAGTTTTCACTTTGTAGAGGTGTGTCATAACTTTTATCAGTTGGCATTGCTGCGTCCTCATCACAGCTGTGGACCTCTTTGATTTGCCATCTTAGGGCCAAACAACAACACTGTAGTATTTCCTCTAGGATTTTTTTCAGCAGCAGGGGTAAAGGGTTATCTTCCCCCTGGATGATGTGCTTGTAAAATATCAATCAGCAATTTAGAAAGTATAAAAAATGACAATCGACTGCAAATCAAGCTTTAGAACCAGTGTTTCCCACAGGATTTTCTGAGAATATAATGGGGGCACCGAAACAAAGTAGGGGGGTCCGGGGGCATGCTCCCCCTAAGAATTTTTGTGCACTAAAAGCCTAAATTTGGTATCTCTCGCCCACTATTCCAGCTTAATCATTGCATATTTTAATGTTTTTTTGTCAAGGACAATAAGGATTCTTCTGTTTTATGCAAGGCATCATATTTTGACAGTCTTCCTGTAAATTATGTTGTCGACTCTGCTAATACATCCATGTGCTTTTAATTTTGAAAGCCACATGTGTTTGCTTTTATTGTGGGTCTAATTGTATAGGCGGGTCTCACACGTTCTTACAGTAATGCTTAGTAAATACATGCACCGGGAAAACAAGTGCAGGCTTACTGGCTGCAGTGTGCTTTGTTCTCTTCCAGTGAGCAGCCATCCACTCTAACAGGCAGTCTAACCTCACTCAGAAACTCCAGTAATGCTAACAGAGTGCTCGCGATCTTACAGTTGTTATGACATCTCCAGTGTTTGGCATCCTGGCTGGCAGTGTTCCATCCGCTCATCCCCGCCGCTAGAGAGTGGAAGACCCACTGTGGTTACTGCTACAGAGCTAAAAAATAAAATAAAATTCACTATTCCAAAGTAGCGGCGGGCAGAATATAACAGCAGTGGGCCACCACTACTAAATGAATATAGCGGAAACCCTGCACTGTCCACCTTATATGAGGCGGTGGAAGAAGTATTCAGACCCCTTACTTAAGTAAAAGTACTAAGACCACACAGCAGAATTGCTACACTACAAGAAAAAGAGCTGCATTCAAAACTTACTTCAGTAAAAGTTCAAACGTATCAGAATCTAACTATACATAAAGTATCAAAAGTGAAAGTACTCATTATGCAGAATGACCTCACTCAGATTGTTTTACACTATACTCCACATATATTATTGGATCATTATGATTGATGTATTCATGTAAGACGCATTTTACTGTTGTCATGGTAGGGCTCACTTTAACTACTTAATATACTGTTTGATTTATAAACATGCATAATCATTTAATATTGATCATATTGTTTCATGTTAAATTTCGACTTGAAAAGTAACTAAAGCTGGCAGCTAAATGTAGTAAAAAGTACAATATATGCCTCTAAAATGTAGTGGAGTACACTCCAACACTGCCTAACTCCAGCTGTTACCACTATAAAGTAATTGTGGTTAGGGCTTGCAATGTTCCCTGACTTTTCGGCACCTGTGTAAGCTATGTCTTACTCCTACCTACTACTTTCATGTAACATATCTGTAGCTGTAAACCAGAGAAAAACTTTTTTGGTCATCAGGTTGGATAAAATAGTCTCCTGTTTGGTAGAAATTGGTCTAAAGAATAAAAGTCGATTTGAACATTTCTCAAGGTTTGCTTTTTCGTCGGAAGATGAGTTTCAAATGTTGTGAGAAAGTAATGATGAAAAGATGCATCCAAAAGTCGTCTCATTAGATGCAGAGCAGTCGGTGACAGTGTCGGGGATTTTACACTTCCAACTCGTCATCAAGGAAAGAAACACCTTTTACCGTGCTGCTACTGTCGTATCGAAAAACATTTGCACTCTGCTTGCAGCACAGATTCTGATCACAGGAGCATGTATATGGCACGGCATAATGCAGGTATCTCGTATGAAAATTCAGTTTATGTGTTTCAGGATGCATCAAAAAGACTGTGCAACTCATTAAATTGTTTTTACAAGAATGACATCCAATTTGAACTGAAAAAATGAAGCCATAAACATGAACTTCTGTAAACAATACAGGTTAAGGCACCGTAGAGCATGTGCTTTAGCCCATTTTCTGCAAGTCTTTATGCAGCTTCAATAAGTGAAATCTTTTATTATCTACAGTGGGCGAAACAATTTAACAGCAAAACTAGAAAGCACCATACACTGGCTATTTTCACTTTGTATTAAGACTATAGACCACACAGGAAAAGATGTGATTGAAATAGGAAGTGGTACTCAAGCATGCTGAGTTGTCTTGATGATCACATTTGTCAAAGGCCCCGCCATTGATTTTGGGAGATAATTATCTTGAGTATGTGACCAAGGTCATTCCACGGCTTTATAGGAAGTGAGAAAATCTTCATCTGAAAAACTAGCCTGCTCCATTACCAATTCATGAGCCTATAATGACTGAATGATATTATCTTCACCACCAAACCATTTTCTTCTCCATCAAGATCTGTTTGATTGATTAATCATTCAAATTTCATTTCCATTGTGTACGTTTAAAGATGGGTGATGAGGAGTTAATAAATATTTATTTCCTTATTTCATGACTTCATAGCAAGTGCCCAATTAAATACTCTAATATGATATAATTTGAAAAAGTTCAAGCTTGCTGAACAGTCACCAATGGTTTTTTAAAGCATTTAGGGGGTAAACAAATGATTAGTTATGTATAAGTATTTACATATATATCAACAGCTTTGTTCAGATGCCTTATTTTGAAAAATTACCTGAGAGGAAAGATTTGGGAGTATTACAGGTCTGCAAAAGTAATTTCCAAGTCCCCACACTACGTGCATATATTTTGCATTACAAGAGAAAAATTTAAAAGAAAATAAAAAAAATCACATCAAAGCTACCTGGAAATCAGGCATCTCATTGTTATGTTTAAGTCATTTGGATACACTCTTTTGATGTACCTTTCAAAACCACTCATAGCCACGATGTCAGCCCTCTGTGTGTGTTCTCTGTGGGCTTACAAAAGGTGGAAAATAGATCTAATTTATTGTGCAAGTCAGAGCAAATAGTCTGTCCCAGTAAATCACTTTGGCAGCAAATAGAATCTCAGATTAATTTCGGTGTCACTGATAATAGTGGCCTTTGGTGCTGCCTATGCCTCTAATTTGGGAGCTCAAACTCGAATCAGGCATGCCGTGTATTGTGAATATCAACGTCTTTGTCTTTGCATCAGCACCACAGAGAAGGTTTCTTAAACATTTTTATAAACTTTTCCGTCAGCTGTATCAATGCAACATTAATAGATCTTGAGGTTTTCAGCACAACTCCCCACACAGACTGTACAATAAATCAAATGTCTTCAAAAGATGCATCAAAATGCAAAATATTGTTTTGAAACTGCTGTGACATCATTCTTCTCACATTTTTGAAATACAGGCGATTAAGAACGGTGGCTAATTAAAACGGAGACCTGTGTTACATGAGATACGCTCTGTTGTTTGGTTTCAGAATGTCACTGAAGCATCTTGCACACCTTTCACACTTTCAGATGAGTTTTCTCTAATTAACAAGTGGCCCCCCTGTCTCCAAGAAGTTCTAGTTATATATCATACTTTTGGAAATGAGGAGGAAACATAATAATTGGATTACGTTTCCATCAGCATAATGAGAAAATGCTGCTAATTACTGTTCCTGAAAAATGTGTTTAAAGTGGTTTGTAAAATTCTTGACAGAAAAAGTATTTATCCCATAATATCAGCTTTGGCAATCCAATATGTGCTTGCAGCAACTACATCAACGCTTTGTTATGTCTTTGGTGTCTGATACCGACACATAAAGCATCCTTTAGTGTCTGTGTGCGAAGCACCAGGCATTTTATTTACAACTCATTAAAACCATTATTACCATTAGATGCAAAAGTCCATTAAGAATGGGTGGGTCAAACAAACCCCCAACTTTGACGCAGTCCAATGTGACACCGAAAGTCAGGGTTGTTATTTTGGAGTTAGTTATTTGGAATCAACTTCAAAATTGACTTCCATATACAGAAAGATGTGTCAAAAGTATTCACATTCATTAGATACTAGGGTTTAAAAAGACTTTTGTAGAAGTTGAAGAATCAACTCAAGCTTTTTACTCAAGTAAAAGTATAAAAGTACTGGTTTCCAAACTAATTAAGGTTGTCAAGTGAGTTGAGATCTCTACTCGACACACCAGCTAAGCGGTATAAGACTGTGGAAACCAGGGACTTTCCAGCAGGGTAACAACAGTTGGTGACAGTTGGGCACTTTCCTAATAAATGATGTGATGCATGAATGGCACTGTAATGATTGATGTTGATCCAGTATGATTATTGTGAAAAAGATGCTAATGAAAAGTTGATGATGATTGTATGTAAAATGATGAGTTACAATGTTGATGTGATTTGATTTTTGAAATGAATGCAATAATGGTCAGTTCGTATCAGTATGTTTGGTAACCGGATCGATCGTTAGAAATTTTGTAATAAAGTGATTGAGACAAGGCGAAGCCAGTAGAAAAAGGGGGAACTCAAAAGAGGAAGGACCAAGCCGGGACATGGTGTACTGTAGCGGTTTGACAGTGCCGGGGTGCCAGTCAGAGCTAATCTGACAATCTTCTTTTAGATTTTTGATTTGTCAACCTTACACAGGACCCATGCCTACCCATGCATGGACCCTACTAACAACCAGAAATGAAGCAACCTTTTCCAAAGGCGACCCATTAAACACAAAACACACACACACACACACACACAAGAATTTGCAATTCAACACAGTGTATTATACAATTCAGTGCCCCCAAATACAACCCATAATTCACACAGCCCAAAAAACACCAAAAATAGTCTTTCTTCCAACCAAAAATAGTCCTTTTCAGGTACCCAACAAATAAACAAAATAGTCAGTTTATGAAAATAAAAGTTGGTCAAACAAAACCCAAACTAAGTGGCGCCCCCGGCGTCTAATAAACCAGCTTTGACCGCGGCTTTACCTCCCAGTTGCCGGCAGACGTCGGAGAAGGACCATCAGGTGGGAGCCAGGAGTTTTGGAGTCAGTGAATAAATCCAAAGGTGAGAAGCGAACACTACACAATATAACACGGACTGGAAACTCGCTGCCAGGGATTGGCAAGCTAACGGAGCAGACAATGGACGAGCTAGACCTCTTCCTCCTCAGTAGCCGCGGGCCGCCATCTTGAATTCCCCATACTGGCATTTTTGTGATTTGCTGAACAGAGGGCGTGCTTGAGTCCGGGGCGTTCCCGGAAGTATGACAGCATCGCTACAGTACGTGCGGAACGTGTTGGGCCGAAGGAAACAGGTAAAGAAGAGGTGAGAGGGACGGTCAATGTAAAGATGTAACCAATGAGAGGACTGGTGAGGAGTGGCAAGGAGGAAATGCTCTGAAAGAAGGAGTGGCAGGGTATAGAAGCTGCAACACAAATAATTGTGGTTATTCTTCTCGGGGAGCTGCAAGACTCTTCAAACCGACTCTCAAGAGCTGGAGACGACGCCTGATCGACCACATCGGGGGAAAGGACTCCGGTTCTACAAGCAAGAAGAAGACAGAGTAAGGACGTTCACATCAAGAAAGAAGATTTCCAATTTGACGAGTGAAGATGAGAGACGAGTGAGAAGAAGAATAACCATTCCAACGCCAGTCGATGATAGATTAAAGAAGTCTTCTTTCTGAGTTCTCACTGACGCCAGGACCAAGGGACCAGTCAAGGATCACTCCGACTTAGGACAAAGTGGAGAGCCACGGCTGAGGCCTGAAGCCGGGCATTACAAAAGAGTTACTTGGCCAGACAACTCTCACGTCTCCTTCTCCAAAATCTGCAGCTTTATTTCCCAGCTACAGCTTCATTCAACACAGGCAGTTAGGATCATGGTAAGACATTAAGTAGTCGGTAATCATTTTATTGTTGAGATTTTTGAATATTCTAAGTAATCACTTTTGAATCAATTTATGCTGTATGCTTGCACCTTGCTATATTATCAATACATTTTCAATTGCATTTAAAGTGAAGTAGTGGACCTTAGATTTTTGAATCTTTTGGTATTAAAAGGTGGTGTGTAATAACTAGGTTTTTATCGGTTACTCTAGCCAAATAAATTTTACTTATCTTTGGGGCTTATGTTCGCAGCCACTAAAATGAACCTAGCAATTCATCAAGTGCATAGATCAATAAGAGGAGAGCTGCTATTAAATGGGCGCGGCCAGCGTGGTATCTGTATTCCAGGGTTATTCAACAGATGCCATTCTGGAGTAAGCAGGACAGGTGTCCGGACCAAGGCAGTCAGAAGCTAGGCGAGTCTCCTCGCCACCAGCTTGAATTAAAGGTTCCCAAAATACCTGCTGGAATAATTTCCTCAGGAAAAGGAATCTGACCCCTTAGTGGAAAGCTGGTCCAGGACAAAGCTTAGGCCCCGGGGCCACAAAAGCCACACGGGCCACAGGGGCCTATAGTGCACAACCCCACCTCCCCAAAAAAGCCATAGTAAGGATTGTGTTATATTAAAATGTTAATGTTGAAACATTTGGGATGCACATTTTTCAGCTCCATTTATGCCCATTGAAAATGAACATGTGAACATGTGTTTCATGGAGTGGAAGAAGATATGATGACAAGTATTGTAATGGTGCAAAAAGTCAAACTTCAGAGGCATGTTATCATGTTGGTGCGGGGGTGGCGGGGGGGGGGGGGGGGGGTGGATCATGTGTAGCAGCATTTTAATTTTGGATTGGCTGATGAGTAGATGATCTTATTGACCGGGGCATGTCAAGCTTCCCTTGAGTTATGTGATGCACATAGCATCTTGCTACATGTTCCACTGCATAAATAACGGTGTAACTTGGTGGACGTCACACAATACATTTTCATGCGTGACAAATACAATGTGTGGCGGGAGTGTTTGACAAAAGACGAAATGAGTGACTGTCACTGGTGCTATGCTACATATGTCTGCTTTCCTTGCTGGAGTGTGATGTGTGTAATGTGCAGGTACAATGGATGGCGTACAAACCAATGTGTCGGAATGGTATATGTTTATACTTCTCACCCAACCACAATCACTCTTTGTTGGTTCATTTCTACTTAAGTAAGGTAACGAAGTATTTGTACGTTGTTACTTGACACCTCTGTATACAGATACGTTTCATGACATTCAATGACTCTGTTTACACTTAGTTTTAAAATTTAAAAAGGGTGTCCAGCTGACCACTTGTGTTTGGATCTACACAAGTGAAATTGCCCCACGTGCATTTATTACATTGTATTAGAACAACAACTTGATTTGCAAGTTGCTATTTTGCTTGCAGTACCCTCGTGAACAGCCCTGTAACTTTATGACTTGTCAAGTTTTCTTTGGACTGAATCTTCTGCTCAAATCGAGATGAAACATCTGGTTTCACTTGCAGCCCATCCACATACATCACTCCTCTCATTTTTACGACCGTTGGCTCTCTGTCATAAAAACAACCACCATACAGTCTGCATTGATAACATTTTGTCCTGTTACGTCCGTTTCGAATACGCATCAGCGTTTACACAACAAAATATATGTGATCAAACGCATCCTAGACCACCTCGCCAAGTGGTTTGAGTGATCCAATCACAATTGGTCTTGGGCCCTGTTTACTGTTGTATTTAGCATGGACCACTTGATATTGGATTGTCAAACACACATTTTAACACATTTTCATGTTTTACATCACCATCCTGTGTCCATGAGTACATTTATAGAATTAATTAATTTTCCTAACATTAATGAACTTATTTTGTTGCCTGAACTTAATTGTTTCCTGTGAGATTTTTAAGCAACTATGCATGTAACTAGTGGAAATTGACACATCATCCCTAAAAACTGCTGCTTTAAGGAGTCCATATGTGACCACAAGCATCAGCTTGGCATCTGACGAGTTGGGACTGAGAATGTATTCTGTCACCCTTTTTTATGGTTATGCTTAGTTACTCGCAGCACTTGGTTAAGTTTAGGGAAAGATCATGATTTGGTTGAATAGAGAAGAATACACACACAAATCAGGATGTGATCTGGTCCTGCACATTTTACGCCCATCATCCACCTTTAACGACTCCAGTGCAGTACATTAATGTAGCATAAAAAAACACACAGAGCTTGTGAACACAGCAATTACATTTGTCACCACAATGTAATTGGGTAAACAAATTAGTAACATATGAAGGTAATTCCAGGTGGGAAGAGTTGCAAACAAAGAAAGCAAGAAACATATACACAGCATATAAACATTCAACAAAAAGAAACAGTGCTGCTGTGTAAGTGCTGCCTGTACAGTTTGAGTAAAGGTTATTAGCAGGGTTTAGTCACATGTTTCATGTGTCACCTAGAAGGGGAAGGAATATGCCCCAGATATTTGAGAAAACTTATATTTTTTGAGACGTTTTCAATAATCAAGCATTGGGAATGTCACATGATAATTTGGCATCTAGACATATGTGGTATTTGGACATTTCACACGTTAACTAACAATAACATACATTTCCCTGGTGATTTTATCATGAAAAGAAGAGGGACCACCCCAGCATCTAATGGAAGGAGTTGACATTTGCGGATACGTTTATATGCTGTTTAATGTGCTGCAGCTGAGCAGCTAATTAGCTATCTCTCTCCTGCAAACTTAAGTTAGAGTGCACTTCTCCCCAAGGAATGTTTGTTTGGTCCCTCTTTCAACAAGCTACTGTGCAGGACAAGGCGTGTGTTCATGTTTGTAAGTTAGATAAGAA
Organism: Centropristis striata; assembly: GCF_030273125.1. NCBI lineage: Eukaryota > Metazoa > Chordata > Actinopteri > Perciformes > Serranidae > Centropristis > Centropristis striata. Next base: position 13,913,583 of record NC_081528.1, on the reverse strand, counting down.
GGAGACTTTAGCAGGGAAGCTAATGAGAGTTGTTGTTCAAAGTCTGTGACTCTTGTGCTGTGTGGCAGGCTGCTGTCCGGCTCAGTGCGACCATCTGCTCTCCATATGATAGCATGCTGATGTTACCGCACTATGCTTGGTTTGATATGCTCTTTATCCATGTGGTGTTAGAAAAATTACTCCATGGTGGTGTTAAAATGTTGAGAATTGTGTGATGAATCAAAAACTTTTACTTCATGCAGCATGGAGAGAAAACCACAGCATGGTTGTTCTCTGCCGAACATACAGTTTGTCTTGAGTTATATACCATGATGTGCTCATACAAACAACAGACATAAAAACATAACAGGAAAGCCATAAAAATATAAAGTAATAAAATAACAGAGTACCCCAAAAGGCCAAACATCCACCTCACAAAAAGCAATACCATCTATAAAAATATTATTTTGAATATAAACCAATATATGTCCCACAGTGGACAGATGCCTAATGGTATTCTTTCACAATTAAACTTGTTATACTAAGGTTTTGCTATCATAAAACTATGTGTTATATAGCAGACAAAAAAATCATTTTAAAATGCAGTTAACATCAGTCCCTGCGCCGTCATGAACCCAAAAATCTAAGCTTTTGTCTGCCTTTATGGTACTGTAAATAAGTGTCTGCAAAATCAAATGCTACAAGAGTTGAACAACTGCAGATTTGGGAGTACTTTGAAACTCCAGCAGTGTCAAATATTTGTTGCAAAACACAGTGCAGTTTGGACTGAGTCAACTGAAAGCCAACTATTGCTGCTTGTCAATTTGTTAGGTCACTGTTATTGATCAGTTACTTCTGTGAACCCTCTCAGAGACACACTGTGGACTGCAGGGCAACAAAAACACGAGTTATTACCGCTTACACTTTATTTTGATGCAACTGTCCTATATGAGTTTTATTGATGTGAGGAAGTGAAAGTCAGCTAAAAGCCATGTTATCAGAGGAAGGTGTCCACAGGGTCCTTGATTGGCCGTCACTGCCATGAACTATTCATTCAGATGATTGGATGTCCCTTTGGAAATGTTTACTCAGACTGAAAAGGCCACTTAGCCTGCCACAGACTAAAGATGAGGAGTGACTGCCAGCATGTAATTTGAGACTGCTCGTCACAGTGATGGCAATACTCTGCTATCACATGATCTACAAATGGTTAGGTAGATCTACAAACAAAAGGAATAGCACTGGGTGGAAGTTGCAAACAATCATGCACTAGAACAGGCAGAAACATTCACCACTCTTAACCCTTTTTCATATTTAAGCAGAAAAACTATCAGCAGTCAATTTCTAGTAGTGGTGGTTTTATTTTCTGCAACAGGGGAGCCTTTTAAAATCCAAATTATCAAACCCCCATGGAGAAGGAGCACAAGCACACTTAACTTTAAATTACCTTGACACCAAAACATGACAAAATGACCAAAAAAATTAGATGATGGCATTAAACACTTGGCAGCCAGGATTCCTCCGGGGGCTTGCAGCACAATAGCCGCATTTAGTACAAATTATCTTCAAACTGGGCTCTCACAAATCACTGAAAATACAGTACAGTGATCTCTTTTCTTCGATTAGGGGGTGAATTCAGATGCACGCACAAGGTAGAACATTTTCAAAAAAAAAAAAAAAAAACTGAGTAAGTGGCAGATACCTGCAGGCGTGTGCTTCATGCAAGTTGCAGAGGGTTATACTTTTTCTGGATACTACTTTTCCAACCCTGTTAGAAGATTTTGCCAATAGTCTGTTGACAATGACGCACTCAAAGATGTTTTATTTATTTATTTGGCTGAGAGTACAATAGTGATGTTCTTTTTGTCACAGTTACTGTAAAAAAAATAAAATAATAAAAAAATGAATGTATTTCCTTATAAAGTTATATGTTTGTCCCTTGGGTGTTAATATCTTTCCTTCTAACAGCACAGTCCAGGATTATGACGTTCCCAGAGCCGGACTCTCAGTGACTGGGATGATCTTCATATAGTGCCCCTGACACTCGTTTGGGTTTGGACAAAGCATCTCCAAAAGTAATGTCACGATTTTAAAGAAATATACTTCGTACATTCATGTCCCAAGGAGATGGATCTTAATATTTTCAACTTTTAGGTGCCATCAACCAATTCCGTGGCTTTTAAATTATGCCGAAAAGGGCTGAAAATGTATTTGGAAACTAGATCTACAATTAATTAAATGCTTTAAACTTAATCTGACTCTTTGCATTGTTTTTTATAATTGGAAGTTTATATTCTGCGTGTTGAAGTTGTAATCTTGGGCTCTGGGAATGGGCATCTTTCATTATTTTTTAACATTTTATGGACTAAACAACTAAATTAAAAATATTTATTGATAATGAAAAAACAATGATTAATAACAGCCCTATACTGTTCTCCCTTTTCTAGTACAACCCTTAGGATTTATTATTTGATTGATTGAAACGTTTATTTTGAATGGGTACAACAACAGAAAACAATAAACTAAAAAAAGCAAAATTATCTTACAATTGCATCCAGACAAAGAAAAAACATGCAAAACAATTCATCAAGCATATTAAAAAAGGAGTGGGAAGAAATAGAATGTATTTAATCCCACCCATTTTTTATTTAGTCATAGTTAACTATTTATTTATTTAGCTTTCTTATCAATGTAAGCCTATACAATTATACACATTAACTAATTTACAATAATTTATATAAAATCAATTTATTATCTTATATCACCATCTAACAGGTCAGATTGATGGCTTTTTGCCTTTAATGTCTTTGATACCCTTTGCCTCAATCCATCAGAAAAGTCATATCAGTATAAGTAATGGTAAGAAAAGCAAAAAAAAAGACAAGAGAAGAGAAGCAAAATAAAATATGTTCCAATTAATTTGAGAAAGCATGATGTGGCTTACCAGAAACTAAAACAATGATCACAGGGCTGAGGTGTCACAGCTGCCTGAAAAGCAGAATAAAAGCATTGAGTTTTGATGTTGAAAAATTGTGCTGTAACCTCCAGTGAATTTTCCTCATCGGCCAAGAATGTCAAAAGCCTCAATTCATTCTTTGATTTTCTGGAAACTGATTATCAAGAAGTGCCACAGCAAGCTGTCACAAGGTGGCTGTCACTATTGCCAGCTGTTGAGCGCATCCCGCACAGCTGGCCTGCTTTTTCGGTGCTGCTTTCCCTCAGAAGCACAAGAACAGTGCAATACGGTGTTTTTGGGGAGTTGAAGAGAAACGATGACACTGTCACAGAATTACATTCTGTCATGGTTGACCTTTGCTTTAACCCGGTCAGACGGAAACAGGATGAGGTTTATGGGAATAATGCCAGCGCAATTTTCTCAGAGATTTCCCCAGCAGAAGCTTGAAAATTTAAACAAAAAGCAGCAGCTGCACTGATAAGGGGCATTACCTGTTATAATGGGCATAAAAATGGACAGTTTATACTGTGTTGTTGCCGGCGGAAGTAAAAACACACAAAGGGTGCAGATAATGGCTTTTAAGAGTGGGTCTTAGTTTATGACAGGGCTTTGGATCAGTGAACAGAACTGAATGTTGCAGGATCTCGTCAAAACTGAGCTGCAAGTGATTGTTTACTACAAAACAACTTGGAGTGTTATGACGGTCTGGGAAAAAAAACATGCTGTTAAAAAAACAAGAAAAACACATTCAAGTGAAACAACCATAAGGTAAAAAGAAACAATATTTGTCATATCCTCTGTATAAAAAACACTCCCGTACGTCTAACTCCTTCCGGTCTTCTGTAATTTTGTGGTGCTAAATGGACAGCTCCTGGAAAGTCCTCTTCACACACATGTTGCTGAAGTGCTTTCAATTACTATATTGCCGGTTGATGACATGACATTTTACAGCTGTGTGATCTCTCTCAGCACCTCTGTCTCTGTTTGCCTCTCGTCTGTGTGGACACGGCATCTCTCTGTGTTGCTTCATCGCTCAGGCTGACGGATGGACTGTGTGGTGCACTTGTGCTCATTTGGGCATGTAGTCAAGCCACTGGGGGTTTCTGTGAGGCAATATTGTTGGCACCTTTACTTTTTGCTGAAAATTGCACTGATGAGCGTGATGACACTCGACTAAAAGTTTTGAGACCGTCATCCCCCCAAAAAACAACCTCACAACCCATGCACTTAAACAGTGTAGCTAAACACCTTTCAGTCACCAAGGCGTGACATCACCCCAAAATTGAAATTTCTGCGCCATCATGTTCAGAATGGATTTTGGAGGCAGTGTGGTAATTCCGTGGCAGACAACTTTCTTGTGTTTGGGTACTTTTCTTTAATGCAGACATTTTTGAAAGAGATTGCAGAAGAAATTAGTAATATTTTTGGATAAAAGTTGATTATACCTGGCCAAGTTTCTGGACAATCTCATGGCCCAAGATAAGTATCTATACAAAGTTCTTTTGGCTGCAAGTAAGAACTCTATCACAAGGAAGTGGCTACATGTAAACTGCCTTCAAAGGACGATTGGATTGCAATAGTTAACAAAATAAATTGCGTGGAGAGACTGACCTTTTCCTTAAGGTTACAAATTAATCAAGATAAAGACAATTTTATATGTATATAATGTGTGTGTGTGTGTGTGTGTGTGTGCGTGTGTGTGTGTGTGTGTGTCCATTCTGTCGTTTAAGTTGGAGATCTAGTTGCAACTTGCATGGTAACTTAACCCTGTAAAACCCAGATATAGAAAAACGCAAAAAAAAAATTTTTCAGCCATTAAGATGTTGTTGTAGGAGGCCTTTGGGGGTGAAAATGGAGTGTTTTCAAAAATTTTATGTTTTAGTAAGTTTTTACGGAAACGTTGTAATATTGCAACGTTGGGCTTAATGGGTAGCAGAATCTCCTGTATTTCCACTCATTGTCTGAACAACAGTACAGAACTAAGGATTCATTTGCAGGGTTTTGCTTTTCCCAAACCAGTATATAGCATGAATAATAATCTTAGTCATGTTGTTATGAAGTGTGATTTATTCAAACAAGCACTTTGACATTTATTTACATTATTTACATTTTAAGTTGCAGTCAGTTGCAGTGATAGTCCCAGAAGCAGTTCTTGTCCTCTGAAAAGCAGAGGCGGACATCACACTTGCTGCATTGGGTATTTGTATACCCTTTACTGCAATGTCTGCAGCGTCCTCTTGTCGTCTTGTATGGAAAGTTTCCAGTGAGGTCTCTGCGCACATCCAGAGGGGGGTGTGCACATGTTTTTTTGGAGGAGGGACCGTTTGGACTCCCATCACCCAAGGATGGTCTCTTTACAGCATCCGAAGGGCTCCCTGCTGCGTCTGGGCTCCTGTTGCCTGCCGATGGCCGTCCTCTCTTTGGAGTTTTGGGTGCTGTGCCCACCTGATTAGGAAAAAAAAGAATAAATATATCAATTTATATACATCTCAAATACGCATGAAGATACCAGTCAAATATATCACAAACAAGGTCACATCACTCTCTCCGTTTTGGACGATGGAAATTACGTCCTGCACACTGTATCGAGGATCTCTCTTTGCTGGTGGCATTCTGAAATGGAAAAAATAAAATTGAAACAAATGTACACTGTATATACAAATAGCACACATGCTTACTAGATTCCGGATGACGAGCAGGAAAGATGGGGTGGTGGGGAGACTGATTTCATTTTCAAGTGTTTACACATTGCACTGAAGTAGCCAATTCACACATTTCACAGGCCATACAATACTGTATGATTGACCTATCGTAGACTGTGATTATCATCCTAATTGGAATGCATGTAGCCTCCACCTTACAACCACACCTTACATTCCTGAACATTAGCACCTGTTCCAGAACAATGCAACAAGTGCACCAGGAGCATCCCCCACAACTGCTTTGACTATGAATTGATGGGAGCATTTTCTTATCAATAGAGACTAAGACAAAGGGCAGACATGCACAAACAGAATTTCTTTGGTAAAAAGTCCTGCATTCTGTGATAAGGAGAAAATACGGAGAGTGTTGAAGGTGGTTAAAAATCATTATAAGTAAATGAAAATGTTTAGATACAGCAATATATCTTTGCACTTTAGTTTCTAATACAATAAATATGTAATCCAATATAAGGCTCAGGCTAGAATGTGTAAATCATGTGTAGTTTAAAGTTATATTGTAAACATTTTAATTGAAGTTCCTCTCAAGACATTCCTCTCAAAAACAGGGCTGTTTTGACTACCACTCTGACCCAACGTTGTAATATTGCAACACTTATAAAACAAGCTCTAAATAAAATGTAGGGCACATTTTCCACAAACACTACATATGTTCATGTTCTAGACACTGTAATAAACACACAAAAAAATATTCAAAGCATTTTACTTACTTGAATCAGATTAATCCAGTCCAGTAAATCGAAGGGATGTTGCTCGATCAAAAAATTGGAAGTTGTGTGACTTCTTGACCCTAGGGCGGGCCGTATATACAAATGTTGGATCCAAACGCATTGTGAGAACAAACAATAGGACCCAATGATCATGTTAATGTGGTTGAACCAAAAAAAAAAAAAAAATTTAGAGGTTTTTTGGGGATAACCAAAATTGTTGTAATTCTGCAACACTGGGTCTTACAGGGTTAACAAACATACTTATTTTAACCTGAATCATAATCTTTTACTAAACCTTACTGAGTAATATTGTAGCCTAAACCAAAGCAAACTGCAAACAATTCACAACATAAGCCCTGTGTTTCAAACTGCGACTGTAGGTAAATGGCATGTTGATTTCCCACCACCAGCTGGGGCGCTAATTTAAAAAATGATCCTGTTGGTCATTTATGACGATAGGAGCATGTTGTATAAGTGATCGCTTTCACATTACATGTTCATCATTTCAATTATTGTTTATATAAACAAACTGATTATAATAACGATAGTGCTTTTTTTTTTTATCATGCCAGTCATGTTGAAAAATGTATTACACTGGTTCTCTGTTGAGTACTTTTACCCCCAAAACATCAATGCATGAGTTCATTACATCACAAGTCATTACATGCAAAATGGTCGAAGCAGTTTGCATAATCTGTCAAGCATTTTTAATAAACATTTCTGTTAGATTTTTTTGTAAATGTGCTCTGAATTGTTGAATTGCTCTCAGGTGGCTTTCACTAATGGAGGGGAATATATGAAGTGTTAGATAAACCGAAGATAATCAGGTGCAAAAAGACAGAGCTGCATGTACAGTTGGAGTGTATTTCTTCTACTTACATTCTTACAGTAATACTAAATATTTCATACCTTTGTGCAATGCAGAGCTTTTAAGCTTTTATTTTTATTTTTTCTATTACATTTACATGGTCAACAACCTAACTACAGTGCAATCAGGAACAGCATGAATGTGATTTCTGTCAAATCAATCTTTCACATACAGCAATGCGTTACTTTCTCCTTGATACCATCTTATGCATAGTCAATCATTGACATCAAAACCTGAATTATACTTTACATCAGAAAATACTTACAGAGTAGCCTACACTGTTAGATTGACAACACAGCTTAGCATTTTGCCTATCGAATCTAAAAACAATGAAAAAAGGACCTGTTATGTTCACAGACAGAAATATTTACTTTCAAGAGATAAACAAAGAATTATGCAGGCCTTTGCTGTTTGTATGAATCATTTTAAGAAATGCACTTACGCAAATGTAAAGTGCGATTTGAGAAATGTACCACACCAACTAAGAAAAACTAGTAAAAATAATTTCATTTATTTAAACATTTTAAGTAGTGTCATGTTTTTGATATTGTATTAAAAACCTGTACTGAACAAAATAGTAATTATTAAATCATTAGGTTTACAGACAGACAAACAGACAGATAGATAGATAGATAGATGGATAGATAGATAGATAGATAGATAGATTGATAGATTGATAGATAGATAGATTGATAGATAGATAGAAATAAAAAATATGAAAAATCACAGTTAATACAGTTAATGTTAACACAAATGTAAAGGATGATTCAAGAAAAAAATGAAATAATAATACACTATTATTATTATCATTATTATTTTATTTATTTACACATTTAAACAGTCTACTTAACTAGTTAATTAATAAATTAATTAACTAGTTTATTTAAAAAAAACCTGAAAAAATATGATTATTAAATCAATAGGTTGACCGACAGACAGACAGACAGACAGACAGACAGACAGACAGGCAGGCAGGCAGGCAGGCAGGCAGACAGACAGATATTAAAAATATTAAAAATCACTGTCAATCCAATCACAATCATGCCGTCCTCACATGTGCCACTGAGCCACTCAGTTACATAACATAAAAAAGGGAGTTTATTAGCAGCTGCACTGACATTATACTGACATCATCAATCCCAGCCAGCCTTTAATTATTTAGTGAAAGACCCCTTTTGTACGATAAGGAATGAGGATTTTTATTGAGTATGATTAACATGTGCTGATGTGACTTCCTTTGTAGTGTTTGGCAGCTAGCCTCTTTCTCTCTGTAGAGATGCAAACATTCAGTTCATGTTGAACAAGACACAAGAAAAGAGTGGGAGCTGTGAGATATGCAATTGCCTGGTAGCTAGGCAACCCTAGAGAGCTGCTCTGGAAGACCTTGAGATGTCTCCCATAATATCGCAGGCCAGTATTACTGTTTGGAAGCTTGCTGGGACTCAGCAGTTTTTTCTTAAACTGTGAGAAGTGTCAGAGCAAGTTGATGGGATGAATCAGAATTTTTGGGGAGTGAATGAATTTTGGATAGGATTCTTAAATAGGCCACCTTGCAAAAGAAAAGTTATGCATGCCTTAACCTCCTAAAAGTGGTTCAAAGCGGTTTTAAGATGAAATTGGTTCAGGCGAGACACGACAGGCAAAAACATTGTTTTTTCATGCATCGGTCTTCTTTTGAGGTTTTGGGCTATTTTTCTCCCATTACATGTCTTCTGTCAGAATAGTGGAAAGAAAACGTTAAAATCAAACCATTGGGTGTATATTTTACTATTTTTGATCCATTTACACCTGTAGATTCCTTCTAAAGTCACTAAAAGGTAAAGCGCTTTATTGCAGCGTGTAGTACCACGAACAAAGTCTAAACCTCGTCATCACAGACATCGTTAGAAAGCTCTCACTCTCCTGCACAACATCACATATTTTACATGTTCTATATTGTTGTTGCTGTGAATTAGATTCAATGTTTTTTTTGTCTTTGAATAGTCATATCCATTAAGAATGTATGAAATCGTTAAAGGACTTTCTCTCAAAATTTAGTTTCTCATGCACTGAGCCATAAATCTCAACTTCAGCTCCACTTACAGACACCAAACTTACCAGTTTTATTTCTAACTATTTTCTGAAGGTTTTTACAGAGGGGCTTGTCTATATATCATTCATACCCTGATTTATAGAACCTTTTGTTCCTAAAAACATGAAGAAAATTATAATTTTTTATGGCTTTGAGAGTATTTTCTGACTGGAGTTCCTTTTGTAAACAAAACTTTGAATCACATATATCATTAAAACAAAAATAAAAACTTTTAAATTTGCTTTATGCAATATTCAGATTCCAGATGTCCTGGAAATATATGCAAATTCGTACATATTTAATGACTTCACCCAAAAAATATTACAAGAAATAGTGTATTAATGTAAATAACAAACAAATGCCCCAAAAGTTTCATGGTGATATCTATATGTAAAAAAATCCCCTATTCACCTGTTATGTCTCTCTCAATTTTATGTCTTCTACATGCAACATTTTCCTCTTAAATGTAAAAATATCTACTCCTCGTTGAAAAACCTGTAGTCCGTCCAGTGTCTCCTCTTTGTGTCTACCTCTTATATCTCACCTCTGTTTCATTATTCATGGCTGTTTGGCTATACAACATGGACATCTGAAACCCCTGCGCTCCCGCTCATGCACAAATGCCTGACTTTCGTGGGACTCGGTGGCAGCAAGATAAAAGCAAAGCAAAGTGATTCACCTGTGGCAAGAGGAGCCCTTTGCTTTTAGGGGTCGCTCACCCACACACGATGTGGGTTCAAAGCATCCTTGCGCGAGACAGCGAGGCAGAAGGTTCGGACAGAGGCAAAGAGAGACAGAGATGTAGGGAAGAGAGGAAATGAAGAAGAGGTGTCGGAGGGGAAAAAGAGAGAGAGTAGATGGGGAAGCAGTGACACAGGAAATGGAGAGAGAATGGGGCAGGGAAAGTGCACTGGATAGCAGCAGGGATAGAGTGTGTGTGTGTGTGTGTGTTGGGGGGGGGGGGTTGGGAGTCGGTTATGAGAGCAACAGCAGCGTGGGCACTCAAGTAGAATATTTTTCCAACATCATGGCAGGAGAGCCTCTGAGTGCCCCTGTTATTAGGTGTGTTTGTGATGCTGAGCTTTCTCTTCTCGAAAGGAAACAAGTTGCTTACAGTACGGTACCAATCTTCTCCACAGATGTCAGAAAAACAAAATGTTAATGAGCATGTATTCATGTCTTTCAGGTTTTGTGAAAGCTGGCATGATGTGCAATTCAACCGTATAAAAATAGTCCAATGTGACTCACACTGCTCTGAATACTTGAGAATTAAACAAAGTCAAATGACAGTACTAACAAATCCCCTTATTCTTGTTTTCACCATGGTAAGTATAGAGTTTACAGTGTAATTCATGATGCTCAGAGAAAATTGTTCTTGATGTATACAGAGACATTGTCTGATGATGGTAAGCATTTAAATTACAAACACATTATGAAAAACAGCTACAGCGTATGATACCACGGTTATAGGAAACTGAATGGCTTGCCTCAAGGGAGAAGACTTAGTTTGTTTTGATTTGGGTGAGATTGCAGACAAAATCTTTTTACGTTTTATTGCTCATTATATGACGATTTAAAGGCGAGACATTTAAGTGAAATGTTATCCATTTCTGATGAGTTCTCCTGTTTGATTTCGGGTGGTTGTGTTTCTGGGGGGGAACTTTTTTTGGTCAAAGATTTTTTCTTTTGGTATTTTCATGCTTTATTGCTAGTGATAGAGAGAATGAAAGGGGGGATTTTATGAAAGAAAAAATAATTGATTCATAAAGTATGGCTCAAAGATGTGTTTCAGTCCATCACTTCAGTCCAGACTAAATTGTCTCAAAAACTATCCCTATAAATTGCAACATATCCCCAGACGATGAATCGTACTGACAAAAAATTCTAATCAGCCTCGTTTGTGTTTAGTGCTAAGCAGTGAGATGGTGATAAAAGACAGCCTCACGGAGCCGCTAGCATGTCTTTAGACTCTTGAGGCAAGAGGAAATACAAGTTACTATGATCAATTCAGATTTCGGTGTTTTCGTGGGATTTGTTGACAATGAGAGAATATAGAATATTTCCAAATAAATCCACCACTGTCATCAAAATCATTCAAAAATCATCCATTTTTGATAACGGTCTTTTTCACATGATGAAGTTAATGGTCAATGGTTAATTAGCTGCACTTGGATAGCGTTTTTCTAGTCAGAGTGACCACTCTAAGTCCTTTTACACACGAGATCATCGTGGTCAAGGCAACCCTACAGCCACTGTCAGTAACTACCATTCACACAAGCCATATCGTAGCTTGGTCAAGGATACTTTCTGACCTTCCGATCAGTGGGCGACCACTCTACTACCTGAGCCACAGTCACCCTGTTTTGTACATATATGTTTTTATGTAAGTGAAGAAAACATTTCCAATTCCTGTCAAGCATCAGTTCACTAGTTCACACAACGCAGATCCTGACTCATACAGTTTGGTATGTGTTAGTTATCAGCCATTCAGCAGAGCTTGTTATGGAGCACAATGCCCTATCGATCCTATGGTCTTAATAGTTATCTGTAGCACAATAAACTAGGGATTGCTGATCACGATCAATGTATCACAGTGAACACAAACAATGTAACACTATTGTAGAATGAAAACATCCATCATCCATGTCTTAAACTAAACACACAGTCACATGCTTCAATGTGACAAAACTGACTCAATGCATAAGTGACCATGCAAACTTTTAGTTCAGTCAAGGAAACGCTGCAATACAGAGTAATAAGAAGATAATGACACTGAGTTTTAATGTAATGTAAAATATTCACAATGTGTGACTACTCTGATTTGTTCATGAAAATTAACAACCTCAGTTTGGTTGTTTGTATCAAAGCTTTACAAAGCTTCTGGGACCCTTAGACAGACCCTTCTGCATAAGATATAACAAACATTTTCACTAATTACAGAATTTCTCAACAATCCAGATTAGTCACAATGATGCAACAAACTTGCAAGAGAGCCTAATTAAAAAGAAGCCAACAGCAATCATCTCCATGAATCATCCTCTGACTGATTTCATATCTTGAAATATGTCAGTAGAGCCTATAGAGATTGCAGACTGCAAGTCAGGCTCAGCCTCTTGCAAAACTTCCCTTTACAAATAAAGTCATTTAGTATAAATGTTAACATCTGACATCACTGCACCTCAGGTGTGACACCTGTATTAATGAAGCACACACTACACGTCTGCATGGACAAATAAAGTCATGCATCTTGGAAATTACCTCTCACCAAGAGCTCCACAACAAATCGCTATCCTCTATGGATTTCCACAAGTTTAAAATAGGCACTCTAATACGTGTGGACCATATAACATACAAGATGTGTACAGTGAAGAAGAAAAATAGAGAAATGGGGTTGAATACTCTTTTAAAAAGTCACACTGGGTGTAAGAATTAAAGTCAGTTCAGTGAGTTTTCTCATTGATTAGCTATGACCTGGACTGCATCGTGCATCATAATCTCACTAAAAAATATGAGTCACAACCACAGACTTGAGAGATTAAATGTAGCTCAAAGGTTTTGGAAGGATGCTGTCATGTCCAGGTTTTGGTTTTCTGCTCGCTGCCATCCTGGCAGATGTTTGGCAGCAGAATATTCAGTCACTGTGGTGGAGCCTGGGTGGAACCAGCAAGCACCAACCATCATGGCAAAGTAAAAGAAATCATTTTTGAATTTCCAACTGGACACATTAGAGCACAGTGGAGAGGCAAAGTGTTGTGCAGGTCAGCAACATGTGCCAGGGAGCACTGGGCCACACTGGAAAAGGAAATAAATATATAAATAAATAAATGAATAAACAAGTCTATCAAACACTGGTGTGTATTGTCAGTATAAAACAGAAAAAGATTCTGGCAGGAGTCTCCCTATTTCTATGATCAAAAAAAGTTCAACCCATGAAAGCCTTTTTAACCATTTGCTTCATTAAACTGCTTCCTGGTTAGGTTACAAACACATTTCACTTTGCTGGTGGAGCATTAAAAGGTCACCACTAACAATCTGAGTGCAGTTGCAAAGCGTAAAACTGGTGTGCAACAGCCAAGGTAGCAATGCAAAGTTCTTGATTTAGTTTATATTTTGGGCTGTGTGTAATTATGGGCTGTCACGTGTGTGTTAATGACTTCTTTTACACCTGAAGACACTTTCAGTGATAGTATAAGTGCAGAAACTAAGTGGCAATCCAGAAAGTGAAGCCAATGTGGAAGTACATTAAACCTGCATTAATTCTAAAAGCCACCAGGGGGCGACTCCACTGGCAAAAAAGAAGTCCAATTGTAGAGAAGTGAACTAGAAAATGACCATACTACTTAGTGAAGATTTTCCAAATGAGTTTTTGGTTTCAAGTCTTCTTTAATACAGCATGATGTTCATTTAGTAAATTATGGTCCCATTTAGAGTAAAAAAGACGATAAAGCAGGGGAGCTTTAGGCTTTACCTTATGGTTTACAAAGTGCTAAAAGGGTGTTGTCCATGTTTTCAACTTTGAATTTTGACCCTTTTGCACTGTGATTTCAGTTCAGAAATGAAACATAAAAATGTATTTTTAAAGATCTCCTTGTATTGTCCAAATACGGCCATTTCTGGCTCCAAATAAATAAGATGGTGATGGCCAAAATGCCAAACATTAACCTTCAAAATGGTAGTTTGCAATGCAATGGCAGTGATTACATTCTCTTCTGTGACAGAAAAATAAAAAACAAATTGAAATTACAAAAACAAATCAAATCCAGATCAGGCTGTTATACTTAACAGATTTCATGCTCTGGCTAAAAACATTATGGACAAAAAAACACACAAAAAACATGTTTCACACGTCTCTTCCTGTGAATGTTTTATTCAACAAATTTTCTTCTCTCGCTTTCTTTGAATCTCCGGTCATTTCATAACGAGTTCATGATCATGCATGACAAGTATGTCCCAGCACTCAGGCTGTCACAGGGGTTGTGGATGCAAACACAGAGACAGAGCTGACATTTTTTAATAATGCATGTGATTCAGGGTGCCATTCTGGCGGAGCCGTTGTCATTCACCAGTAAACATCCTTCATAGTCACCCAGTCAAGCAGACAGAGCGGGCTCACTGGGAGAGAGGGGGTCAGTGAAATATGTATGGACAGTTGTTTTTCTTGAGAAAACATAAATTTTCTGCTTTCATCCTGCTAGAATATGAAGGTTTTATATGTGTATTTTTCACAATATAATCTATATTTACATTGTTTTCCTCATTTGAATCATTATGTGATATGAGCATGTTGCTTTTTAAAGTTATTATGGACCTAAACACTGTTTATGATGCAGCTGTTGCATGATTATATGCAAGTACATCTCATCTCGTCACTGAGCATTGATTCACAATTTATTAATATGTATTCTTCAGAGGAATTATGTACAAATCTCTGCCTTCATGTGGCAGCGTGAGCCGCAGGTTCATTGACAGACAGCAGTGACAGCTGCAAAAATCTGCTGTCACATCTATTTATAGCCGTCTTTTACAGCTTTTCCTCATTGGGCATGCTGTGATACTTTGATATTTTAGTGTAAAAAATGTAGTTTCCAAAATGTTTTGGTTAATTCTGACTTCCTTTCTAGTGTACATGCTTATTTCTGACAAAATGGCAGCATTTGATTCATGAACCATTAGCATTTCTTAATGATATGATTGTTATTCACCATCTGGGGGAGGCTAACACACAACATGAAAGCGACTCTTTTTGTTCAATTCCCCAAACCAGAGCACAGCAGAATAGCTGCACTGACTTACTTGTTTATTTACATTTTTTACACATTAGGAGGGGGAACTCCAGGGTGAGTAAGGCCAAAGCAAACTGTGAAGAGAAAGAATAATAAATCAAACTCAAAGAAAACCAAATAGCAGTTTCTGACCTACCAAACTAACATCACGGGAGAAAACAAAGATAACATTATAGACAGCTCACACCTGCATCTCCCCAACAGAGATCCCCAGCAGATTTGTCCAACATCTAACAATCACCACACTGCATACAAAGAAGGTTGGAGGAGCTGGGTCGGAGGGGGAAAAAAACAGCTCTACCTCAGCATCACACGTCAGCCCGGCTCTGTATATAGCCTGATGTTGTCTGGGAGGCCAATCACCTAATAGTGCCTCCAGCTAATGGACCAATTGCCAACTGTCACCCCAGTCAATCAAGGGCCCACACACCTGACAAATGTCAATCAATAATTACCGGTCTTACAAATGCACTCAGAGAGGGAAACAGACGATCAAAAAACAACAGTTGTAACAATGATTAACTGACATATAAAAACACTTACACACACAACAACAACAAAAAAGGCTAGAGTATGGATTTACTTTACAAGTATGCCAGCTTTCTAATCTAATCTAAATGTATGTCTTCATTTGACAGGCACAGGAGTTACAACAAGATTTCTAATAAGTCTGCACTTTTGGCATATATTGGTGGGTTTTTAACAGAGGTTTGTTCAACGTGTGTCACTGGATGTATGGGGCCATATATTCATCAGTTACCAATAGCTGTGTTTCCATTAAGGTCGAGGCAAATTTGAAATCTTGAAGCGTTGCATTAAAGAAAATGCAAATTAGGGAAGTTTCCATCAACTGGTTTAGAGCGAATAAACAAAGCTGCATGAACATACTTTGGTCAGAAGATGGCAGTGTAATGTATTGCTGTAGGCTAATCGGTCAGTAAACAGTAGAAGAAGAAGAGATTGAGCAAGAGAGAAAAAACAACAACAAAAAAGAGGTTGCTAATTGAGACAAATTGAGAGAAGTCTTTAGAATCAACTAGGCAACTTAAATTTGTTTTTTCATGTCAGCTTCTCTTGACCAGCAGAGCAGAAACAGCTGATCAGTCATGTGAGTAAAATGTTCACTACGTCAAAACTTATTTGGAAAAAGTGTTTCCATCTCCTGTTCAGCACTCTTCACTATTTTTGGAAAAAGCCACCTCAAATGAGAGTAAAAAACCTTTAATGTGCATTTTCAAAGGTTTTTCTCATGCAAACCTTAAAAATGTGCATAGAAATGTATTGATGGAAAACACGACTAATAAGGAAAAACTACTCATAACATCTCAGATCATCATCATCAATCGTTGAGATAGCTTTCTCTCGAAAACAAACGGCATTAGTCATTTGTTAAAATGATGTTAACAACCTATTTTTAAATTTCTCTTCCAAGTAACATCCTGTGGTTGTGCCAGGCGGCAATCTCCGTGTCTGAGCATGGGAAGTGCCAGGAAGTGCCTTAACCCTCCATCCACCGAAAATTCCAGTAGGGGGTGCTAAGTTTGGCTGCAAAAAAAAAAATCTGCCCATTCATTTCAGTGCAAAATTGGAAAACTTCTCACTTGATTTATTACCTCAGAATTTTTTTTCAGGACAACACTATGGTCTCAATCGCTAGTTAAAAATGATCTTCAAGACAATTTGATGTCAATAGTTCTAATAATGGCCCCATTTAGAAGAAAATAGAAGATAAAGAATCATATGACTTGGGGCGTTTCTAGCTTTGATTGACAGGTCACTAACAAGGCGAGCCGTCATCAGAGAGAAGCAGAGCAATGCGTATCCACGGCAACGAGTCAATGAAGTTATATATAACATTATATAGATATAAAAGAGGACGTTTACCGATTTGGTCTCATAGCTTTGACCCTTTCACTGTATTTTCACTTAATGACAGTTTATTTTTATATTTTTATAACGTTTTGTTCATTAAAATGTCTTGTTCAGCGTTTGGTTGGACCTACAGTCAATGGGTTGGACTAACAGACACTCCAAGGAGTCACTGCTCAGATTTCTGAGGTCAGTAACATACATTTTGTTTTTGTTTTTTTGCTAACCAAAACTAACATCCCAGTTAATGCTCCAGTTAATGCTAACATGAATTAGCAGGGGCTTCTCTCAGTCGGGTAGCCGGTGTAGAGAGGCTGTAGTCAGTGTCGTCAGATCCCTCTCACTCCTCCACAGTCCAAATATGGTCTGCTCCGCGTATCGGAAACAAGATGGCGACGCAAGATGGCAACGAGTGTAACGCTGAACTCGAGGCTTCCAACGGGCAGTCCACAAACCAATGTATGACGTCACGGTGACTACGTCCATTATTTATATACAGTCTATGGGTTGTGCCTATGATGGCCTCTCCATCACAGAAGAGAACATTTGTAATTTGCTCAAACAGTAGGTTTGTGTCCACAACAAAGTAAGCATGATATTATAAAGCCAGTAAAATGCCTAAGAAAGGAGATTGTGGTGAAAGCTTGGATGTAAAATGAGCATGACTACACAAAAAACAATAATCTGCAACAACGATCCAACATTAAATATTGGTTACCTTATTATGCTAGAGTAAGCTGAGCTTTCCTCAACCACTTTCCCCATAGAATTCACCGTATACACTCAAAATAAGCAGGGGGAGGCACACAGAAACAACAGTTTACAAAGGATTATAGCTCTTTTTCTCTCGTCATTGGGGGATTGGGAGCGGTTGGGGGTTGCAAACACTAACCTGATTATTTTTGGGGGGTCACGACTCAATTAAATTGAGAAACACTGGTCTAGAGTGCAGCTAGGGCCATATATTTCTGTTCATATGTCTGTCTGGGGATGCAGCTCAAGCTGTGCAAGCAGAAATACTGACACTATATTTGAACTAGAAGAGACGCACTTGTCAAGAAGGCCGAACTTGACCTCACCTTTATTTATATATATTTGACCGAACCTGGCATAAACCATCAAATCCATCTGATGGGAAAATGCTGAATAAACAGACGTATATGTTGTTTTAAAAGGCATTGACAAAGAACGCATTTAGCAGTGTAGGTATGCAGCTTGTAACAATAAAACCTGGTCACTGCTGTGTAGTTTTACATGCATACAAAAGAAAACAGCAGATAAAGATAATCCTGGCAGGCAGCCAATACTATCACCTTGGGTGATTGGATGACATTGCGTGACATCAGCTCGTGAGACGGTAGGGCTGGCGGTTCAGGATTTTCACAGAGCCCGGGAACATGCGATGATGCTGGCGAGTGTTGATGATGATGATGGTGATGATGATGATAGTGTCTGTGCCAGTGGCTGTGTGTGTACTGTTTCAGTGTGATGAATATCCCTATCCCAGATGGCTGGCTCTCCACGAGACGGAGCGCGCAAACTCTCTCAACCAGCATGAGGCTTCAGCGGCCAGCCCCCGTCTCCCCACCAAGGTCACCGTCAGCAGAAAGAGAGACAGAACCGGGAACGAGTTTAATATCTCCACTGCTGACAGCTGCAATTTAATTGTTACCTTGTGAAACAGATACAGCACTTTCAAAGAGAAGGAGACTAAGGCTCTATCTTGATGGCTCTCCAGTGAGTGCCTCAAATCCTTACACCCCCCCCCCCCCCCCCCCCCCCCGATTTTTTTTTTTTACTTGAGACACACTTCTTTTAACAGAGTCTTCTAGAGATACTGAAAAGAACAGCACAGGTTGAGTCCTCTTTCCCCGAAAGTCCATTTATTGATGGTTTAAATTCCCAAAGCCAACATAAATGCCAAATGATGATGACTTGTTAATTAGTTAGCAAGCGTCACACTATGTCTTTCCCATGCACCGCTCAAATGACCCAGTAGGTTCCTTAAATGCTGGTGCAGCTTGATGTGTTAAAGACCATTCACCCATTAAACTTTAAGCACACAGGGAGCATGTGCAGAAAGGTTATCTCAGTCCACTGCAGCACATATCATGATGCAGAAGGCAGGCTCCACTTGAGATTTGTTTCAAATACAAGCAATACTTTTATTGGAAAATCAAATGCAGCCACTGCAGCTCAGTGCAGCTATGAAGCTATCATGTTTTGCAATATAAATATTAGTATTCTGTATCTGTGTCGTTATTTTATGCCACCAAGACAGAAGGTTGTCACAATGTTAAGACTTTTCCATGTTTTTCCACGACATAGCGTATAACTACTTCTAGGAAAAGGCTGGCAATATTTGATATACATTATTGTCACAAATCCCAAGATGAAATGAAAAGACTCACCCCCTAAAATACATTAAATTATCTATCACTACTTGTGGCACTCCAGGTACATTTCCAAAAGCAGAAGGTCACTGTAGCAAACATTACTAAAACTTACACAAGTAGCATGTTTGTCGGGCACTATTTTCAATTGGGGACTAATACATAATATGTGAGCTAGTGAATATTGACAATAGTAGGATTATGTGTATGAGATTGACTACTTTATGCTATCCTAATTCTCCTATAATCAGAACGTGTCCCTGTAATATCGACGGTTCTGAACCGATACCCAAGAAACAGCGACACAACATCTGGTCTTGTGAATGCAGTGGCTGCACATACAGAGTCTCCGTCTATATTATTTGCTTCTGAAGTTTGCTTAAGCCAACTTTGTTATTGTTTACATCCCATTAGCAGATATAGAAAGTGACACCTCCCACCCTGTCATCGCTAAACTACAGACTTAACTCCTCAATACCTTAAAGTGAAATGATCTGCTTTGATTGATTATGTCCTTTTGTCTATTTGCCTTTGTCAGGGACATATAAGAATTGATTTATCTTTGCTTTTGTGGATCATTTGTATTTAATTTGTTAGTTTACTAATGTCAGCTGAATATTGCTGTCAGCAATATGCACAGTGGCACTCTACTGCTACAGTGCTTAACAAATTTATTAGACCACCTGTCATAAAAACGAGGAAACATAAATATTTTAGGAATCTTTAAAAAGCTTATTTAAGGCTAAAATGTTATTGTTCCTTTTTTGGCAAACAACAAACTGAATTCACCTTTTTATACCTAGATTTGAGCCGGCTCACTGGGCTTCTCTGAGAAGTCAGAAATTCAACATTCAGAACATTCAAACAGTTAATAACTTTAATGTGACATCTTTATCAAGAAATAATTATGTGCTTTACTATTTTTACAGTTTTTTTGTAAAACAGTAAATTTGAAAATTCATATATAACAATAATAATTATATTTTAGCATTAAAAATATAATTTTGGTTTAAGAGCTTCTACATACTGGTGTATTAACCATTGCACAAACAAACAAAAAAATATTTTAGTAATTACTAATGCTGTTAATTTAGGACAGCTATGGCACAAACCGGTGGTCTAATAAATTTGTTAAGCAATGTATCTGTAGATATGAATGTATAAAATTAACACCTGCAGGTTCTATGGTGTTGTAGTTGATTTAAAATAGTTATGAACCGAACCGTGACTATAAAACCTAGGTTTGAAGTGAGCATTGCATTTGGAGAATGGTAGAAAATAATTAGTTTAACTATTCATCTGTTTGTTTTTCATATAATCATATTTTATGCAATATCGTCAAAACCCTGCATGCCCTTTCTAGTCCTATTGGATCCCTAATCTAACCTGAAAGAAACATATAAGTAGATAACTCCATCAAATGAAATAGTCTTAACACCATGGCCCATTAGAGAAAAAGAATACATCATTCATTTGTTAATTTAGCAGAGCTTCAAAAGAAATGTTCAATGACTCGATGAGTCTCGTACCCTCTTTTACAATCCTGAATTCTGTGACTAAATGTGAAACCCCTGCACACTGCAACCAGTGCCCGACTGTTAAACCAGTCTTAGATGATTCAGACAGGAAAATAGACAAATTATATTATGACTAAAGCTGATATACTTAAGCTTATTTTCTCATTATGTGGGAGGCTGTCAAGTTGGTCAGTTTCATAAAGCTTCATTGTGGGAAAGAAAGGTTGATTCAGAGAGAACCTTGGGAAATTCAGTATGCAAGACCAAACCATGCACAAGAGAAGCTGCCGCACATAAAAGGTCAGAGAGATGAGGTTACTCAAAGATGAATACTGAATCCCTTGCGAGGTTTTATTTATAAAACAACAAAGGGCCTTTTTGTCATTTTTGAAGAATTTCAGTAGCTTGTGCCAATTGACTTTAGAATGAAGAAACTCTGTCACACCCTTGAGCAAGGCAGTCAGCTCATAAAACACAGTGGTGACAATGCACACTGCAATGTTCTCAACCCTGAAAACTCCGTCTGACCGCACGGTGGGAAAAAAAAGATCCAAATCTTTCAAGGGACATATCGTAATTCAGGCAGCCATAAAAGAGCTGGATGTCTCAGAGCTTCAAGGGGTGTAAGTATGATAACTTGACAAATTCAGCAGTCTCTTTATCTTCTGATAAATATTATGAAGGCTGCACCTAAAACACTGCAGCATCTCCAATCAAAGTGAAGCCTTGACCAACATTAAAGCCGCAGTAATGCTGTCATGTTCACTCCGGCTTTGGATGTTGCCAAAATTAGATTAGTCATGTCTTTCACTAACATAAAAAAGTCATACATGCTTTCATACTTTCTTCTATTACTGTGACACTTTATTTACCAACAGGCCGCGGCTCAGTGCTGCAGCAGGGCTTTTAATCAGCTCAAAGAGACGGGACAACATTACTCTTATTCTGGCATCCTTACATTGGTTCCCTGTCAGTTTCATGATTGATTTAAAAATTTGATTGATAACTTTTAGTGCTTGTCAAGGCCTTGCTCCTAGCTGTATTCCGGACCTTTTAACCATCTATGAGCCATTGTTCAGCCTCAGAGCCTCTGGCAGGACTCTGCTGATGCTGGCTTTGTTACAGCGGCTGAAACAGTGTTCTCCTTCAAATCATCTGTCAAAAAACAACTCTGCTTTTTAGTTTTGTTTTTTTCTTCGATGCACTATTTCTTCTTTTACAGATTTTCTTTTACTTTCCTCCTTGTTAAGGTCTCTCTGTAAACCAATGGTGGTTCAGGGGTTAGTGGGGGTGGGGGGGCAAAGGGCCCAGTGCCCTCTCTGGCTGCCCTGTCTAGGTCTTGGCCCACTGACATGTCTTTAAGAGGCTGTAGCAGGGTCTGTTTTATGGCTGCATCAAAATATTGATCCAGTCAGCCAGTGCAGTGCAGTCCAGGCACTCATTGGCGGTTGTCCTCGTCAGTCATGTGAATGTATGTAAACAAGAATATTCACAAATACGTTATACTTATGAGTTAGGACCATTAGTGTCCCACCTACGGTGCGTTTGGTAATTATGAACAACTTATTTGTATTGATTCAAATATCGCTTAACTTCCTCTTTTCAATAGAAAAATAAAGAAATGATTCCCCCAATGTCATTCAATATTCTTGTTTGCTCTTGAGAAATTACAGAAGTAAAAGGTTTGCTGGGTAATTATGCTAATTTTGACAATTTTGCCCAATGACATTGCCCAATGTTTTGTCTTGACAGCCTATGTAAACATCACATTTTCCCAAATTAGTTCGGAAAATAGTTAGCTATCTAGGTTAAGCATGTTCAGCAAGCTGAAACACAAATGCACTTAACACTTTTGGGCCAGAGGGGAGGGCCCAAGAAAATGTTTTGCACCGGGGCATATCACAGTCACATGACGCTGCTGAATTGATATCACATGAAACTAGAATATCAAAGGTATCTTTTGGTGCCACTGGACCTATAGAGCATTTACGTATTTTTATGGACAATATTCAGGTTTCAGAGCAATTTCCAGAACAGCAGTAACAGCAACCCAATTGCTAACAAATGAAATTGTTGCAGAAATATCCTAAATGTGAAAAGTCTTTGATACGACATTACAGAATGTTTTTTTCTATGGTGTTCCTCAAGGTCTTGGTGTCGTAATCAGATTCAGAATCAGAATCATCTTTATTGGCCAAGTACGTGTGCACATAGTAGAAATTTGACTCATGTTTCTCTCTCTCTCTCTCTCTCTCTCTCTCTCTCTCTCTCTCTCTCTCTCTCTCTCTCTCTCTCGTACAAAAATACAGAAACACAGATATACAAATATTAAATAGGGAAAAAAACAGAAGTATAAGTGCAAGGTCAGGTTGGTATTTATGTGGTATTTTGTAAGGAAATGTGAGTTTAGGGTACCCTAAACCTTAGGGCACTAAAGTTTTACTGATCATCCCACTGTTCTCTGCTACTAACCAAGAAAAGACATCTTCATCATATTATTGCCTTGTATTGTTATATTTATCTTTTGATTGAAATGTAAAGTTTAATGTCTTCAGTGTTACCCTGTGGTAACGAAAATTATGTTGAAATTATGTTATCAATAGTTTTTAAGGTATTGTATCAAAGTTAGAAATTCTATTATCATAAGAATAATATATATAATATAATAATAAGACTTATTTACTCCGCTTGCTGAAGCAGCTACAATGTAGCCCAAATGTACATCTTTTTATACAAATTTTATCAAAAATACATGTTTTCTCTTTTAGCATCCAAGTTGTTACATAAACATTTTTCATGATTAACACAGCTCATATCAGCACTGATTGCAAAAAGATTGGCAAGTGCTTAGCTCTACTAACTGATGCTCATCAACTCACCTTGTGTCATGAATATAAAAAAAACCACTAAATTGTCTTGTTCTGTAACTGCAGCAGTGTGAATGAGATGAAATTTGTAACTAACAAACTGTTTTATGCAGACCATTAGCAAAACATGATGATGCTTTGTTTGAGGACAAGCAGCAACTTATGAAGGGGAAAATTAGACCTGTGTAATGATCATTACACATTCCAACACATTAAAATTGCAAAGCCTCCAAAAGAAACAGAAAGACTCTCTCTCTCTCTCTCTCACACACACACACACACACCAGATGTTCTTATCTTGTTTCAAACTATATTGTTGTCTCGAAGGCAGAGCTCCTGCAAACATTAGGTGGGTTTCCTAAAGGCCTCATCGTTTTTAGGATGCCCTGTAGGATAAAGTTTGATAAAACTGGATAATTACAGCACTAAAAGCTGTAGGATTTAATAAAGAACATACTGCTCAATATGCAATACAAACAGTAGAAATAATAAAACTAATAAAATGATTAGATGAAATTGTAGGTTATGTAACATTGTAAGAGCTAAAGCTGGGAATAAAATGGATATTACATTACTAACAGTTACTGATTTAGCTCCAGTTGTTACAAGCAGATGCTGCAGTCTCATTTGCTTAATAACTAGGAATTGTTAGATTTGACACTTGGTATGTAAGTTTTAGCAGCGAGCTGACTGTGCTTTCTGTTCTCATGTTAAACATTAGCACAAGCAGGAGTCAGAGGGAGCAGACTGCTCTGACAGTCAGAGCCTGATTGAGCTTTCACATACGCAGTTTTAATTGTCTCATCTGAGTATTTCACACAAAGAGACATGTCATCCTCCTATATGATGCCACTGCAGAGCCACTATTTTGGCTGTGACATATTTATAGAGCCGCAGTGGGGGTATAATGGACAATTGCCTGAAGTTAATCTGCTAAAAGAGATTTTGGGGTTTGCAGAGCTATAACATGGTGCCTCATAAGTCACTTTGAAAACTGTGATTGTGCAGGTTTCACAGATGAATGGTGATTAATCATAAAACTGTTTCAATACTATTCGACTATATTTACTTTTTCAATGTATGTATACTGTTATTTATAAAAGCCCTGAAAGGCAAGGTGATTTATTTATGCAGGATATATTATCTTCTATGAGAGATAAATATCTCCTAGATAGGAAGTGGTTTAGAACAAAATTGCCTGTGAAAAAACAACTAAATACATAAAAACAAAATCCAATACAAAAGTATGCCTATACCTGGAAAAAGGGACATGACAAACTGAATTGAAATGTACTAAAGATATGATTTTTAATTGCTGCCTGTCTCAGTTTTGTATTGCAGGTCACATTCCAGTCTGGCTGACGTGGCATACATTCATTTGCTGAGCAGCTATGCACTGTCACATGAAAACCAGTATGAAATTCACCAGCAAACAGCCTTTACAGCTCATAGACACATTGTGTTTTCTCACACAAAGGAGAAAAACATAGATTCCGTACTTATTCTCTGCCTTATCTGCCATATATATCCATAAGTAACATTATAATTTTATATTATTGTTCCAGAAATATTTGTTAATAATTGGCCCTGATTTGTTTCTTAATCCGATATCCAATTCAGATTTGTAAGTCGTACAAACTGAAGGTGCTTTCACACCGCTGTGTGGTAATGCAGATTCTGCTTTCCCCTGCATAGTTCTGAAGTTCTGAGGATAACTGCTTCACGTTCCTTTCTTTTTTGGGGAAACGCTTATTATAATAATAATTATTATTATAACACTTGTTATTTTGATAACAATCTAAGGTTATATGCCCTCAATGTCTGTTTTTGCCCCTGTAGTATCGAATAACACTAATGTCTAGTGATTTCATCATTTACTCTGCTGGTGTAAGGCAACTATTTACATAAAGATTTTTTTCACAAACATATATCTACAAATATTGCAAAAAGCAATAAGCTGCCACTTATGTAAACGTGTGCAGATTATTTACATTTCACCGGTCTGAACCTCTGAGGGTAACTGCTTCACGTTACTTTGCTGTCGCAGACGGTTGTCAGGGAAGGTGCTTTGCGGCGGTGTGAAACCAACTACAGCCATCAAAATATGAACTCCTCCACATTTCACAGTTATTTTTAAGTGTTTATACTTGACAGCAAGTAATTAAAACATTATCAACATGAACTGCTGTAGCCCCTCTCCACTAACACAGAGGTCAAGAAAGACATCAGGCACCTTTTGAAAGAATAATTTCCATTTACCCTTTCTCCATCTATTCCCATACCAGACAGAGAAAAAAGACCTGAACTCTTTCAAACCCAACTGACATTTTTCACCAAGGGAGACCTTTGATTTCTAATTGTGATATAGATCATAAACAGTGTGCAGTGCACCCACGGGTGTGTTTTGTGTAGTGCTGTAGCTCTTAAAGTGTTGGATGATTTTTTTCTGCTATAATGTCCATATGAGGGCTTTGGGGGATTTGGATGATAGAAATCAGTGACATTTGGAGTCTCCATACGACTAAAAGGTGAGTGAGGAAGAAATATGCAACAGAAAGAGATGGATAGAGAGAGAGGGAGCACTGTCACACATGGCTGCAGCCTCCAAGGCTGACCACTCCTCGTTAGGCTGCATCAAATGGTGCAGCTGTGCTGGTGCTTTACTGCAGGGGAGGCTACAGGGACTCTACATCACTTTAAAGGTGTTTGATCTTCAACATACATGGATGTCTGCCATACGTTGTCACAGACGTTTCAAGATGAAAAGTAATCTAGTTGTTTGTTATCAGAAACACAGATAAAGGTTGTGAACGCATCACTTTCTTCATCAAACATTCCCTAAAGCCTACACAAGAAACACTAAATCATTATCGCAATCATTTGGCACCATCACTGATAAATGCAGCGTTGCATAACTATAATTTACATATCTATAAAAGGCAAAGCATTGCATTGCTGAGGTTTTTTGGTGGAAAGCAGTGCACATATTTTGGATATTATTCTTTATTTCCTCCACTGTAGTAATTTGAGATGGCGCTAAATGATATGTGAATTTTATACTGTTAATCCAGACACTATAATGGCATGATCATTTATAGAATTTGTGATTAGGGCAGGTTGAAATGCCAAATATCTTCCTGAGGAGTTGGGGAGACAGAAAAACGCAACTTAAAGAGACTGAATATTGGACCAGAAAGTCAGAAACACAACTCCAAATGAGTCCAAATGTCAATGTTTCACAGTGTTCAAAGTGTAAATAGACAACTGTTTGCTGACACCTTCATCATAACAACTTAAAGGAGCTCTACATGACATTCAGAACATTAACACAGCAATAAACAATTATTCACAAGTGGTTATGGTGTCCTGACCAGAGATAGACATTATGCTCCCTCCCTCCATGTGTGTTTAAATCTGAGCTTTACTGTTCTTTGTTAACAAAAAAAAAAGAATTATTTGTTTTGGCAGCCAGTCCGGCCTTGCATGCATATTAGTGCATGTTAGTTCCTGTGATTGTCCCAATGTGCTGCCGCTCTGCAATACTCTTGTATGGCTGTTTTTTGTTTTTTTTTTGCTAATAACTACTTTGTGACACATGGCACTGTGCACAACAGCCACCCCCCCAGTTCCCCCTCAGGTTACACTGTTAGCTCTGTTGCGTCATTGTTTTTCCAACCCAAAGTGGGGAAAAATCTGTCATATGCCTGTCCAACTCTGCCTCTGATTGGCTCACCCTGATATTCAGACCCTATAGCCATACACAATCTCACTCTTCAAGTCTAAACCTAACCAAACAAATCAATCAATCAGGCAACGAGTATAAGCCAAACACAGGCAGAGTAGAAAGGCTCTCCGATATGCTCTGAATTTTGTGTAAAGCCATTTTGTTTCTATTTATTGTTTTCACTGCCCCGTGACCAGAAAATCTGTTAAATTCAGTAAAATCACGACACATAGCAGTTTGTCAACTCCCTGTATGCTGTAGGCTATAGTTTATCCTCTACATTGATTACATTTATGTTTTTTTGTGTGTGTTTTTTTTTGGCAGTTTCTTTTCATCGCTGGTTTCAAATCTCACAAATACATCCTGATTTTAAATCCTCTTATATATCTAATACATGCTACTTACTGGAATCTAACCTAACACCACCTTTGTAACAGTGGTTGATGAAGTGATTGAAATATCTAGCATTTTAAGTGTTTTTCAATTCGGGGTTTGCATGCTCCTATGGATCAAAATTGCAGATACCAAATTGCAATAACAAACTTTCTATGACGAACAACATAACAAAATAAAGTGGAGGGAGTAGAGGGACATCAACAGGTGCCAGTTTGTGCTGCAGGAAGGAACAGACAACTGGGGGGCAGCTCATTTGTTGAAAGCGTAAATGCACTCAAGCTACAAGCCACATGTTGGTGCCTGGTATAAATCTACTTCAGGAGTGCAGGCACAGATGCCTCGCTGTGATTTTAAACATTCATGTCTGTGAAGTAAAAAACTGCAGCATGGTGTGTTATGTATGATAGTCATGCACCAGCATCAGAACTGACAGGTAGTCTCAATTATAGCCTGTGTGTGCTGTGGCAAAGTATTCAGTGGCATTGCAATTACAGCTGGGGAAAAGGAGGATTCGCTTCAGTGTAGACCAATGTTTCCCACATGCTATGAGATGTGTTGTTTGTAGCGTTAACCTCCCCGGAACCTCTAATTGCTATGTTCTTGATGAATGTTAGTTGCGTGAAATATTATTATTTATTTATATAATTCATCTGTGATATAACAGCACCTTTATAGTGGCTAAAATAAACTATTAACACTTTTTACATGTCATATTGATGAGTGTAAACTGTACACTCACATTCTGATCCCCTTTCACTCCTCTGAATGATGAACGGCATTGAGAAGGAGCCCATGGATTGATAACGAACAAATTAATTGGGTTATCAGCCATGAAGAATGGAGGGAGATCTGGCCGCTTCGGCAACAGAGGTGACAAAGAGATTAGATGCAGGAAAGATGACGCTGAATCACTGCACTACAAGTGTCCGCCAAAGCCAGTCTCAGACTCAATAATGCCTCGGATTGCCCTTGCTTACTGGAAAACACTCGGTGAAACTATAACAGTGTGTTAGAAAGGACTGAGCTGGAGGATGACAAGGATAATATTCTGCCTCTGCACTGTTAACAAGTTATCTACTTTGCTTCAAATATAATGAGGATTACAGTCACTTTGATTGCAACTCTGGTGCTGGTTAGTAGCGTGGTGGATGGTTGTCATCACCATCAATCATCCAAAATTAGATTTCTATATGGTGCGGGGCCCACACATTTGACATGTCTATGATGGTTTACTGCATTTTTCGAAAGAACAAATGAATTTAAAAAAAGTAAAGGACATTTTTGTGCATTTGCCATGAAGCTTGCAATGACATGCTGTTACCTTTACTGCCACTTCTACACTTTTTTTAATCACAATTCCTTTTATGATTAATACTCTATATGCAATTTTCCAATGTGCCAATTAATGTATTCAGATACATTCAATGTGTAAGATGAATAATTATACAGTGTGAAGTGTATAATTACCGAGAAACAGGCATATAGTGGGGTTACTTTGATTTCTCTCTTTTTTTGTAGCTTTACAGAGCATATAAGATGCATCCTTTAAGCTATTACCAAAATGTAATTTTGAAAAGATGTTTGATAGAACTATTGCAATATATTTATTTTAAAATTAATGTTATTTTTTCATTCACTTTTCAAAGTCGTGATACTTGTGGCTGGTGAATACCTTCTTTTTGACCTTTTTCTACATTATTACATGGACTGTTGAATGTAGCTAAGGTCATTTAGTCATGTAACATTTCTACTTTTGCCATCTATAATTAATTGTAATTACCCGGCAAATAATGTTAGAGTGCAATTACTCTTCAATACAGTACTATCCATATTTTTAGCATGCCAATGGAAATCTGGTTGTCAGTTGGTCCACCACTTTGATCCAGACTGAAATAACTCAAGACTATTAGATTGACTGCCATACATTTCTTCAGTGCCGTCAGATGTATCTGACAAATCAGACTGACTTCGGTGTTCCCTGGACTTTTCCCCCCCTGTCACCATGAGGTTCACGTTGTAGTACTGAATGAAATGTCTCAAAAGCTATTAGATGGACTGGAATGATATTTGGTACAGATGTTCATGTTCCCCTCAGGAACATCAGAACTATCACAAATTCAAGATTTAAAAACATGTACTTAACCACCTTTACAACCAATGCCATTACCAAACAGTAAGTCATCTAAATCCACATGACTACATATGCTCCTGCTCTGTAATACTAATAGACTGTATATAAATAATGGACGTAGTCACCGTGACGTCACTCATTGGTTTGTGGACTTTCTGTTTCAAACATCGATTTCACTGTTCGTTATGGCTGTTGCCATCTTGTTTTACATCTGGTGCCATCTTTGTTTTTTGAAAACTGGAAGAGGCCGTATTTGGACTGGGGAGGTGCGAGAAAGGGTGTATCTAAAAAAATAAACTGTTAACACGAAAACAAAATGTACTTTACCTACTGGAATGATTAAACAGCTGAATCCTTGGTATGTCTTTTAGTACAAGCAAATGCTGAACAAGACATTTTTAAATGACTAAAATGTTCAAATTAACTTTTATTAAGTGAAAACACACAGTGAACGATCTTAGACGAAAATGGACGAAAACACGGATGACAAAAACGTTACGGCTATTTCGATGTACTCAATTCCGTGGATATGCATTGCTTCTATCACCTTGTTAGTGACCTGTCAATCACAAGGTAGCCACGCCCCAAATCATATGGTTCTTAATCATCTATTTTCTTCTAAATTGGACCATTATTTACAAAATTAACATTATATTGTATTGAAGAAGACTTAAAACTTGCGACTGAGAGCAAAATCCTAACACGAGAATTTTTTCTAAAGGTAATAATCAAGTGAGAAGTCATCTCATTTTGCATTGAGATAGATAGGACCGGTGTCCTTTTGCAACAGCCGTTGGCGACCCCTGCTGGACTTCAAAAAGGATGCAGGCTTAAGGCACTTCCAAGTTTCTTCTCTGCTCAGACCGGGAGGTTGCCTTCCCTGCTGGTAGCAGAAAATCACGTGGACAACAGTCAGAAGGTCAGAAGTCGTAATTTATTTACGTTAAGGAAACAAAACATAACTACATGGCTACTGGATTGGAAGTAGTAACAGTAAGTTGTTTGTTTAAAATAACAACACTGACTTTTGGTTTCACAAACAGCAGCCACAGGGTCAAAATCTTGTTTGTTTGACCAATCAGCCACCAACATTGCCTGCCCTTAGTGGACCTTTTTGTTCTTTATACTCCATATCAACACTTCAACTTTGTCTT
Source organism: Centropristis striata (assembly GCF_030273125.1). NCBI lineage: Eukaryota > Metazoa > Chordata > Actinopteri > Perciformes > Serranidae > Centropristis > Centropristis striata. The sequence goes on along the minus strand of NC_081528.1, from coordinate 13,882,445 downwards.
TTATCCACCACATTCTCACTTCCGCCTTGGCTTTGTACAAATTACCATGGCCACTAGAGGGCCTAGACTAACAATAACAAATTAATATTGGTAATAACAAGCTGCTTTACAAATAACATTACAAAAGCACAAAATATGTGACATTGTAAACTACAGAACATGTGAGTGCTCTTTGTGCGTTATGTTTCCCTTTACGTATATCTGCATATGGAATGACATCACAAGAGATGCAAGTTATATTTTACATCTTAATGTAAATTGACTTTCTTAGAAGTGCTTCATTACTAAAAGATAGCAGGAGCTGTTATTTATCACTTACTTAAGGTTCATCATCATCCGAAATTTTATTGAGTAGGATAAACCCCTTGAGAGGAATCCCCTCTTTTTCGAGGGGGTCCTTAAGGGGGGTCCTTAAGGTTGATACCAGATGCACTTTGAAAATTAGAATTACATAGAGAACTAATGGCAGGTTCACCTCACATTTTGTGGATGCCAAAATTGATGCTTACAGCAATCAAGGTATGAAGTCTAGTTTGCATAAATACGCACATGTGTAAACACATGCAGTCACACCTGGGAGTTAAAGAATTTCTCAAGCGAATCCACTAGTTTTACTTGATTGACCTTGGCAAGGTGGTGGTGCATAGAAATTACAGTATAGCCAGCGGCTGTCGTTCTGTACAGATGAAAACCTTTTTGTACACTAGAAAGGACAAACTGTGTGAGCTAACAGCTTTTTGAAGTTTACAACAAAAGTATTTGAGATTTCAGAGACAGGCAGGAAAAGAAATACTGGTCTTTGGAGGCTATTTGGACTCAGAACACTGCAAACCCACAGCAATGATTAATGAAAAAATATTTGAATTGTAATTTTCAAAACATAATCAGTTTTTTTTACATTTTTTTGTTAATTAAAAATCTGCCTTGATGAGAGCATGACTACAACAACATTGTCATTATCAAGCTGTCAAAACTGTAAACATTTTGATCATGAGTATTCTGCTTTTCACACCCTGTCACTGCATAGGCTTCAGTCACAATTTGACATCGGAAAAGAAAAACTCCAACAATGCAGCTGTGCAGGATGTGCAAGTTTCCAGGATGTGTAAGGTGCAAACAGCTTTAGAAAATGTAAACTGCAGTCTTAAATAGTTTTTTTTTTCTGTTAAGGTTACTTTAACCACCTGGTTCTGGTTTACGTATGACCTGTAACACCCTAGGTGGTTATGTCGGCAAACATGTTAAAGCGACCCTGAGATAGACATCAAATTTGTTTCCATTATTTTTCTATTTAAAAAAAACTCCCACCTGGAACTACAAACTCTCCGCATAAACTATTACATAAAATACAGTACTTACAGAAAAAGCAGCCATCTGTGTAGGATTTTACAGATTCCATTCAAGCAATAATAAACTGTGTGAGAGCACTTTTCCAATTAGCTAGTAAACCGTTTTTTGACTTCATCCTTTTTTTAAATTGGCACTGGACAGAGAGGGCTGGTAGCTGGGTATGTCAGAGAACATCTAGTCTGTTTTGGTGGCTGTGTGATAGTGACGTCCACCCCGTTGCACCTCAACAAATCCACAGCTTTTCTCTGAGACAGGCAGAGTGTGAGGTGGTTGGCAGTTTGCCCTTGGCTGATGAGGTGTCATCATGAGATTTTGTGTGTGGCTCTGCACCTGGAATAATGCATGTAGGCACATACAGCACCTGTTTATAGCACATTTGACTGAGAATATGGGATTGTTGTGTTTTTTTTTCACAAAACATATGGATAATATCCATATTTTAATATGCTTGCAGAACTGTTTATTGCACTTTAGATGACTAAAATAGAAAATAAAATAAAATGAATAAAAACCTCTCTCTGCAGAAGTATGTAGGTGGTAGTGAATGCCCATACTAGCCGCGTTGCCATTAACGAATTTCGGTGCACATGTTTACATTTACATTTACATGAGAAAATGCTTGATGGAAACACACAAATTCGCAAAAAAATGTGCATAAAAGTTTTTATACTTGCTTGAGTTATTTTTGTCTATTTAAAAAAACAGTTAATGTACTAAACGGGAGATGGAAACAATTTGTACATAGCATTTAACATTTAACTCATGACTGATAAGCTGTTTCCGCTCTGATGATCAAGACGAGCTGACATGAAAGAACAACAATAAGTTGCCTAATTGCTTCTAATTCCTCAAGATATATTTTCTCTCATGGGTTATTCTTTTTCTCTTGCTCAATCTCTTCTTCTTCTACTGTTTACTGACCGATTAGCCTACAGCGATACATTACACTGCCATCTTCTGACAAAAGTACAATTATGCAGCTTTGTTTATTCGCTCTAACCCAGTTAATGGAAAGGTCCCTAATTCCCATTTTCTTTACAGCAACATTTCAAAATTGCACTTAAAAATTCGAATCGCCTTTAATGGAAAGTCGGCTACTGTCCAGACCCTTGGAATTTGATGGCTGTTTCCATCTGAAAGGATCACAGGTGCATACCTTTTCAGTACATATTCCATATATTAATGCACTCTCTAACCTTAGAGATGTTGCTGCCTTTGGCCTGACTCTCAAAAGGTAGGACCTCAGTTCTGACGTCTGGTCTGGTGGGGTGAGCTAATTGCAGTCTTTACGCAGCAGGTCATTTTCACAGCAGACATTTTGACATGTCATAGCAGGAAAAGCACAGGTGTAACTGCTAGCATTAAAAATGATGGCTTTGCTAATTCCAAGGCCTTCATTATGTGCATGTTGGCACAGTGGGACAAACGGATGAAACGGAGCCATCATTAATGTTATTTGCGCCACCTGTGCTTTTCCTGCTATATAACGAGTCAAAATGTCGACTCTGATTAAGGTCTGTGCAGGTGTTCAGCAGGTGCAGGTCCAGCATGGGACTCATATACCTTGTTTTGTAAGAGAACAGAAACCAATTAGACTATGGATTTTTTTTTAAAAGTGCCAGCTATTGGAGAGGAGAGCAACACTGTTTCTGCCAACCCAAGTTATTGTCATACTTATAATCAAACATTCCTCTTGCATTTGGTTATTTATTTATTTCCAGTATCAAAAAGCAGATACATTAATTGAATTATTCTTTATTATGTCAGATGTCAGTTTGCTCAGTTAAACCTGAGATATCTTTTGTGGCAGAGTGTACTGTGTCACTAATGAGGAGCTGGATACAGTGTCTTATTTTGTGACTGAAAGTACTGTTTGTTGGTTGTTGAATAGAAGAGCTTCTGTGCTGACAAAAAGTCCTTTATATAAAATGCAATAATATTGAATTTGCAAACACCATTAGAACTGGAACTAGGTCAGTTATTGTTGATTTATTAATAGCATGAGTTGCTATTTGTTGTACATATTGTAATATTATTGTCTGTACTGTACATGGTGTGGTATTTATTGTGTGTTTTGCTTTCCACTGTGATGCTTTTAAACAAACCTGTGAAGCTTAAGATACATTTCCACATTTTGGTACAATAATATTGAATTGAATGAATGAATGAATGAATGAATGAATGTGTTTATTTGTTCATGTCTTTTTAAATTTTATCCAATAAACGAATACATTTTGTTTTGTGGCATATTTTCATAGTTTTAACTTTTACTAATATTGCTTTTGTTTTGACAAAAAACATAAAAAAGTGATGAAATTAGCACTTGTGCTTGATTACATTTATGATATGAGTAATCCAGTGACGCTGGACGCTGTGCGTTAATACTCATTTTAATAATGTTAGATCTTAAACATCACTCAAAGTTATTAACAAATACATTTCAGTTTTAAAGTTTTCATAACAAAGATCTCCACATATCTCCTCAATGCTATAAATCATATTGACTGTGGGGTCAAAAGTTTTGTTTTATGGTTGTGTTTAAACATTGAGAAAGAGGAAAAAAGACAACCTAACTAGTGCTGAGCGAACTTAACCATCTTAGTTAAGTCTCCCTTGTATGACATACTTTGTTAGCGGGATTATTCTCAGATAGATAAAAGATTAAAATCTACACCTGTATCCCAATCAGTAATTTATAGCACTTTCATGTTGGAGCTGCATTGCTACTGTACATAACTGCTGATAATTTGAGAAGGAAAAGATAAAAGTTGGATCAAAGTCTGAGACCTGACATGCTGTTTTCATCCAACAAGCCCGTCCCTGTTTGATGCGGCCTCAGGTGAGCCAGCCGTGTGGAGAGATTAATCGACAAGCATCACATTCAAGAGAGAGCTCGGCAACGGTGTGAAAAAAAAAATCACATTTCTCAAGGTTTTCAACAAAAGAAGCCCAACGGGACAGAAAAATATATTGTGTTTGAAACTGCTAGTGATCTTTGTTGAATGCAGTTATTTTCATTCATCGGGAGAAAACAAACCTTCATTGATTTACCAACATCTATCTGTATGACCGATGAATCACTGGAAATATAAGCGTAGATTGTGTGCATTTGTTATTGTTACCTCTGCTTTTCTAGGCAGGAGGAAATATTTACATTCACGTGTATAAATGCAAAGGTTGATGCATTGGAATGGATTTGTGAGCATTGCTGTGTGCTCTCAAGGTGATCTATCAAGCTTCTTCTCCTACTTGTCAAATCTGCTGAACTTGCTGTTTGCTTTTCAAAGCCTTTTCAAATGGAGCTGACGCTGTTTTCAAGTTACAAAATCCAAAGACGAAGACTGAATGAATCAGGGTTTTTTCCTTTTTATTCTTTATGCAAATGCATGTGTTCCATCAGTCGACTTTGGGTTGCATTACTCCGGAAAGAGATTAAAATGTTACTAAAAGTTTGGATTTTCACCACAAAACAAGTCCAAGAAATAATGTCACATTTTTTAACAAATCTAAAAGCAGCAGGAAGCTTATTGTAATCAGTGTCAGCACACTGCAGCGTTATCCACATTTTGCCCAAGGCTGGAAACATTTTAAGATTTATTTTTTTTACCAAAGAGACACAACTATTGGTTAGGGTACTATCAAAATAATAACTGGGTCCACAATCACATCAACAAAACAAGTCTACAAATGAACAAACATGGGCTTTTAAGTTTTCCCCAAAAATAAATAAATCCAGTGTTTCTGTCAGCACGAACGGATAATGTTAATTCTGTTATCTATTTAATGATTGTTTAGCATGCAATAACCATAATTAAAGATATATTTAAATCAGCTCATTCAATCATGAAAGCACAAACGACAATGTCATTTCTTACTGTGTAAGAAGCCAACATATGCATGATGTGTAATATCATTTTAATAAATATATCACAGATTATTTAATGATTGTTTTGTTGCCCTTAGCATTAACCTTGATAGAAATTCATTATGGTAAAACATTTTTAATTCAATTCATCTAATTTCTAAACATCACTCTCCTAATTTTGACATGGTATTATTCATATTTTTTTTTCATGTGTGTTTATATATATATATATATACACACACACACGCCCACACACACACACAAACACACACACACACACACACACACACACATATTGATATAAATGATCAAATTTCTACAACATAAGACCACGTTTGAAAGTTGTTTACAATAATAATCAACATATTTTTGCATAAAACAAGCACATTTGCCCTGTCACTTGAAAATGAAAATGTGTGATTAATTTGAGATTTATTTTCAAATAGTGACAATGAAACATTTTAATTTTACTTACATTTAAACTCAACTCTTTATGTTCCATTTCCATTTCCAGTTAAACACACTAAAGTCTGAGGTTGTTGGTAACTCTAAACTCAATATTCCACCCACAAAAAAAATATATTTTGACTTGTGTTTGAAATGTTGTGTCAAAGTGCACAAGTTGTTTCTTTAACCCTGCTACAGACAGCTGGATGCTCGGATACCGGAGCAGATCATACACAATCAATGTCTATCAGTAAGGTCAGTCAGAGTAAACCTCCCCCATTCTCTCTGCAATGGATGTTAGAGCCCATTATGTGTGGAAACTCCCTTTGGATGTGTCCTGCTGTCCAAGTCTCTGTGCCCTCTGGCCCTCATTTGAAAGAGGGACGTGACCTTCAGACCAGAGCCTGAACACCGCAGCACAGAGCCTCACACGTTTGTATTATTCAACACAGTGGTGAGGCACAGAAAATGATTCTTCACAGTGATAAAATATAAAAAACAATAAACAAATGAAACATTAATTTTGTTTTTGTGCGTCCGTGACATGTGCCTGCATGCTAATCCTTGTCAGATGTCACATTGGCTCATAGTCACATTGTGGGGAATCACCTCTTATTTGGGGACCACTGGTTAGTGCATGTGTGCCTGTGTGTACTTTTGTAGTTTCCTTTAGGGGACCAAGTACAATTTCAGATCTTATGAGGACACTTAAAAAGGAAAGACATGTTTACCACACAATTCTCCAAAAGTCTATCTAATAAGGAGTACTCCACTGAAAACCCATCCTTTGAATATGTAATGGTCTCTGTCTGCTTCACTTAGAGGTATCTCTGAATGGTTGTAACTTTCCCATTCACAGGGAACAGCAGCTCAGCTTGGTTGCAGCATTTACAATTAATTCCCATAACAGCCCAGAGTTACTGCAATAACTCAATAAATAAAGTATCAAAATGACATAATTCACTTCTCTGCTGTTGATCTGAATGCTCACTGTGCTCTAAACTATCATTGCTTTGTCAAGAATTTGCAAATATGCTACACTGAAAGGAGCTTCTAAAAAATGAGGCAATAGCGTGACATAGAAGGAGTTTATTCAGCCATGTTGTTGAGGTTTGATGCATTTTGACATGTGTTTTGATCACCAATGTAATCCATTGTAACTGCTGTGAGTCCAAGCTGCAATCCCGTTAACTTTAAAAAGCAACTTGGTTGTAATAAATGTATTCATCCTAAAAAGACACATTTTCATTGGAGTATTTCACACACTTTCCTGACATTTCACTGTGGAATGAGCTTCATGATGGTATGTGTCAATACATAAAAGAGAACAAAACATGTATACATAGCATGCAAATAGAGGTTGTTTCACAGGTTGCTGAAAACTGTCTTGATAGATTTTGTTTTTCAGTTAGTTCCCATGCATAACTCCGGATTTGCTTTTTTTTAATGTAGTATTAATCATTCTGTAAGGAGGAGGAGGAGGAGGAGGAGGAGGAAGGTGTCACTTTTTTGAAACCTCTTCACTGAGTCAGTATGCACAGTTTACAAGCTGTAAGTCCCCTCAGACAGTTGGTCAGGTTCTTCTATATGCTCTTTTCAATCATGTGTACATTTCTGCTGAAGTTGTTTTATGTATTCTGAGTTTAGCAAGTAGAATAATTCTCAATCTGAAATGGAGGAAATGGGGAAGACATCCAAGACAGCAGCATCTAATCTAGAGGGTTGACAGGCAGAGCAATCAACCTTCGGAATCATTCAGGATGATGGACGGCTAATTTTCTTTTTACAGCTTAATGATTAATCCCCCTGCAGTGTATATTTATATTTTTTTAACAGCCATGCAGCATTCATGCTGATGTTGATGGTCTGACTAACAGTGGCACTTATTCAAATTAGCCTTGATGTCCCACTTCGGCACCAGCATCAAAAATAGATACTCAGGGAATCTGCAGCGGCAATCCAACAAGCTCATGTGCTACAAAACCTACTGAGAGGAGATACGTTTGCTGCCACTAGAAAAGTCACTGCTGGCTGTTTTTATTGGCAGAGGCATGAGCATGAAGGCAATTATACAGAGCCTGTGGGGTGAACACTTGGTGTGACCCTGGCTCACTTCTAAACAAGGTGTTTGTTTAGATTAAACTCCCCTCCTCCTTTTACTTAAGAATATTCTTGGCTGACACTCACAAGGGATTTTTGGAAACCAACTGTTGCTTGGGATGTTGGAAGCAGGAAAAAAAAATAATATGGAGACCTAAAAAATACATTCGGGACTTCTGATATGTCAAGAGACGCAAAGAAGACTATTTTCACAAAGGAGAATGTTTTCATCATTAAAGTCCTAAATCTGACATAATATAAGTACATCTAAAAAAAAATTTGAATATCGTGAAAAAGTTAAATATTTTTTTCCATTTAAAGAATTTTTATTTTTTTTATTTCAGAAAGCTAAACTTGTATATATTATATACATTCATTACACATAGAGTTAAATATTTCAAGCCTTCATTTCTTACAATTTTGATGATTCTGGCTTAAAGATAATGAAAACACAAAGGTCAGTGGGCCTCATTCATGAAACGTTAGTAGATTTGTGCGTAGATTTGCACATAAAAGCCTACGCTACTAAAAACCTACTCCGGATTCATGAACGCCGCGGGAAACTCAGATCTGATCGTAAACACGTGTGTATGATCATGAATGCCAATCCATCGTAAGGTGGCAGCGCGCTCCCGGTAATCAGCAATTAGCATGAACCCCGCCCATGAATTGCTAATGACCACCATATAAGGAGGTGTGTAGAGGCATCCTGTCAACCTGTCAGTCATGGCACAAAGAAAAAAAGAACGAGAAAGAAAAAAGAATTTTTCCGAAGCGGAGATTGAAGTTATTTTGGGAGAAGGAATCCAAAAAAAAAATTTTATTTTCATCTGTTAGTAGTGGTGTGACAGGGACAGGCAAAGCGAAAGCGTGGAGGGAGGTGACGGACGCAGTAAATGTGGTTTCTGTAGTGCAAAGAACTACGTCCGAGGTTAAACGTAAATGGTTTGACATTAAACTTGACGCAAAGAAACGCATTAGCGCACACAAAAAAAGTACATCTGCCACAGGAGGAGGACGCTCAGAGTCCAAATACCCCGTTGGTGCGCTCTACAACGGCCCGAGTAGCCGCGTGCGCCTCATTGTATGCTCCTGTGGTGTCTGCGGGCTGGCCAGTGGGGTCATAAGCCACGGCGTCAGTGGGTAACCCCTATCCCCTATGGATATAGAAAGGTAAGTCCATATATAACACACACATGTGATTATGCAGGCTATATTCTTACCAATGAGCCAGCCGTCTCTCACAGCTCCATCCTCCAAACGCGTGCCAACTGCGCAATTACGCAGGATGAATGCGTCATGCGTCTCACCGGGCCACCGTGCCACCGTGCCACAACGTTTAACAACACACACTTTGCGTCACAGATCAGTTGCACATTCACGGAATGAAAGTTTTTCCGGTTAATGTAAGCAAATGCATCACCGGATGGAGCCTTGATGCGTACGTGTGTGCAGTCTATGGCACCGATAACACCTGGCATGTTTGCAACTGCACTGAACCCCTGCATTACTTCTGTCTGCCGTTGTGCGTCGTATGGAAATTGGATATACTCTGGCATTAATTTAATGATACCTCTGAGAACTGCAGGCAGGATGCGTCAATTTACATAGATAATTCACAATTATGAGTTTAATCTGAATCTTAATCCCGCCAATTGCCAACTAATTTAACTAAATATGTTATATTTTTAATTGTTTGCCATGTTTATATCACGTTTCAAAGGCATCTGCGTATTGTGTACATAACAGAACGCATTATGAATTAAAATTGTAATTTCCAACAGTGACGAGCATTATTTATATGCGTTCTTAAATTTACACAAGCACTACGTGTGGTCAGCAGCATGTGTAGATTTTGTTAGTAGCTACGAAAAGATCGGAGCTACTAAAATATTGATGAATGCGGAGATGCACGTAAATTTCCGTCTGCGAACGGTTTACACACAAATTCGTTCTGCTCACGTTTCATGAATGAGGCCCAGTGTCTCAGAAAATTAGAATATTACACAAAATCAATAAAAATCGGATATTTTTAAGCACAAATGTCAGGCTTCTGAAAAGTATGTTCATTTCTCGACACTCAATACTTGGTTGGGCCTCCTTTTGCATGAATTACTGCATTAATACAGCGTGGCATGGAGGAGATCAGCCTAAGGGCACCATGCTGCTTTTATAGCAGCCTTAAGGTCATCTGGTGTCTCTCACCTTCCTCTTGACAACAGCCCATAGACTCCTATGGGGTTCAGGTCAGCAGAGTTTGCTGGCCAGTCACAGTAACATCATGGTCATTGAACCAGCTTTTGGTACCTTTGCCAGTGTGGACAGGTGCCAAGTCCTGCTGGAAAATGAAACCAGCATCTCCAAAGAGCTTGTGGAAGCATGAAGAGCTCTAAAATGTCCTGGTAGATGGCTGCTGTGTTGACTGTGGACTTCAGAAAACACAGTGGACCAACACCAGCAGAGGACATGGCCCCAAATCACCACTGGCTGTGGACTCCAATATTGAACTTTTTCAAAATATTCTAATTTTCTGAGACACTGAGTTTTGGGTTTTCATTATCTCTAAGCCAGAATCATCAAAATTACAAGAAAAACACGCTTGAAATATTTCACTCTATGCATAATGAATCTATGCATAAGGAATTCACTTTCTGAAATGACTGACAAAAAATATTGAACTTTTCATGATATTCTATTTTTTTAAGATGTACCTGTAAGCCATGAATATCAGAAAAAAAGAAAGAGATTAATACAATGTATTTAATATTATTTTCTACAGTTGGAGCTCACTTTTGTAAGTTATTTATACAATTTCTAACTTTTGTTTACTCCAGCACTCTAAGGCTAAAGAAATCAAGGATTGTCAATGAAAGCTTTGCATAACAGTATTTTTCTAATCATCATCATGTAAATATACATCACAAATAAGTACCAAAGCACTATAAACTATACTGTACATACTTTAACTCACTGTATGCAATACACAACTTTGAAGCTATTGCTTTTATCCTGCCTAATTTGACAGTACATCACAACATCTAGTAGATAAAGAGTGAGAGTTAAACTCTCTAGTAGAAGTGCAAAAGTAGCATTAATGTGTTCTTTTTTAATTACAAGTCTGGGACATCTGTTATTGTTGATTCAGGAGTAAAAAAAAAAAAGGTGGTATTGTAAACAGCTGCACACTTCTGCTATCAGCTTTTAGGAGGAAAAATACTGCAGAGACTTTGGTTGTCAGTATGTCACCCACGTCATAGTATTTATCAGTTACAGTAAAACAACAGTCCAGGACTGTTTTTTTATATATATAAAATGGGAAAGCAGCAGTAGGTGAAAGAGCACAAAGGGCAAATGTAAAGGTTTTATGCATTGTACTGTATTGTACTTCAAATTAAGTTGCCCCTGTGGCTGGAAAACATGTATGCATACAACGTTACCCCCTTAAAAAATAATAATTGTATATGCACAACCAATTTGTGTGTTTTCTGCTTCTATTTAGGGTGCAAATGTCTTAATTTATGTAAATGAAAACACAAAATGCATGCACCAGGATGCAATTTAAAATATAGATATATAATTGAGTAAAATGCTGTAAAGCTTTGGGCATTCTGTAATGCATTTAAATATGTATTCTCCTGTATAAAAAAGGTCAACCTGAATGCACCATGAAGTCTGTCTGAGCCAGCTGTACATCATGACCACAGTACTAAATGCTGGATAAAACAAATTAAAAGAAAGTAACTTTATGTCAGTTGGCATCTGCCTGAGAAAATGTTGCAGTTGCACTTGTGCTGTTATTTATTTTGTTTTCATGACTTTCAGGATGAGCATTAGTTTGAGCACAGTGCTCCACAAAGTCATGTAACTCTTACGTCACGATTTTTCATAAAATCATGAAGCACTGATGGAAAACTGCTGCAAAATGTATAAAGGTTAAACACTGCAGTTTATTTCGAGCCGTCTGATACAGAAATGGCAGAAAATATTTCCAGCACTTTGTGCGAAGTGACAGGGCACAAGAAAAAGTCACAGAACACCAAAGAGTAGGATGTAGAAGTGCTGGTAATGGTCCTCTTCAAGAACAGCCTTAATGTGCTCAGAAAAAAAGATTAAATTAGAACATATGAAGAACGATTCAATGACAATGACGTAAACTCCATTTACCGACGAAGATCAGCACCAGAAAAGCTACGAACCTTGCTGTGAGATTTTCTCAACTTTTCTCCACACCTCTTAGATCTGCCCATATGTTTGTGTGAATTCTCAAGTTTTCAATGGAGTTAAGCCTGAGAAGTTCATCAATTTAAATTGAAATGCAAATCTTAGTGACGTGATACACAATATTTCAAAGCTGATTCCCAGAGTCAATATTCAAAAGCACAGAGGGTGTGAAGGAGTGTGAAGGGCACTTGATGGTGTTGCAGCTTCATTTGAAACTCATGATTTATCAGTGACGTTTTGGTCTGGTTCAATCCGTTTCTGTCGGGAGAAAAAATAAAAATATACCAGTCATAGACATGGGGGCTGATGTATTGCGTGACCTTTCAGACAGGCAGAGGTGGCATGCTGAGATGAATCAAAGGTCGTAGCTGTTGCATGCATACTGTACAGTGTATTATATATCTGCATTAGGCTATCTCAGTACAACTTGTAATAGTATGCAGAGGCTACATTGAGTACTGCTGGAGGAAAGGCCTTGAGTCAGGTCAAGTGTTGGAATTCTATGTTTCTGCAACTACAGATACATTTATTCAATTGTTTTTTTGTTTTTTTTGATGAATCAATGTGATGTTGAAAGCCAATCCTGGACTCTAAATTAAGAGATTGTGTTTGCGTCCCATTATTGGAAGTTGTGTCTGGATTAGGGTTGTCACGAAACTAAAATTTTCAACCCGATACTGATACTCAGGAAAATATTTGATACTCCATTACTATTTTCGATACCACAAGGATAAAAACAAAGACCCCAAAATTTAACAGAAATATTTTTATCAACAAGAAAAATGCAACATGTAAAAATTAACAGAACCACTGGTTAAATATGTATAATAAAAAACAGTTGTGCAAAAAGAAACTGCAACTATGATAACAAGCTTCAGATACTCGATACTCTTGAAAATGAGTATTGTATCCGGATACAGCGTTTTAGTATCGATACTTTTTTGAGTATCGATACTTTTGACCACCCTAGTCTGGATGTATTGTTTTTAAAGCCTAACACTGTTCTTTTTACCTAACAAAGTTTTTTTGCAGTATTTGAAAAGAAATGTCCACACATTTACACGTGGCAGCTGTCACATGTTTGCAATTTGTTTAAAGCAGTAGTTGTCACATGTCACAATTAGAAGCAGCTCAGAAATGTTCCTATTCAACATATCTGTGGTTCAAACATGTTGAGATTCAACAAATCTGTGGTTTGCAGAAATAAAACATTTATTTTGACATTAATTCTGACAACTAGGTTCTTTTAAAACACGAAACAAAACACTGTGACTACAATATTTACCAAAACCTTCACTCTTCCCTTGGCCTTAAGAGTGTTTTATCACCCCAAACTTAACAAAACATATTAAGCTGGACAAAGAATATGGTCTCTGTTTCATGATCTCCTGTAACTACATGAATACAAAAAACAAAATACCTGTGACAAAACCCAGGCAGCAACAGCAACTAAACATATTTGACAATAACACATTTTGTCAGAGCAATGTGATGCACACACACACACAAGCAACGCACACGCTCACAGTATCATGCTGTTTTTTGCAGGGAAATATCTTAAGAACTTGGTGTTATTCTACTGTACTCGTACAACTTTTTGTGACTGACACTGTCAGCTGATCAAAATGGAAACATAGTCGTGTGAGAGAATGTATGGAAAAGACTCGACTCTGTTGCGTCCCTCAGCAACCTTCTTCTCAGTGCCTTGACTTGTAACCTCATTTCCTCTCTTTCACTGTCATTCTACAAATTTCCCATCCTCTCATTTGATCCTACATGTGTTGTGGAGACGTCTGACTCACAGTGAAACAGATGCAGCTCTGTGTCTCGAGAGACGATTGTATCACACAGCAGACAGTTTTGAATTCCCTTCTTTTTTTTGGACTCTTCTCACACTCGGCCTCGATTACCCGGCCCAGTATATCACCTTGCATTGATAATAAGTTGTAAAGTATTTAATTCTACACTACGGAGACAGATGCTCTCTTGTAATTACTGTGCCCATTAAAATAACAAAGTTAATTAGCTAAGGTCAGGTTGGGTGAATTGCTAGTTAGAGGATTATATTACATACATTTACAATAAATTGTTGTCATTTCAGAGGTGATGAAGAAAATGATTGTCTATTTGACTAACAAAAAAAAGTATCTTCTAATTATGAACTTTGCAGGGGAGAAGATGCTTGGCACTTTTGGATGACAGTTCCCAATATTCAGTTAATGAACCCTCAGCAAACCAATCATGATCGAAATAAAATTCAGATAGAACGGGCTGTTGTAATACAGGGATCATCCCTGGTGTCACTAAGATGGTGCACAATTCTCTGCTCCCTGTTGATGAAAATCTCCAAGAAGAAAAACAATATCTAGCCGCTCATTGCAGAGATGATAATTGTTGTTCCTAACAGAAAGCACTGTGTGTGGGAGTGTGATTAACCAGCTTGGCTTGAGAGCTGGCACCAGGGCCAGTTTCAGCTCAAAAACAAAAGCTAAAGCGTGGTTGCAAAAATGATACTTTGAATCGGTCAACTTAGATCAGTTACCTTTAAAACCTACAATACAGCACACTTTGACTCTGTATACTACATATTTCAGCTCTGATAAGTGCAGTAAATAACAAGAAGCATTACATTTCAGTGGAGGTAATTGATATCAACAAAACGGGACAAACAGTTGGCTAATTTTACGCTGAATTAAATAATATCCAGGTGAAATAAAAGAAAAGCTGATCACATTTATTAAATTATCATAATACAATTATCATAATACAATTGTTGCAGGCAGTTGAAAAGACATCTTGAATTTGTGCGTAAATTACGTCCAAACATAAACTTTATTAAGGTCAACTAAAAGGATACATTTAGTAATTTACTGTGGTCTTTTTTTTCATTACAATATCCGCAGTAAAAATCTGGCCTAACTGAAATATGACCCTGTGATATCTCATCGTTTAACACTCCTTGGGTACCAGCAGGAAGTAAAAACAGCTCCTTATATCTTCATACTTTCTTCTTAAAGACGTTACTTCATAGTAGTTATATGTTGCAGTTACAATGTAGACAACAGGTTGTCTCCACCCCTTCTAAGCTTTCAAGTTCTGTTATTTTTGTATGTGAAGGCTGAAACATGCGTCCCTGCGCTACAGCATTGGCAACATTTGGAGGTATCCACTTCTTGCTGTTTCTTTTATTCGTTTGGACAACGTTTTTGAGCCCATCTCCCACAGGAGTTGAATAAATCTGCCTGCTTGCCTGCTTGACATGCAGGTCTGCACAACATGTTAAGATTTGTGAGGTGTGTGTATTAGCTTCCATGCCAGCTCCTGCAATCTTATTTCTTAGCACCCTTTCCTCCTTTCAACTGTATTTATGCTTCTTTGAAAGTACAGATTATAGGGACAGCATACATAACTTGATTTGGGACACCCCCAAATCAAGTTATGTATTTTCTTCTTATATTATATTTTTTGCTGTAGAGATGTCCAAAATAATACATCTTAAAAACTCCACAGCAATGTTTCTTTCTCTCAAAGTCTCTTGTTGCGAGCAGTTTAAATGTAGGAACTATTTTCTTACAACCAAGCTACAACCAGCAAATACATCACTGTGCAGGAAGCGTGAGGTGTAACCTTTAGTGTCTTTAATGTGTAAGCTTTAAAGTAATACAACTCTCCCATCAATGAATAGATTTCTTCTGCGTGGTGATACAATTGGTGGATCTACATGAAACTGTTTACAAAGGCAATCTAGTTCAACTATATTATTATATAATTATATTAGTAATATCATAGATTAATTATCAGAAGAAGGTAGACATTTCAACTTCCAATACATTCAGCAACTCACTCGCAAGAGAAAGAAAAAAACATTTTGAGTGTACTGTCCCTTTCAGACAGAAATGACCATCTCAAAGATGATGCTTGTTGGACTTTTTGGACAAAAAAAAGGTAGGTAAGTAGGTAGATAGGTAAATAGAAAATAATATGTAGTTGCCGACTTCTTATTTTCATTACTAACATGTGTTCGTACACAAGCGATTTGTTCAATAACTTTATGCGTCGATGGGAATCATTACTTCTGACTAACCGGAAATTTAATTCAAAACTCATTTGAGAGTCTCAACTCTTTATGAGGTCTTTCAGTGTTATTGCAAACTGACCTTGGACAAATACTGTATATTGACAGCGGACCATTTCCTTATTAGGTATGCTCTTTATTAGCTGTGGGTTTAATGATTCATCCCTCCTCCTCCATGCAGCTCTGTTTACTGTAAGTGGCTCCTTTGTAGTCTTCAGATTGCATGGTCTTGGACGTGAACTCCACAGCTGAATATTTTCTCTCTTCCTGGAAAGATGTGGGCCTCTGGCCAGTTTCCCACCTCCTGTAGGAGTGCTGAGAGAAGTGCATGGAGAGCCAGGTGAGACTGGAGAGCCATCTGGAGGAGCCGCTCGGTTTCATAATGTGGAGACTCTGCTGGACATTAATGACGGCATTGTCTGGAGCCGTAATGAGCCCCGAGTCTGGCTTCTTTCAAACGTCTTTGGCACAGTTGCCCTTGTAGGTGTAAAGAGTTGGAAATATGGGCATAAACATGCTTTGTAAGTAAACTTCACAGACAGAAAAACAAAAACTTGTATTATTGCTCTGTGTGAATGCTTTGCAAACTAAGCTCATGGTCAACAAGCAGCAAACTGCTCATTATTTCACACAGCCATGCATTATTCTGAGGACAGTCACATTATAGAGGTCACACTGAGTCTTGTTGTCGGTGGGAATGTGGATTTTATAACCAGTGGACTCTCCATTTACAACAAAAAGCTAAAAAAAAACATAAACCCTGTTCTAAAGAGCTCCCCGGTATATGTAAGTGGGATCAAAATGAAGTAATTCTGACTCTATCTTTCACCAAGCTTTTATATGTTTCCAAAGATTTTGTCTGATGTTAAAGTCTTCCTGCCTTTATCTTTCAAACAAAAAATACAAAAAGAAAAGTCTGTCTTTTTAGTGCATCGTAAAAGGGTTTCTACAGTGCTCCCACAAAACCTCTCCTCCAAATAGGAGTTCTTAGGGGAAAGTGGTAGTCTCAGCCCCCACTGTTGCTATGCAACTGCAGAAAACCCAGTTGATGCATGGCACCTTTACTCAAGTTTGAGTACCACATATACAATATATATATATGTATTTTTTTTTCTTAACTTTCAGCACCCACTGCGATGAGTTTTTTTTAACATGCTCAGCATTGTTAAATTCTTTCCATTGAAAAAGAAACACATTAGAGCAGATAGAGGCCCCCAGCTGACATGCAGGAGGAGCTGTGTTCCTCTCACTTTTGGAAGATTTTCTGTAAGAATACAACAAGAATGTGCATTTTTTTCTCCTCACCCTTTATTTAATATTTCAGCTGCTTTTTTGGCATTCTTTGTTCTAAATACCTGAAGGAGCCAAAAAGAACAAACACTGACACCAGTTTTATCACTCATAGAGTTTCACAGTGAGAGCGCAACTGTCACTAGCTGTGTTTCCATTAAAGTAGAATTTTGAGGAAAAATCTGGAAAAATCATAAAATAGGGATGTTTCCATCAACTAGTTTAGAGCCAATAAACAAAGGTGCATAAACATACTTTCATCAGAAGCGGGCAGTGTAATGTATTGCTGTAGGCTAATCCGTCAGCAAACAGTAGAAGAAGTAGAGATTGCTAATTGGACAACTTTGGCCAAGAGAAAATGGAGAGAAGTCTTCTGGAATTGGATTCAAATGGGCAACTTTTAATTGTTCTTTGTTCTGAGCGGAAACAGCTGATCAGTCATGTGAGCTAAATGTTAGAACCTATTCGGAAAAAGTGTTTCATCTCCCTTTTAGCACATTAACTATTTTTTGTACAAGACAAAAAACACCTCAAGTGAGCCTAAAAACTTGTTGTTCCATCAAGCTTTTCTCACTCAAATCTTAAAAAATGGGCAGAGAATTTTGTTGATAGAAACTTGACGAGTGAGAGTAATAGGAAATATAGTATGGGAAGATTTAGATATTTGGAGAGCTTAATGTGTACTGAAGTAAAACTGTTCCTGCATGTAAAGTTTTGACTCTCCGTAGAGAGCCAAAGAATGTGTGTAGCTCTGGTTGTGTCGTTGAGTGTCATTTAAAGAAGTCTTTGGTTAAGTGGTCAATTTTGGGTCTAATCCCATTCCTTGTTGGAAAGCAGGAAAACCTTTTAGTTCCACTACTGTATTGACTGTGAGCAGAAATGTCTTCTGTGGATTAGAATGGGGGATAGCAGGGGACAAAACAATCACTCTTACTTTATCCCTCATTTACATGACAATGACACACTTTGTTTGTTCTAGCTGCAGTTCAAACACATTTGGCTTTTTCCTGCAACAGTATTTACTACAGGACAAACTAAACTTGATATACAGCAAGGACTGCAGTGTTGTGCAAACACAAACTAAAAGACCGCATCCATTGATTGTGCTCATGTTTTAACGAATGGTGAACTGATGGTGTCATTTTGCAGCTAAGTGTTGTTAACTTTTGCCACAGTTAACAGTGCTCACGCTGTGATTGATGGCACCTGGCATGCCAGTGTTGTATCGAAGTTTGCTCCCCTGGTATGGTCGGCGGCAACATGCAGGCAAAAAAACTTAGGAAGCTACATCGCATATCCCTTACTTAAGTAAAAGCACTAATAACAAACTGTGGAATTACTCCACTGCAAGTAAATTCCTGCATTCAAAACTCATCAGCATCAACATGTACTTAAAGTATCAAAAGTAAAAAAATATTCATGCAGAATAGCCCCACGCATATTGTTATTAGATTATTTGTATTGGTGCATTATGTAAGCAGCATTTAAATTTTCTCATTTTAACTACTAAATATACACTCTTAGGTGGTTTAATTGAAAAAAATAAAAAGTCTAATCACTTAAAATTGATCATGTTTTTCATGTTAAATCTTGACCTGAAAAGTAGCTAAATGTAGTGGGGTAAAAAGTACAATATTTGCCTCAAAATGTAGTCGATTAGAAGTTACATAAAATGGAAATACTCAAGTAAAATACACATACCTACAAATTGTACTTAAGTACAGTACTTGAGTAAATGTACTTAATTACATTCCACTGATTGCAGATACAGTCATGCGAGAAATACAAAGGCATAATAAAGATGAGACTGAAGAGAGTTTTCCTTACACATATGGTACAATTAAGAATAAGAAATATAACTTATCCACCAAAAACACCCATGGCCGCCACTATTTCTGAAAACATCTGCCAACACGTTACAACTCAATCATCAACAACCCATGACTGATTGAAGTCTCC
The DNA here is from genome assembly GCF_030273125.1 of Centropristis striata. NCBI lineage: Eukaryota > Metazoa > Chordata > Actinopteri > Perciformes > Serranidae > Centropristis > Centropristis striata. The sequence continues at coordinate 13,863,138 of NC_081528.1, read as the reverse complement.
ATCACTCCCCTGTTAGTTTGTTGCAACTGAACACAGGTTTAAGAACCCCTGTGTGGATTTTTTTCAGGGCCTTGAGCTGTTGAATGCCTCCTTAGTCTTTTAACATTTATGTTTTGTTTATATTTATGTTCCACAGTGTTTTTATCCCAAGTTGGCACCAAAATAAAAGCAGTACAGGTTTTGCCCCACAACACTGAGCTTCCTACTGTGGCGTATTCTTCCAACTGCATGGACAACTAACACTCTGCCTTCCACCTAGCAGGAAATTGAGTTCGAGTCAGAAAGAAAATGTTCCAGTCTTGGTGCTTGGAAAATACACAGTGAAGTTCATCCATGTGACCTTGCAGAATAGTTGATGCTGGAAGTTTGTCACAAACCTACCAGAAAGTCGTGACAGAGTAGAGTTATGTGAAACAGGATTGTATGACACAGCGATATGATAGCTTCTTCCATGTTGGACTCTTAGTGTCTCTTTGTTCCCTTTAAGTTCAGCACTGTTAAGACATTTTGTAATTGCTCGGTGTTATTATATATTAAAGTTCACTCAAGTTGAGCCCTATGTGAAAGCACAGCGCAGTTTCATTTTTGCCTCAATTGACTGCAGTGACCCCATTGAAATGAATTGATTTTGGACGGAAATTTTACTGTAATAAATGCCGGTGTGAATGGGGACCTTGGGATGTCTCAGGCCTTCTCTATTAATTGCAGGAGAACAGTGTGTCCTGCCCAAATCAGCATAGGCACCCCAGCTGGAATGGGGTGCCATCTGGAATCGGGAACTCTTCGCTTCGATCAGAAGCTGCAATGACAACTGTGTGGGATTAATTCTCTGTGACAGCGACTTCCTCATCTCTCACCACTCACTGTGCTTCAGAGAGAGAGAGAGGTAAGTGTCTCTTTCTCTCCGCACTTCCCTATTGCAGTGACCCTTTCTACCAAGACCCCCATGGGCTCCCTCCACAGTGGGAGGAAGCTGGGCCCACAGAGCTTTCCACTCCTAATCCCACTGTGCACCCACTTTTCAGTGCGTGACTCTGTGTGGTTGAAGGTCTGTGCTCTTGTCTCCCCAGACAGGACACCAAGGAGAGGATATGCACTCCAATTCAGCTGTCAAACTTCTCCCTCAAGGGTCGTCTAGAAAACTGCTCTCCTGCCACGCTGACATGGAGGCCTTTCTATTGAGGAAGAAAGTCATTGCTGAGATGACTCCCCAGAAGGTGCACATGTGGTTTTATTCCCTGTTATTCATGGTCGCCAACAAATTAGGGAGCATTTTTTGTACTTGTGCATTCAGAACCGTCAATTTGAAAGTGAAATGTGAAGGCAAGTTTGCTCGACTCAAAAAAGAAATACAAAAATATATATATAAAAAGAATGAACGTTTTTTATCATTTCAACTTGATAAAAAGCAGGTACAGTTTGGAGTGACATATGTTTAGTGTATAATGGAATTAAGTAAATGCTGCATATCTCACACTTTGAAGAGGTCCAGCTTTTTATCGAGTTTCAATACTTGTTACATTCTTTGTTCTTTGAATGCTTGCTTGAATAAATGTCCTTGCAAGCAGATGGCATTCATACGTGCTGAATAAGAAGGGAACATAGAGTACATATCATTCATCTGAACTTCTCTTCCACACAAGCCGGCACACTTGTTACATCCTTTCGGCTCTCTGCACAGGTGAATGGTTGGACAGCAGTGACCTGTAGCAGATGACACTTCACTGGTAAATAATTTTTTTGAACAGACAGGTGCTGAGCCCTCTTTATTGTGTATTCAGGGCCCAGCTTTGAGTCCATTCCATCCCGTACTGCCTTCGCCTCTGGTCAAAACTTACAGCAGAATCAATCAGACTGTAGAGCATGTACTGTGTGTATGAAAATTTAAAGGGCATACTACCACCTGTTTGGGCAGTCAGTGCATGTATCCTTATGAGCGCAGCCTTATAATTGATGTATCTTACTGAGCAATGCATATATTCATAAATGTAAGCTATATCAAGGAAACTTTGGAGGAGTAGGACACTATTTTCAGATTATCATAGTAGCTTTTACCCTCTCAGATTGAAACTTGTGATTTCTTTGAAAGATTGCCAAATAAACATCGTTTATTGTAGAAAGAAAATGTAAAAACGGGCTTTAATGTTGGAATTTAAACTTTCCGACAGTCCTTGAACATAATGTTAGAAAAAGTAACTAAAACAAAGCTTAAAATGGTGATTTTTCTGTCAAAACCACTATATTCTACATGTCTCATTTAAAATGTTGCCAAAGAGAAACAGTTTGGAATTACTAGATCCTGTTAAAAACCTTAAGTTCTGCTCCTCTGTGAGACTGTGAAGCCATGATTGTTTCTGTTGATTTCAATATGTATAGCATGTAGAGACCCATCTTTTTTCCCAGTATTCTTTTGGGCACTTGGGGAATATATGAATTATTTTTTCCTTCCATTAAAACAAATAAAAAAACAATTTATTTGAGAAAATTCAACTTGCATTTTTTCTTTTTTTGTGATTTGCCAATATAACCCTCTCATACTGTACAAAAGACATTTTTGAGCCATGTGCTCCCATAGAGGCGCAGCTTTTACATGTTGCAGTGAAATACAAGGCCACAGTAGAATGTGAAAAGGCACAAAAAAAGCCCTGAAACAGCTTGGGGTTCAGGGGGTTAAAGAAAAAAAAATTAAGTTGATCCTGATTCGTAAGGGTTTTCCTAAGCCAAAAACAATGTTTAGAATGTAAACAAGTAGTGACAGAAAATCACTTTTTGTTCACGGTTGATGTTTCAGTTTTGTGTTGCGTGTTTGCTGTCAGATCTAAACCCAAATGTGTTGCTCAGCATGAACATTTGTTTTTGAGTGCTAAAAACAAAAAACAACAAGCCTGCATACACATTATTTCAGAGTTTTTTTGGGAATGTGTTCCTGCTTCATAATATTGGCACACACTGGCAGTTGCTCACAATGAAGTGATCTTCAATTAACCCGTCAATCAAATGCAGTTTTCACCACGTTCAGGATTCATTTCTCCCATCAGTCCAAGGCGAAAGGTCTCATTATGCCATTACTTTCTCAAAAGCCTTCATATGGGCAGAAATTTAAATCTAACAGGCTTAATAAGGGAAACGGAGGACCACACACTCCAGAAACTGACAGACTAATGTACAATCCCAAAGCTTTTGGTGCTGAAACTGTAATTAATTGAAAATAATTATTGCTTTCACAGACTGAATTACATTAGAAAATGGTTTCAGAGCTGTGTAAATGACTTGGCGAGAGCTTGGTTTAACCCGCTTTGAATATTTTTTAGATGATTGCTTTGCAGATGGGCTCAAACTTTACTTAAAACACAGTTACTCGTTCATAATGGAATTACCGGGTTACACAAGTTACATAACAACTAGGTGGGACAGTCATAAATACCAATTGACACATTTTTGCTCTCATACAAGGTGATTTTTACCGTGAGTAATCAATAAATACTTGAAACTTTTTCCCTGACTACTCTTTCCTTTGTTATATTGTGAATGTGTAAGGCAAAGGGGTAACAGGTTAAAGCCAAACAACATAAAATATAATGAACAAACAGCATTATTAAATAAATAGCAATAAAAAAATGAGTTGCTGCTGAGAGCGAGGAGCTACAATAATACTAAAGGGTCAAACAAGTGTCCGCCAGTGTGAGAAGACTAAAATAAAAAACAAAAGGGAACACAGGCTGCAACAACGTCTCTAAATATATGCATGGCAAATCCTAAGTGGCAGCGTAGACGGTAATATATATGCTGAGCCTTCTTTCTCAAATGAGCACATGCATGTAATTGCATATGTTGTTGACATACTGAAGCCCTTTCTAAGAAGCTAATTAGTGACAGACCGGCATTGGCTCTTGCATGTGTTGGTACACAAAAAGCAAAACTGGAAATGAGATGTCTTTGCTTCCCAGAAAGGCATTTAATTAATTAAGCTGCCTTCCAATGCCTCCACTGGCCTACATCTCCAGCTCAGTTCCACTACACCCACCTTCAAGGTCATTTCATCAATCGCCAATCAAAACATTAAAAAATAAAATAAATAACTGTAAACATCATTCGCCCAGACTCTCCCACTCCTCTACTCAGATCAATGTCTCAGCCCACACTGAGGCACACTGAGGGTCAGTAATAAAATTCTGCTTAATTCGGTTTTGTGAGATTTTAATGTTTTACTTGAAACTGATACTATAGATGGATTATGTTTTAATACTGTGAAGCTCATAATGCACACTGAGAAGCAAAAAGCAAAATAGAACATTTGGAAGCCCCTAAAAATATAGGTGAGTTTTATTTGTTGATATTCAAAGACTGTAATTTATTAATTTCATCATATAAGTAAGTGGTTTTAAATAAGATAAACACATAATTTGGTTGCACAACATTTGCCACTCAGGCTGTCTCTGTAGATTTTCCATATAGCCTGCAGAAACAAATCCTTCTAATGCACTGAAGGAAACTTAAGATGATGGCATGACCTCAATTAAGATGAAGATCTTCAAGAAGTGGAAAACTCTCGTGGAAAGTGTGAACTCTAAACTCTATGCAAATATAAGTTACAGAGGATATCTGTGATTTACAGTGATATAAAAATGGCCGATAGATTGTATCAACGTTGTGTTTAAACATCAAATGTAAGATGAGGAAGAAAGGCTTCAGATCCATTATAAAGCGTCTTTACTGCTTAAGTAAGTATTCAGATTCAGGAAATTCTTGTCCGACACAAACTAATGGGCATTAGTCTTTCATGTTGCACAAAAGAAAATTAAAGACACACACTATACACTAAATATGAATATTTTTAATGATAAAAATGATATATGTAGCTTCAGGGGCAGCAAAGATGTGAGAGTGTGGGTATAGCCTGGGCAGCAGTGATATTTGACTGGTGTTAAATTAGGGAGAGAGGATCATGAGGATAGTAGGATTCATTCTCTCGGTACATCTGTACCAAATTTCGTGGAAATCCCTCCAACAGTTGTTGAGATATTTCTATCTGATCAAAGTGGTGGATCGACCCATCAACTGACCAACATCCCCAGTGCTAAGGTGGCAGCATGGCTACAAACTATGGCTATAACTGTTCCTGTATAAATACAGAACTGTTATGGAAACACGTCAAACAGGGTAAGTTGACATGGCCCAAATGTTCCAATCATTGGAACAGTAAATGGTTGGGTGCTTTGAATGTTTAAACCCTCTGAACCTCAGACAGTTTTAAGGCATTTTTTGCTCTTTTTTCATTTTACTCACCGTGGCATTGTATTTCATTGCAATATAAAAAATATATATTAGTCCGGCACCTCGATGGGATCAGCACAATCATGGATAGAAGTGGGAAAAACTCAAACATTTAAGTTAAAATGCCATGCATCATTACAAAAAGAGAAGCACAAGATGATTTTTTTTGATAGATTATTTCTAAGCATGACTTGGAATTAAATAAAATCACAAAGCCCACAAGCGCCATGAATTTTGGGAAGAAAAATTGTGTCCCCACATGTGAACTATTGAACTTTGGATTTTCACACCCTGTAATTCCTCTCCTGTCTTTTCCTGCCTTTTCTACTAATACAGCATGATCTTCTGTCTGATTTTCAATAAATATTTGTCATGTGACCATTTGTCTCAGCAGAATCAGTCATGGCTTCCTTGGCTTCAATTTAATGTTTTTAACAGGATCTAGTTAATCAAAATGGTTTATTTGGGCATTTTTTAAAGAAAACATTGCTTTTAAAAATGTGAGGTTCAGGGGGTGAATATAGCAAAAGTGGAGCTAATTAAATGTTTCTGAATGCACAAGTTTGATTCTTATTACATCTTTTGAGAAGGTCAGCTTTTCGATTTATTTGTTTGATTTATTTTTCTGTTTGCGGCTGGATTATGAAAAAACTTCTTGCTGTATTTTGAACCTTATTGGAGGCATGAGCAAGAAGGCACCTCTGAATGAGAGAACAATCATGAATACGCACATTTTATTTTACTTTTGGTATTTATATGTTTTGGTATTTTCCATTTCAAAGCATAATAGATGCTTTCATATTTATAGCCTATTGTGACCTGTTTCCTTTTGTTGAAATGTTTTTATTTTTTACAATGAAAATAGTTTTTAAAAAGTTTCCAGTGGACACAATGCTACCTTAATACCCAACAGACACTATTGTCTTTTCAAAATAAATGAAAAGAAATGTATCTTAATGCATTGGGGCTTTTCTTTTCTTTTCTTTTCTGCTGAACCAAACTCACAAAGAATTGTGACTTCTAAACCAGGGCAGGAACCAAACTGTGTCTTTGTCTGCCATTAAACCCTGACTAAAAACCAGGGATGGTATATGGGAAAAATACACAAGACTTGTCGTTGGTCTTTTCGTTAAACATGAATGAAAAACCGAGGCGAAAAATGACAAATTTAAGAGCAAGCGCTTCTCTCTTCTGCTCTCATATTTCACATCATTTGGTTGAGGATCAGTGTGGTGAAATAAAAGGGAAACATGAACAGAAATTTTGCAAATCAAATATTAGCAAGGCTCATATTTTTTTGAATGAATATATTCCCCACACTGAGATTATTGATTCAAATGAAATTGGAACGTTTTCATTCTTACAGACAGATTGTGCAGATCTCTCAGCAGGATCATGTTGGTGTTTCAAACTACTGTAAAACTTCAATTAAAAGCTGAACCCCAAGTAAACGAAGAGTCCCTTTTACTCGCTGGTTCTCTGGATGTAACATTATAAAACCTCTCCAAGTAATATTCATACTGGTTTAAGTGAACAATTTGATATATGTGATAGTTTATTTGATGAGCAATAAGTCTTATAAGCCTGTCCAGTTTATTGAATAAAGCAAATAAAAGCCTGAGATATTAATTAAAATTGTATGTACACTCTGAACAATAGAAGCCTTGGTTCCAAAGAAGTGGGAGAAATATCTCAAGAATAGCATGTTATAGTTAGTTTGTAAATACATGTAGAAATCAGTGTTCTTTTCTAGTGATTGTAATGGCAGCTACTTTTCAATAGCTGTCCTTGGAGAAGGCTGTGCATGTGTAAATGGGGGAAGAGTAGGTGTCCTTGTTGTAAGAGGATTGGATAAGCAACCTTTAGCAGACTAGGTGGATTATCTCTCAAATGTGCAGCACTACAAAGAGAGAATGTATCAGTCAATGCTATGCTGGTCATACAACTCTGCAAACAAAAGAGGCAGCCTCGTACAAGTGAAAGGACACAGAGTTATAGTGACAGTGGAGTACCATTGTGCTAGTTATGTCTCCAGAAATAAAAGCATCATATTTTCGCCTCTCTTCATTTTGTTTGGACATTTTATCACATACTGTTTGCATTGTATTGACACCATGTATATGACGTGTTTGCAACACTGAAGTAATCCGTGTAATGTACACAGATCTGAATACGTTTTTCCATGTGAACAGTTTTTGTGTCAAATGCTGTGGATCTCACTGAAAGCCCACTCAGATAAGAGACAAATAAATGTATCAGATAATTCAATCTGTGGCAGTTTTTTCACATGACAATTTGAAAATAAAATTGAATCAGCATACACAATCTGGACATCACTTGTAATAATGTTTTTTTCATTGGTCCCTTTGCCACTGGATGTGAGAACACTTGCCCATATTATCACATAAACAAATAAATTGTTCTACAAATGAGCATGCTGTGCTGTACACTACAGGTGATTCACTTGTAATTTATATTGTAAGCAATGTACAAATTTATTAGACCACCTGTCATAAAAAGGGAAAACATAAATATTTAAGAAATCCTTCAAAAGCTTGTTTGAAACTTAAATGTTATTTTTATTTATTTGACAAATAACAAACTGAATTCATCTTTTTATACTAAAATTTGAGCCGGCTCATTTTTACAGTTTTTGTGGAAAACAGTAGGCTATAATTTAAAATTCATGGATAACAATAATAACTAGAAAATTTCTAAAGAAATTTTGATTGTGTGCTTGCCTCTGGCCCTTGATTCTCGTTGATTAAATCAGCAGTTAAACAGGGACTCTGTTCACAGACACCTCATACAAGTTTCTAGGACAAACGGTTCATTAGTTAGTAACATTGGGCGTGGCTAATGAAAAGGGGCGGGGTAATCAACCACCAATTAAACAGGAACTCTATGCCGAGTAATCTGACACCTTATACAAGTTTCTAGGACAGTTTATTAGTTATGAAAGGGGGCGTGGCTAATCAAAAAGGGCGGGAATTTATTAAATATTGTTATGTAGAACTGGTCAGTGATGAACCATCATCATACATGACAAGTTTGAGGCAGATTGGACAATGTATGGTCAAGTTATAAGGTCTCATGCTTTTTGAAAAAACACCATGTCCCTTAAGTTAGAATGTCTGTCTTGGAGGAGCAACCAGGTGGCCAGGTGGAGTTGACCAATCAGAGCAGAGCAATCAAGCCGACGACCGCCATCCTCTGCTTCAGAGAGACAGCATGAACTGCTGGACTGCAAGGTCTCTGCTCCGTGTCACGGCAAACCCATTTAGAAACAAGAAATATGGCGTCATAGTTGAGTCAAAAGCTATGGTCAAAAGTCGCGCAAGCGATAACACATCTGCACGCGCATTTATTTCGTGTCACGCAGGCAGATTTCAACTGCCGCGCGCACTTGTTTGATCTACGCACATATTCAGCAACTGAGTGACTGACTTTTGACACATTGGGGGCGGGGCCAAGGCTGACCCCGGGCCTCTTATGATTGGTTATTTTCCAGCCCTCCACGTGGGTGCCTTTTCAGTTTACTGCTGACAGCTGGGAGCTGCGGCATCATCTAAAGAACATCAACGGTTGTTTCATGACGTTCACGACTACAACTCTACGCTTCATCACTGGTAATAAAAAGTAAAAAAATGCTGTTACTTTATGGCGTCATATTTGAGTCAAAAGTCGTGCGAGCGATAACACATCTGCATGCGCATTTATTTCGTGTCGCGCGCAGATTTCAACTGCCGCACGCACTTGTTTGATCTTCGCGCACATATTCAGCAACTGAGTGAAGCAGATTCTCCCCCGTGCTCGCTCGCGGTGGAGCTCTATTCGCGCGGAGCGAGGACTTTTGACACATTGGGGGCGGGGCCAAGGCTGACCGCAGGCCTCTTATGATTGGTCATTTTCCAGCCCTCCACTTGGGTGCCTTTTCAGTTTACTGCTGACAGCTGGTAGCGGCGGCATCATCTAAAGAACAACAACGGTTGTTTGATGAACATTGGAAGACTTTCTGATCAGCGACTGGAGCGGTGGTCCGGAGAGAGGAGGATGTGGAGCCGGAGCTCGTCTGGGGGGCGGAGCGGGTCGGCAGCACCTGGTGTCGGTGTGTCCTGAGTCTATCTGCTGTCAGGAGGCTGACCTGGACCATGCCATGCGTGGAGAAGCATGTTTAACAAATGTTCGCACACTTGTGTGCCGCGGAACAGCGGCTGGGAATCACTGGATTGGAGCACAGTTATGGGGCGAATCTGTTTTGGCTTGATGTAAATCCTGTCCGCTGGCGGGACTGGCCTCTCTGGCTTTTCGTCTGAGGTAAGAAGACATGTTTTTATTTGCTGTATATTTCGCTAGCATACTACCTTTACAATTGTGCCTTATAATGTCAGCATTTTCATATTTGAACTTTTAAACTACTGTCGAAAATTTTGTGAAATGTAGTTGCAAGTTATTTGAGTTGTTTTTGGACGATGTTTGTCATTTTATTTTGCTAATTTATTCGCGGCTACTGGTCTTGGGTCTGAGCTAGCGCTCTCTAGCGAGCTAGCTTTGGCATCATGTCGAAGCAATTTAGAAATGGTCCGTCGAGGCAGAATATCTTCACAGTTACTCCATGTTACAGTTACCATGATGCTAACAGTTGTTATAACAGTAGATGTGTCTGGTGTTAGCAAACACTACTGATTCTAAGAGTGCATTGCATGGTTTGACTGATTTGATGCTACTGACAGACAGCCTATAATGCATTGTGGGTTGATAATCTAGGCCACAAAAATTTATGATTGCTGTCTTTTGTCTTGTGTCTATCTGGGAAGGGGTCATTATGCTAATAATAATATAATAATGCTAAAAAATTGCTAGCTTATGCTATTTTCCTTGATTAATGTTGTCCAAATGCCATTTTTAATGTAGGGTTTGTGTACAATGTTGGCCTGACTATTTTTTGTTTAACTGTGATATGTAGCTAATTGTATGTGGATTTTGATGGTAGCTTCTTGATAATGTAGTCCTGTTTTTTGTGAGGATGTTTTGGTATTCTTATGTAATAAGGTGTAATAGTAATACCAATGTCATACTCGTCAATGGCTAAATTTGAACATTCGGTGTATTTGGATAATATTAAACTGAAACTCATGTCACTTGGTAATGAGAGGTTAAAAAGAAAAGATAATCATGGGGATATACATTTAACCATGGAGTCAGGGCTGTAAAAATGTACTGTAATGATGAACTGGTAGTTTACTTCACCATTTAAAATTTACATTGTGTCAGTGTCAATGTTACTCACTACTGTTAGCAGACTATTACCAAAACTATTACCATTTCTTTTTTCCAATTTGTCATGTCAACTGCTACCTGAAGTATGTGTTCCTATGACTAATAATAATGTACTCTGTGTGTGTGTGTGTGTGTGTGGCCTCAAGTGATGCTGTGAAGCATTTTCGTTGTAGGCTTTCATCCTGTTTTCTTCTGATATTAATACTGCAGTACTATTTTGATAATAGAGGTTATTATGTAATAAGGTGTATTTGTAATCCAGGAGACATAGCCATTAATGGCTTAAATTTAGTATAGGGTACATTTGGGTACTATTACACTGAAAGCTTTTGAAAGTATTCGCCACTATTATCAGATTATTACCTAACTATTACCATGGTGTTACCGAGCTGTGGTGTCAATAGAATTATCAACCTATCCATTCATATTCATCTTCTTAGCAAGCTTTAATCCTGTTTTTCACCTCACAGATTTACAGCTTGACCATTTATTTACTGGTGAGTGTTTGTCAAAGACTGTTATTAACATAAACTACTTTCATAAATTATGCATTATTATTTTTTTAACCCTTGTATGGTCCTCCCGTCGACTATATACCCATGGTCCTCAGGGGTCAAAAAGGATCCCGTGACACAAGACTGTTTTTAGGACACGTAGAAAAAAAATATTACCAACTTTTTTTTTTTTTTTTTTAATCATTTTATTATTTAAGGCAACTCATGCCCCAGAAATTGATTGATTGATATATAATTTTAATAATCTTTTCTTTATTATTGGTCAATTTTAGTCAAATATTCAAAATTAGGCCTCCATTTCAAGAGAGAAAAAAGTAAAAAAAAAACTGGATACTTTTTTCAATAGTAATAGTGGAAAAAAATAATTCTTGATTGGAATGCACAGAGTAGGTCATGTCAACTTTTAGTGAAACTTATGTTTTGATATTTGAATAAAATTGACCAATAATAATGAAAGAAAATGAAAATGAAATTTATATTTTTTTTTTTACCTTTTCAAGGTGAAAAAAAAGTTGGTAATATTTTTTTCTACATTTCCTAAAACCAGTCTAATGTCATGAGGTCCTTTTTGACCCCTGAGGACCATGGGTGCTATAAAAATGTATAAAACACGTAAAAAATGTATGAAGAAAGTTAAAATTTATATTATCTATAAAGCATGCAGAGGGGCACATATGCTGAAATTTTTGCTATGTTTCTAGTGGTGCTATATGTGTATTTTATCCAAATTATTATATTCAGCTTCATACTGATTTTTATGAATAAGTGATACATTAATTCAGTTATTTAAAACATTAATAACACATTATTGTTACATTGCTGCAATGCTCACGGTTGTCATCCTGTTCTAGATAAACTTTCAACCACTGTTCTGTGATGTCATGTATAGTGATATACAAATATATTTGAAGGAACGGTGTACTTGGGATAATCAATATTATTAGTATTATTCGTGTATTTATTTATTTTTAAATCAGAGAATGGGTGGAAAATAGATTCTTAGTACAAAAACTAGTAACTAGTAAAAAAAAATTGGTTCATTGAAAAAATGTTCATTCATTAATTGATGCTTGGTCAAACTCTCATCTAATTAAGTATTGCTGTCTCATTAACATGTTGTATTTATTTATTTTGTAGGCTAAAACCAGAGAAGCCATCACCATGTTGTTGTTTGTTGTCATTATGCAGATTTTTCAGCATGTGGTCCTCAATATATAGTATAGAAGTCACTGCATTTTCTGACTTTTCCAGGTTTCCTGTGTCCAGCATCTTCAAGACAGAGGTTAGGTTTATAGTAGAGTATTTAGTTTGTATAGTTTAGCTTTTTATGCTGGTCTAGGGACAGTTAAGTTAGCAAATTAATTTAGTTCAGATCACTTACAATTGCATATTATTGTTACAATTGTGTTATTTTGTGAGTTACTGTTGTACAGGCTATTGTATATTGCAGAACCAAGTGAGACGAGGAAGACCACTGCTTCCAAGATGCCGCTCAGAAAGTGCGTTGGACAAGTCTCGACCTTGCAGATCCTGCCCCACTTAGACCAACCACTTCCGACCAGGGGGTACCTCAAAGACCTCCATCAACCAGCCGGCTGTGGATGATGGATAATGGACCCACAACTCCTTCTCCAGTCTACAAGGTATGGGTTTGTTTTTTTCCCCATCACAGTGGACACAGACATGGCCTGATAATACAATCTGCTGTCTTAACTACTTCCTTTGAATAATAAAATATTAATTCACAATTGAGTATTTATAATGTATGAATACATTTGGTATTGTGTGTCATCAGGTTCTGAAAATACAGACACCCCCACAGTCCAAGAACAGCTGGATGACCTCTGGACCCACTTGCCCCCGTTCACCAGTTGAAAAGATAAGCTTTTTAAAAAATTCTTCAATTGTTAATTCTGCACAAAGTGATACACAAAACATTGTCTGTATTCCATTTCAACAAACACAAACATGAAATGTATATTTAAATACGTGACTTAATGCAAGTCAATCATACTAAACATCATCTTTTTTTTTTTAAACCAACCATTGCACACACTTCCATCCAAGGAGAGGTTACATCTTGATGGTAACTTTTTAGATTAACAAAACTTTTGTGATATTTGTAATTGTTGTTGCTGGGGAGGGGGGGGGGGGGGGGTAAGTCTAAACATTGCATGCAAGAGACCAACACCGGCGTCTCAGGGGAAAGCTATCTGTATACATAACTATCAACCTACTTGGTTGCTTCAAAATTTTACGGTAGTTTTGCAAATCCTGACCCAGAGAGAAGCACATCAAACAAACAAAAAAAGCAATGGTAGATTTTCAAGGCCTTTCAATGACATTAACATTATTTTCAATGACATTCATTTTGCAATTAACGTTAGTTTTATCTTCTAAAACATGACTATAATGACATTCAAATGTAGATTACCACAAACACAATAATAAACTTCAAGTCTCATTGGATAAAATGAAAAATTATTGACAGTCCTGAAATGACGGGTTAAATATCCTTAATAAGCCCGCATTAATAATATATTAATTTCAGGTGAAATATTATTTTTTTTACTTTAAATTCTAATCTCATTTAAAGAAATTGATACTATATAGTATTTTTCATATGAAATTATATAAATTGTTCACATGGTTTCTCAGCGACAGAGTCACCGGTTCACATGGTCTCTCAGCAACACAGTCGCCGGTTCGCATGGTCTCGGTGGCAGTCGCCGGTTTGCATGGTCTCAGTAGCAGTCGCAGCTTCGCATATTCTCAGTGGCAGTCGCAGCTTCGCATGGTCTCGGTGGCAGTCGCCGATTCGCATGGTCTCGGTGGCAGTCGCCGGTTTGCATGGTCTCAGTAGCAGTCGCATGGTCTCGGTGGCAGTCGCAGGTTCGCATGGTCTTAGCAGGAGAGTTACTGGTTTGCATGGTCTCAGAGGCAGAGTTACTGGTTCACATGGTCTCAGCGACAAAGTTACTGGTTCACATGGTCTCAGCGGCAGAGTTACTGGTTCACATGGTCTCAGCGACAGAGTCACCGGTTCACATGGTCTCTCAGCGACACAATCGCCGGTTCGCATGGTCTCGGTGGCAGTCGCCGGTTCACATGGTCTCAGTAGCAGTCGCCGGTTCGCATGGTCTCAGTGGCAGTCGCCGGTTCGCATGGTCTTAGCAGGAGAGTTACTGGTTTGCATGGTCTCAGAGGCAGAGTTACTGCTTCACATGGTCTCAGCGACAAAGTTACTGCTTCACATGGTCTCAGCGGCAGAGTTACTGGTTCACATGGTCTCAGCGATAGAGTCACCGGTTCACATGGTCTCTCAGCGACACAGTCGCCGGTTCGTATGGTCTCGGTGGCAGTCGCCGGTTCGCATGGTCTCAGTAGCAGTCGCAGGTTCGCATGGTCTCAGTGGCAGTCGCCGGTTCGCATGGTCTTAGCGGCAGAGTTACTGGTTCGCATGGTCTCAGAGGCAGAGTTGCTGGTTCACATGGTCTCAGCGGCAGAGTTACCGGTTCACATGGTCTCTCAGCGACAAAGTCGCCGGTTCGCATGGTTTCGGTGGCAGTCGCTGGTTCACATGGTTTCAGTAGCAGTCGCCGGTTCGCATGGTCTAAGTGGCAGTCGCCGGTTGGCATTGGTCTTTGCGGCAGAGTTACTGGTTCGCATGGTCTCAGAGGCAGAGTTACTGGTTTACATGGTCTCAGCGGCAGAGTTACTGGTTCACATGGTCTCAGCGACAGAGTCACCGGTTCACATGGTCTCTCAGCCACACAGTCGCCGGTTCGCATGGTCTCGGTGGCAGTCGCCGCTTCACATGGTCTCAGTAGCAGTCGCTGGTTCGCATGGTCTCAGTGGCAGTCGCCGGTTCGCATGGTCTTAGCAGGAGAGTTACTGGTTTGCATGGTCTCAGAGGCAGAGTTACTGGTTCACATGGTCTCAGCGACAGAGTCACCGGTTCACATGGTCTCTCAGCAACAAAGTCGCCGGTTCGCATGGTCTCAGTGGCAGTCGCCGGTTCGCGTGGTCTCAGTAGCAGTCGCAGGTTCGCATGGTCTCAGTGGCAGTCGCCGGTTCGCATGGTCTTAGCGGCAGAGTTACTGGTTCGCATTGTCTCATAGGCAGAGTTACTGGTTCACATGGTCTCAGCGGCAGAGTTACTGGTTCACATGGTCTCAGCGACAGAGTCACCGGTTCACATGGTCTCGGTGGCAGTCGCTGGTTCACATGGTTTCAGTAGCAGTCGCCGGTTCACATGGTCTCAGTAGCAGTCGCCGGTTCCCATGGTCTCAGTGGCAGTCGCCGGTTCCCATGGTCTTAGCGGCAGAGTTGCTGGTTCGCATGGTCTCATAGGCAGAGTTACTGTTTCACATGGTCTCAGCGACAAAGTTACTGGTTCACATGGTCTCAGCGGCAGAGTTACTGGTTCACATGGTCTCAGCGACACAGTCGCCGGTTCGCATGGTCTCGGTGGCAGTCGCCGCTTCACATGGTCTCAGTAGCAGTCGCCGGTTCGCATGGTCTCGGTGGCAGTCGCCGGTTCGCATGGTCTCGGTGGCAGTCGCCGGTTCGCGTGGTCTCAGTAGCAGTCGCAGGTTCGCATGGTCTCAGTGGCAGTCGCCGGTTCGCATGGTCTTAGCGGCAGAGTTACTGGTTCGCATTGTCTCATAGGCAGAGTTACTGGTTCACATGGTCTCAGCGACAGAGTCACCGGTTCACATGGTCTCTCAGCGACACAGTCGCCGGTTCGCATGGTCTTGGTGGCAGTCGCTGGTTCACATGGTTTCAGTAGCAGTCGCCGGTTCGCATGGTCTCAGTGGCAGTCGCCGGTTCGCATGGTCTTAGCGGCAGAGTTACTGGTTCGCATGGTCTCATAGTCAGAGTTACTGGTTCACATGATCTCAGCGACAAAGTTACTGCTTCACATGGTCTCAGCGGCAGAGTTACTGGTTCACATGGTCTCAGCGACAGAGTCACCGGTTCACATGGTCTCTCAGCGACACAGTCACCGGTTCGTATGGTCTCGGTGGCAGTCGCCACTTCACATGGTCTCAGTAGCAGTCGACGGTTCGCATGGTCTCAGTGGCAGTCGCCGGTTCGCATGGTCTTAGCAGGAGAGTTACTGGTTTGCATGGTCTCAGAGGCAGAGTTACTGGTTCACATGGTCTCAGCGACAGAGTCACCGGTTCACATGGTCTCTCAGCGACACAGTCGCCGGTTTGCATGGTCTCGGTGGCAGTCGCCGCTTCACATGGTCTCAGTAGCAGTCGCCGGTTCGCATGGTCTCAGTGGCAGTCGCCGGTTCGCATGGTCTTAGCAGGAGAGTTACTGGTTTGCATGGTCTCAGAGGCAGAGTTACTGGTTCACATGGTCTCAGCGACAAAGTTACTGGTTCACATGGTCTCAGCGACAGAGTCACCGATTCACATGGTCTCTCAGCGACAAAGTCGCCGGTTCGCATGGTCTCGGTGGCAGACGCCGCTTCAAATGGTCTCAGTAGCAGTCGCCGGTTCGCATGGTCTCAGTGGCAGTCGCCGGTTCGCATGGTCTTAGCAGGAGAGTTACTGGTTTGCATGGTACAAATTACAAATTATATATCAAAACGTGCGGTTTGATCAGGATCGGTGTGCTATTACTTTTCTCTACAGAATAAATTTGAAAACTGCGCTCCAGGCCGCAAATTCCACTCTACAGAAATAATTTATACATAGAAACGTAGAAAAATTTGTCTTCTCACTCATAATCCTCTGGTAAAGCTGTCAGAGTTATAGTTTGGGCGTACGACGCAGAGATGATCCACCAACACCACCAACAGCCTCATTGGCTCCCATATTAAAAACGCAGGGAGAGTTGGAAAAAAGGAAGATGGAACATTTTTTTTAGATTGCTCTAACAAAGCTACTTTTTTATTTTTCTTTAAAAAAATCATATGTAGACGTTCAGGAAGAACTCGGGACGCTCAAAGTGAAGTCGGATCAATGATAGGTATTATGGTTTTGCCAAAAATGCTTTCTGTTCGAGGCCAGAAATTCGAGTCTGTCCACCTCTGGCTGCTGTCACTCTTTCGGAACATTAACAGCTGCAGTTAATTCTGTTGATTGCTTTGATCTGATTGCCTTTGATCTTTGATGTGATTACAGTTACAGATACACACACACACACACATGCACTAAAGTGCGCACACTCCTCACACATGCATAAACATGCTTCATACACGCACACACAGGTAACTTTATGTGATTTTAATTACACACACACGCACACACACACACACACACACAGGTAACTTTATGTGATTTTAATTACACCTACACACACACACACACACACACACACACATTTTGAAGTTAAAGGGCATAGTTTGAAATCTCTGAAGAATCTCATCATAGTGTACCCACACCGGCAGTAGCCCCCGTGGCCCTTTCAGAATTTCCCCAGAGGGAATTTTCTTGTTTGTATTATTAGCAGAGCTGAGCCCAATCAACACCTATATACCAAAGCACTGTTTTATAGGTCTTGTATTTTTCGGAGATATCCTGATATTGAATTCTCATTAAATATTCCAGGAAGGAGTTCTCAGAGACATCCTGGTATGTAGACTTGCTAGAATGTTTCATCTGGAGTTCCAAGATGGCACAGCGGATGGCAGAACGGATAAGGCGAAAAGCTGGGACAGATCTTTCCGGCAATATAGCGGGACATTTGCAGGACGTCACTATGAAAGAGGCTTGTAGAACCTGATAATGTAATAAATTCCTGTTAATGTAATAACCCCATTAATGTAATAAAAATCTGCACTTGAGTCCAGTGAAAATGTCATAAAACCTGATAATGTAATAACTTCCCAATAATGTAATAAAGTGCATTTCCCAATAATGTAATACACTTTTAACCAATAATGTAATAAAGTATTACATTAATGGGAGGTTATTACATTATCAGGTTAGCCTTCATTTCGCAAGTCCTGATAATGTAATAACTTCCCGATAATGTAATAAAGTGCAGCGGACCACCCATTACTTGGGTTCAAGTGGTGATACTGTGTAGGCAACTCTAGCTCAAGAGCTCTAGCGCCACCAACAGGTCAAAGTTGAATGTTTATTAACTTTTGACCCATTCATCCGTTTTTCACAAACGAGGTATCCATGACACACAAATGCATTCAAAAGCTTCTTGAAATCAAAAGGTGCTTGGCCGTGACAACCAATCAAACTTAATGGCTAAGTCGCCAAACAGGAAGTTAGCCCATTTCTCAGCAACCCTTTAACATAGCTTAACCAAACTTGGTACATAGAGTCATGACATCATCCTGGGAACACCTAAACAATTTGGTGAACTTTGACATCGAGGGGGCGGTGCAATATCGAAATGTGTTTTAACTCCTATATCTTCACATAAGTGGATTGCAAACTTATTTTTCAATGTCTGGTGATATTGCCAGACCTCTCCAGATAGCTCCAAAACCGGCTTAGAACATAGGAAAAAAACCTGGTCTCAACCAGCCTTGGTGCCATCCGCTATACATGCCCCTTCATCATTGCTTGCAGCTTTTTATATGTTTTTGGAAGGGATTATTTTGTATTTCAAACTATATGTAACTACTTGTGCCTAGTGCTTTCAGAACATTTTCACATAATCAACAGCAAGATTAGGCTACATAGCACTGCTCAAACAGTGCAGTAACACTTTACTTTTTACTAAGTTCATAGGTTGGATACATTGTATCAGGGACCCTATAAAATAAAGTGTTACCAACTGTGTTCTGAACTCGTTAAAAATCACTGGCAAATTGTAGTGGACTCCAAATGCAACAATTTTGTATTTGTTTATTTATTTGATTTTAACACACAACAAAAGTAACCTATATCCAGAAAAGCCAGTAATATATAGTGTTACCAACAGTGCTCTGAACTTGTTAAATATCACTGGCAAATGGATGCAACAATTTTATATTTGTTCAGTTAATTTCGACATACAACAAAAGCAACCTATCCAGAAAAGCAACCTCATTTTAAAGCCACCATTTTACAACTTCTTTATGGTTGATGTCTTCATCATGGCTATTTTGAACATGGATTTGAACTTTCTTTCGGAATCCATATACTGAACTGGTGTATAATCCATAAACCAATAGCAAATAGACAATGTATGATCATTATTGAAAACTTAATTGAAAAACTATGTAGGTAATGCAATACTTGTAATGTAATACTATATTTTTGATTATTCGTATTAGTAGTCATAATATATTACTGGAGATGATTAAAGACAATAATAGTAGCAATAATAATAACTAGAAACAACTAGAGTGGATGCAGTATACTGGCTAAAATGTTGCAATGTTGCTGAGCTCACTGAGCTAGCTGCTTAATTTGAAACATGTGCATCAAGGACATATAAGGAGAGACCTTTGATCTTCATCATCAAATCAATTAATCTTTAAGTCCCTACAAACACTACCAAATTTGAAGCTCTTGCACCAATGCATTCTAGAGATACTGCACTCAAGATTATCATGGCTGTCAGAGAGCCAAATGGTTTGAATTTGAAAAAGCTGTTTGACACATTTGTTCAACTTGGTCTGAAGATCATATGCTAAGTTTCATGAAGGTTGGACAGAATATGTGGCCCCCTAGAGGTCAAAGGTCACCAGATGTTTTGGGTGTCCTCAGGATGATGTCATGAGTCATATGACAATGTCATGATGTCATATGTACCAAGTTTGGTTAAGATATGCTAAAGGGTTACTGAGAAATAGGCTTACTTCCTGTTTGGCGACCTCACCATCAAGTTTGATTGGCTGTCACAGCCAAGTGCCTTTGAATTTCAAGAAGATGTTGAATGCATTCGTGTGTCATGGTCTGAAGATCATCTGGGCCAAGATTAGAGAAGATAAGACAAAATTTGTGATAAGAGAGGCCTTTTAAAGGTTTTTGATCAAATCAAAGATGGCGGAAAATCCAATATGGCCAAAAAACCCCATTGAGGATGCATTGAGTTTGGATTGGCCCAAGGGTTCCAGTGATACCTCATTTGTGAAAAACGGATGAACAGGTCAAAAGTTAATAAACATTCAACTTTGACCTGTTGGTGGCGCTAGAGCTCTTGAGCTAGAGTTGCCTACACAGTACACACTACACAGCCTACCACTTGAACCCAAGTAATGGGTGGTCTGCTGCACTTTATTACATTACCGGGAAGTTATTACATTATCAGGACTTGCGAAATGAAGGCTAACCTCATAATGTAATAACCTCCAATTAATGTAATACTTTATTACATTATTGGTTAAAAGTGTATTACATTATTGGGAAATGCACTTTATTACATTATTGGGAAGTTATTACATTATCAGGTTTTATGACATTTTCACTGGACTCAAGTGCGGATTTTTATTACATTAATGGGGTTATTACATTAACGGGAATTTATTACATTATCAGGTTCTACAAGGCTTTTTTGCCTTCAGTGATATCTGACTTCCAGCGCCGACAAAGTGACCGATATCTGTAAGTAAATACCCCAATCCTCGTGTCTTTGCACTGGCTCCCTGTTAATTTTCGTATTGATCTTAAGATTTTGTTGTTTGTTTTTAAAGCTTTGAATGAACTGACCCCATAGTACATCAAGGACCTCATCCAAATCTATACTCCATCGCTCAAATTGAGGCCCGAGGGCCAGCTCCAGCCCGTGGTGCCTAGAGCGAGATTTAAAACCAGGGGGGACAGGGCTTTCTCTGTGGTGGGCCCCAGACTTTGGAATGCCCTCCCCCTCCATGTCCCAACAGCCCCCACGGTGGAGTGCTTTAAGTCTCGTCTTAAGACCCATTTTATTCCCTGGCTTTTTAACTTTGCGTGAGTTTTGTGGTCCTCTGTGTCTTTTATTTCTTTGACTACTTCAAACTATGTCTTTTATTTATTTTACTATCTGTTTGATTTTATTGTTTTATTTATAGCATCATTTTAGAGTAATACACTTATTATTTATTGCTGATTGTTATATGGAAATGTTTGTTTTATTGTTGATTCTATGTACAGTGCTTTGGAGATGTTTTTGTTGTTTAAATGTGCTATACAAATAAAGTGGATTGGATTGAAGTAAAATCATGTAGAGTGGTTGTCTTACTGCAGTAACCTCCTCATAGACACTGTGTAGCTTAAGGCTACAAGAAGTTATTTATTCCTGCAGCCGGCGGATTAGCTCAACCATGGGGGACAGAACCCCATGTATATCTTTAAGATTTTGAGTGATGCTGTTGTAGCCATTTCATAGTGTCTCTGAGCTGATCTCTAAGGTACTCTGTATTTTGGACCAAAAACTCCTTTGTATTCCGATATCCATGTTCCTGACTGTCATTAATGTCATGTCTGATTTCCATCAGGTTGATTTAACTATGGTATATGTTCCTTTTCAATTTTCATGTCCCACACCATTACTTCTACTTTGTGAACTGAATGTTGCAATTCTTCCAAGGGACAGGAGGTTACAACTGAGCAGTTAGAGAGTCACCATCACATAAATAAATATCAATTAGAGCCATTGGCCCTCATTTATCAAGCGAGCGTAGAAACGAGCGCAGATCCGAGTGTATATTTGGTCTTACGACAGGGTCCACGTGTGATTTATCAAACGATCGTATCTCGCCAATCACAGCGTAAGAATGATCGGCTGTTGATAAATGTGGCGGCTCGAAACATGCGTCATTTAAATACCACGCCCTAATATATACCCGATTCAGAAGACTCGCCTTCAGAGTTTAGGACACCGAAGGGCGCAATGCGGCCAAAAGGAGGATTTTTTCACCCTCTAAAGTCAGCTTTATTAGCAAAGTGCACCGTTACAATTAACAAAAGGGGCAATATAGACATATTAAAGAAAAACGCAGCGACGGAGGTTTATGAAATAAAAGTACTTATAGTTATAAACTCAAACAAGTTCAGTGAATATTTTACATTTGGAGCACGGACTTAGAAGTTTTCAGCTTTTTGGTTGAAGGAGGTAAACAATGTTTTAAAGTAAGTTTTAATTCAAAAAGAAGAGGAATTTCTCAGTCAGAAAGTGAAACGCTGACGTCCAACAGCAGCAACACAACAAACTAGTTTTATTTGGCAGCATAAAAAGTGAAAAGGAAGGAAATCAGTGGTGCTGTCAGCAGAGTAGCCGACTATTAAACTCCCGGCGAGGTTTGAGTAATTACATTGTGATATATAAAGCCCAATAATCTATATAATATCCGAATATTGCTATTATTATGATGGAGATATATTTTTGACCTCTTTACATTTACTAATAATGATGTCCTAGTGAGAGGAGCGTGTGACGGCGCTGATTGGAAATGTTTCTATTCGGGCAGCACCGCTGGTGAAGGAGACGCTGACGCTCCGCTGTCGGAGCTGGATAACAGTAAACAGCAGAAGACAACAACATTTAATATCCTCGGCTAGTATTCTGTTTAAAGAATTTCACGATCGCAGGGTGTATTTATTTTTGGATTATGTTTTAATGATAAACTATGTAGTCTAAACATGTTTTGCTTTGTCACTATTAAAAATCAAAACACCACAGAGTTTTATCAGCTCCAGGCATCGATACAATAGTCTAAGATCAATTCTCCGACTCAGACGTGTGCACTTCACGCTGACTCAAATTTGCGTACACGAGCTGAGAGCAGACGTGAGATCTGATCGTACCGTCCACTCACGTCCAAATTGATGAATGCCGAGGCTTGCGGCTTGCGTAGAAATCATCTTACGCCCACTTTACGCTCACTTTCTGACGTACGCTCGTTTGATAAATGAGGGCCATTGTGTTTGAGCGAACCTTTCATTCCCGGGGTCTGAAGAATTCAATATGTTCTTGTGGCTACCACCACAGGGAGCCTGTTGTCCAGGGCAGCTATTCTCTCGCGACCCCAATTGGGGTCGCCAGATGATTTCTGGGGGTCGCCAAATCATTTTGGAAGTCAGTTGTGTTTTTTTAGTCATTTTGTGTTTTTTGGGGGGGTAATTTTGTGTATTTTTTTAGGTAATTTTGTGTCTTTTCTGGTCATTTTGTGTCTATTTGTGGTCATTTTTTGTCATTTTGAGTCCCTTTTTGCTTAATTTTAAATATCCCGCAACATTAAACCGTATATAATTAAGATCAATAACTAATTCCAGCATTTGTCCATCAATTTATCTATTTCAGAGGTAAAATTGTGAATTTGAAAGGGAAGATATGAATTATGACCTATACGGCCCCTCATAGAATCACACCTCTTTTTTAATTGTTATTTTAATTTCAGTCAATGAAACCAAGCCATCAACTAAAAAAGTTACAGATAACATCTTTAACCACCAGAAATAAATAAAATAAATCACTTAAAGGCGCTAGTCACAACTTTCAGGACATTAATATAGCAACAAAAAATATTTGCTATGTAAATGTATAATGGGGTAATGCGTCTTGATAATTAAGTCACTTTCTCTCCATGTGTGCTGTAATCTGAGTTTTTCTGTTCATTGTCGTGCAGCCGTGTGTGTTATCCAGTGCGTTGGAAAGTGACTGCAAGGGGTCCCGACCAAACAGCCGCATATGAAAAGTTGTAAATGAGAACCAAAGCCATGTGGAGTCCTAGCTCAGACTCAAATGCACAGATATGCGCTGGATGTCATGTACAGCACATTCAATGAGTCAAAATGTTAAAACACCTAAGCACTTTGGCAAGCACCAATCTATTAATTCACTAATATACTCATAAGGGATCATAAGGGTCAGCGGAGCAGTGATCTGGCATCAGATAGACAGGAACTCTTTACACCTTCTGTAAGATCATTTGTGATGAAATCACTGGAGCCGCTTTCCTCCTGTACCATTAATGAGACGTCTAATTACAATTTCAGTATTGCTTCAGATGTTTTTAACCACAGGGGACAGACCCTGTAATAGCTATTTCCACAGACCACTTACTGACATATTTAGACTTGGAGGAGTACCATGTATGTGTCTTGGAGAGACGGATGCATTTACACCTTTCCAACATCTGGCTAGAGTGTGTCTCAAACTGCCTTCTGTCTTGAATGCTTGGTTGCATTTACACTGTTTAAGCTTGTTGGTACGTCTCACCCAGAGTCTGCTTCTGAATTTATACCTGTTCCTGTCCGTTGGTGTGAGCCTGTTCTTGATTCACTGCCAAAGCTGTTTCTGCCTCTCAGCCGCTGCCCACTCCTGAACCTTTGTCTCATTTTGAACCTGTCATGTCCCTCTCCGTTCTCTTCAGCCTTAGTCTCAATCTACTCTCCTGGCATAGCTCAATTCCACTACACACTAATTGTATTCTGTATGGACTATACTGATCACCATAAATACCATTTAAGCAGTTAACACAAACAGAAATTAACATATGTTGTCATACTTACAGGGAGACATATTACATGAACAACTTAAGGCCTTCAGCTCAGCGAAAACTTCGCCACACACACACATACACCAAAATAGAAGCAACAGTGCAAAATATTTTGCAACTGTATCACTGTTCAAAAGCTTACCATTTCTGTTAAACCCCTAAAGCGATGCCATCATGCGTAAAGGAGAATGGCACGCCCATCACTTTGTAAACAAAAACTCTTTTTAACTGTATTGCTGTCTGTAAAGCACTTGGATGATTTGGTAACTTGGATTTTGAAAAGTGATTTATAGATGGTAAATGGACTCCACTTTCATCCAAATTGCTTTACGCTACAGACTGCGCTCATTCACCCGTTCACACACACATTCACACTGGTGGCTGAGGCTACCAGGGCACACTGGTGCCACCTGCCACCATTGGGAGTTCATTCATACACTGATGAACACACCATCGGTGGGCCTTATGGGGTTCAGTATCTTGCCCAAGGATACTTCGACATGTAGGCTGCCATGGTCTGGGATCGAACCACCAACCTTCTGATCCACAGCTGCCCCATAAATATATGGGAAAATATTATTATTATTATTATTATTGTTGTCATTATCATTATTAGACAACAGCTGATACAAATCTGACTGGATAACAGGGTCAGAACAAAAATTTCAGTCTGAAGCAAACTTAATTGCAAATGAGGCTAAAATGAGAATAAGAAGAGAGCAATTATAAAACAGAACAGATTAACTGTAAGATTTAAAAAGCTGATATGTTTGGCCTTCTCTGAAGGCCTAGAAGGCCCTAAGGGTTCCTTTCTGCCTCAATCAAACAGCAGCATTTCTGCTGAATAAACCTCACAAATTGGACATATTTAGAATACATAACCTGCTTAAACTTAGTCTCTGCATGGTTTCAGGACACCCCGACTGAGTTTCTCTCATCCGGAGATTACGTGATGCATTCACCTGCCTGTTCTACTATGCCCAGTTCCTTCCTCTATCTCCCAGTCTAAATAGAAAAATGTTTTCACTTTGCTAGAGCGTCTACATTGTAAAGATGCAAAACCATTCCACCTGGCTCTTTTTGCCTTCAGGTTTGTCGGTTGCATGCCTGACACGTGCTACCAGTTCAACACATTTAATGCATTTTGATACATTTTGTTTAACCTGGTGTTAAAAGAAGCACTTAAATTGAGCTAAATTTAAAGGTTAAATTAAAGTGACACAGTCAACACTCGCTTTCTCTCTCTGTCTCTCACACACAACCTCCCACCATCAACCATGTGAAGGCGAGGGGTGTGCGTGTGTGCATCATTCAGCGTGACCTTTGGTTTTCAGGAAACCGTCACTCCATGTGTTGATAATTGAGTTGATCTCATTAAAGTGGGAGACCTCCCACCTTGTGGAGCGTTCCCTCAAAGGCACTTAAAGTTTTCTGGGGCAGTTAAAGAGGAGAACATGCTAGGAGGGAGAAAAAAATACAGACAAATGGGTTTAGCTGTGTGAGCATGTGTCAGGTTGCTAATCAGCCTTTACCTTGGCTGACAGTCGGGAATTAGAATTAAAGCATAAGTACTTTTTTTTATTGTCTTGTTGAACAAAATAATCATACATCTGTGTTGGTTTTAAATTGGGTCATTGTTCAATATCCAGTGACTCACTTGCATCACTTGCACCCATCTTATAATGGTCAGCCAACTAATTTTGGGAATAACTGCACTCAGGGGGCTGCAGACTTATTGATTAGAGCAGGTCACCATAGCAACTATGCTTCATGGCTAATGTGCTTATTCGGACCAAGTTAAGTTCAGAGTATTGATCCTTTGAAATGCATCACCAGTCAATTTTTTTTTTTAAAAACTCCAAAAATATTGTGTAATGACTCTCACTGTTGCATCAGACATTTCTTTAAACGAGCACAGACAACGAGTCCCACGGCACTTTCACCACGAAAGATTCATTAGAGGAGTGAGTCAGCCAATGTCCCGGTTTTAAACTGACCTTTGAACTTCAAAGAGACACATATAGGCTCGTTTAAAGGACAGTTTTCGAAGTGGGATTGTATGAGGTATTTATCCATAGTCGTGTATAACCTACAGTCGATTTTAGTGGGCAGAAAATAGGCCCACTGATAGAAAAATACATACTTCAGCTCAATCTTCAGTTAGATTAATGAAACAATAACTTAATGAGCATCAGTTGTCCTTACTTGAACTTGTAAGTTTAATAAAACACGGAGACCAGCTTGCATAGACACTGGCATACGAACAACTTGAAGTAACAGAGCAATCACACAGCTGAACACAGTGTATCCCACATCATATACCTATATGTAAGCATGCTACCCTTGAAGAATGCAAAAATAAAATGTTGTGCAATGGTCACTAGTCTGTTTATCACCAGAGTTTCGTTATCTCACCTCCATACACCCAGAGCATCCTCACACATACAACTGTGAAGCACTTAGAGGCCTTTGAATATTTTAAACCATGACCAAGGACCTTCACAATTTATATTTTCCTCTGACATCAACCTATGTAAAAAAGTTTTCACCACTTTACCTTCAGGCCATCAGACAGGGAACTGAATATGTTATATCCATCTATGCCCTGGTCCTTACAAAATTAAATTCAATTAAATTAAAAGGCATGTCTGTATTTCTAACAATATGCTAACATGAATCAATGTGCACAGCACAAAAAATAATTCAATGTGGTATTCCTCATTAAAAAAAATCAAACAATTTTAGACTTTTTTGACTTGTGCACCTGCAATGTGGGCACAGATGGTGTGGCCTTCCCTCGGCACTGTTAGTTGTCTTGTGATGCACAGGAAACACATTATCACAGGAGTCGCCTGGCTTTTTTCAGGTCCTCGTTTCCCCCAGGGCTATGCTGAACAGCGTCTGCATCCTTTTGTTCTCATTATTGGGCCATCAGCACGCCATCATCAGTATGGACTCCCCACCCCCCACAAACCAAGACAGCCTAACCTTCTAAATCACCCGTTAAATATGCATTACAGCTTAAAAACAACACAATATTAGTCTTAGAGCAGCAACCAAACAGCTTTGTTAATAATTGTGAAAAACACATGATAATGAATTTACACATAATAAAATTAAATAAAAGATGAACACAATCTAAACTGTTCATTACCACATATTTTACAAGTGAAAAATGCTGCTAATGTGTATTCAATTATGAATCACCAGTTGTAACACTGTTAAAAGTGTGACAAAGTTACTGAGAGCTAAAGTAGGCAGAAAACTGAAAAAAAAAACCCATCAGAATATGAAATACAATGGGTTTCCTGCAACTCGCCCTCTGCCCTCAGCTGAGAAAGTTTGTTGTGGCTGGTGGGCGGGGCTTAGTGTCACCTTAAATTTTCTCATTTTACAGCTAAATAGTACACTTAAATACATTTCTGAAAACATAAGAAATAATCTTGACTTCCTTAATTTGTTTATATTTGATCATCACTGCCTAGTGAAATTAAGACCTCACTTCATGAACAGTCATTGACATGATGCATTAGAGACTAATCGGAAGTGATTTGTTGTTTCCTTCCAGGAGAGATGAATTCTTGCAAATGTCATTAGGAGCAACAGGAGGAAGCAGATATATATATATATATATATATAATTATTTTGTATCTGTTTGCATGTAATGTCAACATATACTGACAATTTGAGCAAATATAACAAAACATATTTTGAGAAAGTTATCATCTGGAGATATGTATTATTCTGTGTACCTAATGTATCCTAATGTGAGATGTGGCTCATCAGCTTATTCATGCTGAGATATATGCAGCTGTGGTATACAAAACATATCTACACATATCTTACTTTAACCAGAGATGTTGTTAGAGAAAAAGCTTTGGATTCTTTTCACCACCTGAGGCTGGCTACACAGTAACTACTCAATTACTGGAGAGCCGGGCAGTTTGTTGGCACTTATAAGCTTGTAAGTAACTATAGAGATGTCCAGTTTAACTCAGGAAGGGTGATTTCATTGACACTTTTATTGACAAAAAAAAGAAGGAGGCAAACTGCACATTAGTACTGAGTAACACTGGGTAAAGTCCACCACCACATGCAGTGAGGGTCAGGTACACTAAAATAACTCAAAAACTATGTGAGCCCAGCAAGGAATAACTGACAGAACTCTGTGAAAAAAGGAGAAACAGTTGAAAAGTTTTGTCTCTGCCGATTTCTTCTTTAGCTCAAAGTAAAAGTGGTCAACAAGTCAGCCCCATGACTAAATTCTTTATTCAAACACCATCGCTATGCTAATGCAGAATCAATGAGGTCTTCACCAAATGCAAAACCAGAACACAAAAGGGCAACAAAACACAGGGGCAAAGCCACACGGCAAATGTCCTTAAATTGCAAGCAGATGAAACCAAATTATCCCACCGAGACCTTATAAGATTCATTGACGTACGGTTACAATGGCAGAACTCAAAGCACTACTAAAGAATGCGATAAACTAAACCTCTATACATGAAGAAGTAGCTTTTGCTTTAAACTTCTACCTGAACATAAGGACATCAGTCTTTAACGAGACATTTGCTTCACTCATAAAATCAGTCATCCAAATCTAAGACATATCCAATAACTTAAATACCTTCCTAGTTTGCAAATAGGGGCCCTAAAGTGTGCTGATAACAGCTGTTATAAAACTGCCTCCATCTATTTTTCAAACTGCTTTCTTCTTCTGAGTCTCAGGGGGACTGGAGTCTATCCCATCGTGAATTGGGTGAGCACACCCCGGACTAGTCACCAGTCTATCACAGGGCTAACACATAAAGACAAACACATTCACACTCACATTTCCACCTACAGGCAATTTAGTTTGCAATTCACCTGACTTGCATGGCTATGGTCTGTGGGAGGAAACTGAAGCACCCAGAGGAAACCCACACAGGCTGGGTGAGAACACAAAACTCCACAGTTTTTTTGTTAAAAAATTCTGTCAATATTTAAATCAACTACTGCAAGATGGAGGCAGTTTCAGTGAGTTGGCTTTTTAGGCATTTTCTCCCAGGACAAGCTGTGAATAAATATACAATAAATATGTCAGTATGCTTTATAAACAGGGATCTAAAAAGTCTGGTACTCCCCAGTATGCAGTACTGGTTCTTCTACGTTTTAGTCTTTGGAATACTGTGACTTCTCTTGTGCACCAGCAGTTCTCACAAGCTGCCAGTACTCTTTCCTGCCCCCTATATATACCAGCCGCTCCAGCTGATTCATAATGGCCCTAAATAATCTGCACATTCATCATACTTTAATGAAATGTCTGTCTGATCCACTGAACTCAAACAAATCTCAACTTTGAGCATGAGCAACAGGAACAACTACATGATGTCAATCACAAAGTCATCAAAATCAAATAAATAACAGCACGAGTACAGAAAAAAGTATAAGCACGTTTTGATGGGCATCTTGTTTCTGTTTGCCTTTCGTTTTGGACAAACAGTTCTTCTGTCCAACTATTTTAATGTTGCGATGTAGGTGGGCACTGACAGACAGATGAGATGAGATGAGATTCAACTTTATTGTCACTGAACAGAGTAACAAGTACTAAGACAACGAAATGACCAACAACCCATCCGTACATATACATAAACATACATACAATATGACAAAGGGGTGGACAGAACAGGAAGACAGGAATGGAAGAAATACAGCATAACATGAGGATAGAGGAGCAACATAAGCACATACTCAATACATTTTACAACATGAAAAACTTGACTTGCAACAGGGGAGGGGGGTGGGGGAATAGAGCTAGCCAGCACAGGCAAGCAGCCCTCCGGTCCTGCAGCCATGGCGGTCACAGACCCGCTTGTCACACTGGGGGCACAAAGCGGCGAAGGCGTGGGATGGGGGGTAATAGGGTGGGTGACTGTATATCTGTGTGTGTGTGTGTGTGTGTGTGTGTGTATGTATGTAGAAGTTATTGTGTGTAAGCCTGTTGAGTTGCCTCACCTGACATCCCAATCAGGTGAGGCAACTCAATCAGGCATGTCACAGCGATAACACAGCAAGTTGCCATGGAGACAGCCTTGGTTAGGTTCCAGACAGAGTCAACAAACAGCAGGTGTCTGTGGGAAGTGGGTCGGTTGTTGTTCCGGCAACGGCCTTGAGGCCAGAGCTGGTTGAGGGGGGCCGAAAGCAGAAAAGATTGGAATTGTTGGGCTCAGGGTGAGTGGCTGCATTCAATTTACACGACTACTCTTCTTGTCCATTCTGGTCTCTGATCCGATCCATTTGCCTTGGCCAAAGCTGTCAACTTCTCCATGATGTTATCCATGTTTCGGTTTATAGTCCAAATACGTAGATTTCTTCAATGTCCTCCACGGAAAGAGCTGCCAGGCACACGACTCGCCATCTCTCCCACGCGTCCATCGTGTAGCCAGTTGTGAACGTCCCGGCAGGACAGGTGGGCTCCCCCGAACCCAGGCTTCTCGTCAAGAAGATGGTGTCAATTGCTCTGAGAGACCAGGTGATCAAATCCATGATTTTTGGTTTTGGAGAGCAGTGCAGAGAGAGTCTCTCAAAGTAAGATAAGTAAGACAGTAGACCAGATGAGAGGAGCGAAGCAGGGAAGATAAGGGAAGGGGAGAGGAGAGAAAAATGCGACCACCTTCGTTGAGAGCCAAACGAGAGAAATTTAAATGCAATACAGAATGCCAACTAGCCTTACTGCATTATATTCCATCAGACCATATTTTTTATACCTTGAAATGGTGCTTGCGTTTTGTCCTATAAACAAAGACATTTTCCCCATATATTGGTGCAGAAAAGTGAAAGTAGCAAAGTCGAAAAGTATTAAGAGCCTTCAGCATTATTGGTTTTTGTGTTTACATGGAAGAAAACTGCAGAGCATTACCAGCCCTATCCTTTTAGGACACACTACCCCTCAAAAAAAGAAGTGGTATATCACACTTTGGGGAATTGTACTGCACACGGTTAAAAGTAGGTTAGTGTATTGTTGTGTTGAATAAAATTAAATCCAGCTGTTTAAGGTGTCGGTAGTGTTATGATTATGTTTTAGTAATTAAAACATCACTGCTGACTGTGAGATACAACCCGGGACGCTGGTGTCGAAGGCAAACACCCATAAACATGAAGACAATTACATTGTGATGGACAGGAATGCATCAGTTACACATTATGAATTACAATTCAGAGTCACAACATAAATCAGCACCTAACATTGTTATTGTGCTCATGGCTAAATGTCAGCACAGACTGGCATGAGATTAAAATTCAAGATGTATAATTAAAGCCAGACCTTCACACCTTTTATTTAACTGCACAATATACATCCAGCATCATCACTGAATTTTAACACTACATAAAAAAATATGACTTAACTTCAAATTAATGCCATTTTCTGGAGATAGGTCAAGCTGTATATGTACTTTGTTGATAATGAGAAAAATGTTTGCTGCTGAAGTGGCTGGGCCAGAGAAATGGATTGAGAAGGTGCATAAGTATAGAGTGGAACTTGAAAGACTAAACGGCTCACCAATTTATCCTCAGATGGAGGAATTCTGGCTGTCCAAACAAGCAGACATAAGTGAAAAAGAGTCAAGCCATTGCCAGTAATGGTACCTAGTTATTTTGGACAACTTGTCTCCTCATGTTAGTAATTTGTTTTGGTGATAACGTCTTCTCTGCTTCCAACGTTACCTGCCAACCAATCGCTCATTGCCTTGGCTGATTTCTACAAAAATGAATTTACTGGTAAAGTTAGCAAAGTGGCAGATTTTGAGTTACATCAGCTGCTGTGACAAGTTAAAAAAAAATGTCTAGATTGCCAGTGAATTTCACTTGGCCACTTTTCTATCGCCTGCTTTGAAGTGCTGCCTCTCTAGCATATTATTTCTGCATGTTTTCACAATTTTGGCTCCTTCTCGTTTGGGGACAAGTTCATAGAGAACACTGTCAGGCTCTTCAACTTCAACAGTGAAGGGGAGAATTAATCTTCAGCTGAGGAGAGCAGATCGGCGGGCGACAAAGCAGCACAGCCATTAGAGCTGCGGAGGAGGCCAAATGCGCTTGCGGTCGTAGATCGACGCAAATGACTGCGCCGGGGGGACGACAATTCCCCTCTGCTGGAGCTTCTGCTAGATGATCATTAGTGTGCTGGGTTTGATTGATATGGCACATTTCCGATGGCAGGTGGACGACTCATCTCAACATGGCGGTCCCCGGTGATTAATCTCATTTTAAGATGCATCTGGAGGAGTCGACTCATTCTGGATGGGCTGGTGTAAATTAAAGCGTATAATAATGCAGCACAGTCTGAGCTGTTCGAGTCAGGCTAAAGTGGAATGTCACTGTTTCACATCATTCAAATCAACTGCCAGGGCGGAGTGTGGATCCTGATGAATGTATACGAAGTGGCACAAAGCAAGTGTCAGATTAATGATTCAACTCACTATTGTGACACAGCAGTGTACAGTGTTGAGACACACAGGTTCGAACAACATCAAGAATGATTCATTACAGTTCTTGAGGCGGATGCTTGAAGCACTGAACTGGCAGAGGATTGATTAAACCTCTTGATCGGCCATCTTGAAATCAAACCTTTCAAGTATTTGTCATGTATAGGTTGGGACTTATGGTTCAAGAGGTATTATAAAGGAGGAGAAGTGTGCTTTAATGCATGGATGGGAAGCAGGGTAGCGCTGATAAAAGAGCGTGTGTGGTCAGCAAACAATTAACCTTGATAAATAAAGGTAAAAATACAACAGTGGAGGCTTAGGCGCCCAAGGTTAATGGTTTGGGAGAAAACTATTTCTGCCCTCAGGAGATTATTGTAATTATAGGTTCTAGAGGATGTAATTCTACAAGTGAAATGAGATGGGGTTTTTTTGCTCTGGTCCCCATAATCATGGGACTGTAAAGAGAGGATAGAGAATCTCTTGATACAAAAAGCAGTATGCTCATTTCACACAGTCTTAAACGATTGGACTTGTTCTGA
The DNA here is from genome assembly GCF_030273125.1 of Centropristis striata. Lineage (NCBI taxonomy): Eukaryota > Metazoa > Chordata > Actinopteri > Perciformes > Serranidae > Centropristis > Centropristis striata. The sequence continues at coordinate 13,829,684 of NC_081528.1, read as the reverse complement.
AGTCTTATTCAGTGGGGTTCAGTCAAAGGGCTCCAAGGCTGTAGAGTTCGGTGGTTACCATGGATTCTTTCATTCAGTTAATGCCTTTTGCTTGAAAGCGAAACACAGCCCGAGAACTCATTGTCTGCGGCAGATATTTAATTGAAACGAAGTGAGCGGGGTTGTCATTTGCACTTTCATTCTAAAGACTTCTACCAATATTGTAAAACTTTCTGTGGAGAGTTGATGTGAAATGATTTCTTCCTTTTTCATAACTAAGCCTGCTGCTAGGAAAACTTTATTTTGGGCGGACAACCCAGCGCACATTTATGTCCTATACTGCAAATAGTAACACACGATAATCTGAAAGCTTGTCATATTATAATGATATATTATTGGTACTTTCTGAAGCAATTTCAGTGGAATACGAATGTATTTAAAGGGCCAGATACACAAACAAACTTATTAAAGTCACTCATTAACCAAACCATGGCTTTATAGGAGACTAGTCCAGTGTTTGCCATATTAATCACTAGAGCAGTGGTTATACAAGTCTCTTAAATCATGTGTTCCACAACTTGTTCCTCCGAGACGGACCAGACTGAAGAATTTCAGAACTTGAGTGACACGAATGACTGATTAGTAACTGTAACATGAATACTAAATGCAGCAACAGTAGCATGTTACATCTCTGCATTACAAACTATTGTAATATAATTACAAAAATGCATTACTTTTACACTGATCATGACCCATGAGAAGTTTTTGGCGGTGTCTGTATCTGCAGAGAAACTGCCCTCTGCCTGATTTTTCTCTTATCTTCCCATTTTGCTATGTTCTGGACCTTACTGAGCATGGCCTGGCTCTAATTGGTGTCTTCTGAGTCAGACACTCTGGAAGCTTCATAAAATTCTACTGCCTGGACACAAATACTATAATGATTAGACTGAAGTGTGCTGGGCTGACTTTAAATGTTGTCTTTACATGCCACAATGCAGTAATCCCACTAATTGTGCCTGAGACCTGTACTGAGGTGAATACTTATGCAAACACAAACTTTTCCTTTTATACTGGTAATTAATTTGGAGCACTTTGTAGAGAGCTGTTTTCACTCAGCCAGAGTCTTTTTTGTTACTTCTGTACTACTATTTCTGAAAGTAAATCTCAATGATAATAAAACATGAGGGGATCCCAAGGGGTGAATACATCAATTAAACAAGGAGAAATTAGAACAGAACTTCAGATAATGTGAAATTTAGTAGCAATTAATATGAAATATACACAGTAGCTGAAGACTTGTGTGAAGATGTTTTGGGGTTATATATTAGATATGTTGTCTTTAAGATGGAAAATTAGCAATGTATATTGCATTTTTTTGTTAAGAAAAACAACTTTAAATTGAGTATACATCAAAAGATCATTCATGTGTTAGCAGGTTCAGCTTTTTCTTTGAATTTTGGTGTCGGCAGCTCTTTATGTTTGGATCCGAGGTTGTGCTTTTATGTCAAGTGTATGCAGGTGGAGGTCTTTTCAAATCAGCAGACAATTCTCCACATTCTGTCTCTACTTGACCTACATCTCATGTTTCTACACAGACAAACATCAAACACAGGAAAAGTCTTCAACTGTTGCACACATGAACAACGCCTTTTTGAAAAGCCTTTTCGGTCCCTCTTTGTCCCTGCATTGGACACAAATAAATGTATATATGCTGTTGGACGTGTGGACATAATAGCTTCTCCTGACAATAACAGGAAATTCAATACACAACATCATAGGCAAAATATATTACCATAGTGTTCACACTTGCCAGAACAGTCTGCAAACACTGAACATTTCAAACTTTCCAGTTACTTTTTGTTGCAAGGCAATTGTATAGAATTGCATCAGACTGTACAGGTGTTCACAACCTGCATATGCTGATACTATATTGTGTATTAATGTCACTGGATGAAAAAGAGCAAAATCTTCCATAAAGTTGCTGAGGGATCTAGGAACAAATTTCTAATTGATGACCATGAATTATCTAAATTGATGCAATGGGTTTTAAATAGGTCTTATGAGCCCAGAGGGAATGGAGCTGCTGCATTACATTAATGACAATGTAAAAATTTAAATTTAAAGCTACAATATGCAACTTTTCACCCTCAGGCAGAAACCTACCCTTCTAAACCCCCCAAACCCCAGTGGGGCAAGTTCATGCCCCAACACTTGTCATTCATCCTGATGAGCTGTCGACTTTGAAATTGTATCCAGCCTGAAGCTGAGGTGACTGGCACCTTAAAGCCAGCACAGGCACTGAGAGGAGCATTAGACGATCTTGCAACATATATAGCAACTCTGTTTCTGCACAGGTCTTGTTGCTGTTTTTCCTTGGTTCATTGTTTCCCTGCATTGTCGTTTGTGGCATGAGTTTGCTGCAGAGCCATTACAGTCTCACCTTAAAAGCTAAAACCCAACCATTGATCACATCCACAAGATAATGCTCACAAAAGTATAGCCAACATAGTCAGACATCAATACTTTAAACTAAATCTAATATAAAAAAAATATAAATCACTCAGCAACAAAAGACAAAGTATCACTAACAGGATCTTGATGCAACTTTCATTTATACCCACAAGCTAGAAGGTAACCAAAGATTTCTAATTGATTTTCAGGAGCCTGCTAAAACAGTTGCACTCCCACTGCAAGAAGGGGTCAATACATGCTTAGGTGCAACATGCTGCAGAAAGAAAGTGCAGTGCTCATTTCATCACAGAGACCCTTCCATCTTGCCTCTGGCACACAATGGTAATCAATACACAGGAGTAAGGAAGGTGCCCCTGATTGATCAGGTGGTCACAGTCGACGTAATCAATACAAGCGCTGACTGGATCATGAACTTTGGAGAAAATCACCAAAAACTAGGTCACGTATTTCTAACTGTTGAATCCACGAGGGATGAGATGTATAATTTTTTAATCAAGCACTATAACTGCCTGATACAGTAAATGTACAGGGCTTAACTTTGGTGACATTGGAGTCATACTGACAACTGACATTTTGCAAGGACTTCACATAGAGAACGGCGTTAACAGACAGCACAATGAATATACTTTGTTGGAATAAAATCTTTTTTTACCTCCTTCCAAAAAATGATTTTGACGATGCGATTTATTCTTTTTTTTTTTAAAGATTATTTTTTGGGCATTTTTACTGCTTTATTGGATAGAGACAGATAGAAAGGGGGAGAGAGAGGGGAAGACATGCAGCAAAGGGACCTCAGGCCGGATTCGAACCGAGGTCTGCTGCAGCAAGCACAAGGCGTTCATGGTAAGCGCTCTACCAGTGTGAGCCACCGGGACACCCGATGTGATTTATTCTTGACAGATAAAGTGTATATCTTCTCAAAACATTATTAATCAATCACTTGATTGTGATGCATTTAAATAGAAATAAGTGGCGTTATACGTGTTTTACTCTAATGTGGATCTCTTGCCATTTTTACCTCCACCAGGGAGGTTATGTTTTCGGTGCAGTTTGTATGTTTGTCAGTGAGCAGAATTATAGAAAAACTATGGGCTCCATTTTCATCAAACTTGGTAGAAGGGGGACGCATTGGACAAGGAAGAACGCATTACAATTTGGAGCAGATCAAAACCACGGGGTGGATACACTAATTCATTTTAACTTATGTTAACACCGTGAGATATAGCATTTCTGCTGCAGTCATTTGGTGTCAGAATAATCAGAAAAATGACTTTCCCTATTATATTTCATAGTGCACCTGATCCATTTCCTTTGCTCTTTGTTGTCATGCAAAAGTCCAAGTGTTGTTAAAATGCAACAAATTTCAACACACCTTGTGCGTAGCACCCATTTTATTTCAGCATTATGACTTAAAGGTCCTGCAAATTCAAGAAATAGGACCATGCGAGAAGCATTTGAATGCACAGTTGACCTTGACAGAGGTTGACGCACTTGGAGTGTCATGTACTTCAGTGTGTAATATGGAAATCCAAACAAAATCACCATGTAGTCCAAGTCACAGGATACCTTGTTTTCATGTTTTTAAGGATGCAGGAAGGAGATTTAAATAGTCACAATGGTGCCGTATGCTTATTGTCAATTATTCATAAACTTAACTTCATACACATTTAACCAAAAACAAAAGTGACATGTTTGTTAAATGCAATGCAAAATGTTTTTCATGCTTTGAATACTTTTTGCAGCTAATATTAACTATTTTTGGCGACAGAAATTATTGATTTTCATAAATACATTTTGACGTCGATCACTTTTTATCACTGATAAAAAAAATATGAAATATAATCCCTGTGTTGTGTGCCAATGAATGCTAAGTCAATTACATACAGTTGTACATTAATATGGATCCAATATGGAGTCAATCTAAAATTAAACAAATATGATTGTGTTTCCTATGGATTGCAGCTGTAGAAACTGTAAAACTGGTGTGTTTACAGTTGTAATTACTTGAGGATGAAATCAAACAACATAAACATTTTTTTTTTTTTGGATTGTTAACACAACCACTTTCTGATACAAATCCCATGACACCTATAGGCACACAGAAAAGCAGAGAGGAAAACGTAACCCAGGGTATAACTTCTGGGCTACTCTTGATGAAGTTCAGATTCCTCTATATTTATTTTCATGCTCATAGGATGAATAACTGACCTGAGGTGTTTAGACCCAGTGCGTATTGTATTTGTTCAGTTGGACTGGATGCTCATCAAATTGTGAAATAGGATTTTTGGATCAATAAACAAAGACATCTGAAATGCCTTCAGTCAGAGTGCACATGGCTGTATCTTAAAACAACTTTGATTTTCCTGAATCATTTTTATTGGAAAGTTGAGCAGGTGACGTGCCATCTCTAAACCGTTTAACTTTCCTGCTTCTCTCTCTCTTCCTCTCCATGTGTGCTCTTACACGTACACAAAAGCACACACTATACACACTGCTAATGTGTAGTTACTTTACAAAAGAGATTCTTCTTTTTTCTCTCTGGGTTTCCTCTTTCAAATTCCTCTTGTGTATTTTCAATCCTTTCATGGTAGGTTGAGCTTTTAAGGCATTGTCAGGCTTGTTTAAATTTTTAACAAGGGGGGAAAGAAACAAAGAGACTGAGACGAAGGGTAAGTCCCTCCCCTGAAATCGAAGGTATATTTCCCATGAAATGTTGTGCAGTGACGTGGAATAGTCTTCGCCTTTTGTGTCTTCTGATGCCATTGGCCCCTTTTAAGCAAATGGTGAACACTGTGCATGCTTCAGCTTTCACAACGCGGTCTGGGAATAACTATACTCAGGTGGTTTAAACTGAACTTCGCTAAATGTCTTTAAATCCACTCAGAGTTGGTTTCTTTTGTAGTAGTTTGAGGACTATTTTACCTCAGCTCGGGCTATGCTGCTGTTTTTGTAAGCTTAGCTTGTTCCTGCTCTCGGGTGATGAAATCTCAATAAAAAGAATTATGCTAATCAGGGACAATTTTCAACGATGCCCCACGCATGCTTTCCTTGATTGAAATGTAATTGCGTAAAATTATCAGCGGAAGATGTTGATCATGGATGGCCCAACAGAAACAGCGTTGTGCTTCATGTTGTCTTCAACAAGGAGTCATCTAATTTTGTGACAGGTGTGAAGGTAATTGAACGCTGCCAGACATAAAAAAGGCAGACAAGAAGAACATGCAGAAAAAGAGAAAACAAACACAGACAGCCATGCAAACAAAAAATTGAGCTTTCATTAACAAGGCATAAAAGATTTCATTAACAAGCCATAAATGATTTGCTTTTTCAAAATGCTATGAACATTTTCCAGGAGACAGGGCAGAAGCTACCACTTATGTTATGTCCTATTATCTATTAATATTTACCAGTTTCATGTCAATCTATACAATAGTTCAGAAATTGGATAAGAAATTTATCTGAAAATGACAAATGTGAGCCTCATTGTGGTGCAAAGGACGACCACCAAAGTCATGAGGATTCATCATCTGGGAACCATGAATTACCAAAAGTATTCAACACATTCTCACTCCCAATCTTGTCAGATAATGACTCTTGGTCAGCGACACTTACCGTCGCTCTAGGTGCAGTTCTAGCATCAGTTTTGGATGTAAGAGTTTCTCTTTGCTACATACATAAAGTGGCTTTTCAAAGTAAACTTCTGTGTTTGCAGGACATGGTTACGTTTAGGAAACACAATCACTTGATAAAGGTTAGGAAAAAAGAACAGGGTTGAGGTTAAAAATGACTACTTCCACAGGTTATTATTGTATGTAGTTATATTGGTGATGTATCTACATATGGAAGTTAATTTATAGGTTGACTAAAAAAAACACATTGACCTTTGGTTTCACATTGGACACCAACACCATTCCTCTGAGTCAAAGTCTATTTTTTTTACCCATCCCAAATGGAGCTTTACACTCTTTATATTACAATTGTTGCTCTGACCGTTGAATAATGAAGCAATACATTTACATTGGACAGCCTGGTAAAAGCTGATGACACTGACAAAGCGTCAGTGGTTGGCTAGGTGGGAGTGAGAATGGCTTGAAGCAGTTGCCATCTGTAGAGGTCTAAACAACCTCTTATTAGGCATAGGCATGTGACGATACATATTGTCAAAACAATATAAAAATATGTCATCATATATGTCAATCATATACTTTTCTATGTCGACCACTGGCCAAACTGCGTTTCAGCGTTATTTATGCCATCTGAACAAAGGTTTATGTTACAATGTTTGAGTGGTGATGTTGAGTATTGAATATACAAAAAAGGCTTTACCTGTTTATTGCATATCAACTGTTTATTTATTGACTTACCAGATTATGTCATGAAACAGTATATATCATATCATATAAAAAACAAACTATATCGAGAAAGAAGATTTGGGCCATATCCCCTATCCTTACTTTTCATTCATATTTGTTCAGATTTTTCTAAAGGACTGTGAGGTCTGTAAGTGATCTTACTATTTCTAAAACCTTGGTCATGGCCCTGCCAGGAGCCAAAACAACTAACATTCCAAGAATAGAAGCTCACTTGCAAGGTAAAGGGACATTAGGAGTTCATGTGCAGTGGAGGACAGAAATAGCAGACAGTCAAAAAAAACACCTTTAGTGTGCAGTGATTTTCAATTATGACTGCTTTCTTGCTTCAGAGGCTTAATTGCAGCTAAAGGATCTTATAATAGAAATAGAAAACAAGTCTATGATCCCTATGAGATGCATTTGAGAGCATGCCAATGTCAAATGAAACACAGGAAGTCAGAGAGAGTTGGCAAACTGGCTCCATCTCCTGGAGGAGACAAGAGATGGGGCTCTACTGAATACACCCCCACGCATTCATTATTCTGTTTGTTGATTGCTTATGGAAGGCAATGGCTTGCTTTACTAGGATGTTTATGCACTATATATACATAGCAACTAATTTATTGCAATGGCAACTGTCTGTTTGTGTGGTAGGTAAATGCAAACGAATGCTTCGTATTATTATTGGATGAATAACAATGCTGCCAATTTTAAGAGTGTGATTCCTGCTGGAATCACCTGGATGTATACATCTACGTGTTTACAAGGTACTCATGAAATTAAACAAAATGCTATATAACAGAGGAGCAAATAAACTTCCAACAAACAGGCAATCACTAGAATAAACAACTAAAGATCTATATTAAATGAGGGGGCACAAGAGGACCGGACAAACAAGTATCACTGACCTCATTCATAACAATTCTACGTGAAATGCTGCACTGCAAATGAATAATAATAAACTATGGTACAGGTCTATTTGCTCCATTTGTTTGGGGGTGTCTGTAGGTGCAGTAAAGCATGAATTTGCCATCCATGACCAGTAATCATGTCCTGTCTATTAGACTGTGCTGCTGGGAAATAACACAAGGAATAGAAAAGGAGCTATGAAATTTCTAGAATTACCATAGCTCACTTGTCACAATCCAATTACTTTGTCTATGTTTGCGGCGGATCTACACCCCTCCTCAGTTTAAATTCATTTCCCGAGGTTAACACCTTATTATTTTTGACCACATATTGTGTAACCTGCACTTGCATACGTCTTTACCATTGCACAAACCTCAAATTGGAGAGAGAGAAAAAAAAACGGGAATTCTAACACGTATTAAAATGTCAACACTTTGATGCCTGAAATGATATATGCTTCACAGTTCATGAATACAGCATTGCCCTGTGTGGCTTCCAACATATTGGATTTTCCAGATGGGAAGCAGCATTTATATTCAGCTGTTTGGTGGGGTTTAGAAAACAAGGACTGATCCTTATTGTGCATCTTAAGCTGGTCCCTCTCTCTTAAATGAATTCGTTTAACAAGCACTTCTCGGGGGTTTGTGTGCCAAGAAGCGCTGAGTTACAGCTGTTCCACAATGCCTCTGCCACAGTCCAAATTTAGCTGAATAGCTGCAAGGGAAAGTGCTCTCCAAGCTGGTTCAGGACCTTCCATGGAGGTGCACACCACAACCACAAAGCAAGACTACATTTTCTCTCCTTTAAGAAACAAAAAAGTACAATATTTACTCACCCATGACACAAAATGACTACTCTATGTCTGCAGGGGGTTGAAAGCCTTGTTGATCAAGCTGTATTGATTTGCTTCTTTTCTTTGGTGTTGAGATTTTTGATATCCAAGCTGCAGCCCATGTTTTGTAAGAAAAAAAACTCCCCAAAGGTGTCTTGAAGCTCCCAGAGTCTTATCATTCAGTAACTGATGTCCAATTCACTTGTGTCACAATTTTGTGAGCATAATACATAAATTTCCTTTTGTTGTGAAGTGTTTTTAAAAGACCCTTGGGTCTTTGTCTCGCTTGCAACATTAGCATTTCTTTCATTCTTTCAGTTTCATGTACATGCAAATAAACTAAATTAAATATATTATAATGGAAGGAATAAAACACAGGCTTCCCATCAGCACCGAGCACCCGCTGAGTGTTTATTCCCGCATGTGGCCTTAGCTTGTTTGCTAGTTTGTTGTGTCATAACATTTTCAGAATAAAACAACTGCTTCTGAACAAAGTATGAATATGAATTGGCTGAACCGCATGTGCAAAGAAAACTGTGTTGTATTGCTTCCGAGAAAGTGCAGCCTCATGCTGTATGTCCATATGGTTGTACTCTAATGATACTTGCAGAGGTTTGGCCTCGGAGTTAAATTGTAAATGACTGTAACTGAGAGAAACTCACTCCCTGGCACACATGGGGGGAAAACGGGATACTTCATTTGCCTCCAAATTTCACTTGAACCCACTCAGCTATCATTGCTGTTGATGTCAGGCAGCCAGTACCATGGCTGCTCACCTTGAGGGGTCCCTGGGAGATTGGCTTCTCTGGAGCTAACTGATATGGACTGGAGCCCAATTTCCTTTTGGCTAATTAGCTTGGCTACAATACCAGTGGCAGTCCTTATCAGCCCCCAAGCCTTCTGCTCTGTGTCTGTGTTTTTTTTTCTTTTTGTAGGTCTGCAGCACAGTAAGATAGCTTTCCTAAATAGCTCACATTGACAGGTTTCTCTTTGTTTGCAGCAAAGGTTATGTATGTTCTGAAAGCATAAAAACACGTACTCATCATGTCTGTCTCAAATTTCTCTGAGGCTTATTAAGTGAAATCATTTTGGAAGGTAGATGGGAGTAAAATCCTCAAGCTCAATTGACTCCCCAGAGGTTTATTGTCTAAATGAAAAATATGAGCAGATTGTTAATTCAAAAGATGAAGCAGACAGGAATATCTTTAAACACTTCTTAAACACTTTTTCACAATGGCAGCAGATGGTACAACCAATTATTAGACTTAATTTATTAAAGATTGTTTTCTAAAATGTGGGCAATTAATATAATATATACATATATATATATATATATATATATATATATATATATATATATATATATATATATATATATATATATATATATATATATATATATATATATATATATATATATACACCTGCTATTGAAGTGTCTAATGAAAGAAACGTTATGAGAGATTGAGAACATTATTACCATTCTCATGTCTGCCAGTTAAATATGAAGCTGCAGCAAACAGCCTGTTAGCTTAGCTTAGCATGAAGAACTGAAACAGAGGGGGAAACAGCCATTCCGGCACTGTGCGAAGGCAACAAAATGTGGTCTTGTTAGCACCCTGAGTTTTCCAGGCAACCAGCAGAAACATCAAGAAATAGTCTGGCACGTAACCCCCCTGAGAAACACATGATGTGTTATAAACTCCAGTGTTTGTATAGATTGAACTGTAATGTGATAATTAGTGTACAGTATACATATAATGTGGTAATTCATGAGCTTAAGTGGTGCTGGCAGTTAGATTTTGTCACCTTCTGACAGAGCCTCCACAGAGCTGCCCAGTTGTCTGTGCACTAAACAAATGTGACTGCACACAATTTGCAGCTTTATATTTTGCAGACAGATACAAAAATGGAAATCGATCTTCTTAACCCTCAGCATGACTGAAGGCAATTTTCTCAAAATTTCAAATTATTACTTTAAGTTAGGTATTCCAGAGTTAGAGGATGAAATGAAAACATATCTACTGTATTTTTATTGTAATTTAAAAAGAACAAAAAACACATTATAAATGCATTGATATTACTCTCATATTTTTGAAAGAGAGTCTGTGTGATGTTTAGAGGGGAGTTACCACCTCCTTTCTCTCATTGAAGCCTACATACAGTATGACCTCTGATTAGCTCTTTTAAGCATGAGTCGCTCTATTGATGCTCTCTATTGTTCATTATCTAATTTGTCTCTCCTGACTGCTCGCCATCTCCGAAAAATCAAATGCATCCACTCAGCAAAAACACTTATTGTGTGAATTTTCTTCAGTTTGCGGGATCTCCTCTGCAAACCTTTTTCTAATTCATGTAATCCTCCAAGATGGCACAGGCCCAGCATGCAGCCATTCAGAATGCACCAGTGCCCTCAAATGCCTGCTCAGCCCCAGAACACAGACAGTAAGGGCCTCCGGGTAATTTCACACTCTGTTATGATTTTGTTCAGAAATAATATGGGTTTGGAGAGAAGTTCGGGTTGACTTCAGATTTTAAAAAAGCATACTGGTGTGGCTGAAATGAAAGTCTGGCTTTGATACTCTAAATAAATGGAAATGTGTTTGCATATTAAAGAAACTACGAGGAACTTTTATTTTCTGTTGATGTTGGCGGCCTCTGTGGACAAAAGTGTTAGTATTTCATGTGCACCACAGCCTCGTGTCATAATCTGGATGGCTTGTGCAATTGTTTTGCCAGGGAGTGGAAGAAAGATGCACCTTATTTTTAATACAATTTCTTGTTTAAGGACAGTTGCTTGCAGGACACATAGCACAGAGATAATGTGATAATGGAGGACAGAATTATCTATTTGTGGCTACAGCTTAATAACTGTCATAAAATGAATAGAAAACAAACTAAACTTTCTTCTGGCCATCAATGTAAATTCATAAGAACTTATTTTGCAAAAACAGCGAAATGCCATTCTTAAAATGAATAAACCATCACCAGTTTGATTTATTCCTTTGAGTGTATAATAAAAACATTAATTATTTATTTTAGATATCTTAGCAAAACAAACCAACACCTGTTTGAATTGTATTCCCTGGCTTGCACACACACAAGAAAACCATTATTTAGGAAAATAAATATAACAGAGGTATCTGTTTTTGATAATAACCACTTCATATATTTATGTAAAATCACATATCTCCATATTTAATATATAAAATAGACTAGGAGGAAGAGGGACAATTTAGAACTGGGTTTGAATTCTTAAAAATCCCACAATTTTCAAGGTCTTTCAAGGCTTCTTTTCTTTTCCTCTTTGTTGATGCTGCCCCAGTATCAGCCACAACCACAAAGTATAACAACAAAAATAATTATCTTAAGAAAAATCTCTTCTACTACCTATAAATGGCTAACATACTACTCACTGCCAAACTTCAACCGGGAAAATGTAAACAAAGGCTCTTCCCCTCTGTGTGTCGTAAATTACTTTGTTTGATTTCACCGGGAATTGGACCCCAGTGGCCTGCATAAAGAATAACTGTATAGAAAAATAATAAATCTTCTCACTAATGTTCTTGTTTGCTTACATATGTCATATAGAGGCAACAGTATTACACTGAGACCGTTGTAGTTGCTTTAAGTAGAAAAATTACAGTGATTACATCGACAGTGCTCAATAAAATAACATTAAATTTGTATTTTTGCAATAAGAGCCAGCTACTGTGCTGCATGCTTGATGACGGCAAGAAAAATGGACAAAAGGCATTTGAAGGAAAGCACCTGACAAACAGAGACTCTCTAATGTCTCCTTAATGTGTTTCTTTGGAACATTTGGCTGCAAGGCATCACAGGGTGACACATGTACACAATAATAGCCAACTAAAAGAAGCATAGAGCCATATAATAGCTTCCATGACCATTAAAGTTTAATAGGCACACATAACTAATGCAGTTAAACCTGCTGCAGGTTTTCCTTTGTCCCAGAACACCAGACTCAGATTAAATTTCTAAACTAGATTGATTTGCACAGACATGACCAATGGCTTTAATGTGATAATGCATCATAGGTCAGCGTACTGTTATGGTGGTAGGGGAGAATGACTGTGGTCACAATTACGTGACTAGCTTGCAGCACGTCTGGCAAACAACACAGAATTACCGCCAAAGCGAAGGATGTCAAGGCAACCTAATGCTCTGTCATTGAAACCCATCTCAATTAAGCCAAGGCTGGACAGGTGCCTGGGAGTTGAATGATTGGTTCTTCCCTTCCCCTCTCAGTGTGGTGATGTTTCTATTTTCCCAGTGGAAAAAACTGAGGATGTTAAGGAGCTCTAAATAGAGTTTCTCTGTGTTGTTCAATAAAGGGAAAGACAGTTACTAACTCCTGGATGTACAAGTCAAGCCCTCCCTGTGGTGATAATAGCCTCACTCTTCTGTTTACAGTGCTAATTCAGAAGCATATTAGTCCTGTACTGCAATTATACTGAACAGTCTTTAACTATATACTCTTTTCTCTGTTGCTACAAATAATCTGTACATTTTTATTCAACACACTATAATACATTTCTGAAGGGGTGGGTTTTATTTTTGGATCCTTGACCATTATTTCAAAGAGTTATGATGATATTTTAATCACCAAACAAAGTAATTGTTATGATGTGGGAATGCAGCTGAATGTAGGTCAAATGGGGAAATAAACACAAGTGGCACGATAATCATGCCTGTTGTAAACTCAGCAACAATTTAGCCAGATTATTTTCTACTTGAATTGGAGGTGAAACATGAATTGAGTGCACTCACAGTGTCCCTAAAATCATACTGTGAATTCCCATCACTGTAGCACAGGTCAAACTTGAACCAGTCTGTAAACTGTGATGGATGTTTCAAACTGACAGTTTGTATAATAGTTTTAGAGTTCGCCCTTGTTTCCCCTTCTAAAGATGTTTGTTTGTTAAAGCTTGTGTTTGTTGCGCTACTGGACTCATTTTAGCAACGTCAGTGTGATGTGAGGTCTAAACAATTATTAGGATGATTTCAGTGTTATCATAACTAATAAGACTTTGTGTAACAGGGTACAAAAGTGTAGTAATTATAAGAAATAAACAGTATCATCAAACACGGACGCTTCATATCAGTTTTCTACATACTGGTTAATATTCCCTCATCACATGAACATAATTGCATATTTGAGTTTGTATTATCCTACTTATGTCACAGTGGCTTGCCAATGATCAAAATACCCAAATCCGAAAACATTTATTGCGAAAGCACCAAAAATGTGATGGAAACATATATGACCTTAATCCTTAATCTAAAGTTACTTGTTATTATTAAGGGGGGATAATAAGCATTTGCCTTTTCTTTTCACATTTGTGTTTCTCAAAAATTATGAACAGTAGCTAAAGTAGGAGGAAATTTGCAAGATTTGCTTTGCCAATGAATCACCCGTTTAGGTGGACTTCTGGTATAAAATACGTCTATTTCCAGTCTTTTATCTGAATACAGACAGATACATTTTGTTTGTCAAACAGATATAAATAGAGAGAATGACGTCTCTGTACATCTAAGATAAAAGAATCATGCATTTAACATGCATCTTTAAAATTAATCTTAGTGGAATTTCTCTTTATTTATGTTATTATTTTAAGAGTTATTTATAAGAGGGAAGAATGGGCACAAATGCTGAACGATATTAATGTCTTTTTATATAATGCATTGCTGAAAAAAAGATAAAAATAACTGTGATAAAACAACAGAACATTAAAAATTGTGTTTCTATAAAAGCAGGAAATGGAAATGTGGCTTCATAAAAGGTGCATTTAAAAAGAAGTGTTTAAAAGATTTTACTGATTTGGCTGCAGCCTGAGATGCTGAGGCAGGGAGTCCCAAAAAGCGAGGGAGATATGATGATTCAGAGGAGACTTGTATAAACTGTTCACTCTGTCATGAGTCAAAATAGAGGTAATGGTGTGGGGAGATAGCAGGAACCTCCACATGTGTTGCACTCTCCCACAGTAACTCCCCACTGTCAAGTGAAAACCAGCGGCTGGCATTATAGTCCACATGCATTAGAGGAGGCAAATGGCAGTGTGCACCCTGCCAAGGCTCACACAGAGGCTGGCAGTGACAGCAACTGAGCTGCACACTGGAAACCGGAGACAAAAATCTTTATCATTCATTTGGAAATTGCACTGTAAATGAAACAGATAGCTGTTTGGTTGTAGAGCCGACAGAGGCAGATAGTTCTTAATGTCTCTGAATGTCAACACACTAACTGGCCAGACTGTTTAGAAATAATGGCCAGGTGTCTGGAGTGAATGATGCCACAGACAGACGCCACAGAAGTTAGGTAGCCACCAGGAGGAAAATGTTCCATTTCATGAGTTTTGTTACTGCAACTGGCTGATGGGGAGACCTTATCAGACATCAGATAAAAGGAGGACAGTTTCACACTGCTGGCTCGAGAATCTTAATCACAACCTGGGTGTTGTTGTATTTTCTCCCTCAAGATGCTGAACTGTTCCTTTGGATAAATTCCATGCACGGCAGCTGTTATCCATGCTTAGTTGTTGCCCGAAAACGGCTGACCTGGGTCATATCTGCAAGTGTGTATTATGATGCTCCTTTGCATAAATCATGCATCAAGTACACCATGTAGTAATGTTGAGGAATAGCAAATGAGAGTATTGTGTCCTTTACACATTGTTTCGTTAAAACATATAGCAATTTTTGAATCTCTTCCATATTGATCTTAACCCCAATGTTGAATGGCCATTTATCAACCCAAATTTCGGCAAAAAGGGACCTACCCTACCTTCTGGTAGGTACAATAGGTTGTTATCAGCCCATTCAATGGCCACTTACTGTTTTGTTACAGTTCACTTTCAGTTTACTTTTGTTAGGTTTAGGCACTGAAAATGATGCAATTTCATTTCGATAAGGGTACACTTCTACTACTTCTCCAAGACTAGGGCTAAAAATTCCTAGTTAGGTTTTATAAAAGACAGTATAAAAGGTCAAATTAATGCACGTAAATGCCAAAAGTAAGAAGTTAAGAGGATAACATTAATATTGTTATGGTATACGTAAATGGAGAAAGTGAGTAGTTACGGATACAACTTTAATATTGTTGTGATACAGTTACGTAAAAACCTGACACTCTTAAGTTTGGGGACGTTACTTCAAATAACATTGTTTACTGCATGGACATAGGGTAAAAGTCCTGGGTTTATTTGACCTGCATGCCCTTAGAGTGATTTTTCATGTTTTTTACTAAATTCCTTTAATTCCCCCTTTGCTTTTTACACTCTGTAACGTCACTTCCACCTTTGTATCATTCCTAATTACTACAGCCACTAGAGGGCGCCACCGAACAATACAAATTAATATAGCAATACATAACAACCTGCAATACCTATTATGTAATAGAAGGTACAGAAGACCCGTACTCGCCCATAGTTATGGGCTAATAAGCACTGATTAACGGCCATTCAATAACTAATCCAAATGTATTAACTACAGTAATCAGTGTACTATTACCTTAAGGAAGCATAAGAATTACAGGAATTGTAGTTGGTAATAACAAGCATGATCATTAAACTATTTGGACAAATCCACCTCCCTTATCGTGACCCTAAAAAAAGGCAGATCTGTTTATTTTGCAGTGAGTAAAATTGTGCCAAGGAGTTATTCTTTGGTTTACATTTACACCCGAGAGTAGGCCTTTCATAACAGCTCTCAGTATGTCCATAGCTCTCTTTATTTCCTTGATCTCCCGTTTGACCTTTTTTGCTCATGGAATTTCTACATCATTCTCTACCAGTCTGGTAATGGTTTTCAAAAGAGGCACTATTGGGGAAAGGGCAGAAATTATGTTTTAGCAGTAATGGTTTCCTTGGAGAATAAGTGAGGAAGGGTCAGGGGAAGTTTTACTGAGACTGGAAGTGTAATATTCTCACAAAGCAAAACAGTCTAATGGGCTCCACATTTCAGCCAAAAGGCATAGAAAATATGGGCTCTTCACTGGTTCAACAACAGCACAGAAGCTCTTTATCCTTTAATTTACAGACAAGCTCCTTTATGCAACATTGCTGTTTTTTATGGGGTGCAAAGATACTCATGGATCCGGAAAGTTATTCATACTGTAGATTTAGTTCATCATAACATATAGATAATGTTAGATATTGAATTTTATGAACTGTTAAACCCATATTTAAGAATGTATGGTGAACAGAAGCTGCTTCCATTTAAAGCCAAGTTTCATTTATTTAGTCGTTAAATAGCATTGTTTTACTTTTCTTTATTGCATGTAAAAAGCAATAACTGGATAGGCAGGAGTGTAGCATGTAATTAAATGCTGCTTTCTTATTCTATTGGTTATTCTGTCGACTCTCATGTTTATTGAAGTACATTTATGGAGTGTTGCATTTAAATGGTGATATTAACCTGATCAGACCAGAGGATTAGAGCCACTCAAAAGAAATACAGCTCTATTATGTTTAGTGCAGATGTGTATGAACTAGGATTGTCCAAAGTACTTTTATGATAACACATGTTTAAAATAGCCTCATAGTTTCGAAAGTACCAAAGCTGTTTACAAAAAAACAGATCTACAATCAGATTTTGAACCCAAGAATGCACAGCAAGACACGAGGCATAAGCAGGCAGCACAAAAATATAAAAATATCTACGATTTTGGGTTCTTTGGACTATTTTTTCTTCTTGCCTTAGCATTGAAAGGGGTATTGAGAATTGTTTTTAATGCTGGCATTGTATTCAAGTTTAAAGTCTGGAATTACAGCAAACAATTACATACATGTAGCTTTTTCTGTTGTTGTTGTTTCCTACTAAACCTTGGGCCATTTGTATTGCAAAATTTATTTTCTACTAAACCTTGGACCATTCGTATAGCAAAAACTATTTCATATGTAAGAAGTAATTCATAGTGCCAAAACTCAAAACAACAACACACAAAGAAAATAAAGGGATGACCTTCTGCGCTCACAATACTCTTTGAAGACGTTTCTAAGAAAAAGAAGCCTTATTTTTCTTAAGCTGTCAACCACCCAGACTTCATTTTAGGTGACTTATGCAACTTGTGCTTATTATCAAAGGAATTTTGAATGATTTAGCTTATTTCTGATTATTTATTTACTTATAAGCTATTGCGTGACTTTCAAAGAAAAGGGCTATCAAAGTTTACCTCCATTTTCAAGAAAAACTCAAATGCAGCATCTTAGAGAGAGAAACACAGCAACACAGCACACACACACACACACACACACACACACACACACACACACACACACACACACACAAGCACACACACACACACACACACACACACACAAAGAGCCTTGAACTGAGTCATGCACACTGAAAAGTCTCTGATTTTTGTTGCAGTGCATAAAAGGAAAGTGGCATGGACCTGTGCACCTGTCATTTCAATTCTGTTCACCTTTTCATAATGTTTCACTCCCAGTCACTAACAGTTGTAGTTTGCAGCCAGTCATGAGGCGGCACCCCCCACGGGACGGCAGGGTGACCTGGTGGTTAGAGGCCAGCCCAGAGCCCGAGCTGCTGCATCTATCTGTGTCTATGTGTCAAAGCAGACTTCAGTTAGACATTGAGGTATTACTTACTCGTGTGACCTGGCATCTTGCTGACCGTGCAATGTTCCCCCTGCGATTTTAATCTGTGTCTTGTGTTAATTTTCATTACTAGGTTTAGAGGAAGTTTCTTCATGTAACTTTTCTCTGGTTTTAAAACGAGTTCTGCCTCAAAAGCACAATAACACACAGAGTCAAATCTTTTCTTTTCTATTTCCTCCGCCTCTCTTACACTCGTATTCATTTGTACTTGCCAAAAGAAGTGAATCAGGTTCTCGACTACAGTGGACTTTCACTTATCCCTCTTCCACCCCAGTACATTTGTCCTAGAATAGCCTTACTTTACCTCCATTCTTGATTAATTTTTAATTTTAAAAATGAATTAAAGTAAGATGAGCTTTGTGCTTTCCCCCACTATGCACAGTAAAAAAACAGACAGTATTGCTTTACACAAATTCAATTGTGCTGGCCTGAAGCCACAAGACCAAATGACAAAAACTAAATAAATAAATCCTTGTTTAGTATAAACTAACTTCCTATAACCTCAGTCACACTCTTCCAATAGTGATTCTAAGGGGGGGGGTCAACATAACTGCAGTGTACACGGCTGTTAGCACCGTTAGCATTGCCACCGTGCAGACAATCAATGTACTCTGAATTCCATGTATAGCCACTTTAAGAGGTTGTAAAGGGCTCTGTTTTAAAGCTAGAGTAAAGAGATTAGTATCGTATGAAACTAGAAGACCTACAGCATCTATAACAATATCAATTTAATAGTGGGATAAGAATCATGTCATGCATGGTTGACCGTCACCTTGACCTTTCACTTCAAGATACCTGGATGAAAATGGGTACCCACAAGTCTTTTCACATATTCTAAAAAATGTTATATGAATAATTCTGCACACTGGGGACCAAATTAGCCCAAATGTATTCATGTTTGATGATATTAGTCATCAATAAGCCATTTCATTATAGTAACACTATTTTTCTTTAACCTGACATTTGGTGCTCCTAAAATCACATTTGGCTCCAGCCTGACCTGCCCATTAGAACCACCACTACCCCCTTCACTATAATCAGTTTGTTCCTCTTGATGTGAATAATGTGCCAATGATTTCACTGCATTATCTCTTGCTTCAGACTGCAGACTGCTACAAAGGACTATAAAGACAACAGGAAAGGAATCATAGGCACAGAACTACCATAACTTCAGAACATTTACACCACTTATTGCAAACACCAAGACATCATTAAGGACAACAGCCATCCTGGTAATGCTCCGTTCTCAAATCACACACCACCCGTCTCAGTTACAGCTTCTTTCTTCATGCGGTCAGGTTGCTGAACAGCTGAAGCATTCAGAAGCATTGCTGTATCACCTATATGTACTATATATTAAATGAAATGTTGTTCTTGTCTTCTGGGAATGTGCCCTTCATGTGAGGCAGAGTACAACTGTGCACAAGCATTTATTGTTTTTTTAATACAATAAGTTGAACTGAACTGAACTGAACTGAACTAACATTGATGATCTCAGGAACTCTGAACATAGACTGGGAGAGTCTTGGGGTTCAGATGCAGCCCACCCATCCAAGGCATCTTTTATTCACAGTACAAAGTTTAAAAACAAGCAGCTCGTGCTTCTGTAAGTAAACATAACACAAGACATTTTCCTTCAGTAGATCTGTTTTAATGAGGGTTTTTTTTCCCTTCACTGGCAATTGTTCTAGTACCTGAGACAAGCAACTGTGAAGTACAGTAAGTGTTTTGTGTTAAAGTAGAAAACAAATCTTTGGATTGCAGAAAAATAGCCCGCTTAAAGTGACTTGTATCAGCTGTGACCACAGTGTATTACCCCTAAACTGCACAGCAGATACAGCACTTAGTGAGTTCTGTAAGGCCCCGGGTTCAGTGTCAGAATTAAGGCATAGCACAGTACCTTCCAAGGCCAACACAAGCAGACACTTTCCGCCTGCAGAACAGCCATGATATACTCTTGAATGGTCTTTCATGCTCTCGTAGCTCCATAACCTTCACCCTCAGAATGCCTGAGGAGGAAGGATAGTGTTTCATGTTAACAGCTAAGAGTTCAACTGTGTGCCAACTGAAAAATCAAAAGACTCTGAATCAGAGCACGTGCAGTCCCCTCTGATATTGACTCTAAAAGCTTGGGTTTCAAAACTGCATGTGAAAATCTAAAAAAAAAAAAAAACTAAAAAAAACAGATAAATGGATATATCACATTGCAGGTTCTTTGTCATCATGTCATTTTTAATAGTTACAGCTCCTAGGATAACTCTTAAAATAACAGAATTGACAGATGTTTCAACGATGGTCTCCCCTCAACAGTACAGGCTGTACAGGCAGCAAAATACAGCTCATATTTACATTTTAGACTGTCTTTTAGTCTTGCGACGTAATAGCAATGATTGACAGTTATGCAGAGTTTAAATGGCTGATGTCATAGTCGGGGCGGGACATGGGTCGAACTGCGGACTATCACCCCGTGAAAACCGGTTTTGTGTCCAAAGTGAAAACAAAAGTAAAAGATTTTTTACATAACTTACGTGGCTCATGTTTTGTGAATCATGTTACTAAAGCTAAAGCTAGCCCAGTGGTTTTGTAGCCTTAATTTACAGAAACTGCAGCCTTTATTACAACCGTGAACCATATGTGTATGTATAACGACGTGTGTGTTATTTTTAGAAGGCTCCACTCTGTACCACGAGCCGAGAGACGATCATATGTGTTGTATGGGTGGTATTGACATACATCTGTTCTGTCGGTTAGGTTGGAGATCTTGTTGAAACTAATGTATAATATCAATGGAAAGTCCTGAAACAGTCCTGTTGCACATGCTTTCAACAGAAACTCTTTCCCTTTGGACACAAATTTCATTCAGGGTGCCTAAATGGGTATTTTTCTGATTGATGACAATGTGTCCTATAATATAATAAAGCTCATTTGGGTGTGAAATACTACACATCATTTCTATGACTCCACAAATCCTATCTACTGCTTCAGTGAGCTCCAGTGCCAATGGAGCAGCTCTGGGTTTTCTCTCTTCATCACATCACAAATTAGAGCCTCAGTTCAACTGAAGCTTTAGGATTCAATTGCTTAAGCTAAAAAATAACATCGAAATTCAGCTCGAGTGTTGATGCCTAGCGTCAGATTGCTGCTCTTCAAATATACAGAAGTATCAGGACCACCTGCTCTTGCCATGAAATAGACTGATAAGGTGAAGGTTATGATCTTTAATTGATTTCACTCCCATTTCACTCATGAAGGGAGATGTAGATGGAATCATTTTTAAGCCTGGTGACATGGTGGAAAAGGAGGGCAACGTTAGCAAGATGTGTTAATATTTTGTGTAGTCGGGGGTATGTGAAATCAGATGATTAGACCTGCATGGGAGGGAACAGCTCATGGAAATGATCCTCAATGTTTATGATGGATTATTGCAGCTGTCTGTCTCAGATTCATCTGTGCTGTGGAGTATGTTAAGCTGTGAGAGACATGATCTCAGCCACAAGGTCTCCACATGTGCTGCATGGATATCAAAAAATCAACGAGAATACAATAGAAAAGCATTTGCACTGTGGAATCTGAGGTTGCTTCAGCTCTTATTAGCAATGTTTCAACCCGACACAGGTCTTTCTCAGGAGACACAGAAAAAAACTGCTGATAAAAGCTTCAGAGAGCTCTGGTTCCAGTGTGGGGGCGGCTCTCTATTCTATTCTTGCTACACTGTAGGTCAAATAGTATTCATTAAGAGTATAATAGGGCATTTCACTGTGACACATTTATCTCATATGCTCATTCTTATTTCAGCTCCAAATCTAAATGATGTATAAGTTGTTCTCACATTATTGAAAACTGTTTAATCGTCTGATAAAGAGCCAATTACAAGGTCAAAAATGTACAAATTAATTAAATCTCAATATTTAAGCCAAAGGTGGACATAAACTATATAAAGTGCTTAAAAAAGAAATCTAATCCCCCCACACTCTAAGATGTGGTTTGCTTATTGTAACTTTACTTGGGCGTTTGACCTTCACTGTGCAAACTGATGTATGTGCAGATTTTGACACTTGAAGGCTGTTTTTACATTCATCTGCTGAAGGGGGGAAAGTTTCTCTCTGCTCATTATAAATCTCAGTGTTAGACGTGCATGCAAGAGCATTTTTGTGACAGCGAGTCACGATCACAAGGAGTTTGGCAGTTAATCGTGGTCCAGCCTGCAACTTTCACAAGTATATTAAAAACTTCCACAGCACATACACTGAAAATGGAAAGTCGAGAAGAAGACATCTTGTGTCCAGTTGTTAAACTTGTGGGTGATATTTACAGATTGTGGATTTTCATAAGGGATAGATGTAGTTTTAAGCATTTTAACAAGGTCGGAACTGTATGAGATACAAATTCAAAGCAGAGGTTTTTTATATTTCTGGATGTCATTTCTGAACTTCAATTTCCATGACAACATGGTGAACTAACCTGCAAATTAATCTTGAATTGAGTTAATGGTTTCCAAGGTAAATAATGAACTATGAAGTCAAAGATATTAGTTTTTCCCAGAGCCTCTAACAGCTCCAGTATGCATTTCAGCCGAGCCACCTGTTAACCATTGAATCAGAATATCAACAAACATGAATATAAATAACTAAGAAAAAATAATATAGAAAAACATAGTGGAATATGCTTGAAAAATGTTTCTGCACCATTCAGTAATAGATTTTGAAAATAGAAAAATAAAAAAAAGCTCTTCAGCTCTAAATATGAGAAATCATACTGTACAACAGAAATGTGCAATTTAGTATGCTGCATGACATCTTTGTGGACTGCCTCATTATGCCTAATTCATCCCACAAACACAGTGCTTCATATTAAACATTCCAACAACAAAAAAAACTATAGTGGTTGCCGCTCACAGAGAGCCAGCATGAACAGACTCTTTATACACCAGATGCACCCTCAAGTGAGTAGGGACATAATCAGTGAGATGTCCCTCCCCACACACACTCTCTTTCAACTCCACCATCTGGCTGGTGCTACAGGTGGTTCAGGGGGAAGTCAAAATATTTCACTTCTTTCCCCCCAAGCTGTGCCAGTCCTCATCTGTCATTGTTCATTTTTTATTATCTGTCATTTCCACAGTAATGATATCATTACAGTAACGTTGAATGGTTGATTGTGGGTTGGTTTTTCCAAAACAAACACTGCAAAAGGAGACAGAAATAGATGTTGGTTATGAAAAACCCATATGCACATGAGACCACCTCTGTCAGGAGACACGAGTAGCCTCTCCTGCGCTGTTCTGGCTTCCTGGCAGGCGGTGCACTGCACGAGTGATTGCATCATTGTTCCCTGAACAGCTGGATTCTATTATTTTGGGTCAAGATAATATTGGAGACTTTCTGCAGTCCAAGATACATAAAGTATTGAAGTACAAGGCTCAAACTGAAGGTTATGTGGAAATTATTTAAAGAGTAAAATATCAGTGTGACCTTTTGGTTAATGTTTAATATACGAAGGTTAATGATTATTCTTCTACCCTTGTTTAGTTTTTTTTTTCTTTAGGCCTATTATGCCTTCATCACATTGCAATAGGAACAGGAAATGAAGCATTGAGAGGTGAAACAAAGGTTGAACCAGATATGGTATGGTTATCAGATTTGACTGAGTGTAGCCTTAACAGAAGCCAACAACCACACAACTGTCAGTAGATTTTAAATCAAATGTTGCTTAATTCTGACTGGTGCACAAATGTATTTAGCCTCCACCTGTTGACATCAGGGCAGTTGAGAACAGGCAATAACCACTAATAAAACAATCTTCCACATGAAATAACTAAAACTGTTCCAACTGGAGCGGATAAATGTGTGTTCATGTGAGACACTATAGCTTATGGCAGGGGTGGGCAAGTCATTTTCCCAAGGGGCCACATGAGATATTGCAAAGGTTGCGGAGGGCTGGACTACTTAATTATGCTCATTAATGTCATCGCTTGATATAATACATTAAGTAATATGGTTTTGAGCTGCTACTGGTAAGGATACATGTTATGATGGGATTATGTTAATGTGTAGTAAGTCAAATATATCTGTAAAAAATAGTAAAAACTTCAATCATTATCTCACTTTTCCATTTATTTTAAACACAACATACAATCAATTCAAAGCACACACATAAATTGCCTTCAAAATTGAAGCACTGCGGTTATATTGATTTTTTAATTTTTGGTTAACCTCACGCAGGCAGGACAGAGGCAGGACAGAGGCAGCCAACGGGCCGGATGTGGCCGCCTAATGCCCAGGTCTGGCTTAGAGCATGACTCAGATATCCTCTTGTCTACTAATTCAGCTCTTGACTCTTGGAACCTTGATTCTATCTCACAAATCAGCCCCCATTTCCAGTGTTTTGAGTGGAACCATTACAATCAAGGATGAGTCATCAACGGAGACCATTGCAACATGAACAATGAGATGACTTACGACATTGATTGTCTGCAAGCGTTTGTTATTGTTGTTCCAGATTTAATTTATTCAAAAACAAGAATGGACCAAGATGTAGAAGACTGAGCGTAAAAGACTCCATGTATTCTTTCTAAGCTGTAGAATATGACAACTACTACTAAAGGCACAATAGGTGCATGAAAACCTATTATTGTTTGGTTCCAGCTGGGAACCGACCTTTTCTGGTTCTGAACCAATTTTTACTTGGTTGAAATGCTCCAAACAGTTCAAAATTAGTGGAGGTGGGAATCACCAGAGGCCCCACAATACGATTTTTTCCCCGATACGAGTATTTTGCGATACGGTGTGTATTTACCTGTTAGCTGCAATTGTGTCCAGAAAATCTATTCATCTCACTTCAGACTTTTTATTTCTCCACAATGAGAGTCAAACACACAGACTGACAAACAAAGTATTCAAATTTAACTTAACTGATATCAAACATGTTTGGACAACAACAACTGCAGCATTTTCTCAAACTTTAAGTTCACTGCTCTGAATTTCTTTGAATGAAATATAAAAAAAAAAGCCTAACTTTGCAGCATTGTTTCGACAACCTCCCGACACGATATCCTGATGCATGTGGTGCCTACAGATTCCTTAGATCTTCCAGTTTCATACGGTACAGTCATCAGTATTTTTGCCAAAAACAGTGAAAATACTGACAGCCATCGGAGCTCTAAATTATCGATACTTGGCAGCCATGAATCAATATAATATTGCCACGCAAAAGATTGCCATACTATGCTGTATCGATTCCCCCCCCCCCCCCTATAAAAATTAGGCACACAAACCACAACAGAACCTATTCCACACTGGTGGAAAATGGTATGAGTTGAGAGTCTTTAAGCAGTTGCTTTCCCTTGGACATTCTGCAGTTGTCATGCATCAATATTAAAGAAAGAAAAACTGTTTAAAAAAGTGGGCCCTTGATAGATGAAATTTGCAGAGTTATCCAATATCAACGTTCATCTCTGTCAAAAGAATTGACACCACCACAACTACAGAAACGTAAGGTTTAAGCTTTACTTTTGAACTCTGTTGGAAAAAAAAAACTGATTTAAAAACAGACTGAATTTGAGGGCAGCAAGAGCTTATATACAAGGCAACAAACGAATATGATGAGCTGATGAACAATGCCTAACAGCCGTCTGTGTGATCCTTTAAAACTATGCAGTATATCCTCTTTAATGTGTTTATAAAAGGTTAGGACAGCGTTACACAACCACACAATCCCACACAGAAGGATTAGATTGACTGGGGCTGAATAGTGTCACTGGGATTTCTTAAACTGAAGCAAAGTCTAAGGGAAGGAGGAGTGGAAAGAGAGGGAGACAAAGAGGAAGAGATAGCGAGAGAGAGAAAAGAAGAGGCAATGAGTGTGAGAGAGAGCGAGAGATTTGGAATTGCTGCCTACTACATTGTGAAAGATATCTCTCTATTAGCATAAAATTACAATGTGGAGGGTTGCCTCTGCTTGAGGGATTGTCTGAGATCAGCTTAATCTCAAAGTGCCAGCAAATCTGATGACTCCCCGAAAGTTTAATCATGCCACCAGGGCAAGAGACGACCTGATGAGTACCAAATGACACACTGGGGTATCCAATCCAGCAAACCGGATTCTTTACGAGCACCACATGATCCCGCAATGTCCCGCACAACAGGACATCAGACTTTTAATGTGTCGGGTGGCCACAGACTGCCCTCATAAATGTTATAAGTTCCATGACATCAAGTGACACCTATGAAAATGTATTCTTCAATCTAATCATTATCATGCCTTACGGTGCTCATCCTGATAGACTTATTAAAAAAAAGACCCTGAACAGAATAAATTGTATGTTTCTGGAATAAGTTATAGTGATGGAGGATTTATTTTTCCTGCAAATCCAGTAACATTTAGTTACCAAAGAGTTCACTGTCGGGGTGTTTTAGGCAGTGTTGGAATATAACTGAATACATTTACTAAGTACTGCACTTAAGTACAATTTTGAAGTACTTGTACTTTACTTGAGTATTTCCATTTTATGTAAATTTATACTTTTACTCCACTACATTTTGAAGCAAATATTGTACTTTTTACTCTGCCACATTTACCTGACAGTTTTTTTTTAGTTCTTTTAAGGTCAAGATTTAACCTAAAAAGCAAGATTCATTTTAAATGATCATGCATATTTAAATTTTCTAAATTTGGCTTTTCATTAGTAATTATTTTAGAGTATAATTCTGTTGACTTTTATTTGGTTTTTGACATGTTTTTGCTCTGTGTGTGTGTGTGTGTATATATATATATATATATATATATATATATATATATATATATATATAATTAAAATGAGCCCTATCTTGACAGAAGGGAACGTTGCTTACATAAATCTATCAAGAATATTAATAATCTAATACTATATTTACAATATATAAAACAATCTGAGTGGGTCCATTCTGCATAACAAGTACTTTTACTTTTGATACTTTAAGTACATTTTGATGCCGATACTTTTGTACTTTTACTGCAGTAAGTTTTGAATGCAGGACTTTTACTTGGTACTTAGTGGAGTAATTTCACAGTGTGGTATTAGTACTTTTAATTAAGTAAGAGATCTGAAAACTTATTCCACCACTGGTTGTAGGTGGAAACCTTGATTTTTTTACTTTTCCTGGTTTACTTAAATCGACTTGAATACACCACAAACCATTACGATTGGAATGGTTACATGACTTTAGATGACCAGCACAAGCATCCTCTTTTAACTAACTAACTCTTTTAACAACATTTATACATAACTTTTTACAGTTATGTATAAATGTTGTACCTCTGTTAAGTTTTTTCATGATTTGTTGTTGGATATAATTTGACATATCAGTGCAAATAAATCTTTTTATCGAACCCCTATTCCAAAAAGTTGTGACACTGTGAGAAATGACAATAAAGCAGAATGCAATGATTTGTAAATGAGAAAAAACAAACGAGATATTTAAAATTCACACTGATAAATATTTGTCTTTTGTAAATATACACGGTGAATTCAGAGGTTGATGCATTGTGTTTTTCTTTACATTTTACACAGCGTACCAACCTCTTTGGAATAGAGGTTGTATGAAAATATTATTTCCACTACTTTAATTGTAATAGGTTTCTTTTCTATGAATTTATGAATAAAAATAAATAAATAAAAACCCCACACACCCACACCCTTGCATTATCATGAGGTAAGTATGACAATAAAACATTTTGGTCAAAATGTTACATATTTTAGTTGCTAAGACATCACGATCAGTTTGAAACTATATTATTAGAACATTGCATCACACTGAGGCTGCACAGCTCTCTTTTGATTTTCACTGAGTCTTAAGAATGCAGGATTGTGGAAAGTAAGATTTTGCTCAAAGAAATAGTAACTGCCGTACTTTTTCAAAGTATATCCCAGATTAGATATATTATGGATAGATAGAGGGAAGGTAAATGAATGAGTATGTAGGTAATAATGTCATTTTCTAATGATTGAGGTCCCAAACTTGTCTGCATGCTTTAAACATGACACAGAGTCTGGAGGAATAGCTTTTAGCCAGTCACTGCAGCTTTTGACGCATTTAGCCCATTCTGAAATAACTTTATTTCAATTGTATAATCATGGTGGTTTCATATTTTTTGCTAAAAATAAAAATGTTAAATAAATGTCCCAGCATTTTCTCAACATACCAAAGTATTATTTCACCCAACAACTCCCTCCTAAACGTTTAACAGATGTGTGAAAACATTTTAGATGTTCAGCAAATGCTACATCCATTTTCCAATTTATAACAAAAGTGTGAAATGTTTCTCTTTTAAATATACCCAACATTCAATAAATGTCCAAAAACATTGTCACACATTTGTTAAATATGAAAAGAACTACAGCGTTTAGCAAATGTGTGAACAGTTTTTTTTAAACACCTTTGGTTCATGTTGAATTTGGTCCAAAATTTAACAAATGGGTGAAATGTTTTGCCACTCTGAAAGGTTAGACTTTCTGTTTTCAGCTCTCCTTGTGTTGATGGTTGGAGAGCAGCGCTCCCTATGAGGTAGAAGAAGGATGTTTGATTGCAAAAGAAAAAAAAATGAAAGGAAAATGAAAGCCTGTGTTAAAAAATAACATAAAAGAGCAAAACTGATGTAAGCCACAATGCCAATTTGGCAGCAAAACAACAAAATGCATAAAGGCCGATATAATATGGGGTGGCTGTGGCTCAGTTGGTAGAGCGGTCGCCCAATTGACCGGAAGGTTGGTGGTTCAATCCCAAACCATAGCAGCCTACATGTCGAAGTATCCTTGGGCAAGATACTGAACCCCAAATGGCTTCCAGTGCTGTGTTCATCGGTGTATGAATGAATTCCCAATGGTGGCAGGTGGCACCATTGTAGTAAAGCATCTGCCACCAGTATGATTGTGTATGTGAATGGGTGAATGAGCACAGTCTGTAGTGTAAAGTGCTTTTGATAAAAGCGCTATATAAGAGCAGTCCATTGACCATTTTCCATATAATATGGCAAAACAATCAGCACATTAGTGTGTAAGACTTTTCCACATTGTTCAGGTAAGCGTAAACCCTAATGCCCCTTAGGAGGCCAGACAATATCAGCAGACACTAAACTCAATCAGCATCATTCGCTCTGCTCGTCTGCATCGCTGCTGCTCTGTGCAGGGTGCTTCATGTCTATTACATTTAACAATGAACACCATTTTCTTTCCCAAACAGACATTTTCTGAGTGAATTAGCTCCCATGAACTCCCTGATGTCTGCATATCACTCCATTATTTTTTCCTCATTGTGGCTTATTTGTTGCCCATAATTGTCTCGGCTACAACATGAAGCCAGCATGGAAAGGCAAAAAACTGAAGAGAAACTGACATTTACAATTTAGGTATTTGGATTCTGTTCTTACAAAGAGGAACTTAGAAATTTCACACAATGTGAATTTATCAGCGAGCTAATTGTCTTTTACTCAGTGCTCTGCAGTTCCATTGAACAAGAAGTGGAGTTACATCAGAATTATCTACAGACAAGTCCTCACGAATCCCCTTTTTTCCTTCTTTCTGGCCTGGGGGTTCTTAGTTTGCATTCAAGGTCCAGTAAGACATGTTTGATCTTTACAATACAAGTGCCAGTAAAAGTTAAGCCTGAAGATTTAAATTCACTCTAAAATTCATCCTCTCTCCCCAAGAACAATACCTCTATAAGCTCCAACACTTTGTGCACTTCAAAGGCCTTAAAACTGGGGCTTCTTTATGCTTAAAACAAAGAAGACCGTGCTTTCTTTCAGGTTTTGGAGGGCAATATCAACAGAAAAACCTCTGAAGAATAACAGTAAAACTTGACGGAAAAATTCACCTGGAAAAGTTTTCACCTTTTTTATTTCTCGGATTCTCCTGCAAAGTTGTTGAAACAAACGACTGTGGGGCTTGAGCCTAGACAAAGCTTGTAAAAAGCGCAGAGAGTAAGCGAGTGTGCCCCGTCTTATCATCTGCTGCCACTGCACAGATTAGTGCTGAACAGAATAGAAAAAGGTTGCAAAGGAAGGGGGGGGGGGGAATAAAAGCTGCTCTCCAGTATTAGAACAGACAGTTGCATTAGCTTTCTAATAAGAAGAGACAGAGCAATACTGAGCCCTGAAAAAAGGAGAGAGAAGTGTTTCCTCGCAGGGTCCTCCACCCCCCCTCCCTTCGTTTCCACCCACCCACAGTGCTTTGCTCTCCACCCACTTTTTCTCTTCCGTCCTTTCTACTTAAATCAGATAGCAGTGGGTAGCAGAAGAAGCATGTCATAGGTTTAACTCATACAGTATTAATTATACCCCCATCCCCTGACCTCGCTTGTACCGATAATCTACTTCCCACAACCCTGCTCTCTGAATGGAGGCTCTTATCGTTACTAAAGTTGAACCCTTTAGCATCTTCTGCGCCCTGGTGCCATGTGATCCCTTTTGTCCTGTAGGCTCCGATGATTTATGAGGCTTCCAGCTGGTTTTCGTGGTAATATTCTGGATGCGTCAGACAAGGCGAGGGAAAAACTCCTCCTCACTTTTCACTTAGACTGACTGTATTATGGTGATGAGTCTGCAGTCCTGCAACGGTGCGTGCGCTTGACATACAGTAGCTCGGCGGCGCAGCACATTCATAGTGGATTTAGATGGACTGCTGTTGATGTAATTTTACAGTAGACCTCGTATTTACTCAGGACATAACATCCATCAAAGATATGAACTTCCAGCTTTGCTATCATATTTTTGCTTTAAAGGAGTTAATGTGATATTCATCTTCTGCCCTTCCACCTATCACTTAGTCAGCACAACAGTTGCCACTCATCATGATGAATTATCAACAGTGAGGTAACATCTATAAAGCCAGCATATTCCATAACTTGTGTTCATCCAATGTTTACTACTGACATTTGTTATTAGCAGGTGCCTGATATATTTTTGTCCACACATTTTTCTCAAAATCAAGGCAAAAGCATAATAAAAACTTATCCTACAATAATATCAGAGAAATATACATTCTTATAAAGGCAATTTAAAGAAGGAGAAAGTGTGCAGTATCTATGGGACTTGAGTTTGTATTGCATATGGGAAGTGGCATGTCCTTCATGTAGCACTTTGAAAGGTAAAGGTGTGGAGGCTGGAGTTGTCAGTGTGTGTAAAATACATCAGACTTTTATGCCGACGAACAGAGTTTGCACCTCAGACTGACAGCTAATGTTAGATGTTCAAAGACATTGTTGGGCAGAATCCAGGGTTTTGCATAATCATCCAATATAAACAGGGTTTTCTTCACACTACTACTGCAGTCCAGCCCAAGCTTTCATGGTGCTTTCATGGGCAGTTGGAGGAGAATGTCAGGTTTCTGAACTAAAAGGGGCTCAGTGAACTAGATGGTTTATATACTTACACACTTTTTTTATTTTTATTTGAATGAGGTGTTATGCACAGCATTAAAGTGACCTGTGGTTGTTAGTCATGTTAGCAGCATGGTTCTATGAATGGCAGTGTTGCTCTGTCTGTCTGTGGGTTCAAGACTGAAATATCTTAACAACTATTTGAGTGCTTGCAATGACATTCACAGAACCAAGAGAAGAAAACCTAATGACTTTGGTGATCCCCTGATTTCTCCTCTAGCTATTTTCAACTATTTTTTAAATAGAATATCTCAACTACTATGAACAGATTACATTTAAATAATGTGCAGACTGTAACATTTTAAACTAGGGTATACAAAAAGGTAAATGTTTACTAAGGGACAAATAGAGAGTGACTTAATAATCCTTGGTTGTTCCTGAATAACTGATTCACGACTGTATAGTAGATAATGATGTGTTATGGAGAACAGACTGGGAGATATATTAATAAATCTTTAGAGGATTACTTTGTCAGTCTGTGAATCAGAATAATAACCACTTTTTAATTAGTTATATGTCAACACATAATCAAAGGCTGACAGGAGTGGACAGTAACAGAGTATATTTATTAAAGTACTTTTCAAGTATCCGTACTTCATCAAAATCCTTTTTATTGCCAAGTATACAAGGACTTTGCTGTGGTGTACTGGTGCAAGAGAACAAAGTGCTAAATATAAATATATATTAAGGAAACAAGCACTTATTTAAATATTTGTTGTTTTGAATATGTATGACTTTTATTCCTTTGCCATACCTAAGCTTGTTACTGTAAGTAAATGCAATAAAACCTTTCCCAGTAAAGAGCCTATATTTTAGGTCATGTTACAGTTTCCACAAGCAGATCCATGCAGATTTTATATTAAATTTCAGATTCAGAATCATCAGGTTCTATAAATGCTTTGTGGCAACAGTACAGAAATTTGTTGCTATTAAAAGGAAAAGTACTTCTGAATATTTAAGTTATTTTAAAAGCTGGTACTGCAGTATTTAACTAAACTTACTTGCATTGGAGTGAAATATGACCAGCAGTATTTATACTTCTCAGGTAATGGAGTTGTGTATTTTGTCCACCACTGACTTCTGAGCAACACAAAGTAATGAACGTTCATTTATTACCAATTAGTTAATCACAGTTACTCTTTGTGTAAAGTGATACATCCTAAGTAGTTACTAAGTAGTCTCATTACCTCAAGTTTATTGACCATTACCCTTTTTCTGCACCCTAAAGTAAAGAAGTGCATTATACTGAGAAGGAGACATTCCTAGTTTGCTGAACCAAAGAGTCACACAGAAAAGGCCCCTACAGTCATTTCTGTGTATGTGCCTGTTCCAAGGCTGAAAACCAAGACTGGAAACCTAATTTAGTTGAAACGACTGCCATGTGACACAAAGGACATTTCTTGAAATATGTCCTTGTTGTCTGTCATCTGTCCTTCACAGAATAAAACAGCCTCACCGCTACATTTGCTGAATCACAAAAGAGCATAATGCCAAAAAACTTTTCATCAGACGTCCTTCAAGTCCTTTCAATGTGGGGCCAAAAGTTCAGAGGTGCACTTATGTAAAACATAAACGAGTTTGTGCATTTCTTCTCGACAGGATGACCGGTAACTGCGGGACGACGGGGCTGAGTGATCGCAAAGGATCTGAGAGCCTTCAATTACTGTCACCACAGGTGTCCACTGGGCTCAGGATGAGAGAAAATGGAGCAAACCACTGTCAGGTCTTAGTGTTAGACAGCACGTACACCCTGCCAAGGAAGGAAAGGGAGGAATAGTGAGCTGAATCCTAACACCTGGCTCTAATGAGATTGGCATGCAAACCCCGCAGCCATTAGCTTCAACCCAGCCGTGTGAATTGTAGATTCCTCAAGATGGCAAAACCAATAGGATTAGCCTCCAAGGTCTTTTGTCCACCTACTGTATTTCTCATCGCTGCAGTGTTACATCTACCGCACACAATCATCCAAATACCAGGCTCAAAACAGATGAAACACTGTGCGTGTGTGTGTATGTTTACAGCGGACCCACCCCTGTCATTTTGTTAAGAAATGCGAAGGAGTTGACTATTCATGGCCAATTATGCAGAGGAGCTGCCGTGCATTATTTTTGTTTGTGTTTTTTACTGCTCTTTCTGATTCGCGGTGTGCCTAATGGTGAGTCTGCTTTCTCACAAGATGCTGTGTTATTCGACATCAAGCAATTAAAACTTTAATTAGGCTGAAATGAGAAACTGTCTCTGATGCTTAATTTCTCATTTACTCATGTAAGAGTGAGGCTATGAAGTTTCATTAAGCTCTATCCACCAGGACAACCAATATAGATCTGCTACAAGAGCCAAACTATCTGCAAATTCTTTGATTTATTCGAGGTCTGCGATGAAAAATGAGAGCATTAAGCTGCGGCCCTTTTAAAGTATCAATTTGTGAGAATGCCACATCAGAGATAGTCATTTTACATTGCTATGTGATTAAAAATGTAACATTCACTAATTATGGTAACGCTGAACAATTTTAATTTCTATCAGAGAATAAATAATATGCATAAAAGCAGACAGTTCCTGGGAAATGACTGGTAGAGTAATACATTATGCTTCTGCAGTAAGATCATTTAAAGCCCAAATTTTCTGGATATTTGTGCCTCAAACCCTCCTGAAGCTTCCCTTTTTTTATTCGCCTGCTTTGGTGCATTTACAAGAATGTCATAGCTTTCCTTAAATTTCTAAAACCATTAGGGACTTCATGGGGATTTTTACCCATTGATTTTGATCCTTGCGATGCTCCAGAAAAAGCCTGACCATGCTCTTAATTGCCTGGCACCTTGAGATAAGAGAAGTTAAAAATTCAGCTCTGCAGTGGAAAGTGTTTCTCTGTTGCTTCGCTATTTCATGCTTTTAAATACAGTAATTGCAATACAAACCAATTATCGATATAAATGTGCTCGCTTTTAACAATGCATCGACCTGAATATTGATGCAGTCTTGTGCATTTGAATTTACATTTCCTCTGTGGGATACTTTGACTGAATACAAAGCAGACTGGATTCTCTCATTTTTTAAGGCTGGTTCTTGCATTTCAGGTTCAAGGACTGTGCCTACTGTTGCATAGCTTCAAAGATTTTAGAGGGGATGAAAGTGATAATCTGCTTTCTAGTCACTCCCAAACTGTGCTTGCTTCTTGGGCCACACAGACACCCTTGGAATCAGAAATGAGGGTTGCCTTCCTGTCAGTGTCTGCCAGTCAACATACTAAAGCGTTTGCCCGATGATAGGACTCCTCTCTCTTAAGACTACGCAACGGCACTGAGGCGAGACAAGCCAACTGCAATGTAAAGAGTCAATCAGTATTCCTGTCTCATACTTGAGATACATGCTTGGCTGTTCCCTCTGTCTCACTCACAATCCCATACCGCCCCGCTGGAGGTACCACTTTGCTTCTTTTGAATTAATGACTATTCATTTGGATTACAGTCTTAAATGATTAGTTTATTTTGTATAGAACTGTATTATCTTTTATACTCATCACTGCCTTTATTAACATTTTTTATATGCAGTTTGAAGATTTGAACAGTGACATTCTCTTTGCTTTTTACTCAAATTGTGGATATCAGATCAAGTCGCAACTTCAGAGAATGGAAATAAACTTGCTTTCATGCTGAAGGTTTAGGGGTGTTTTACACCTAAAAATCCATCAGTTCCCCTGGGTTTGGTTTCTTACCATTCAGAAGAAAACCAAGCAAACCACATAAGAACATTCAATCTGCTAATTGGCTAGCTGTGTCCGGGGTGGGAGCAAGACAGTAAAGATATCTGAAATATTCCAAAATGCATTTCTGTAAGTGAAACATTATTATTCTGACGCAATTCCCTGTCTAGATATTAATACTACTGCACCAGGTTTGCAGTTTAGAAATTTTACTCTTTCAGAGTAAACTTTAAGTTTATCTCGTACGTACGGGATAGTCTCTCTCCCTCTCCCCGTCCCTCTCTTCCTCTCTCTCTCTCTCTCTCTCTCTCTCTCATGTTTGAATGATCTCAAATTGATATTTAATGATAGCAATTAAAATCATTTCAGCTACTAACAAAAAAAATCCTGACAGGTCTGTTGGGGCTTGGGGTTCCTTTATAAGTGCTTTCTTATAAACAATCCCGTATGAAGCTGAGACCATGTGTAACAGCTGATCTGTGTAGATATGCTGCAGAACATACAAAATGAATAACTGTCAGGTCCTGATGATCCAGTTGACCTTGTGCATAAATGTGCACAGCCTCTTCCTCAGTTTGGCGCCTGAGCAATGGTTCAGACTCTGATATACTGTTAAAGGCGTACACGCGTGACACAAGTTAATGTGTGTGTCACTATTGTACTAAAGCCAACGCTTCAGACGCTTTAACGTGTGCACGTGTAGACTGAAATAGCCCAAACTGTCTCATCGGTCTCTCTTGGTAATACATGGACTGACATGGACTTGAATTGTGAAGCGAAGCAGCTGTTAAACTCAAAATTCGACATCATAAAGTAAATAATTATTTGTACATTGAGACGAGCGTGTGCACAGGCGTCTGCTACGTTTGCACGTGGCACTACACCTGTCACCCGTCACCCCTTCATTATCTGTTGTACTTGCAATATGCATGCCTGTACACACGCCTATTCATCAGTCTTTATGCAGGTGCAGGCGACGCGGTTAAGGCGTTTTAGTATAGTTCGCTGGCATAAAATGCCCCTCATAGCGAGTGTTTGATTCGCGCGTGTGTGGGTGTTTGATTTGGGCGTGCGCGGGTCTCATTACGAGTACGTGATTTATGTCAGCGTTCTAATCACATTCCCACCACAAACAAACCCCTCCAGAGTTTGTTTAGGACGCAAGTAAGACCACCTCTTCAAAAGGTCTTGGTGCAGTTTTTCTGGTCTGTACCTGAGTGTGATTACTGTGCTGGCACGTGCCAGCACCAAGGGGGAAATCAACCTGAGTCCAATTTCACCAGACCCCTGGTATAAAAACGCCTGAATACCCTTACTTACTATAAATATTCCATCCATCTACAATTACTTCAGGCCTGTAGCCTAGCTTTATTGACTGTCTAACAATCAAGACTTCCATATGCTGTAAGGATTATAAAATCCTGTGAGACAAATTTCTGATTTGTGTTACTGGGCCCAATTAATAAAATTGAGTTTGATTTCCCATCAATGTACCATTTAGTGAATATTTAACAAAAAAGGAGTATTCACCATATATTTAGGCAACCAAGCTGCCTGGGAGCATATTGTTATTTCCAGCACTTGCCTGAGGCAAAGACTAAAACACACACACACACAAACTGAGGAGTGTCCAGTAAAATTTCAATGGAGCAGTTGGAGGTTAATTGTCTTGCTCAGGGGCAACACAGTAGAGGTGGTTAGGCGCGGATGGTGGTCACCCTGTTCTCTTTAACATCCTTAATATGAACTATTCACAGATCTCTGAAGAGGGTTCAGGCGTTCAGACCAGTAAAGTTACAGATGGTAACATAATATCCATTTGTGCTGTTAATGTTTCCATCTGTATCCATCTGGGTTATTGTAAAACAAAAACATTTATTGTGGTTTCAGACTGCTGATTCTGCTTTTGATAAATGTTGATTGATTTGTCGGTTTGCACCTGTGCAGGTCGACAATAACAATGAAGTCTGTTCGAAACATCTGCTGAGCTAAAGGTTTAACAACATAAGCCCAGAAAGATTACTAGATCGCCGGATTGCACATTTTCCAAGTTTTAAACTGGCTGAGTCAATCCTTCCACAACTGCACTACCATCATATTTTTGTGGTGCAAACATCCTCCCACGTCCATTAGAAGGCCTGGTGCGTGATGTTATGAATGGAGAATGCAGTTCTGCTTTTCCTAAATGGATTGAGCTTGTTGTGAATGGCCCATGTTGCTTCATTTTAGCCTCCACAAGGCATTAACATTTTATTGCATTTTAAGATCATTGTCAAGCGACTGCAATGCAAGCCATTATCCCATTTTCACTGGCCTGACCGCAAGCAACATAAACATAAAAACCACAACAGAAGAAGAGCTATTAGAGCTAGATCAGCTGGATTAGATTGAGTGGTGTGCCTCTTGACCTGAATATTTGGTCTATAGCTGACATCTCTTGGCTTAATGTACTGCAGGAGGCAGAGGACAACTTCAGCATTCAAAACTGAAATAGAGATAGATAATAGATATCCCAGGCTTATATCTCAATGGAAATAATAATTAAACAATAATAATAATTAAACTCATTCAATGTTCACCTGAACCTTGATCACAAATTATGCTGTATGGATTCAAAGGCAACAATGCACAGTTAAGGCATGAGAATATGATTAATCATATTAACTCCACCTGTGCTGTGAATGCTATAATTTAAAGTTTGCTATCTAAACTTTTGTATGAAAAGTGGTGAAGCCCAGACTTGCCTGTATGCCTCAATCAGTGCTGACAAATGACAGCTGACTCAGGATCAATCACAATTTTACAATCACAATTGTAAAAAGATGTTTGAATATAACTCATGTCGAGGCTGAGGTGGATTCGGAAGCACACATTTCTTGACTTTTATGGTTACATATTAAGTTTAATTCAGTAATACCTCAATTGGCCGTGTTTTCCATTGCTATGGACAGCAGAATCATTGTCAACTATAACTTTTTTTATTGCTGAAGCAAGGTTGTTGTGACAACAATATGTCTGTGCACATTGTGAGGAGAATATATGGAATTGGGCTGTCAAGATCACTGAGGCAGAATGATAGCTGTGTGTTTCAGAGAGCAGACTGTCTAACAGCCAATTTGTAACTGTGACTGTTGGAACCTTGCCTGTGGATTGTGTAAAGAGGGCATTTAGTGTTTTCCTTCTGATGTAAGATCACAAATACTGAGCTGAAGTCTCTGTAATTACAACATCCATTACGTTACACTAACTAAGTTATAATTCAGGGACTGGAGAGTCCAAAGGCCTTCTTGCCCATAGAGTAGCATGGGAATTTTCACAGGGCAACAAATTAATTTCATATATAACTTCTGTCCATCTGTGATTAGCATATTCACACTGCTAATGAAATATCTCATTAGCAAAGACAGAGGCAAACCTGTTCTCAATCAAAATAATGTGTTTTCAAACCATTTGGAGCTTTCAATAATTTATTATTTATAATGCAGAAGAGTCACATGTTCAGGCTTAATGGTGATAACATCTCAAATGCTATTAAAACAGGTAGATAGGGTCAGTTGACAACAATTTAATAAGACAATGCCATAGAAATAGACAAAATAGAGCAGATTTTAAATGAAGTGCTAAGTTATCCCAGTGACAGAGTACACCCTGAATGCACCACATGTAAATATTTAACACCTAGTAAATATGATGTGTCCATGTTGCATTTCTTCACTTCGCCCGTCAGTTGGCCTTTTTCCACGGAGGACATTTTGACATGCCTAAGTAGGAGACAATAGCTGCTTTGGTTTCAGGGTCCTGGTACTGTGCATCTTGCCTTACTGTCATGGCTTACATGGCTTAAATAGAACCAGGCTCGTATTAGTAACATGTGCTTCCTACTATGACAAGAGAAAATGTCTGCTGTGAAACTTTTTTCAGAACTTTTTTACATCATTGGTCGAATTTTCTAAGCAGGAAAAGAACTGATATGTGCAATAACATCAATGATAGCCATTGCAGAAAACTAAAACACTTAAATGGTTCTTCTGCTAGTGTTAATATCACTGCTTTTCGGCTTTATTATTCTATAACGTCTTCGCAAAAAAGCTTTAATTAATAAGACACTAGCATCTGCAAATGAATGCTGTTTTTTGTCCTCCAAAGTTGGACAAAAATTCAGACTTATTTATTTCAGCGGTTTTGAATGTTATCAAGTATTTGTGGCCTACACCACCAGAAATTGGATCCAGAAGGTCATTATCAGACTATTTCATGTCTGGAATATCTTACGTGGGGAAAAAACATAAGATGTAAAAGACTTCTAAAATGACCTTTCATTTTACACCTGAAGTCTTGTATATCAGGAACTAAGTATCACCCCAACCTCCCTGGAGGACACTGTTGCTCCTTATATAACCTCACTCCCCCTTTCGCTCCTGTATTAGTTATTGCGGCCACAAGAGGTCTGATAATAAACATTAAAATATCAGCCCACTGACTGGGCTGATATTTTAATGTTTATTATCAGACCTCTTGTGGCCGCAATAACTTATACTACTAACCCATAGAGGATGATAACTACATATCCAATTGCATGATAACATTAAAACCAGACGTATGTTTTATTTACCTGAAGCCATTTATTCATAGGAAATGTTTATATCATCAACTAACCGCACTTACTTTGACTTTTCCCTGCTTCAACACTTTAAACAATAAAATGACAATTTTGTAGGTATTTGTATTAGAAACCTTCTTTCTTTCAAGTTGTTTTTTTTTATCTGAAGGGAGCATTGCAAATGCTTTCCAAACATTTTAACTTGTCAAAGAATTAACACTGTGCAGATACAGAAAGGATGAAAATAGTCTTTTTAAACATGCCTATTATGTAGAATAAGTCTTATTTTCTGATATATGTTTTGAAAACCATAGGAGTCTTTCAGGAGTGTAAAGGTATAACAGCAGTAAAGCTATCATTAGCAGCAGCCTCTGACTGTGGGCAATGAATGTGTGTGTTTAGTGTTTTTTTGTGGTCAATGAAGGAGACTGAACAAAACATGGGTAAAATTGCACTGGTATTATCTAGTTTATCCGGTATTATCTATTCAAAACTGTGGCAGCCTACTGTTCACTTTTGTGTGGAAAGAGGTTCTTGGTACAGTCACTCAGAAATTGATGCACTTAAATCTGTCTCATATTGTGCTGGTACATTTACCTCTGTTTTGTTCCCGTTGGCACCCTGATGGGTTTGCAATACAACGTTCCTGTACCGAGATATCTTAAGTTCAGAACCATTTTCTAACTGCTCTCACAGAGGAAAAGGATGTGTAACAGAATTCTTATGATGTTATTGTATTTTTGAATTATATAGTTAATCCATAGATATTTCAGGGGCCACAAAGGGGTCATAAAAACAGAAAATGACCAGAAACACTTCAAAGGCAGTGCCAGGTATAACATAATACCCTATGTAATATAATACAATATATCAGCAGATATCTGGATTCATTTAGGGACAGAGGTGGCAGTCAGGCATCAACAACATAAATGGCTTTATTGATTTAAATAGAATGTTATTAGCTTTTAATATAGAAAGTTAAGATCCTAAAAAATGTCTCAATCACATTTAGTTAATCCTCATCACAATTTTAGTCCTTAATATTGGGTTTGTGCCAAGTCTTACTTTGTATTTCTCCACTATTTATTAGATGTGTAAGGTATTTTCCCTTATGCAGCTGCACAGTGCATATTTAGGCCACAGTATTCCTCCAATCAATCAATTTTACTTGTCACGTGAAATTGTACAAGGAAGCCTAAAACTCCAGTGAAATGCAATCCCATAAACTCCTTCAGCTTTTGCATTATTCGCAGTAGGACATGCATCATCCTTCATTCTTGTCAGTTTTCTGTTCTGTCAGATCGGTAAATGGAAAAAGAGTCACCTGGTTGAATGGCACTGTCCCGAATGGTAATCTAGGATTTAGCCAAGTTTCGGTGAAACAAAGGTCTTAAAATCCTGTTGGAACCTGATAGAGGTCATCCAGCCCATGATCCAACACCTGAACATTGTGAAACATTTTCAAGGTGTTGGTGGGCGTGGAGTTATATTGTGTGGAGTTTTTTGTGTTACATTTTATTTGTATGAGAAGTGCTATAGAAAGTCTAATTGATTGGTTGACTGATTGATTTAAAGTCTAAAGCACAAGGCTGCTGATACTGTTTAGTTTTCATATTGGTCACAAAGGCATATTGTTACCAAAAGCATCAATGAATTGATTCTTCAAAGAATGGTGTATGTTTACAAAGCTTCATTGTTGTCAAAAAACTATCAATGAGCCTCACAGTTGTGCTGGATGACATGTTCTTTCATTATGATATGAATGTGAACACTGTTCTGTCCTGAATGTCTTTAACATGTGAAATGTTCAAGTTGACTGTTAAAAATGTATTTGTATTGTTATTTCCTGAAAAAGAGGGGTTGAGCATTTACTTTGAAGGTTGAAAAAAATAGAGAAAAGTTTTGGATGTTTTTTACATGTTTGACAGTTGATATTGATGACTTTTGACAGACATTTTAGTAGGATTGTACAAGTTTATTAACTTGCTTGAGCCTATGAGATGACTTTACTGTCATTATACTTACCTTGCTACTCCCCTGATGTCTATGTTACTTATAGTGCTTACCTGTTGCCCACCTTCTTTATGGTAGTTAATGGTAGACTGTTAATGTTTGCATATTTCTGTCATAGCAGTCCATTAAGCACATTTTTGAATTTTCTTTTCTAGTTTTACTCCGATTCGATGTGTCATCCTGACTTTACCTGCTGTGAAAGAAGTCATTAAAGGAGCAAGCATGCTCACTTCCTGGCTCTTGAAAAGGAGTTTAGATGGCTGTTTATTTACGTTAACACTTTGGAAGTCAAACACATAAAGAGAACAGTACAAACACTGTAGTGTACTGAGTCAATCCCACATACATTGCTGTAAATTATCACGGAATCAACAAACAAATTAATCCGCTTCAAAAAATAGTCCCTAATAAATGCATTATTTCCTTATGTATAGTGCTTAACAAATGTATTAGACCACTGGTTTGTGCCAAATTAACAGCATTAGTAATTACCAAAATTGTTTTTATGTTTCTGTAATGGTTAATACACCAGTATTTAGAAGCCCTTTAACCGAAATGATATTTTTAATGCTAAAATATAATTATTATTGTTATCCATGAATTTCTGTTAATTTACTGTTTCACAAAAAACTGTAAAAATAGTAAAGCACATTATTATTTCTTGATTAAGATGTCAAATTATAGTTATTTACTTGCATCCCAGAACAGAAAAAGTTTTAGTGGTTGAACGGTATGCTTGTTATTTGCCAATTAAAACAGAATAACATTTTAGTTTTAAACAAGCTTTTGAAAGATTTCTGAAATATTTATGTTTTCTGGTTTCTATGACAGATGGTCTAATAAATTTGTAAAGCACTTAGTTTTTGCAAAAAGAAGAAGAACAACAACAACAGTAATTTCCTAAGGTTGCTGGGAACTAAGCCTTTTCTAATTAAAAGTATATATATGTGGTCTGTTTGTGTGGCACAGCCATAAGGCTTTAAAAACAGAGTCTAAAACTATTGAAAGACACATTGTTATTTTTGATGTTTTCATGGAATGCATTGATAACAAGAGAACCAAAGTAACAGACTCATTATTTAGGAGAGTATAACTCACAGCACATATTCCTTTCATATTCCTCTGTAGAGTGTTCTACAGTGTTGTATATAATATGTCAGCTGTGGCAGGAGCATTGGGAAAGATGTATACTGCTTCCCTTCATCTTCAGCAGCTACAAAATACTGAAATTCAGGTGTAGTTTTGGATCTGCAGCAGCGTTTGAGAGTTATGGTTAACCTGCCAAATGTCATTGAAAAAGACACAAACTGACTGCAAGCGAATACATTTCTCGCTGCAGGGATAAGGGGCATGAACACCTTCAAAACCTCAGTGCTGAAAGAAGTCCAACTCAAACACTAACAAACAGAGTGGATGTCTTGTCCCACATATGGGAACTGCTACATGGGAACATCCGGTTATTTCTCACAGCATTGCACATTTCCCCCAGAGGCTAACGTAGTGTGATCGTGTGCAAAGAACTAATGAGCAGGATTTTTTTTTTTTAATTCTCTACATCTTTATGGCTTACCATAGCATGAAACATTAAGAGCCCATCAGGGGTACTTACTGTTCATACATCACATGTCCATATTTCTTAGAAGAACTGTAAAGCATTGCCGTTTTAATGTTTCACACTCAACTAACTTCAGAATTTTTTTTTTTTTTCTTCCAGTATCCTCCCTTGAAGACACAGAACATATGCAGATACAATTTCAGCCCCCAAAGGCAATCATTACAAGTAAAGGATATGAGATAAGACAGCAAGGTGTTAATCAACTAGTATTGATTAAATGAAGCCACTAAGAAGCTTGTGTTGCACGATCGACTTCCAGTTGTAATGATATAGTGAAAGGAATAAACTCAGCCTTTTAAAAACAATGACAGTTTAAACAATGGCACGAGTAGTGTTTGTCACGCCAACTAATGCATCAACTGGGAGTCGAAAAAGAATGAATAAACCGCCCACAGCCGAGGCAGGTGCTTGTCATCTGGTATCTCATCAAGTGCTAAATTCTTCAGCAATATTCTAATATGAATGCAATGGAGTGCAACGACCCATTTGAAAACAAACCATCGTGTTTAAATTTGCATATTGGGTCAACAGTTGTTTCAGTAAGCTGGCGTGGAGTCGGTCTTAAAATAACCAAACACGCTTTCTTAGATATGTGTGTGTATGTGCTCATCAATAATATTAAATTTTTCATTGCTCCCCTTTGTAATGAACTCATTATGTGCCCTCAGGCTACCCTGAGGTATAACTCTAATCAAGCCAAATACTTGATGTGTAATTGCCTTCAACTTCAGTCAAAACAGTAAAAGGAACCCGTCCCTCGCCTCTGTGCATTTACAATGTGACCAGGATCCAGTGGCGCCACAATGAACGTGAAAGTGGGAAGCAAGAAGCAGAGAGATAGGTTCAACACTCTGTACTGGCTTGTATTTTCCCCTCAATTAACTGCCCAAGGTTGAGGTTGCAGAATATCCCAGGGTGCTTAACCTCTCTCCTGCCTTTCGTTTTCCCCTCACATTCCTCGGGCAGCCACAATACATCTATCACAGCAGCTTCCAATAGACTGTCTGGATGCTGCGCTGATAGTGAAGAATATTAATGTTTGCAGATACCCTTTGGCTACCTATTAATTAACCCAGCTCATTTATAGTTGATTGATAAGCTGCTCCAAGTTGTTATAGCAAGGGTGCAGTTACGCTTGAAAAGGTGATTTTTTTTAATTTTTTTTTTGGGAGATAGCGTTGGCTTTGTATTTACTGAAGGGCTCATTAGAGGCTGCATGTCAGGCTTCAATGATCCTTTTTTAATCTGGGAATCTCAGTATTCTTGGACATGCTCATGGTTTTAAAGTTTTCAATTAAA
Organism: Centropristis striata; assembly: GCF_030273125.1. Taxonomy (NCBI): domain Eukaryota; kingdom Metazoa; phylum Chordata; class Actinopteri; order Perciformes; family Serranidae; genus Centropristis; species Centropristis striata. Next base: position 13,784,857 of record NC_081528.1, on the reverse strand, counting down.
GGGCCATAATGGAGAGTAGAAACATTTAGATTTATAATAGAATACTCCCATGAGAAAGCCGAATGTTTTTTATCTGTTGTTTCCCTCTGAGGATGTTGGAAAAGGTTCTGGGTCAGTGAATCTTCCAAGTATGTGATTCTGGGGTGCATTAGATTGCTTTTGGTGTTTTTATCACATTGTATGTATGTGAAGTACCTGGTCAATCAACCTTTAGTTTGAGTCAATACATTCATATATGACTGTATTACTGTCGTACCATTAAAACAAAAGTAGGAATTTACCTAAGTGAGATCATAATGCTGCAGAAAAGGCAAGACATTCAACAAATCTTATAGGTAAAATGAAATCAGAAACGACCAGAAACATAAAGGTAGCAAAAACAAAATGGGTCTAAATCTGTACATACATCAATAAGGTATCGGAAATATGCATCTGAAATATGGTCACAGGTCAAAGGGTTTGTGATTATGATTTCACAGTGAATTTACCTTTTGATCTTTTGGACATACATGTCATCCCTTCATTTTATCTTTTTTGACATTTGTGTGAAATGATGTCATAATGAGCGTATCTCTTAACTCTTGAGTTATTGCCAAAGTGGCCTTGACCTTTGACGTCCAAAATCTAAATAGTTCATCTTTCAGTCCAAGTGGACGTTGTGCCAAATTCAAAGAAATTCCTACAAGCCGTTCACGAGATATTGCATTCATGAAACTAGGATGTCAAACGAACGGACAACACGAAAACATAACGCCTCCGGCCATGGCCCTCGGCTGCAGCAGGCACGGAAGCATAAAAAGTAGCTTACAGTGCCAAAGGTTTAGCATTCAAGAGTGGAACAGCCCTGAGCAATGTGTTCCCATGTTATGTGCTCTAGATTTTTGACCCAGTTGAATCAAGAAAGTAATATTGTTTCCTTTGTCAAAACCATCCCTAGTGGTCAGGTCAGTGTTTGCGTGTAATAGGTTCACCTTTACTCAGGTGTGTGAAATTAAGTACTAAGTATTAGTTTGGGACCATTATGTGTCAAGACATGCTGAGAAAGATTAGTGTGCCAATATGTGTTGGTGTATTTTTATAATGCATTAACCCATATTTGTTTAAGAGTGTTTGTTCTTGAGTGTCTGCTAAATGCATTTTCCTCCTTAAAATTAATTGTAAAGGGAAACAGAAAGTTGTAAATTATACAGTTTCTTATCAAGCACTTTTCTGTTATTAACCTCAGTCAGTGCCCTTTCACTCCACAACAAAGTAGCGTCCCTCCTTCTCTTACTACAACAATAAATATTTTCTGCATGAAAAGTCTGATCCCACCCATCTCTATCTGAAACTGGCTCCACACTGGAAGGCTCTGCTATTTTGCAATATGTACATTTAAACACTGCACAAAGTGAAGGTGTCAGAAGGGAGAATTTCTCACCCAGTCTGTTACAGAAGCACATGGGGAGTGAAATCCGGTGTGACTGCACCCTTATAGGCACCAGTGGGTGGGTGTAATGGAGCTCCTGTTTCAACATTTTCTCAGTTGCAGGTTCATATCCTCAATGATATGATATGAACAAACTTATTAGACCACCTGTCGTAAAAACGAGAAATCATATATATTTTAGAAATCTTTCAAAATCTTGTTTAAAACTAAAAATGTTATTGTTATTTATTTGTAAATGAACTGAATTCACCTGTTTATAACCAGATTTGAGCCGGCTCACTGGGCTTATCTGAGAAGTCAGAAATTAATTGAGCAGAACATTCAGCCACTAAAACTCTATTTTCTGTTCAGGAATGCAAGTAAATAACTATAATTTGACATCTTAATCACAAATTTACAAAGTGCTTTATTATTTTTTCTTTTTTTGTAAAACAGTACATTTGAAAATCATATTTTAGCATTAAAAATATAATTTTGGTTCAAGCACAGCTGTGGCATAAACCATTGGTCTAATAAATTTGTTAAGCACTTTATTTATTATAAAATAAATTTGTATCAACCCTTTGAATGCCCAAGAAAAAATCTATCTGTGTGCAAGACTTTTAAGCCCGTAGTAATTCCTTGGCAGGCCTTTGATTAAACTAAAGGGAAATTTAGACATGCAGATCTTATACTGTAACCCGGTAAACTGTATTTTTTGAAAACTTCCATTGATCTGTTTATTTGGCATTTATATGCAGCTCTTTCCATATATTTTACATCCAGCTGAGCTCCATACTGCTGTGATGTCCCATTTCTCCTCTTCAGTTATGAGTCATTGCGTTGTATTGATTGTTTGAGATGAATATTTTAGTGACACAGGAATGAATCAGCTGAGCAAATGTGAAAGATATGTATTACTGTGCATACATTTGGCACACAAAGCTCTGCTTGTGTCGTCACAGTTTGCTCCATGATGTATGTTTTAGATACCCGCATTCAAACCATAGACTGCAGATGGATTAAGAGAAGTGAGAGATAATGAAATGACCTTTAACATAAGGGCAACTGAAGTCCACTTTAAATACAAAGCAGCAACAAATCCATTCTCCCTTTTACTTATCTTTAGAAGACAGGAGGGCCCGTTGTCTGCACATTGTCCAGCACACATTGTTTCTTCAAGCCTGCAGTGGGAATCCAATTACAAAAGAGGAGACGTACGTACCCTAAACTTTCCCTGCAAAAGCCTGTTTCATCAGCAGCAACTCACCATGTTTAAAGGTTATCTCTCAACAGCCTTCAAAATCAGAAATGTTCAGTCTATTAGCTGACGGAGAGAGTAAAATTGCCCTTTAAGCAGGTGCATCCAATAACGTCTGATTTTGCTCTGTTCATTATTTACAGAGCAGCAATGACTTTCCATTCAAGCTATTGGTTTGAAAGAGGAAACGATCAAAAGGCGGCCTTGAGATAAAAATCAGTGTTCAAGTATGCCATGGTGTTGTGTTTGGAGACATGTTCATCTTCTGCATTGACCGGGTAAAAAGTCCACTGTTGTTCTGCCGTCTTCTGCAGGGTATTATCGACGGAGCTGCACCCTGGGCTTAATTTAAAAAATAAAAAAAATTCTCAAGATGTCATGGATTTGAAGAAAGAGGAAGCTTAAATCCCCAAAATCAATAATGAATTATGGCAAAAGCTAATAATAGCCAGGAAGCAGTGTTAGAGGCATTTTAATGTAAAGAATGTGCATAAAGGATAAAGGATCCCAGCAGACGCACACTGGTCATAAAAGCTTAATATATTCCTTTCTCTGAATATATAAACTCAAGTGCTTTGAAACTAGAAACATTAATTAATACCTTAATTTCTTTACAAGAATTATATACCGTAGCTTACGTTAAATCAACTGAACTGAGGCAAATCGGCATTCAGATGACATCAGAGTTTTGAATTAGAGCCGAGATAGCTGTTGACTCTCTGAATCCGCAGTGTAATTATGTGATCAGCAGTCCCTTTAGGACGGCAAGATATAATTAAACCATACAGTTTGTCAGAAAATCAATAAAACCAATTTAACAGTCTGCATAATATGTGTGTGTAATATGACAACTGAGACTCTGTTGTCATTGAATGGCAGGGCTTAGTGTTCCATGTGACAGCCACTGACATTGTCACAAACAAATGTTGCCACTGATGACTCCGAGAATGCAAAAATGGACAATCGCTACACAGTTGGCTGTCATTTGTCCGAACCTAAAACTATAACCAAACTTAATTAAGAAGGATATTAGAGGTAATCATTTATATGACAATTGAAGTAATATCTTGTTATCGAGAGTAAACTGGTAGTCTAGAGTTCCTATACAGTAATAATGGTAAAAAACAAAACAAAAAGCTTATTATTGGCAAAAGCAAAGTTAATGATTGAGTGTACCATACCAGTAACAGCATGGGAATAATTAGGTAGCAAGAGGCCAAATTGCTCAACATAATCAGGTTAAGTCAGGTTGATATTCTTCAATTTCTATTCTAAACAATGGGATAAAAATGTTGTGGTTAGGGAGTTAAACGGAGGTAATATAAGAGTGGGATATTCTTCTTATTAATAAAATATTAACAGGCAATTACATCTGTAACTATAAAATACACATAAACTTTAATTTTACACCATTGTCTTGTTATTATAAGATATTACAGCAATGTAAATTTCTATCTAACCGGACATATCTTAGCATAAGCTTTTCTCATGATCAGTTTGTATGAAATACAATAATTCAATAGAATTTGTAGGTATCCCACAACATTTTGACCAGTTATGAATCAATGTAATGTTAAAAGCCATGACTGGAGTTGATGTCCTGTTCTTGGAAGTTATATGCCCAGAAGTATTTTTTTTAAGCCTTACCCTGTCCTTTTTCGCTCACCTTGAGAAAGTGATTTTGATTTTAAACAGTGTTTAAAACAGTGATTGTGACATTTGGTACAGCAGTGGTTGTCAAGTGTCAGCAAGGTGTTAAAACACATGTAACATTTATTGTGATGTCATACCAATTGTGCTGCAAAAGTTTTCCTCAGAAATCATACAAATATTTTCATGAAAATACATTTCATGGTGTAACAGTGTCGTGAAAGAAGACATATCTGCTGTTTTCAGTGATGATGAACATCTCAAAGACTTGTAATCACATCATTAGGATGTTTTGATGGCAGCAGAAATTATTTACTATCATCCAAAAGCCAAATGCTGGTTATTTCCCTCAGTTGCTATGACAGATACACAACATGTATTTCTGTCATATTTTTTTATTCTGGGAGTGAAAAAGAATTCTGTCATTAATTTTTCAGTGGGCAAAAAAAATGCAGAACTTAAACAGTCTCATGCATCAACTCATGCTTTACTTGTCCTATTTATATTTATGACCTTAACCAAGTGCTATAATTGTCTAAACATACAGTGATTAATTGTAGATTTCTTCATTATAAATATTTGTCACCATGTGACTGAAATTGTTATATTGGCCACATTTGCATTCCTAAATAGAAAAAAGGATGATGAAAATAGCTTTAAATGTCTCCCAGGCATTTCCTGAGAAAACACTGGACCAGGCCTGAGGGCAGGACTTTTAAGAAAGTAATGTGTCAACAGTGTTTAGCTGTCACCACAGCGCTAAAGGTCCCCAAATGACCTGGTAGCCATTCAGCTAAAGAGAAGCTTAACACCAGCTAAAAATGTTGTTATTTCCAACCTGCAGTGTTTTAAATTCCCACCTCTCTGCAGTGATGTAGAAGTGTACTCCAGGGTGTCTTAGTACACTGCGACATCACTGCTGGGTTTAGTTACAGGTGCATTACATTTCTGACCACACCCATCACAGATGCTGAAATCTAGTTATTTATTCCCCATGGGCATGACATACATGCATGATTTTGATTTTAAAATAATAATAAAAAAAAGGCTTTGGCAAAGATAAACTGTAATTATGCAAAAAAATAACAAATTAAGTTTTGATTGTTTTCTACATAACTCAAAGTCTGTGATTCAAAAACAGTATATACACAGTTTTATTCAGTATTCAGTGAATTATTATAGGGAGATATTATAATGTCGTACTGTTATCTTTTTCCGCTTTCTCTTGATCACATTACACACATTATCAGATGTGTAGAGAGTATACACAACCACAACATGAGGATCTAAAATATATCAGAATATCTCTGCATTAAATGTTATCTCTGTAAATCTGCTAAAGTTTGTATTGTGGCAGCACGTTTCTTATTCAATTCAGTCTGAGTCATGCATAGCCAGACCTTTCTACACAGCACTGTGTCAGTACTGCAGAAAGGTGCTCAGCAATTATCATTTTTGGATAAGGGAAAAAAACTATCCAGCTTGTTTGTATTGCCTTGTACTGCCTTGTACTGTATGGTTTATCTGTTGTTTAACAGTAAAACCTTTCTGACACAGAGACAAAAATTATATCTTTAGAAAAGTAAAAAGTTTGGGCTAGTTTATAATATTATATTTAACAGCTGTACATGCTTCCATCGCTCCACCTGTCATGCAAACATGAAACATCCGCTGTAATTTCCTGTTCTGCCAAAGTAACCCTTTACAAAGTAAATACATTTACTTCAAAGGATCCAAACGCCTTGTGAAACACTGATCTTCTGATAAAAAAAAAAAAAAAATGGTAAGTCCGCTGCTGTTCTGTTAAGCTCAAAGGAACCAAAGGGATATGTGAGGTGAAATTGAACTCCTTGGACCATTACACACTGAAGTAGAACACAGGACCCAATCCACGGGCTTGTCAGGAATACACTCTCACTGTAGGCATTATGCAGGAATTAGGCCTCTGACTGCAAATGACTAAATGGGGAAATCTAATTAAATACAGGATTTGTAAAAGTATCTGTGCTGAGGATTACAAAGGCTCAGCTTCACTAAACCCACAGAGTGATATTTCTCCAAATGGCGGTTACATAAACCAACGGACCAGGCGGACCTCTCTCAGAGGGCCACCTCTGCATTTCCCTTTATAGCAAAAATACACAAAAGGTGTCAAAATACAGAACAACACCACAGGTCTCTCAAACTCTTACTTACTTACACTTAAGATGAAAAAGTTAGTGGGGTGCTATTAAGAGGAAGGGCAAAAGGGGAGATAATGCTGCAGTGATGAATAGAGGTTCACCTTCTTTCGATGCGCTAAAAAATAACTTTCCCTTTAGGTTTATGAGCCATAGCTGATCAAATTGACTGAGCTTACTGTATCATATTACTTACTGGACACTTTAAACTTAAGGCTGTAACCTTGCAGCCATATCACTACCCATCCATGTAGTTCACATTCATTCTGTGCAAAACCTTCACTGCCTACATGTTTCTGTTGGTAATTGAAACAATATTTGTATGAAACGCTAAATTATTGTTCAAATCATCTAAAAACACAGGTTACAGCAGCAAAAGACAAGTATAAAATGGGAAGTGAGTATGTGATGCCTGTGTTAAAAGCAACAACAAAAAAATACACACCTCTACCTTCTTGGTCTTTTACACCCAGTCTCCTAAAAGTTTTTACACTATTTGTTTTGCCAATTGCGTTAGGATGGAAAAACAAAATGTCTGGCTTGATTATTAAAAAGAAAGAAGTTTTGACTGAAATTGTTATATTGGCCACATTTGCATTCCTAAATAGAAAAAAGGATGATGAAAATAGCTTTAAATGTCTCCCAGGCATTTCCTGAGAAAACACTGGACCAGGCCTGAGGGCAGGACTTTTAAGAAAGTAATGTGTCAACAGTGTTTAGCTGTCACCACAGCGCTAAAGGTCCCCCAAATTTCTGTTGGTAATTGAAACAATATTTGTATGAAACGCTAAATTATTGTTCAAATCATCTAAAAACACAGGTTACAGCAGCAAAAGACAAGTATAAAATGGGAAGTGAGTATGTGATGCCTGTGTTAAAAGCAACAACAAAAAAATACACACCTCTACCTTCTTGGTCTTTTACACCCAGTCTCCTAAAAGTTTTTACGTTGCGTTAGGATGGAAAAACAAAATGTCTGGCTTGATTATTAAAAAGAAAGAAGTTTTTATGCCACACTCAAACTTTGGGTAGGTGGTCAAAGTGGATGAAGGGTGACTAAGCTATGTCCACAAAAATGCTTCGGTTAATGCTGAGCTAACATATTTTATCTCAAGCTTCATGTCACTTTTGACCATTGGTGAGCATGATGCATGTGCATATGTGAAACAGCCAACTCCTTTGGTTTTTTTATTTGTCCAACTAAATCCTAAAAAAAGTATTTTTTAGGCAACTAAAGTGTTATAATTAACTTTCATGACTGAAAACACACTGTGAAAATGTAAAACATCCTAAACAAAAACACTGATAGTGGTGACTTGTCAATCACAGGGTAGCCAAGCTCTAAAACATACCCTGCTTTGTCATCTATTTTACTCTAACTGGGACCATAATTTATCAACTTCACATCAAGTTGTATTGAATGAGGGATTTCAACCATAAACTCATTAAGAAAATGATCAGTGAGGTAATAAATCAAGTGAGAGAAAGGGTCATTTTCTCACTGACTTCTTTAAAATCAGAATTTATATTGCAGAGAGTGGAGTCGCCCCCTGCAGGCCAAATTGAAAGAATGCAGGTTCTCTTTTTCAGACTCATTGGCTGGTGCTTAATTTTCACTCAACATTTATCTTATTTATTTATCTTATCATATTATCTTATTTATTGACCATGATCTTTCCCTGACTTTAGCAAAGTATTTAGATAGCAAAAGTATAAAAAACACTAATCATGCTTCAGTTGCTATAACAGATGACACATAAAGCACATGCTGTCAGTGAAAGCTTGGAAAATAATTTCTGAACATTTTGCAAATTAGTAGAGTAGCAAAAAAATAATTTTCTCATTCTGTTGATATAAAATGTCATCACGGCAGCATTACTTTTCTATTTCAAACATATTTGCTGTTCCAGTTTATAAGTATGAAAGGTAATGTCTGGTAGACAGGGCTGGACGTCTGCAGCCTCGCTTTATTCGTTGCACGACGCGAATATGACAGATATAAGGTAGTGAAGCCTGCAGGCTGGTTGAGCTGGAATCTGTTCTCTCATGACATATGTGCTCTTGCCACTGCATCATATATTCTGTTCAATCACGGAGGTATCGCCATCAATGCTCTGCACACTCGTCTGCTGTCACGCCAGCTGTCACACTGCTCACCTGCAGCCATGCTGTCACTTACAGCTACTTCTGCTGCTCTGAGTTATTATGGTAGTGATAAGGACAGACCGACTACCAAATTATTCAACATTCACATATTAATCTACATCAGCTGGCCAACTTAACAGCATTGTGTGTATGTTCAGCTTTTTAATTAAATTAAAAAAAGAAAGAATATAAATAAAAATAATTTTACAAAACATTTTAACTGCCATTTACTGTATTTATGTATTATATACTGTAGCAGTTGATTTGAACTAATCAATTTTCAGTTTGGGGATTTCATTATTAAAGATAAGATCTTATTTTTTCTCAATATCTTCAATATTAAACAACCTTGCAACTGAATCCTATAGCCCAGAAAATTGAAGTGCATTTCAGCAATGAAGAAGTTAATCCCATGTAAAATTAACTCATATCAGATAGAACTCAAGTAGTCATCTAAGGCCTCATGCATGTGTATGTGTGCACTGGGAGGAAGGAGATTTTCCACATTGTGACCCTGACAAGGTGCTCTGCATCCCAACAAATGAGTTCACTGCCTCAGGGGCTTTGGCCAACCCATGGCACGAATCCATGTCCAATTATCTGCCTCGGAAATTGCTATGGCTTGCCTAATTTATGCCAAAGATACCCTCCTCTACACTCAAAAACACACTCAGAGACCCTCTTCACTTGTTACATAATAACATTGCTGTGGTGCCCACCCTAATATACAAGAGCCATGGAGCCATTATGTCTGAGTCCACCTTCATTTTCTTTTGGCTGAGGGGGGATGATTGCTTCCCCACTGTAGTCTTTAATGACTGATAAGAGCACCTGATCACAGAAAGGTGCTCTCAGTGTCACCACAGCTCTCTCAACACGCAGACAAAAACACGGGATGTGTGAATGAACAGTTTCCAAAACAAACAAGAAGAGAGTGAAACTACTTTCCTGTGTAGCTCAAACCTGAATTAAAGTGTGTTCTGATGCACAATAATTCCTGATAAACATTAAACATGCATAACAAGTATAATAACCTGCAGAAGAATGCTTTGAAGAAGGCACATCATCGCCCAAATGTCAGCTTATGGGATAAAGTCTGCACTGCATCTCTTATTCTGAAAGGCTTATGCTCCCTCCTGAAGTTATTATATTGTTTACGCTGTTGTTTTAGTTCACTGTGGACTTCTATAGCACATTTTTATTTTACTGAGATTTTGAAGAGCCCATTTTAGTTTGCTGTGATTTTCTATAGTACATTTGAGTTTACTTTGACTTTATACATTAGTGATGTCACACTAACTCTTTGATTACTGTCATTTGTGACTGTATACACTGTATTCTACTGTAAAATAAAATACAATACTTAACTGTGAACAAACAGTAAATTTCACAGGATTTTTTATAGCGTGCTTCATAAAATCATTGCAGATAAAATGTAGTTAAAATTGTACTAAAGGAGTCCTTTAGTCTTGTAAAACAATAATTTTGATGAGTGGTTTTAATTGCTTTATAATTTCCCAAGTAAAAATATTACTGCTTCCATTTTGTCATTTATGAGAATTCAATACTTTTCTCCATTTTAATATCTTTGTAAATTTTGTGTCTGTCGGTTTTGGACTGCTGGTCCAGCGGATATCTCTGGGAATTATGCCCATATTGGATGATTCTGCACATCACGATTTATGTCCAATGCCACGATTTCAGGGCCGATGACAGAAGCCAGGTGAAAAGTAAGGGTGTGGAGGTTGTGTGTGTAGTGTCATATGTTTAATGCAGGAGACTAAATTAATATTTACCTTTTTATTTATTGTAACCAAGTGTTTTAGTTGATTAACCTTAACCAGAGTTTATTCTCCGTAACTATGATATTTGCCTAACCTTAAACATAAATGATTAGCCTTGTGAAGATTGTTGAACCACTGAATGTGAAAAATACATCATTGAATTCAACAGGGGTTTTGCATAATCATGCAGTATTAACGTCCATGCCCGGTGACCTTGGGCCATTTTTATGTATTTCCCCGCATTTTATAGACTAACCAATACATCACAAAATAAATCAACAGATGTATTTCAATATAGACAGTATATATCCAGATTTTCAAAAGTGAAAATAGCTCTGATTGTCCACAAGGTGTTTTCCCTATCACAGCATCAGTTTTGCGTAATTGTAAGAGTTGGCACTCCTTTTTGAAGAGGTCTTTCATTTGGCAGTGACAGTGCTGCATGTGTTTGCTGGCATATTTTTACAGAATCAACACCTCCGTCTATTTCCCATCAGCGCGATGGTTTGGAGATAAAGGGATTGTATACTTGACATGGCAAGTTTAGGAAGAAAGGATCTGGCCCAGAATAAACCTCCTCCCAGCTCCTGTGGGGGCTTTAAACTTAAAAATAGGCTTCCCTTATCTCTCTCCTCCTCTATCTCAGCCTTTCATGTGCTGTATCTTACAGTAAGGTATTTGTGAAAGGATAGTTCTGCGGGTTATGGAAACATGCTGAGGAGGTCTCTGCCTCTGGGGTGTAATACAGTGTCTATACATGATGATAGCATTCAAACAACACTTCTTCAAAGGAGATTGACAACTCAGCACTATCACTAATACTGATGCTGGATTTCATCATTGTTGTGGCCATTTATCTACTGAGACTTCCTTATTATGCAGTGTACAGTCTGGATGCTATAATCAATGACATTTCCATACACATTTGTTACTGTGCTGCTCTTAGTCGACTGCTGGTGCATACATTTGGTTTCCCACAAATCTATTCATCAAATCTTTGACATCTGCTGTTTTAAACTTAACATTGGCAGCAGGTCTGTCCTGGAAATTGTCCTGTGACTTTTGGGAAAAATTATGTGTTTCCTCTGGGCACAGTAATATAGGTCAGAGGACTGGGAAGTTAGTTACTGTACGAGTGCTGGTGCAAGGGAGGCTGAATCGACATTGAACCTTAATATGTTGTGACATATTGGCCCTATTAGCTAGGAGTTGATTAAGATGTCCTCCGCATATGGCAAAAAAAAACTTCTGTGATCAACAGTGTACACAAACAGCATTTTTAAAAATATACATATTTTAGATAACCATTTTTAATAACAATATGGGGTTAATTTTGAGTCTTTCATTTGCAAATCCAAAAGTTTTGCTTGCTGAGCTGAATCTTGTAGGCGTGACCAACACTGAAAGATGCGAAACGCATCTCTATTGGCCAGTCTAGATCAGAGTGACATTAGTGCTTGGAGACATCGGTTCCACTCTCTGTCTCCATGCTCTTCAAAATTCCCTCTTACATTTACTAAAATTGGATGTAGAAGGGAAAGTTTTGCTCTCAAGCCTGTTCTGTTTGATGAATACTAAGGAACCCTTTACAATAAAGCTCACAAGCGAAGATTTTATTAAAATATAAATCTGAAATGAGAATAAAAATGTAATACGGTAGACAACTTTTAAAATGTATATTTAAATTAGCTGTGATATTTAAGCCATGTTGTAGTTTCTAAATGTTTTATGCAGGAGCAGACAGCGTTGGGTAAAGTTCCTTTAAAAATGAAAAGTACTTATTTTAAATGTATAGGCAACACAGAAAAGTTCCTCTTTATTAAAGACAACACGTGGCTAGTTAATAAACAGCAAAAAAGATGGACTTGCACTGAAAAGACAGAGCATACACGTTACATAAATTCATTTAGTCGTATCCTTCTGAAGATGTTTATTTTTCAATCAAAAGGATTAAATAGGTTTAACAGTGTATGTTATCATAATTTGTGGGCTATACAAATAACACATAATAGTTGTAATAATACATGCTTTACATGGACGCTTTATAGTTAATCAGAATTAGGCATGATAGTTTTTTTAAAGACCGTCACTGTAACTCTCAGCAAAATATTTCCATCAAAACACTCATAATTATATATAAAAAGGCTTGTGCAGATTATTTCTAACCCAGGCATTTTTTCATAGACAGTACTTGGATCACTGCTAATGTGATGTGACCACAAAGTTTGTCATTTGTTTGTTTTTTGTTTACACTGGTGATGACACATGGCACTAACCTCCAGGTGCTTTACACAACTATCAACACAAACCTGCATCTCTCCTGTCATAATTCATTTAGAAAGTAATTAGTCAAGTGGCCTCTGATCTTCAACTGTCAGGCGGGAGCGAGAGTTTAATTGGCTAATATGACAGTCATGCTATCTGAATTGCAGGTGAATAATCTGATGTTTTATTCAAAGAATTAAAACTGCAAAGATGAAGTTTTTCAAGGCAATGATTGATCATGCACTTCCCAAAGGATTGCTGTTATACAAGAAACAAGAGTAATGATAATAATAATAATAATCATGAGTCAGCTGAGACGAACTACATATGACTCACAAATGGAAGCATGATAAGCAGATGAATGGATGGACGGGAGGTAGGAATGGATGGATAAATGGACAGGCAGACAGATGGAAGTAAGTTATTATTCTCCAACCCGCAGATGGTTTCCAGTCTTAGCCATGGTGTGATGACAGCCAAACCGCAGACAGATCCGCTGAGCACGACTTCCTCCGAACAAAGCATTCAGTGTGGACACAGCAGTTTCTATCTGGCTAATTTACTCGGCTTACTCAATCATGTTTAAATTCTGTCATGCACTGAAAAGATGGCTGGAAATAACCGCCATAGGGTGGGAGACAGACTGAGTATTTTCAGTTACATTTCAGACGTCTTTTCACAGACGAGAACGAAAAGCAGAAGCCTCTGCAACAGCTCTGACTTTGTGACTTTAAAAATCCCTCTGGCCTATAGCTACAGTGCAACTAAGTACACCCTGTCAGTTATTGCCTGTAACAGTATGGGAGGATTATCACCTGATGGTTCAGCAGGAAGTACCTCTACTCCCCCTTTCCCCAGGAGACTTTCTGTGACCCTTGCGAGTGTTGTACACAACATAAAAAAATAAAAAATAAATCACCTAACACTGAAAACAGCAATTCATGGCTGTGAGGGAGAGTGTGCGTGTTTGTATTTGAGAGAGAGAGAAGAGCGAGGTCACAGCTAAGAGAGCACGAAGGCAACTCACCATACTTGAACTAACATGAAAAGAAACAAACTGCAGTGTTAAGTTGACCGCGTTGACACGAACAACCTGAAACACTTCTATACAGAGGAGCATCTCTCAATATCCCTCAATCATTTTTCATTTCCAAGTCTCCTCCTGTAGTGTTGCTGGTTTTATATCTGCAGACCTCTGGCCCAGGGTGAAGACACACAGAAAGCATGGAGCGCTGACATCGACCTTTGTGTGTGTATGTGTGAACAGAGGACTCAGAAAAAGAGAGAGAATGGGAATTGGTGCCTTGCTACAACATGGATTATGTTTTTCTGGCACCACAATGAACATTTGCCCTGTGACTTTTATCACACTAGGAATCATTAAGTGACAGCACATTCACAAAGGTTGGATTTTTGCTCACATTGCCATTCAGTCATCGCACCCATATAAAGAATGGGTCATACTCTGAATGTGATCCTGATTGCAATTTTCAGTCTGGATGCAATTCATCTGCAATATGCATGCAAGTGAGAAGGTGAGGGGAGAAGGAAAGGCGAGATGCATGACAGTCATTTCGGTTCAAGTGTTGACAAGCTGGGCGATGTGATCTCATTAAATTACATTTTCAGAATCAGGTTTTAGAAGGATGAAATGACATTTGAAAGCGTGCAGTATAGCTTCAACGTGAGAATGAATGCCTCGTTCCTCATTGTGTTTGTGAGCGTGTGCAAGTGACTGTGGGAAAAAGAAAGCGACAGAAAAAGAGGCAAATCGAGTGAAGCAATACTGTACCTATTCCTGCAACACTCTGAAGAAAGGAACTCAAAAGTATCTCATTAAAAAAATCCCACTGTGATCATTTGGGGACCCTGGAGTTTAAAAAGGACTGTGATATGTTTAATAAGTATATAAATAGCCAGATCATTATATTTACTGTTGGAAAAGGACTGAGCCTGTACATATCATCATATAACACCAAAAGTCTGAAACCATCTAACACTTTCAGTCTGGACCAAAGTGAGAAACCGCCAGGCCATTCCTGAAGGCACCACCAGCATGTTCAAACTAGAATTACTGCCTCGTACTTGAATGCATCTGCCCACCAGTCAAGTATCAGTTTAGATCCATGTCTACGTAGCTACGGTTTAAATACATTTTAGAAAAGGATATCAAGTGTATTTTTTCAGAGAAATTGAGCTCCGTCACTTCATCCTTTTTATCCTATAAGACATTTGTGTGAAACATTGTCATAATAAGCAAATTCATTATTGTGTTCTAGCTAAACAAATCTATTGAGTTTATTTTAGATGACATTTTACCAAGAAATGTTAATTAGTTTATCCCAAGCACCAACATTCATAAAGTGAAGCCATTGCAGAAGTACCTGCATTCTGTCTAATGGCCAGAAGAGGGCGACTCAAGTGTTTGAGGAATTTGTCAGATTGGATAGAAATTCAATAGGAAAATGATTCTACTTTCATTTGATTAATAACCTCAGTTAACATTTTCATGATGTGTTTCTGGTCTCAATTGCTAGTTTTAAGTCTTCTTCAACACAGCATGGTGTTCATTTGATAAATTCTGGTCCCATTTAGAGTCAAATAGATGATAAAGCAGCATATGCATTAGGACAGGGTTACCTTGTGATTAACAGGTCGCTATCAAGGAGCCATTCTGTGTTTAGTCTCATTACTTTGACCTTTTCACAGTTTGTTTTTACTCAACGGTAACTGCAACATTTTGGTTGCTTGAAATTTATTTAGTATTCAGTTGGACTAAAAGACACCCTAAGCAGTTGGCTGTTTATTTTGAACACTAGCAGTGCCATACTCAAGGCTTACATACAATTTTCATACATCCTTGAGTCGTAGTTTTGTTTGTGCCAGATGTAATAAAATAGAGATACTGCCTTTATGAGAATGGGACAGAGGTGAGGTCACAGTGACCTTGACTTTTACCACCAATAAAATCTAATCAATTCATCCTTGAGTCTAAGTCGATGTTTGTGCCAAATTTGAGGAAATTCCCTAAAGTCATTCCTGAGATATCACATCAACAAGAATGAGATAGACAGATGGACGGACAACCCGAAAACATAACCCCTCAGGCCACTGCTGATGCCGATACGGAGGCATAAAAATCTGGCATGATACCATATTCTCTCCAGAGCTGACTTAATGTGTTAATATTTTCTAATTTTCCCGAGACGTCTGACAGCTGTCAGACAGTTCTAAAATTAACAGTGCAAGCTGGTGTTAACTGGAACCCAGCAGTAAAAGTTAGAGTCTGAAAAACACAGTCATAGCTGATATGGACAGGATTCATGCACTGAACCTGAATAGAACTGTAAAAACTGAAATAACCTGACCTTAGAGGAAACGATCGTGTTCGAACAGTGGCTGAAGACACCTTAAATCAGGGGACATAGATGTGACAAAGTTTATAACATGACATAAAGCACTTTTAAGGAACATTTCCGCAAAGTGAGTTCCTTTTGTTCCTGGAGGTATCATGTGGCTGACAGTAAGTGGAGTGTTATGTAATGCAGTGCCGGTATAAAAACGCTCACTCACTCAAAAATAAGGATAAATCAGACAGTTGACAAAACCAAATTAGCATATTGTAATGTATTATTATCTATCTCCTGCAGTTTCACAGCCACTCTCATACAGTGAAATAATAAATGGTGGCAAACGCCTCTTCTTCTGAAGCACAAGCTTTACATCTTTAACCGTCCAGACATCATTAGGAATTATGTCAAAACAAGAGCCAAGAAAATAATAATCCTGATTTTAATGTGCTGTTTTTGTCAATACCTATATGTGGATGTTAATATCTGAATCTAAACTTCACTTAGGCATACACAGAATCTTCAAGGTCCCAATTAAAGAAGAGCCAATACAGTCTTTTCTGTTGTAGACTCACTTTGCAATTTAAGCTGATAAGAGCGCCTTGTGTTTACTGGCTGGTCCCTGTGGTGAAGGATTAAAGCGTAGCAGTGGACACTGAACCAACTCAGAGAAAACTAAACAAGTGGTTGGAGACTCTTGAAAAGACCCACTGTACAGCACAAGAACTATATTTTATCACAGAAATAGACTATTCAGTATATAAAAATTCCATTCAAGAAAGATCGGCACAAACATTATAATAGCCCTTTAATAAACCTCTTAAGTCTCAGGTTGTTTTTTGTTGTTTTTGCATTTAACTCTCTGTGGCCTTGTATTTCACTGCAAAATGAGTCTCTACGGAATCAGCACAATCATGGTTAGAAGTGTGAACAACTTTCTTTGCAGTATAACACTGTTTTAATGCCCTACATAATTAAAAAATGATGAGAGTAAAAAAAGGTGAGATTAAAAGTATTGAATATTGGGGGGGAAATTTTGGTCTCCACATACTATACATATTGAATTATTTGCATTTTTACAGCCTCTACTTAACACATTTCCTGTCCTCTCTCTTTCTGCTCTGTGTAAACAGCCTGCTGTTCTGTCTGATTTTCAGTGAATATTCATCATGTGACCGTTCATCTCAGCAGAATCAATCATGGCTTGACAGTTGGGCTAAGGAGCACATAATTTAATGTTTTTGACAGGATCTACTTATTCCAAACAGTTAATTTTTGCCGATTTTGACAGATTAAACAACGACGATAATGCCTGTTTTCATTGTATCTTTCTACAATAAACAGTGTATTTTTGGATTTTATTTAAAAAACAAAACATATTTTTCGAGGTGGTTCAGATGGTTCATTATGAATCATCAAGCTATGGTTCACTTGAAGTTTAAACTGATACATTTATGCCTGAGCTCTAAAATGTATTGCTTCTGTTTTGAGCTTGTAAACCAATATTTGTTAAAGGCCAACATGGAGAGATTTAATATCTCTATAATCTGTATATTTTAGTAGATATTCAGTGAATCATGAGAGCTGACCCATTTAACTGTGACAGTCAACAGTGTGTTATTATATAAATAAATGACCAGCCTTTTTTGATAATGTCAGTACTCTTGCAACACAATCTGGAAATTCCACTAAAAACAGACAAGAAACACACAACGTTAATTCTGAGAGAAAGCAGAAACATTGTGGCCCATTGTTGCTGCTTAATTATCAGGCATCAGATGATACATGTTCAACAAATATTTTGCTCGTCTGTTCCCTGACTCCACAGAGAATGTAGTCTGGCCCCGATTTTAACACTATACCTGCTCTGCCAGAGCTGGATTTGCACACTGCCTTTATACTGTGCCAGCACAGGGGAAAGTTCTGGCTGAACCTGCTGTCATTCTGAGGACTGGGTTGAGGTTTGGGGTTTTGAATTTCTTAAACCAATTAAAGATGTCAAGGTTGGATGTAAACTGCGCCCAGCTCACCAGGGCTCTTTGTTAAATACAGTCGCAGGTGTTGGACATGTGGGTAAGGGTGCACTTTGGCTTATTACCACCATATGCACATTTTAACTTCATTTCAACTTCTATTTTGTTTCTTTCTGAAAACATTTATCCAGTTGGAGGTTTTATTTCCAGTCTGTACACTCAGACTGTCTTGACTTTGACTATATTTTCATTGTTTCTACACCCACCTCAAAAAAGTAATTTTATAAGTAACTATACAAATAATATGTTTATTATTTCGTTTTATCCCTCTTCCTTAAAAAAGTTTTGCCTTTTCCAATGCTGCCATTATGTATAAGAATGTTTTTTTAATGACTTGCCTCGTCAAGTGAAAGGTTTGAAAAAAATGTTTGTATCATTTCATTAATGTCCTTGTTTTACTTACCAAGTAAACACTTTAATAAAACTTCACATAATTCTAATTTGAGTATCATCGGTGATGTGAGTCAAAAAGTAAGTAATTATGTAAGTAAGGTTTATTTATAGAGCACTTTTCACAGATAAAATCACAAATTGCTTTAAAAAAAAGGGAACATAATACAATTAAAACACAATTAAAATGCAATACATAATTTAAATTACAAAATAATAAAGGACAATAAAGGACAATATTGACCAGGAATATTACTGCAATGATTATCAAAATATGTCAGTAAAGTGGTTTGTGCAGTGCAGAATAGAATAGAATAGAATAGAATTCAAAGTCCCACTCGACTGGACAAATTTGTCTGTGTTACACCAAGTAAGAGAATAAAAACAATAAACATAATGCAATACAAGTAAGAAAAACAGGTTTAAAATCAGCATCAAATGCAAAAGCATTAAAGTGTGAAAGATTAAGCTATCAAATCTAGACTTTATGCGCTTCTTTTATTCTGAAGCATGATCAGAAAAGCAATCATTTGCTAAATATTTAAAACTTGATGTAACAAGGTACGTAAAGGACAAGCAGAAATGTGTGAAAAGTGTCTCCTTACTTGTGCCCTATGTCATTAGAGCCTATCAGAGCAATTTGTTCCTCTCCTTTAGCTGCTGCTGGTCATGTGCACTGGTGTTAAATTTTTAGAAAAGTGTTTTTATATTGCTTGTGATCCATTTTGAATTGCATTTGATGAAGGTCACAAGACCATCATGCCTTTTTGTTTTTGAATAAATTTTCCATTTCTGGCCTTGGGAGAGTGCTGGCGCTTTTCTTGTATAATTTACAATAGCACCCGAGGCAGATTACAGATTATGGAGGTTTTGCTTGTTGCATATTCAGCACAGAAAAGCACAAAAAACTTGCATGTCTCAATCCTCAACAACTGGTGCTGGGGAAAAAAAAGTTTGAAACATAAAGAATGAAAGGGTGTCCGTACACTGACTCTGCAGATACTCCCAAACCGTATAAATGTATTAACACCTACACACCAGTTGGGTTTCAGGCATACTGGATAGATAAAGAGGTGTAAATCCATTTACACACTTGGGGAGTTTCAGTATACAGAATCCTCAGACAGTAGGTTTTTTCAACGTCAGTCACATATTTGGGATTAAGAGCATTTTTTCTCAGAAGAAAACTGAACAGTTAATTCAAATCTGTCTTTTATTTAGTAGTGTTTTTCTTTTTTCTCTATTAAAGTTTTAGGTTTTATTTGATTTAGGTATTCAACATTGTTATTCAAGCAGAAATAATCACACTGAAATTTCAATATCTTTGCACCAAACAACATCTTGTTATGCTGGCTTTGTAATGACTATTTAAACCTGAAATATATCAGTGTTTGTGTGTATCAACTTATCTTTAATACTGCATATTACTGTGACTTAGACTCCTCTATATTATGCTAGTATTCCTTCTTTAAAAGCAGTTGCAATCTATTGCAGCACACCCAGAATCGAACAAATGAGGTTGTTAAAGAGTTGATGAATATTATAAGACACACAAAGCAACATGAAAAGAAAACGAATCAGTGACTGGTCTTGGTGGTACAAGAACAGTGCTTAAAGGGATATGCATCATCTCAAACAAATTAAACTGTTTAACAGTTATTGCCCACTTCTCTGATTAAAAAATCTTTAATTGCTCGATCTGCCTTTGCTTGAGCTCACACAGAAGCGGAGTAAAACATGTAAATTATGAGCTTAGATCAACTTAAAGCACGTCAAAACAAAAGACATCAACATCAAAACACCAAATCGAATAGCGAGCTCATAAGGCAGCTTTGCTATTGATGTATAAGCTCCCTTAAGCAAACAACATGAAGCCCCCACTGTTCCACAGAGCCGATGAGTCAGAGCTGCACTAAACATGGGCAGCAGAGCTCATTGCTACTATACCCGGGCTGTCCATCAATGATCTTTAATGCTCATGATCAAAGCCGGAGAAGGGGCGTCTGTACCCTTTATTTATTTGCGTCTACATACGTCTTACCATGTATTATGTAACAAGACTTAAACTCTATGGACACATTAACGTCCCTGTGAGGCTGTAACATTCGTCACACCGCAGAAAACAACAAATAACCCTTTATCAGGCAAATAACTATATTTGGCAACTTCAGGTAATATTTCGAGAAAAAAGTTGCAAATTTCCTAGATTTAAGAGGCAAATCTCCAAGAAAAAAAGTTGCAGATTTAAGAGATTTAAAGTGGCAAATCTGTCTGAAAAAAGTTGCAGATTTACAAGAAAAAAGTGGGAAAAAAGCTACTTTTTTCTCCCAGATTCACCACTTTAACCCTAAATAGGGCACTCATTGAAATACTTTCAAATTCCAAATTTCAACCCTAGAGAATATTGGAGGATATTACATACTGCCAGAATGTGTAAAAAAAAAAAAAAAAACATACATAAATAATATTTTGAGAACATTTTTTAGGAGATTAAAGTGGCAAATCTAGGAGAAAAAAATGCGTAGATTTATGAGATTTAAAGTGGAGAATCTGGGAGAAAAAAGTTTCTTTTTTCCCACTTTTTTTCTCGTAAATCTGCAACTTTTTTCGTGCAGATTTGCCACTTTAATCTAGTAAATTTGCAACTTTTTTCTCTAAATATTACCTAACTCTAACTACCAAATATATTTCTTTGTCTGATAAAGGGTTAAGTCACTATCTGACGCTGGGTGACGTATAACAATGGTGACTCAGCCGAGGGCCCGCTGCAGATGACTCCTGGTTGTCATTGGTGACACCTGGGTGTGAGTGGCGACACACCTGGGAAAAATCACAAGTGGAGCACAGATAATGAAGCTTTTTTCATCATCCAGCAGTGGTTGGTCCATCACAGAGCGTGCACAGGTGCTGTTGGACTTACTTGTGTGAAGCAGAATAATGTTACTAGTAAAAAGTTACTATTAGGGATACACAATATATCTGTCAGTAATAGAAATATTATATTATCATGTATTATTACAAAAGTAAAAACTATACCCCTCGCCCCCAAAAAAGAAAATCAAAAATCAATTGCTTTTAATTGATTTAACAAGTCATTGAATGGGCTGATAACCGCCTACTCAACAAGATCTCCAACCCCAAATTCAGAATAGACTTTCGTTTTTCAATACCACCCATAACAACACATAAGCGTTTGTCAAAATGACCCATATTAGCGCTCCCCAGCTCACTGTACAAAGCAGAGCGTTCCAAAAATAGCAAATAAGTTATTATACATACATGATTGCGGTTGTAAAAAAGGCTGCAGTTTCTGTGAATTTAGGCTAGAAAACCACTGATCTAGGTTTAGGGCAAAAACTTCCTTGTTAGGCGTTATAAAAGACAGTAAATAAATGTACGTAAATGCCAGAAGTGAAGTAGTTACAAGGATGATGTGAAACACAGAGGTTACGTTAAAAAAAAAACGAAGTTACGTTACATTTGTTTTTACACGGGACACAAACCCTGTTCTCCTTTTCCTCTCCTGATTGTGACAGTCACAATTTAAATTCCATTTACTTTCATTCATTACTACTACGTCAGCAAGATTGCAGCGGAGAACAGACTAAAAATGTAAATGTTTATCATATTTTGCTGCCTGTACAAACACCTTATATTGACATTTTTGAGGGAAGACCAGTCTGATTATCTATTTTATTCCAAAAGTAAAACTATACCCCCCACCAAAAAAGAAAAAAATCAAAAACCAATTGCTTACAATTGACTTAACAAGTCATTGAATGGACTGATAAAAGCCTGGACCTACCTGAAGGTAGAGTAGGGCAGGCCACTGCTTCCCAATAACTGCTGATAAACAGCTATTCAATATTCCGATAACATCCAGATTGGGTCGCAATACAGAAGGTGTGGGTGGATAGTTGAGGTATGACCTGATCTGACCAATTATGACAATGTATATCATTAAAATTTTTAGGCAAAATGTTCTATAAGTTATATAGTATATGAACTTCACAAGAAAAAAATACATGAATAATTGAAGAATCTGATCTGTTCTTTGATTTTCTTGTGTAAACAGTGTTTGGTTAGATTAGAGCTGTGGGAAAGTAAATAATCCGTCTTTGCTCACTTGGCCTTTAAACTACAGGTTATGAACTGCTTAATAATTTAACTTTTATTATGGTGACTGTGACCACATTACAGTGATCTTAGCCAAAGTACTCTGTTGCCTAAATCTAAACAAAGATGGGATTCAGGATGAAAACTTCAGTCTCTCGTGTCAAAGTCCAGCACTTTTATCCATCCACCCAAACCTCTAATTCACTCAGAAACCATTGCCTCCCAACATCATCCAGCCAGCAATAATGTTTCTCATCACAACATAATTGGGAAAACGTAATTGGGAAAATAATTCAGTACTATACAAACGTAATTTCATTTCAGCCTACGCCGAACTGAGGCCAAAGTGAGCGCGGGAGGAGTGGGGAATTAAACGGAATGCACACTTTCAGCCCAAACCTTCATAAATCGACCGACACGAAATCCTCACAAATACCTGCAGACTCATCACAAAGAGACAAAGGCGTCTACTGCAGATAATTGTCGGCACTTGGTAATTACAGTGGCTGCATTGCTTTCTGATTTCTGATCTGTGTCATCATTTTAATAATAACTATTATTGCTGCAGGTTCATCATATCCTGCAAAGCAGCATGTTTTTCCTGTACAGACAGAATAGCAGAACATTCTAAGCAATGGTTTTATTGCCAATTATCTTTTCACATACAAGTTTTAACTGTGGTGTATTGGTGCATGAGAACAAACAAAACTAACAAAATACTAAAATATGGATATAGATTAAGGCAGGTACAATCAAAAAACAGCAGCTGAAATATAGAATATAAAATATATGAAGAATATACAAAAACATTTAAAAATAACTAAAATAGAAACAAAAGAAATAATTTGTACAAATAAGGAATTATTTGAGTGAGGGAAGGAGCTGTGCAAACAGGAAGTTCACAGTATTAGCATGTGCAAGATAAGGTCAGGTGACCCATAGAACTATGCTGCAAATAGTCATGGCATTTCTTGTATTGATTGAAAAACAATTACATTACTTACATCTCACCGTTGATGTATTTTCTTACACTAAATGCATTACTCTTTTGCATTGTGGGTGATCTATACTTCATTACAGTTTTTCAGAAAAATGGAGCACCACTTTCGAGGATGGCGGGGATTCCCCTGAGGGAAAGTCTGCAGGGTGAATTTAAAAAAACAAAAGAGCAGGGGAACAGCAAAGTAAAAGCATGAATTAAATGTGTTATTGGCTTTTAATTTGAAAAGCCACCATAATAAATAACATGAGCAACTAGGTGAAGTGAAGAAAATGATTAAATTAAACATCCCTGTATTTTTCTAATGCAGGAGAAACATGATTATCCCAAATGTATTTTTTTGGTGATTTTACATGTACCCACAATGGTGTGTGTCTGCAAGGAGCATAAGATATTTCACAGTAACTGTAGGGCAAAATCTAAAAAAAGGTGATTCTGAGTTATGGTGTTTACATGTGTCAACCCAAACCAGGTTTTCCTGAGTAACTGGGTTGAAATGGAATTTTCTGACCATTTACATGCAGCCAGCGCCACTGATTGATCGCCACCTGCTGCAAACTCTACATCAGTATTTTACGCCCTGTCACTTGTAACTGTGAGATCAGAGGCTCTTCTCGGATGTCTCGTCCCCATGACATGACATGACACTTGGCCATCGCACTGATGAATTTCTCATAATATCACTTGGATCTCTGAAGGACAACAACCAGCCCGTGAGGCTCGGTAGTGCATTCCACATTAATGGTTTGGGTGATTTTCAAACAAACTTTGACTGCTCCACAGAGAAGAAGTTTATGGATTTCAACAAAAAAACTGCAGATTGTGAAAGGGGCGAAGAGTCATCCACTTTGTCTGCAGTGTGCAAGATTAAAATAGCCAGTTATGTTCAGGGAACCTTAATAGCACTTAGCATCTGGATGGTGTTTTTTCCTCAGAGGCAATGAGTCTCTCATGAGGCTCTTTTGGATGGAAAAGAGAGGAGAAATAACAACAAGGTAATTTTCATTATAACATAATGGCGAATAATTCATCAATTTCTTCTCCAAAGGAATATGAAAAACCCTGAGAAAGAGGAGAGGCTGATTATTTTAGATGGCAGTCACCTACACGGCTGACATAGTCGAGGAAACACTGTTTGAAGAATATTTCCCCAAGAACAGAAAATACCTGCTCCTCTCTCCTCTGTGACTTACGACACCTGCAATGTCAAAAGATTGAGGAGATTTCTATTTGCATTATAGGCATTTATCTGACATGCTCGAAAAACACACAAGTTTAAAGCAGAAATCCATTACTCTCTGCATGTTGTCACCTTTGAAGCAGCGAGATTTCTCCAGCAAAGATGCTGGATTAGTTGTGCAAGGTTATGAAGAGCCCTGCTGCGTTTCCTTTATGAATCACCTGCTGAAAAGCTTTAATAATGCTCCAGCTAATAAAATGTCATACCTGATCATATGCTATACTATTGAATTTGATGCATAAAAATACAAACATAGTGTAAAATGTTCAACTCATAGTCTCCATTTCCAGCTGGAGGATGCTTGTTAAAAGCACAGCCTGTCTGTTTGTGTGTGTGTGTGTGTGTGTGTGTGTGTGTGTGTGTGTGTGTGTTATTCAAGAAAACATAGCTTTATGGAAACAAAATGCCTACTGATTTATATTCATTGTGAAGGAGGCTAACCTGTAATGTTTTGGCTATTAAGTAGTTATCTCAAGGCCACAGTGCTGGCTCGGGGTGAGAGTACTTTTTCTCTTTAAATTACTGCATTTGTTCTGTACTTTGAAGGAATATTGCTGTAGTACAACAGTAGGATTTCAGTTGCAGTTGAGGACGTTTTTGTTCATTCAGTTATTTCAAATTTACAGTCTGCCAAATGTGAAATGGCACAATTTGGAAGCAGAACAATGTGGAACAACTATTCTTGTGACGTGGGTGGAGGGTTTTGCACCTTCAAAGTGGCACTCTCATGCACCACACACACAAGCTTTTGTTCTGCACAATGTCACATTTATTGTCTGTTGCCTAAGCCGGCAGACACACAGTAGAGAGGAATGACACGACGTGCCAGTTCACAACACAATTTTTGGTGTGAAAGATTACGCGCATTTCTGTTTGCAATCCCTGCATGAATTGGAGTTTTGCATCGTATTCAGTTAAACTTGAGACAATTTATTCATAACTTGCAATGCTCCTTTAGCTGCACTGAGATTTTATTCTTTTGTTTGACACGTTCTAGGTGTCTATATTTGTTTATAGTGATAATATCCCTTTTTGCTGATTTCACCTTGTATTTTGTTTTGTTTGTGAAGTCTTACCATATTTCTTTTATATATTTTTCTTACTGTCTTTTGCAAAGCATTTTGAATTGTTTCGCTTTAGAAAAGACGTTACCTTGCCACACTAGTAACCACTCATTATTCAGTTCTGACCTTATTAGTGCTTCATCATACCAAGCTCCTAAACACTCTCTAATATCTTCATAATTATGGCAAGAAGTCAGTGAGTTTTTCACAATTATTTCCTTGATAATAGAAGAATCCACAAATAAATCCAAAATATCAAATATTGGAAGCATTATATTCAAACCACATATGTATTAATATTCCAAATCCACGTCAAATGTTGACCACTAAAAAAATAAATGTACGAAACAGAATGTGTTCCAGAATAAGTAAGGGTAAAGATTTGAGCATGAAGCTTTGTGGAAAGTCAATAACACAAACTGCTGTCAGTGTATTACGTACGTACATATTTACAACTTAATGTCTCGCATAATAATAGGCCAAAAAAATAAATTGTGGAGAAATTGGAAAAGGTCAAAGGAAGCAGGCGGATGCACAGCTTTATAAATCTGACAAAAATAATACATATTTCTGTCTTTGTGCGTACACAGAGTTTCAGTCATGAATCGTCAGTTTTTTTCCACCCAGCCCGGGGTTCATCACTCTCTCTCTGGTTCAGACTGAGGACGAGGAGGTAACAGAGGCTGTCAGGCAGCCTGACTCCTCACAGGTCGGCTCTGTTGTGAAAGGTTTCAGCAGCACCGAGACTCATCTTAGTCGAGAGAATATCGAATGATGTTTCTTTTGATAGACTCGATGGCTGTATGTTTTTATCCATCTTATGGAGAGGGTATCCTGGCAACTGACCCCTTTTTGTTATCTAAATCTGTCACTGATTTACCACTGTTCTTTAAATTTAACTGAGAGGAATAAAAGATAAGTTATTGTTTGTTTGTCCAGCCTGTTCTCCCATCAAAAACATCAATATAGGTCATGTGTAACGGCAGCGAAAAATGTACTGTCTCCGTATTTCAGCGTCTGCTGTAATGCGTCCGCCGCAGTCGGCAACCTCCAGGTCTGAGCAGGGAGGCAAATCAGGAAGTGTCTTAAGCTGCATTCTACCGAAAATTCCAGCAGGGTGCGCTGAGTGTGGTTCCAAAAACATTTCTGTCCTTTAATTTCAATGCAAAATGAGAAAACTTCTCACTTGATTTATTATCTCAGAAATTTTTTTAGGACAACACTATGGTCTCAATCAGTAGTAAAAAATCTTCTTCAAGACAATTTGTGTAAATAATGTGTAATTGTGTAAATAAAAAAAGACGTTTAGCATTTTGGTCTCATAACTTTGAGCCTTTCACTGTATTTTCACTTAATGACAGTTTATTTGAAAGTTTTGTTCATTAAAAATGACTTGTTCAGTATTTGGTTGGACTAACAGACACTCCAAGGAGTCGCTGCTCATTTTTCTTAGGTAAGTAACGTACATTTTGTTTTTGTTTTTTGCTAGCCAAAACTAACATCCCAGTTAATGCTAACATGAATTAGCAGCGACTTCGCTCAGTCAGGTTGAGGTGTAGAGAGGCGTGTAGTCGTCAGATCCCTCTCGCTCCTCCACAGTCCAAATATGGTCTGCTCCCCATATCGGAAACAGCTGGCGACGAGTGTAACGCTGAACTTTATGCTTCCAACGGGGAGTCCACAAACCAGTGGGTGACATCATGGTGACTACGTCCATTATTTATATACAGTCTATGGTCCGCCGCCATTTTGCTGACGTAGTAGTGATTGTAAGTCAAGCGATGTATTAAAAAAAGGTAGTCACGTGACCCTGTGTCACGACTGCACTTCTGGCATTTACATTATTATTTTATAACGCCTTACCATGGGTGTTGTAATATGTTTTGAGGGGATTTGTTTTTGAAAATATTGTTCTTTCAGCATAATTGTATGTATTTACACATCTTTGATAAACAGGCATTGGATGTCTGTATCCTGGGGGATACGTTGTCCAGGGAATAAAAACAGGCAAAGCACTCTCAGATATACTTATGTTTTGAAGCCTATATTCTACAGATAATCAATAATATAAAGGTGTTAAATATTGATTACAGTCAATTTTACTCTTGAATGTGTATTACTGATTAATTCACCAGTGTACATACATTTTTAGGGAATTTCTATGGTACAAGAAAGAGAGATTTGTTGTGTTGTCCCCTGTTGTTTCATCTGATTTAGATGGATCCTATGGAAAATATAGCAATATTATAGGCCATATCGACCAGCCCTACTGCATATTATATAACGGTTCTTTACTAACAGACATGTGACTCAAGTCATTTTGTCTTGTCAAGTCAGGTCAAATCAAGTCAATCCATTCATTCTCCCTTAACCTGAGTTATTATTATTTCTATGAATTAACTCAAGTCACTGTTTTGAATACTTGCTTGACATAAAATAAACGACTTGAGAATTGACTTGAATGATTTTTATGACATTTTTATTTTATGTTTTCAGTTTAGATATATAATATTAAAATGAATGTTCTTATTGCATATTATATGTAATGCTGCATTAAATAGCCATTATCTGTTGAATATTTATGTTTAATGTTACATAACTAAGGACTTGAGTCACATTTCTGTTAGTAATGTACAGCTATATCCAGTAGGGCTTGTTGAAATGGCCTATGAATATTATTGCTATATTTTTAAGGTATACAGCATTTTAGCATGACATCTGAAGCACTTCATAAATGCCCAATTTAACTCTTGGATAAATACAGTCGGGTTGCCCAGCCCTCTTATTAGTAGAAATAAAAACAGATCTAACATTAACAATCCCCTCTGTTGTTGAGTGAAAGTTACGGTATGAGCTAGAATTCAAGCTTTATTCAAAGGTATTTTACTTGCTGCCAGGAATCATTCGAAGAGAGAGGGCGATGAATTTTTTTCATACAGCGAGTCTCTCACCTTGGAGTGCAACACCTCATATTTTCCTAAAAATTCTGCTTCAAGAGACGCTAAGAAAAGACCATTCAACATCAATGTTAGAACTTCAAACAGATTCCTGCTCTTTCTCTCGTTCCTAAAAAGGACAACTTTTTCCACTTTTGCTTCCCGGTGTTCATGTCAAGAGGTTTGTCATTCAGCTTCAGCAACTGCCATTCACTTGGGCAGCTTTTCAGCCAGTTAATGATCTGTCCTGAATATTCTGTGGCTGCCTCTGTCTATTTGGCCACAAAGTTAAGATGATCCTCTCTTTTTCCCTCCATCTATCTTCCCAGGGGTTTTAAACGATGATAATGCCACCCGGGCTCCCCTCCCGTGTTCCCATCAAACTCCCTAATGGCCCTCCTGGAGCACTGTAGTGAACTCCTCGCCATTTTATCAGAATCATGAAAAAAAACTCCCCAGCATTATTCATTCGCAACTGAATGCTTCTTTTTATCCTTTCATTCATAAGACTCTCTTGGCTGTCACTGAAAAGATTGTCATCCTTGGTGCATCCAATATGTTCGTCTAATTTGTTTTTGACTTACTCAATTTGACGTAATCATCGTGTGCACAAGTGTTTGAAAGCAGATGATGCTTTTCCAATATTGAATTGGAGACAATAAAAACATACATGACTGGAACAAAACTCTCCGTTATAATTTTACGCAATGCAACACCTCTCAAGTGGGAAGTATTAAATCACTCCTGATGTATAAAATTGAGTAGAAAGTAATTTAAACAGCTGAGAACTAACAGAAAAGAAGCTTAAAACCTGGCAGGAGAAACCAACTCTGTTTGTGTGGTGGCACAGGTCTTTGCCTCCCTGCGTGTAACCTCACAGTCTGTTTCTTGCTTGCCACATTAATGCAACAACACATGCACTTTAGCTCTGGAGCCGTCCAGGTAACAGAGCATAGCGCTAACATTGCCAGGGTCAGGGGTTTGATTCCCACTAGGACGACACGTGTACTGCGTTTAAGCAGTTATGCATGTGTTAAAGAAGAAAAAGTAGTAATCTTTGTGATGCAGAACCATGAAGGGAAAATAGTTTGTTTTGTTGACAGCGTCTGCTGCTGAGCAAAAATGCAGCAAGGCGGGCGCTGTCACTGACAGGCTGTGTTTATTGGAGTTATTTATGAAGTCTTGATTGCTCTCCAGACAGCTAAGCAAAGATGTGAAAGTTATTTATTGCGGCTGGATATGTATAATGGGCTTGTGATTAGTTCAGGTAGGTTATGGTGGTGTAGCATGAGAAAATTGTCAATAATTACATGTGAGAGAACTGGCAACTGTATTTCACCGCGCCAAATCGTTGAACTGCTCGACTCCCATGGCGTCCATGCTACCGGCTAAATGCCCTTATTATGATGTCCTTTATTGCTTCTCCACTATGTGTGGATTCCCTATTGATTGAAATGCTTACACTCGTTTGCTGGATCAGAATGTCGTTAACCACAGAGTTCAATAAAGGTGCAGGAATTTTCCCTGGTTGCACAGTGCATTTGATAAATGGAGAACTTTTTCGATTTTATATACCAATATGTATAGATCATTAAGCTTTATGAGTCGAATGGGCACAAGCAGTGAAAATGCTATTACAGTAAATAAAATGAAAACCATATCGTATATTCAATGATTAACTCAAGGCATAGCATCCTAGGCAATGTTTTTATCTCTGGTTCCTTTCAAAATGTAGTCCTTCTGTAAATCTCATCATAAAGGAATGTCTTCTATCAAGGTGCTATTTTTTACACTCTCTAACAAACAATCTGCAGCAACACCACCCACAAAAAGTTTCTTTCTGCAGGAAACCTGCTGAGCCTTTAATGACAGAGAGTGCGCATTGACATCACTTTTGCACATACTACAGCACTCCCCCGTATACCAAGGGGCCAAACAAACATGATATAGCGGCTTCCAACAGGGAGAGGTGTGATACCGGCAGGAAAATAACAAGCATCTTCAGACAGTATAGCCTGTCTGAATGGAAAATATGTTCTACTGTACATCACACTGGACAGACAGTGGTCTGAGGATGTTGAAATCTGGCCAAAAACTGAGCTTACTGACATATATCGGCTACAGTATGTGTCTTACTTTAACTTCAGGGAAGTCCAATAAACAAAGTCTGAAGGCACCCAAGAGCCCAGATGCCTTATTTCAGCAAAGTCACGACAACTTCAGTCAAAAAGAAGAGTCTAAGGTACAATTTTACCCTTAAATGTAACATAACTAACACAAAATGGCAACTGCTTGTCCAAGTTTTAACACCAGGATTTCATTGTCTCGCTGAATTGCAGTGGTCCATTTTCCACACTTCTCCTTAGCCTTCGGCAGTCTGTAAAAACTTAAGCTTCACTTCCTTCTGAATCCATTTGTTCAGTCAATTGCACAACAACTCTTTAACATTTAAGCAGTGTTTTGTTTTGCTTTTTTTGTAAATGCCCCACTGAATGCTTAATGCTTGTATCGTTCTCACACAGCAGCAAGAAACTATGATGACACCTGGACTTTTACTGCCTGCCTGCATATTACAGTAAGCCATTATAATAAATGCATGTTACATGATTCCTTGCTATTTTAGTTTGTTAAATGACCAGTGTGAAGGATTAAAGGGGCTCTTATTGGTAGAATATACATAACTATGTTTTCATTAGTCCATAATCACCTGAAATTTAGAAATGGTTTTGGTTTTCTTGTTTATTTGCTTAGAATGAGCCCGCCATCACTAAATAGGAAGTGATGCCTCTTACAAGGAGTCTGCCATGTTGCACTGCCATGTTTCTACAGGAGCCCAGAATTAGCAGTTCTTATTCCCGGTTAATACTTATATTCATGCCCTGTAATTTGTAAACCCAGGCAATTGACCCATATTGTTGTTATGCAGTGACCTCTAGTGGTTGTTGTAATTATGAGAGGAGGAGGATGTCATGTGACATAGTATAAAGAGTGACAAAGTCCATATAGGGAGGAGGTCTCGATGGATGGAGAGGTCAAAACACTCAAGACTGACACAGGAGACAGTTTGTATCCGTTTGTATCTTGACCAAAAGTCAACATAATTTTAAGTTGTGTACGTAACTTGCAAGTTATCTCCCATATGTAACGTCACATAACATATGAAAGTACATTGTACTTGTTCAGTGTTTGGTTGGACTAATAGACATTCCAAGGAGTCACTGTTCATTTTTCTGAGGTCAGTAACATACATTTTGTTTTTGTTTTTTTGCTAGCCAAAATTAACATGAGAATGTGAATGCTCCAGTTAATGCTAACATAAATTAGCAGCTGCTTCGCTCAGTCGGGTTGCCGGTGTAGAGAGGTGTGTAGTCAGTGTCATCAGATCCCTCTCGCTCCTCCACAAGCCAAATATGGTCTGCTCCCCGTATCGGAAACAAGATGGCGACACAAGATGGCGACATAAGATGGTGACGCGTGTGACGCTGAACTTGATGCTTCCAACGGGCCACAAACCAATGGGTGACGTCACAGTGACTAAGTCCATTATTTATATACAGTCTATGCTCAATACCAACCAGAATGTGGCTAAGGTTAAACCTTTTTATATTTCAAATTCCAAAACAACATCAGTATATAGGTCGATGTCCTTGTCTGCTTTGGATTGTGCACCTGGTTGTTCAAAATTGGAAAGAAGAAATTAAATTTAATATCTGTTCAGCAGCTGCTGATATTACATGAGAGGAAAGGAACTTCAGTGTAAACTTTAGAAAGATGGCTTTCTAAGTGAAACAAAGTGATGGTTCCTCCCAAATGTTGCATGTTGTTGTAAGGGACAGATGGCTCAAATCACCGACACAACATAACTATGTGCCTGCTGAAAAAGTGCCTTGTAAAAAGTCTTTTATCAACATTTGTGTGCAATACTATGACATGCTCCACTGAGTAGAGCACCACAGAAGTTGACAGCTCGTCTCCTAGCAACACCAATCCTTAAATGTTCGGCAACTGTTGCAAAGGGAAAATGCCCACCCAGAGGCCTGAATTTTGGACACCGTTTCCACAAATACGTCCAAAAACTGTTTTTATTCTCTTTTGAAAATTTGATTAAAAGAAGTATGCACAAAGTGAGCTGAAATCACATTTCAATTTGATTTTAAATGTAGAAATAACATAATGGTGGGATGTAGAGTAGTTTTAGATGATACTTGTGACACAAACAAATTCAAACAATAAATACATACACACACACTGTATTATATATCCATACACAGCCTTGAATGCCACACTGAGCTGATCATGCTGTGCAAACAAACCTCTGTCTGCTGCATTGAAATGTCAGCTCCTCTCACCGGGATGCTCTTTTTAACTGACATATGTCACCCTCCAATTTGCCAGTGGCCACTTTTGGCTATTTTCTCTTCTGTTAATTGCTTGAGGCACTTGCTACCATCTTGCTTCTTTTTTTTCTCTGTGATTAGAGGGGCACAGGGCCCTAAAGATGAACCAGCCTCCCCTGATGAAAAAACAGCAGCTAGAATACAAAACAGACACACCAGGGAGTCCTATGCGTGGCACAATCATAAATTTCATTAAAGGAGTGCAGGAAATAAAATAAAAAAGTCAGTTTTTAATGGCAGGGTTTGTATTTAACATGCATAGACAAAAAGGTTGGATTTTCAGCTCATACTTTGCATGCACTGTGCTTCTTATCTGGTGCTTGTGGACAACCTTGATCAGACAAATGATTTCATCCTGTTACCGCTCTGTACAGTGACAAAGGACAAAGAACACAGAGGCGTGGTTGTCAAGGCAACATGGTTATGGAAGGCAAAAGGCAGATGTGTGTGTACACACACATACATACTCACTCACTCTTTGTCAACGACAGCTTTGCCTGGCTTTAGGATATTCAATCTGCAAGGGCTCTGGCAGCATTACAGTATTGTCATTAGAGGTGATTGCAAGGGCTACGTGCAAGGCTAAAGATACGGACACGCAGCACAGGAGACAGGAGGCAGAGAAACGTGATGTACAAAAGACACAGGCACACAAAAGGCACTGCATCTGTACAGCGTGATGCAGCCACCGACGGAAACATGCCGTACACGTGCAAGATCAGTAAATCAAAG
The DNA here is from genome assembly GCF_030273125.1 of Centropristis striata. Lineage (NCBI taxonomy): Eukaryota > Metazoa > Chordata > Actinopteri > Perciformes > Serranidae > Centropristis > Centropristis striata. The sequence goes on along the minus strand of NC_081528.1, from coordinate 13,750,906 downwards.
AGTTCTGTTTTTGTCTTTTGAAGTGAGTCTCCTACTTAGAGAGGAATGGAGAGAATAATCAGTGTTATGAAATGTAAGTGTCAGTTCAGTTAAATCGCAACTATCATTTTCACTATTTACAGTATCGGGTAATACAGATTATTTGCCCCGAAGCTTTGAGATCATAGACTGTTTGTGAGGCCAAAACATCTTGATCGCCCCCTGGTGGAGGGCTGTAGAGATGCAACCATACAATCACGATTCAATACAATTCAAGGAAAAGATTCCTTTGTTTCTCAGACAGAAATCTCCAAAATATATTATTTCATTATTGACGAAATGATATTATTATTTCTGAGGTAGTAATTAATATATGCAATAAAACGCATCTCTCTTTTTTTGCAGAACTGAAACTTTTAAAATAGCTTCTCTTATAAATAATAATAATAATAACTGAAATCCATAACAAATCCCAAATCAAATAGCTACAACAATAATACAAATTAAAAAAAACTCTTCTACTAAGCAAGCAAAGGCTTGGCCTGTGTTCCTTGCTTGAAAAAAACCCTTGCAACACGGCTGTCTGAGCTGATTACGGCCACTCGACAATGCTTGTATTTCCTCCAGATTCCCTGCAGCGTGTTTCAGAGGCATTACAGAAGTGTCTCTCTGTTCTGCTCTGCTAAAAAGGAAGCGAAAAGTCTGCCACAGCTCTGATATTAAACAGGATGGTGTATGCTGCGACCACCATGTTTTTCTGCCTTGATACAGCTGCTGACACTAGTGACAAGCCTAGCAAGTGAAGTCAAAAGTAGATTGCACTGTCTGCTGTTTAAAAAGAGAATAAATATTCAGTTTTAATTTCACTGATTTTAATTGTCACATTTGTCTCATAAGTCCAATCATAAAATAAAAGCAAGCAATAACATACTTTACATTCATGTATAATTATTCATACATTTCATCTTTCATCTTGTCAAGGAACCCCTGGCGGAGTACCAAGGACCCCCTGGGGGACCCCGAACCCCATCTTTCAGGTTGTAAGAGAGAAACTACCACTTCCTGTATCAAAGTCCCACACTTTTGGGCCAATCCTCTTGCCAAAAAGGGTTTGCAGTATGTAATGCTCTCTCTGCCTTTGCTACTTAGAAAGGACAGGCATTATTTGCATGACTGCAAGTGGTTGCTCTTTAAGAAAATATAAACATGAGTCTCATTAACAAATGACCACTGCTGTCATTTGTCTTGTGAGTACAGCTTACAAAAATGTATTTTACGTATTAAATATTTAAAAAAATGCAGTCTTCTTTTCATATTATGGGTAAGTCTTAAGAGATAATATAGAAAAATGCAACTATATAGCACTATATCCTCTTAGCGAACTGGCTAACCTCACAGTCTTGCATGAGACCCCCCAAGGCAAGGTTTTCTCAACATCCAGCTATTTTCTTGCGGCCAGTACGCTTTTCCCCTTCAGCTGCTCTTTCTCACAGTTATTTTGACCCTTGCACTGTGCACTGTTGACTGTTTGTAATGTTAATGCTCAGGAATACTGTTACAGTCAGTGGAAGTCACACTGGTTAAGGTTGTCTAAATTTATTCTACCCCATTAAAAAAATAACTGCGGCTCATACCGAAATACAGATCCTTCAAAACTTGTATTCTCTCTCTTGGTAAAAAATCTTGTTTGAAGTCCTGTAGCCATACATTACTTTGTGTAAATTTATGCTGGTCCACACATACACACACAAAGTTAAACTTTTGAAGCGGGTGAACTTTTGAAGAGTTCATTCAGTCGAAATAGTAAAGATGCAAGTAAGCAAGTGGATTGAGCTGTGCTCTCTCATATCGATCTTGCTAATTTGTTTTTTGTTACTCCACTGCTGAGGTACAAAGTGAAACACTCACAAATAGGGGAAGTTAGTTAGTTCGTTAGGAACCTCATTGTGCACAATGTGGAAAATTGTCTTTGGCTTCACTACACAGCATTAAAAACAACACAGGGCTTGATGAAGACAGACAAACAAGACGCCATCAACAGACACGTGATTTTAAATTACTTTAAAGAGATGGTGTGCATTGTCTTGAAGGTTTAAAACAGGGACACATAAAATGGGAAAGAAAGAGATGTGTTGTCTCAGGCCAGGTTCAAACACACAATACCACAGTTTGATGTTTGATAAATGTTCAGCCTGGGTATGAGCTTACCCGTGGACATTCCTCATGTGAATGCATCATTCATTCAGAGGATTTCTTCCGGATTTGGAAAATAAGAATCAGTACATCTGTTTGTCTATAGACACCTGATTCCAATGTTATCAGATGATTGAATGGGCATTCATCAGCTGTTTAACGAAGTGTGGGCCTGCTCCGCCTGCTGGTAGGGCCATAGCTCATTATCAGCCCATTGGATGTTCAGCAGCTCCCTATAGCAGCTGTAGTAGTCAGGGAAGGCAGAAGAGACAGAGTGTGAAAGCAGAATATAAAGAACAAAAAGTCGCCTTTGGTGGGCAGGACGGGTGGTGGATGGGCCAAAAAAACAGGACTGTCACCCAGTAGACCAAGTTTGGTTCTCCTATCAAAACAAAAGTCAACAATGCCATTTAAAGTTACGTCTGTGTGTTACATTTTTGCATGACATAACCATGTTATTTCCAGTTCACACATTGTCCTCTTTACAACTTCCCTTCCAGCATTTAGGTGCAATTGTTTTACTTTTTATCCTAACTTTCATAACATATAACTTGGAGGTTTTTTCTGGCCTAACCTCAGAGAAGTCCTTTTGTAGTGTAACTGTAACAAAACTGTGCCCTTTTAACTAAATGTCACAGCTGGGTTTTCAAAAAACAACTATTAAATGGGCTTATAATGACATTGAATGAACCTGCCAGCAGGTGAAGCAGGCCCCTACTCGCCCACTCTAATGTGAATGATAACAGTTGATAACGCCCAATTCAATTGTGTGAACACATTCAAAACAGGTGCTATGGAATATCAGAAAATGGTGGAAAATTCCCTAAAGCCCAATATGATCAGTTTGTTTTGTTGAACCAACAACCAAAAATAATTTACAAAATGACTTGCAATAAATTGCAAGCAATAATGTTCTGTTAATTTCCATTTGATCGACTAATTTATTTATGGACTGCTTGTTTAGATTAACTACACTGCATTAGTAGGTATATGGGCCAGTGCTGGATCATCCACCATGGTTAAAAGCAAAAACAAATGACCAATATTGTGAAGGATTGTAATGACATTTTTGCTGTGTCTTTACTGTATTATGGAGAAAATTATAAGAATAAAATAAGTTTCCCATACTACTGATTGCAGCACATTGTCATTATTCAGCAAAGAGATTACTGTCATAAGGCTGAAGCTATGTTTTGATGTAACCTATTATTTGACTGAATAATTTAGGTGTACAATGTATGACTCTGCTGCTAAATGGTTTAGTCTTGGCATTAAGGCGAATTCATGGGCTTGTCATAGACATAAATTAATGCGGTGAAAAGGTTAATGCTCCTGATTAAGGTCTATGTTAATAATAGAGGGGTTTCATAATACAGCTTCTTGTATTGAAGGTAGATGTGACTGTTTTGTTGGTAACTGCTAAAAATGTGTGTTGCAGAGTATAATCTATTAATGTTGGTTGTGTGCTATCAGTCCAAATCAGGTATTTATACACTATGTGATTTTTTATTTTTTAATCTACTCTTGTTAATTTTTACCTGTGTTTATGTTCAGGACCATTTCCTTAATCAGTGTGCAAATGTAGTACAAACATCCCATGCATTACCAGCAAAATCACATTAGCAAGATAGTCCAGTCAAATAATAGCAGTGCAAGTACTCATCTAAAAAGGTCATCTGCTGTTGTGGTGGAAGTTGCAAAAGGGCCAAAGGCAGCAGAAGCAGCAGCAGCTGTATGAGCAGCACCTGATGGCACTAATATGCATAGAAATGGTTGCAGCAGAGGAGCAATGCAGCTCATTGGAGTGTGATGCAAATAAGAAAAAGGAACAATTTTTGACTGGGTTGCTACAGGTGATCTGCAGAAGGATCACCTCACCAATCCACAACTGAAAATCGATTTTCTGCCCATATCACCCTCTTTTTCCCCCAAAGTCTTATGTAATACCACTGAGAGATAAGTGACAAAGTAAAATAAAATAAAAATAATAGTAGTAAAGTAAAAGTGGCTGAATAAGGTGTGGTGACAGCAGGGATGGAGCATGGATGCATAAAGAGAACTGGATACAGCATTGCAGGCAGTGGCCCAGATTGTGTCTTAATATTATTATTACATCCTGCAACACTGTGTCCCATTCCTGCAATCAGCTAATGATTTGAGCATTTAATAATAGACTGTGTGGAGCATTTGCCTCGTTCTAAGTGAGGTGCAAATTATCTTTTGACTGTCATGTGCCAGAGAATGCACTATCTTGCTGCACAAAAACAACCACTGGAAAAAGACTGTGGCAACATGGCATCACGTGATGAACCTGGATGTTGTAATTAGATGTTTTGGCCACTGTGTCCAATGGGATGGACATGTTCTAAAACCCCATATATTCTGTAGGTGTTAAACTCGGTCAAGATCTGGAGACAAATATGTAAAGATGAGTCGCATCAATTTCATACTCATTAAAACATTCAGTGACCTCATTGCCCTCTATGGAAGCATCTGCATTCATTATGTTTTTTTGCCTGTACACGTTTGCATTTAGGTGACTGATTTTTTATTTTAAATACAACATATAAAGTTAAAGATAGTCCTGCCGACTTGACATTCCTTGATATATTGTTTTAGACTTTTACCAAGAGGCTTCATTAGCTTGTGTTGCAGTTGCATGCATGTCTCAGCCATCGGAATATTTCTACATATGAACAGTCTCAGGGCACCTCCTGCAGTAAAGACATATACCCAATAAATGATTCATATATTTGAATGTCATTCCAGCTCTAGTTCCATAGCTGGTCATTATCTCTTATAGAATACAACACACTAACGTCACTCAGTTTAAATTTATCATCAAGCTGAAATTTTAAACATTTATTCACATTTTGGGAAAATGTCAAGGGGATCCACAATTGTAATGACTTGGCTCTATATTAACAAACATTCCAATGTCAGAGGTGTGTGCAAAGACCAGGGCATGATGCAGAACATGAACAGCATTTCTCATTTTGTGTTCATTAGACGACGTGTTGAAAGAAAATGATTTTCAATATGCAGACCTTGTGCAGTGTGGGTAAAGCAGTAGTGTCTCACCCTTGACTGACTAACTTGAATTTGCCTCTAAATGGCTTTAGTGCAGTCGTAATAAGGAGACTTTTCATGTGTGTCTTGTATTAATAAATGCTCCAGTATGGTGAAAAGAAAAATGCTTAGGCTAGATCAGCAGAGATATGCTGGTGAAAGATGATTCTTGGAATTTGTATGCAAGCACCAAAAACAACAAATTCAAATGCTTCTTGTAAAGCGAGGATCAATTAATCATGGTCAATATAAAGGCCTTTTTTTGCTGTGAGTGAGATTTGTCAGAAAAAAAAAGTCAAACAGCATCCATTGCTCTCCTGTGCAACACATTTCTTATGTTTGTCAAGCTTCATTAATCTCAGCATTCAATCGCATCCACAGCAGTCCTTGAAAATACTTTCCACTTTCACAACCGGTCCTTGGAGGCACTGTGAGAAACGTATAGTGGGAGAGGAGTGGAGAGTGGTGGGGGAAAAAATCCCTCTCAGATTGATTTTCCCATCATGACTCAAAATAGCATATTTATTGATTGTTTATAGGGAAGGGGAGGGGTGAAGGGTGAAGGTCACTAAGGGATGGTGTGTTGTTGGTAAAGGCAATCAGCCCTTTTTTCCTCTCATCTTATACAGGTCAGCACAGGTCTGCTGAAAGGTTAGGATGCAGAACCTTCTGCTACAAAGTTTAACTCATTTACATGCTTTGTGTTTTGCTGTTGGATATTCTTAAACTGTGCAAATATTGTCAGACAGCAGAAATATTAAGGATGCCTTAAAAAGGTGAAAAAACACACCTGTGACCATAGAAGTTTCAATAAAAACTTGATTAACTTTTTTGTCAGCCAGATATAATGGAATGACAAACCTTCACCGTCCCTTTTAATACGTCATAATCACTGATGTGATAATCACTACTTGATCTCCTACATTATGCCAGATTTAAATAGAAGTGATAATTTTCTTTTTTCCTTTTTTATTTGCAAACCGTCAGCTAGATTTTTGTATTTGACAGATACAATTTTAGGACATTTCTGCCTTTATCTGTTTTTAAATTATCTCCAAACTCCACCTGAAGATGCTGCAGGATTTCAGCTGTTTTCCTGTAACTTCAGGAGGAAAGGGGATCAAATCAAACCTACTTGCCTCCCACTTCTCCCATCTGTTCACTGTTAGGAATTAGTGAGATTTTCTTGGTATACTGCTCTACTGCTCTTTTTTTTTTTTTTTAAAACCTATGTGTTTCAGCAAGTGTGTGCAGAGTGAACTTGGACTGACCCTCGGCCCCTGGCCAGTGCAAAAGAAACTCCACTCATTTGCATACTGAAATGATATTATTGGCTGCCCTGATGCAGCTGACTTAATGCTGCTACTTTGACACCAAGTGAATCACAAAAACTGTTTTATGCCAGACAGGATTTCAAACATCCCAAAGCAACAGAAACCAATCTCTATAATCCCCAAATCATTTCACTGAATCCAAATTGCTATTTTAAGAACTACTGTATATATACCTCAAAATTCCAGCATCAATGACAGCGTTTTTCATTGTTTATGCATTCCTGGGGCGTTTGGACACAGTCATAATGGCAAAAGCTCAAAAGCATTACATTTCTGGCAAAGACAGTACATTGGGGTTGACAATCTATAATTATATAGATGCGAAATTTGGCTTGAAAATAGAATAGCTTAATACAAAACTGTAATCCAACTGATCATTGAGCTTTTTTGGTGAAACTGACAGCAAATATGAGTCAAAATAGCCTAGACAATTGATAAATAACATGGTGGACTATTGACAAAGTAAGTAAAGTAAAACACCAAACCACAAACCAACCAAAGAGTAACAAGACATGCACATTGAGAGTAAGGCACAAAAAATGAGTCAACGTGTGAGGTTTACTTAGTGTCTTTATGTCCCACAGCCAGGATGCTATATATGCCAGCTTTTGTCTTTAGCTGTTGTAGCAGAAACAGTCTTAAGGCTACAAAGAATACTGGTATCCTAAAGATAATATACTACAGTTCTATATTCGATTCGATTTTGAATTATTGTATTAAGACAGCAGCCTTTGGAGCACCTTTGCATGATTACATTGGTGGAAAAACGGTTCCATATCTACAGAAAAAAAAGGTATATTTTCATTCAGCTAAAAAAAATCCCCATAGTAGGTGCCATGTTGGTTTTGGTTAATATTTCCCTTGTTAAAATGGTATAAATCTCAATAATCCCATATTGGTTGGGCTCTAATCTTAACCTTCTCAGCTAAGTACAGTGAACATATTTTTTACATGGCTGCTCAAAGTTTTGATGACAGACTTTTCCACTGAACTTTACCTAACAGTGCTGGCACTAAAGACAGAGTAGCTTCCTTCAAGCGGTCATTACTAACTTGACAGATGATTGTTTGCGGGAACGCAGTTTGATGCAGTATTAAATGTGAGCTGAAAGCTTAAGTATCAAAATATAATGCATGTACCACATTTGAGGGCCACTTTTGACCCACAAGCCACACTACAGTATACTTCAACATTAAGAACACGGAATACTAGCCTTGGTGTCTCTGATAGCTTGGAAATTAAGATTCATTGAATTCACACAGTGGCTCCTTTTATGCCGAATTCAACACTTGATACTACTTTACGCTGCATGTGACAAAGGTTGGCACATTAAGAGGTTGTAGAGCTCATCCTTGACTATATAAACTTGGGTTCAAGGCTAATAACTGATCTGATCTGCTGAAGATATTGGACCCTTCCTTACACTGCAGGGGACATTATGCTGCTGACCATGTGCTTTGACCTCGTTATAGGGAGGGCAAGCAGTCGACTAATTTCTCCCACGGGTGATGAGGAAATTAAAAGAGCAGGGACTAATTGGCAATTGCAAGGTCTAGACTGAAGGCCAGAGGCTGCAGTGCCTGAACTACCTGGTACATCCCATCTGAGGAGCTTCTAACACCCAAATAATCCCTAAAAGTGCTTCTTCTCAAAACAGTTTTTTTTGAAGACAAGCTTTTATGCAATGGATTTTATTCTTACCATGTTTGTCTGCTTTATTCCTTTTTAATCCTCAAAAAAGTCATGAATTAATTACTTCCTTTGTGTGCTTTTTTTTATTAGAGTTTTATTTTTTTACTTTGTTCCATGTTCTGGTAAAACATCAAATGAAGATCAAAGAATATTCCGATTTTTAAAAGGACTTTCATACATCAATTGAATCATTTTCCAATGCTTAGATTTAATCACACAATGCCAATCCTTTTGTTACCTTTGTTAATAATATTGTATTCCAGAATGCATGTAACATCTATTTGTTTTAACATCTCCATTACTGTAGTGCTGGTTTAAGGTGTTTGAGCTAATCAATTTTCCACCTGCAGGAGCCATCTGTCCCTCATGTAATAAACTTCTGTGTGACTTGTTGAAAGGTGCAGAATTTAATCCTTCCCTCACAATCTTTTACATTGAGGCAGTTCACAGGTCTTCCCCAGTGAGGCGAGGACATTAGTTGGTGATGGACACAGGATCTAACACAATCAGGCTGTGGTCATGATTCCCTCAGGGACCTGCTTTATTCACTTGTTTTCCTCTGTTTGGACCTGCTGATATATGTGCATAGCCGTGCCCTGGGGGGAGGCATTCAGAGAGGCCTTCTTGATATTCCACTCGTAAAGAGCCCAGAGGTGGAGTGGAGAAGTGGATTGGAGAGAGGGACAGGATAGTTATTTCATAGTATTGGCCACGGGTGTTAAAGCTCTAATCTCTGCAAGGTCAGAGGCAGGTATTTCTGATGAGGGGGCCGATTCCCTCGTTGAAGTCTAGGTTTTCATTTACAGCCCCTCTATTAAATAGACTGACCACAGCGTGCAGCCTAAAGCATCTGAAATAGCTTCTCTGACTTCCTTAGAAGATGATCACTCACCCAGGGAAGAAGAGATGTGTTTTTCTTTGTCTACACTGCTTGCATGTTTGACTGAAACCTTTCCTTTGTGTGCTTTTGAGTTCCCTTTAAAAGATGGAAGCCATTATGTTTGCTGGTGAACATGACACATCGCAAATGGAAAAAAGGTCACCGTGAGCCGAGTAAACTTTTCCATCGTGACATTGAGTGACATTGAAATGTCATTCCACTTGGGCACAGAGGACTGCGATCAACAATCCCAAATGTTGTTGATATTAAATGGGTTCTCTCGCACATGATTCTGGCTATAAAAGGTACCGCAGAGATAAGGAATCTGACTAAGAAGCAGACGTGCCACCTGTGTCTTTTGAGCTCCACGTCTCTAGCTGATCTGATGGGATTACACTTTAGGAATGGGAAAATTCACCGCCCCTTGACTTGCATCTTTCATCACATCAGATCTGATACTCTTTTTCTTGAGGGGGGCAGAGAGAGATAGAGAGTCGGGCAGAGGAAGGAAAAGCGGGAGATATAGGAGAATGATAGAGTGAGGAGGATGTAGAGGGAGGGAGAGACAAAGTGGAGATGGAAAATGACAATATAATATGATTTGATTTGTGGGGCAGAATGGATTCTCAGTGCCCATTTTCCGAGAGAGGAGAGGGGGAACAGGAAGAGGGAGGGTGAGGAAGACAGAGGTGGGTGGTGGGGATGGGCGGAGTGTGAACAGTAGGGCCGCGGAGTTCATTTAGCACTGGGGCCGTGAGATGGCTTGACAGCTGCTGGTGGAGGCATTAGGCTGCTCACTTTAGTCCAATTTTGCTCTCTTTTTCTCCCTGTATCCCTCCCTCTCTCTTCTCTCCGTCTCTAATAGCCATCTTTGTCAGACCTGCAGTGTCCATCACCGCTATGTATGGGCCCAGCTATAGATTTTAGTGGCCGAGCTGAGCTCATAATAATGACAAAAACAACATTACAATTCATTAACGGTCACAGAATCGCTGCAGGCGACGGGACATTTTAGAGGTCATAAATTAGGGAAAGTCTGTTTCCTGAAAGCCTGTAGCTCACAAAGTTTGGTGCCAAAGTGAGAGACTATATCTGCCATTTGAGAAACATGACACCTGCTCTCAGAGAATGATTGACAGGAAGAATTTGAATAAATTTAGATGAATTTGATATATACACACCATTCTGTATACAAGACAGCTGCTTTTGCAAAGTGAGTGACAGGGCAAAGAAAAAGTCATTTCCAAGGACAGTCGGTCACAGAAAGTGATAGATATATAACAGGATGGATTGTATGGGATTTATTAATTAGCATCAGGTATAAGTTTTGGGAAATAAACTTTTTCAATTATCGAAACAAATATACTAAATCTCCTTGTGAGTTCATAACATGCATGTTTATAACATGCAAGTCAATGATCATCAGACTGCAAATTATAGAATAAAACTGAATTCTTACTAAAACTGAATCCATTTCCAGGCAACCAAATAACAGTGTTTTTACTAGCAGCTAAGAAGCAGCCATAATTACTTCTGTCAAGGACCTGAACCCTCTCAGAGAGGAGCAAAACAACAGTACCTGTCAACAAATCTGTCATTTTCACTCTGTTTCTATCTCTGCCTCCCTTTCTCTTCAATTCTCAGTTCAAAGAGTGTTAAAAGCTAAGCCTAAGCAATATTTTCAGCAACACTCAATAACACATTGATATAAAAATAACCAAATACAGTGCAAATTAAATATTTTAGTCAATACATATCAGTCCCTACTTGTAGAAGTGTGAGGAAATGTGTTATAGTTGTAAACACTGGATTATAAAGCTCTTTGAAACCCCTAAAACGGTGTATATTTAATCACTCTCACAAGGACGAGCCTACACCACAGGCAACCTGTGCAGTTTATGATGTTGTATAGAGATTAAAAAGGGAATTTGATTAACATTAAATTAAGTTAAATAAAAATCAATTGCACTTCTATCCCTCCATTTTCTTCTGCTAACCCAGGGCCGGGTCACAGGGGCGGTAGGCTAAGCAAGATATTCTAGATGTCCCTCCCCTCAGCAATGTTTTCCAGCTCTTCCAGGGGGACTTACTCTATATAGTTCTATATCAATTGCACCTCAGAAAACTATTTATGGTAACATTTGCATACGACCCATGTCTTTTTTTCTGGTGGAATGATTTTTAATCAGACATGCACATCGTGTAACCTAAGAACTCCTCTGTGTAGATCTGAGAGTCAGTGAATATCAGTGTGTGTCTAACTTCCTGATGATTGACCATACCTGGAGGATTCAGTTAATCTACTCGTTTGATTAACCAGAGTTGTTTCCACGATGGTTGCTCTTCAAACAGTAGACTCAAGCACTGAACTTGTTCTCTTTTCAAATCAAAATCAGTTTGTCTTTTCATCTTGTTGTAATCATACAGCCACTCCTCATGCAATCAGAACTGATATTACAAAGAAATGTCTTAAACAGTAGTGCAATCATTTGAAAATGTCCAAAGGCAATACATTTAATGTTTAAACTTTGTTTATTGGAAATATGAACTTCAGAATTTGATGCCTTCAACACGTTCCAAAAAATAACTTTATTTGTATAGCACCTTTCGAAACTTCAGTGACAAAGTGCTTCACAAACAAGACAAATAAAAGCAGGAGAACAATCGAAAACAAGATCAAAGTCAAACATTACAATGACAACACAAAATACAAATAAACTTCTACAAGTAAAGATAAAATATTCAATAAAAGTTCACATAAAAGATGAAGATTAAAATGAAAACAATTGAGAAAATTTTTTTCTAGTCTAAGTTCTTCAGGTTAGCTTTTCCAAAGAGTTGGAGCCCAAACAGCAAATGAGCAAAAGTTGAAAAAGAGGCAACAAAAGACTGGGAAAGTTTTGGAAAACATGTTTTGAACAATCCACAGGTAAACATCTTATTTAGTAACAGGTGATAGTATCATGATTTGGTATGAAAGAGGCATCTTCAAGAGGCTCAGCCGTTTACAAGCGATGGGGTAAGGTCAACCACTTTGTGAAAAACTGCATGGGCGAATAATCTCACAGAGATTATTTGCATGGGCGAATAATCTCACAGAACAATTGCAAAGATGGACTGACGCAAAGTAGAAAAGTGTGCGGTTGTTTCACAACTTCATATTTCAAATTGTGAATAGTTTTTGTCCTCTGGGCTGAAGATGTAAGGGTCAAAGGGCAGAGGGTGCCATATGTTGTACAGACTGTAAAGCGCTTCGATTGAATTTGTGATTTTTGGCTATATAAATAAAACTGAATTTAATTGAAAGGACCATCCAGATTGTTACCAGCGCAAAGTTCAAAAGCAGCAGCATCTGTGATGATATGGGGGTGTGTTAGTGCCCATGGCATGGTTAACCTGCACATCTGTGAAGGCACCATTAATGCTGAAAGGTACACAAGTTTTGGAACAGCATATTCTGCCATCCATAAAACATCTTTTTCAGGGACATCCCTGCTTATTTCATCAAGAATGCCAAGTCACAGTCTGAAAATGTTCCAAAAGCATTGCCTCAAAGAAAAAGAGTGTGGTTACTACACTTATCTGTCTGCAGTCCAGACCTGTCTACCACTGGAAATGTGAGATGCATTATGAAGCGCAAAATACGTCAATGGAGACCACAACATTCCAACATTCAGCTCTTACTGAATGTTGTTTAAAGAAAAGTGATGTAACACAGTAGTAAACATGCCTGTGTCCCAACTTTTTTTGCATCAGATTGAGTGTTTATTTAGAGTAAAGATCATCAGTTTAAACAACATTTTAGAAAGTGTCCCAATTTATTTGGAATCTGGGTTGAATAATAAACTATGTTAGTATAGAAAGCATATGGCTTAATGGTCATAACAGTGTGTCCAGTGCATGCTGCACATGTCTGTGCTGTCCTATGTGCCAGTATGTGCTCAATTAGGCTGTGAGAGTATAAAAGTTCTGACAGACAGTGTTGTTCTACGTTGGTGTAAAAAGGGGTCGTGTCTGGCAGAAGGAGAGGCTATTATGGCTCCTTTATGGATTATGAGGCAGGAGTGTGACCCTTATCTCAAGGTGAACGTCAGTAGCTGCCCTTGTCGCAGTCCATCACAACACTGCTACCTATTACATTACAGGTGATGGCCCTGGCAGCACCTCATCGCAAACAATATCCATCTTAGCAAGTCATTTCTCTCAGTAATGATCCTTACAAATCTTATTTCCCTAAAATAAGTGAAAAATTCTACAAGTACCATGAGGTGATTATTTTCTTTCAAACAGCGTCGGGTAATACGGCAAGATCACTCAGTCTTGCTATCAAAGATATACCACTCTATTCAGGAAATCTTTTTTGACAAAAGGTGCCCAAGACCAAAACACTCAAGACTGCACCAACCCACAGATAGACTGTTAACTTGTTGGCTTTTTGAAAGTGAAGAAATATTGGAAGGCTAATTAAGGGGCCAACCTGTGGAGATACAACTAGTGAGCACACACTGCAGAGTGTTTGATGTAGAAGCAATCCAGTAAATGTGAAGATTTTCATGGACATGTGATTCATGCAGCCTTTTATTCACAAAATACAGCACACACACTAATCAGGTCACACACACATATACACTCATCACGTTTAATTAGTAGAACCTGGAAGACCTTCATAATCTGGAAGGTTTTTCTGGATGTTTCATCATTAAGCTGATATAAATTCATAGTATCTTAATTACTCAAAACATAAGGTGATTAAAAATGGCAACCATACCATAGTTCTCAGTTTCAGCACCTGACACCTGTCACCACTTTTAAAAGTTTCCCTTAAATCCTGATTTTGAATCTGAAATGACTTGTAGATAAACAGTATCTATCAGGATGTCATCTTTGACAGTTCTAGACTTACTTGATTAATGTGACACATTACTATCTAATGGCCAGAGTAAAGACCAGAACAAAACACTACTGAGAAGCATGATAGTGAGTGCAGGCAGATTATTTACTGAAGATAAGCTCTCAGGAATACAGAAAGTCATGAGCAGAAACCATGAAACCACAGAGAGGCTCACTTCAGGCAGAAATACAAGGAAACAGACAAGACATCTCTGTGTAAAGCTGGCTGAGGACAGGCTCTAAGGATACAGAAACAACTGGCACTTACATGTGTCAGGTCTGGAACCATACAAATCTGCCACTTGGGTGAGGTGACCACGCTTACATTGTGATCGGTATAACTTGCAGTCTCAACACGCCTTTGCTGAAAACTGCCAGAAAAATACAACCTTTAGGGGAGATAGCTGGGAAGGAATACGTGAAAAATCATGAAGATTGGGCACTTCTGGAAAAGTTTTTGATTTTTGGCAGGGTGTTAGGTATGGGCCTATGGTTTTTAAAAATCGATGGATACAAATTGGGGTGCCCCCCCTAATGGCTGGTATCGATAAAAAACAAAATGGTGCCCGCAAAAAAGAGAAAAGGTTATATCTCAGCTTAATTTAGACTTAAATTGTTGTATAATGACACCTTTTCTACTTGATTTGATACAAGGAATCTAATTTTGAAATTCTCTTCCTATTCTAAGGTCATTTTCATGTCAAACTTATTGTCATAGTCACAAACGGCCCATATCTCTGAAATTAAATAACATAGAAAGATTATTCAGGACACTAAACACATATGCTACCCTTAAGGAATAATATTGAACATGTTACCATCATTCTAGTGTGAAAAATAAAGCAGTCCGGATAGAAAAAGATGGAATACTTCAAGACACACCAGTGACCTACTCTGGATGCTTCTCTCATGGCCAACGCAAAGAAGATGTAAGGCCAAGGGCCACAGTTGGTATTTTCCCTGTTTTTTTATGAGAAGGCCTCATCTATGGCCATGCAGAAACACTCAATGCTTGTGGTCATGAAGGCAACCAAGTTGAAGTTGAATCCTGGTCAGGTTCTGTATACGCAACAGAAAAAATGCCAGTGGAAGTTCCCTGACGTGGTTGGCGAATCAAAAACTGTGTGTTTCATGGGCTTCCTTCATATTGAGATGATGTCCCAAGAGTGTGGAGGTAAGCTGTTAGCTGATTCTGGATGGGACCGGATGTTTGCCCTTGCAAACATCTTCAATACTGGTGTTGCAGGATCTCTACTAGGCAGCAAGCATGTCAAACATACACGGTATGCCTACCAGTTTACCCTTACCTGTGTGGCAGGTTGCGTTTCTCCTCCTTTCCAGCCCGCTTAATTGGTAGCAGGCGGCGCGCAATTACTCCTCGGTGTCTTGATTACAGGGCGGTGCCATGCACCTTTATATTAAATTGGCCGGCGGCTGCTCTGATCACTCTCTCTGACTGTCTTCAGAGCCTGATGTCTGGTCCTTACTGGGGATTTCCACCGGACGCGTTACAGCAGCAGCACGTCTCCACAGCGTTTTTGCTGCGTCTGTCAATTCACACTGGGTGCGTTACAGCAGCAGCACGTCAGCTTAGCGAGCCGGCCGTATACACGCGAGATCACAAGATCACGCGATAATCCTGACCATACGGGAGACCGCAAGATCCTGTGATAAACTTTAAACTCTATTTATACAGTCTATGGATAAACTGTGTGTATAAAGTAAACAACAACAACAAAAACCAACTTACTTTGCTTCTCTGAGGTGAAAGATATGTTGATCTGACCATCTATCCTTATAAAAACAATATGTTATGTCATAAATGATTGTATGATGTTCCACTTCAACAATCAGTCTCTTGTCATCCGTGTCGCCGATCCTCTGAGACCCTTTGATTGATTGATTGCTGATCTGGTGCCCCGGTCATAACATAATGTTGATGTGAAGTAGTTTTAGGCTGCATGAACTGCTATTGTGTTTTATTTTGAAAGGGGCGGAAGTGTTTTACGCTGATTCTGAGTCAGACTTCCTGTCTGGTGCGATCTGCTCTGTTGAGATTCACGCTATTTGGCAGCGTCTCGCGGAGAAATAGAAGTCTTACCTAATGCTCGCGTAAAGACGCTGACGTGACGCTGCTGTAACGTTACGCTGCTGTAACGTTACGCAGTGCGCCCAGTGGAAATGCTCTCATTGATTAGAGTGTTACCTATTTGCAACGGCATACGCGATGCTGACGTGACGCTGCAGTAACGCGCCCGGTGGAAATCAGCCTTTAGGCATTGCTGCAGTTTGGCGTGGCTGTGTGGCGATTTGACTACAAGTACAAGGTAGGCACTTGTGCCATTCTTTGTGCAGCATATTCATCGAGCGCGGAGTTGTGCATTGCCTGCTGATTGTCTCGCTATGTAGGCACTGCTTTTCTCTGGCAGTTTTGCTGCGGGTGAAGTTCGCTTCAGGCCTGAGCTTCACCAAGTCTGTGAGGTAGGCTGGCATGACTTCACAAAGTGATGGCTGGTTTCTCCCTTGGCTTGGCCAGTGATTTTCTTTTTTTCTTGTGGTCAGCAGCTGGCAAAATGCGCAGAGGCCGTGTGTCTCTCCCCTCTATCCACGCTGAGTGACAGCTGTACTCGCTTGGTGGTATGTATGGCTGTGATGCTATAATTCAGTTTAGCACCCGTACAATTTGATAACTGTTTTATTGTATGTTATACGGTCTAAAGGCCAGGCGGCGCACCAAGCGCGCCATTTAGTCCTCAACCTCTGGCACACGCTGCTGTTCTGTCTCTACCGTGAATCTTTATATATTGTATTACTTTACTGCTCCAGGTCCATCCGGCCAGAGCAGTGTCATGAAGTTGTGCACAAAAACTTCTCTCTGGACTCTTGCATATGGTGCTGTTTTTATATTTTGCTGACTGTATGTCTACCTGTGCTCATACCTGAGTGTGAATTTATGCTGTTGGGTTAAATTTATTTCCAGTTATCCCCAACTGGGTTTCTTGTTCGTTTTGTTTGTTTCTTTCTTTCCTTTGGAGCATTTAGGCTTACACCTCATGGTGAATATTCTGTTGGGTTTACAGATTTAATTTGATTGTTTATTGTGATTGGGTGGGTTTTTGATTTTGTTTCTGTTGTACTCTGGTCTGTGTACTGACTGCGTTTCCTCTGTTGGGCAGGAGCGGTGGGGTACAAGCCGGTGGCAGTGGACTCCCTGGTGGTGGTGCCCCCTCAATCATCCCTTTTGTGGTGACTTGATTTCTTTTACTTCACATGTGGTTTGTATGGTTTGCTTTTGTTTCGGACCCTTCCCACTTCTTTTGATGTGATTATGCATAGGATTTTTATTCAGTCAAATGTAACATTTTCTTGAGTTTGTTGATTTTTAAAAAAAGCTTTATTGAAGGTTTGGACAAATAAACTCAACTTCTCATGAGAGCCACGGGTATAAGGTCTCAAATACTTTTTGAATTTCAATTCTATCTGCTACAGTATGGAGTAAGATCGCTGTCAAAAAGATGTGTCCATGTTATAAGCATTCGTATTGGTAATGATAAACATTTGTGTGTAAATAAAAAAGTTGTACCCAAAATTCTGCTGTCACACACATGAGTCTGATAAATTATTAGGGTTAGGATTGTTTTTATGTGAGTATGAATCTAAAAGCTGTGAGTGCAAAGTCTTGTGAATACAACTCTAATTTCTACGACTACGAGTCTTCACTGTGAACACGAATTCAAGTTTGTGGGTACGAGTCGAAAAACTGTTGAAATGACGTCACAGGCAGGTCACAGGCAGGTCACAGGGGAAAGCAATCGAACCCCGAAAAATGCGCCGAAGGATGGCTGACAACATGGACACCGTCGGGGAAGCATCATCATCATCATCACCACAGGTAAAGTAAATAACACATCCAACATTTATTTATTTTTATTTAGTTGTTTATTTCATGAAATTGTACTGTTTTAAATAATATGAAGTTTATGGACGTTAAGACATTCTGCTTTAGCTTACAAGCTAACCACATGTCAGTTACTGCTTGTGTAACCAAACAATAGAATTAGTCAGAGTCCTGACAGCAGTTTACTATCAATCCAGAATTGATTTATTATATACGTGTATATCTGAGATCAGACACACAAGTGTGGTTTGCATGAGTCCAGACTAGTAATATTAATTAATAATTTAATAATTGATATTTGTTGTATTAACTTGCATGCTAATGATTGGCATACATTATTTTGCTAAAAATACAAAATTATTTTTTATGTCTGTCCAGCCTATGTGGGATAGAGTACTGTATGTTGGTAAATGACTATGTTAACAGTGGCATTTAGCCTAATGCATCAAACTTGTTGTTTACAGGGACCAGTAGCTGCTCGGTTATTGGAACGTCTGAAATCAAGGATTACAGATGTGTTGAATCAACCACACTTGAATTTGGACTATTTACAATACATTGTAGAAACAAGAATCAAGAAATATTCATTGTGACGGCTGCCTCCAGTACTTTAAACATTACCATTTAGCTTGTAAGCTAAAGCAGAATGTCTTAACGTCCATAAACTTCATATTATTTAAAACAGTACAATTTCATGAAATAAACAACTAAATAAAAATAAATAAATGTTGGATGTGTTATTTACTTTACCTGTGGTGATGATGATGATGATGCTTCCCCGACGGTGTCCATGTTGTCAGCCATCCTTCGGCGCATTTTTCGGGGTTCGATTGCTTTCCCCTGTGACCTGCCTGTGACCTGCCTGTGACGTCATTTCAACAGTTTTTCGACTCGTACCCACAAACTTGAATTCGTGTTCACAGTGAAGACTCGTAGTTGTAGAAATTAGAGTTGTATTCACAAGACTTTGCACTCACAGCTTTTAGATTCATACTCACATAAAAACAATCCTAACCCTAATAATTTATCAGACTCATGTGTGTGACAGCAGAATTTTGGGTACAACTTTTTTATTTACACACAAATGTTTATCATTACAAATACGAATGCTTATAACATGGACACATCTTTTTGACAGCGATCTTACTCCATACTACAGAGGCTGAAAAATCTTCTGTCGAATTTCCAGAAAAACTTCAGGTTTTAGGGGGTTCTTTCAAAATCGCCCATAGGTTTCCAGGCATTTTTTCCAGGCGTTTTAGACCTAAATGGGTTAAGCTCTGCTTCTGACGTAACCTTTTTCAATTGGCTAGTCTTTATTTAAAATGTTCTGTTCATTTGTATGATCTGCTGCTGATGGTTGAAATAAACTCATTCATTCATTCATTCAGGTCCTGGCCTAGCCTGGGTATACCCATACTGCCTTGCGCACTCGAATTTAATTTCGAACCTCCATCCAGTCTGGCAACCAGTACCGTTTCTTAGCCCTGTTTTAGGGATCCAATCACAGAGCGGGGAGGGACGGCAAGACGATGACGCGTACTACTCGGCACTTGGAAGCTTGTAGTTTTCTTACAGATCCAACATGGCTGCTGCAGACGCGAAACTCTCTTTAGCTGTAGAAGGTGTTTTAAATAGTTTAGAGCGAAAGTTGAAAGGCGAAGGGTCTCTCGCCGGCTCCGCTGTCCCCCGGCTCGTAGCGAGATCACCGGTAGCGGGGCTATTAGCGCCGCTAATCACTGGCGCTAGCGTAACGGCGGTGATCTCGATACGAGACAGCGGAGCCGGCGAGAGACCCGCAGCAGCTTGTTTATTGCCCAAAAAAATCAGTGTGTGGCTGAATGACATGAGGGGGAATAAAGCATGAAAATAAATAATCTTGCAGAAAGCGAGAACTGGAGAAGCAACGCAGCAAGCAACACTCTCTCACAGACACACACACAACAAACATCCATTTCTGTAGCTCTACATACGTCATCTGGTATAACTGATCTGATTGGCTAAGAGCTACCTACAGACGCTTTTGATAGACATTCTAAGCGCCCAATAAACGGCTCCGGAGAATCGTAAACCACGCCTCCTCTATGGAGAAATGAATGGTTGGTTTCCAGACCTAATCTCATTTGAGATTAGTCTGATGTTAGCCAGGCTAGTCCTGGCCCCTCTCCATCAGCCAAAGAAGCTTCTGTGGTCATGCTTGATATGGCAGCAGTAATACACATCATCAAAACCCAGCGTGCCAGACTGTTTGGAGAGTACACTCAGATGGACTTGATGCCATACTTACACAGCTTGGTGACTGACAGGACGACAAGAGTGGATGCAGTTTTGGACAAGTATATAGATGCAAGTCTCAAATTTCAGACTCATGTTAAGCGTGGTGGGACAGCAGGGTACAGAACATGAGTCCCCACTAAGATACCTCTGCCAAAGGGAGCTCAATGGCAGAAGTTCCTCAAGGAAAGTCAAAATAAAGATGAGGTGTTTCAGTACATCAGTGATGAACTTCAGAAGACCACAGCTGGCTCAAAGTACCACCTCATCACAACAAAGGCTAACTTGGTCCTGAGCAACAAACCTACTGACCTAGTAGCATTGTCACCATGTCAGCAAGAGGAAGCAGACACACAAATGTTGCTGCATTTACATCATGCTGCCGAACAGGGTCACACCAAGGCTTACCTAAGGACAGTAGATATTGATGTGGTTGTGCTGGCCATCTTATCTGTTTCAGGAGTTAGGCCTCTCAGAGCTGTGGATTGGATTTGGATCAGGGAAGGCATATAAATATATTCCAATCCACCACATCTCAGAAATGCTGGGACCTCAAAAATGCCAAGCGCTGCCCCTCTTCCACGCGTTCACAGGATATGACGTGATATGCGTGAGCAGCTTGCCCAGAAGTCACCGACACCCTCATTGTGATCACCCAAGACCCAACCAGCCTCACACTGGAATCAGTGCACATGCGAGTTCTCGAATGCAGGACTGTACCGTGTCGAGTCAGTCAATGAAGCCTGGAAGCTTCTTTTCACTCATGGCCTCAAGTCCCTGGATTCAATCTCCCCGACCCAGCATGCCTTATTCCAGCATGGGAAGCGTGCCCTGCACACTGCAGCTTTTGTCTGGAAGCAGTCCCTCTCCAAAACTCCAGAGATTCCAGACCCGAGTGGGTGAGGTTGGTAATGGGATCACAGAACCAAAGTCTGGCTGTCATATTGGACAGATCTGGAAGATGTCAGCAAGGGAAGCTCACTCCTCCTCAACTGTGGCTGTGTGATAGCCTGTAAGGGCAACTGTAAGTGCCACCGAGCTGGACTTCGCTGTACCACATTGTGCAAGTGTAAAGTAGGCTGTACTGATAATGATGAAGAGTGGAACAAAAAATCTTTGAATAAACATGATGTTTAAGTATGTATTGGTTTTTTTTGTGTTTTTTGACTAAAATGTAATATTGATCCTTAACATGGTGAAAAACCTAATATAACTTTTCACTGTGGCATGGTTCTGAAGTTGTGTTTATTTAAAGTTTCAACAATGGTCCTTTTGGTCACAACATGTGATTTTTGACACTATAGTTATACTGACCTGTCCAATCAACAAAGAAAAGCATACCTTGGAGGTAAAAATATGTCTCTAGGGCCCTGAGATATAACCTTTTCTCTTTTTGGCAGGGGCCATTTTGGATTTTATGGATACCAGCCACTAGGGGGGCCACCCCAACTTGTATCCATGGATTTTTGAATACCTTAGGCCTATACCTAACACCCTGCCAACAATGTAAAAAAAATCCAGAAGTGCCCTATTTTCACGAATTGCATCCCAGCTAAGATTATTCTGAATTAAATTATCTTCTTACAATAACTTGGGCGGCTGTGGCTCAATTGGTAGAGCGTTCGCATACTGATCGAAAGGTTGGTGGTTCGATCCCTGACCATGGGCAGCCTACATGTCCAAGTATTCTTGAGCAAGATACTAAACCCCAAATTACTCCCGATGCTGCGTTCATCGGTGTGTGCCAGAGGTTATTTAGTAGTATATCATGTGATCTTGCATTGCAAATATTTTCTTATGGAATCATATGAATGTGTGCCCTGGTAGCCTGCAGTATGAATGAGCGTAGTGTAAAGCGCTTTGGATAAACGCACTATATAAGTGCACTCCAATACTGCACTCCAACTTGTAAATGCAAACCAGTCAGAATCATCTTATTTATGTACAATATTAGCTCTTGCAGAAAGTTTGACTGACAGCGATTCCAACTGTTGATGTAAATGTAAATTTAAATGATTGCTCCGTGGGAGGGTACTTAAGTGCATGTGCTTTGTCAGACAGTAACTGTGCTGGGTTGCTGTTTCCATGGGACCATGAACGTAAAAGATTTTGATACATAACACTGCCTCTATGTCTACAGATAATTAACAACTCCCAACATGATAGAAGAAGAAACTGCTCTCACATTGCTAAAGTACAGTACATTCTGTGCTGAACCTCTTTGAGAAGCTTTGATAGATTGTCAGAGCTGTAATAAAGTTTATTCCTGCCAAGCATTGCTTCAACTGATTAAACAATAAAGTCTGGTATTAAAAGTTAAAAATCTAGATTTTGTGGCCCATTTTAACAGGTTACAGTAACTACAGCCTGTCTGAGCATCTAGAGATTCTAAGTCTCACCTATTTTTTTTCCTGCGACCCCTGCAGCTCTCAGCAACAATATACAGTGAAATTATGTTTTGACAGTCATATTGACATTATGCCAGAAAAATAACACCTTTCACTACAGTTTAACACATGTATATTTGTAGAGGGTGTCACAGGCATGACAAAAAATCAATACTTTCAACTTACTTTGTTTCAAAATAAAAGCCCTGTGGCATTTATGTGGACAGAATCCCTTCATTAGTTAACACAAAGCTATTACTTTTGAAATATCTGTTGAACCCTTTTTTTGAAAATGCAGTGAATTGCACAGCTCCATAGTTTAGTGAACTAATTAATTGTGGAAATAGGATGGTATACTCATTATGGTAGGTGTGTCCTGAGCAAGGTTAGGAAAATTAGGGGGGTTGAGGGTCACAAACACCGGTCTCTTGGGTCAAAGCCCTGCGATTGTGCCAGTCACCTGCAAAATTCTGCGCATGTATTTTGTGCGATAGCTATGGAATTCAGTGGATTAGTTTTCGTGGGAATATCTAAACGCTTTTGATGAAGCTGCCTGCCATTTCTATTTACACAATTTGTTTTTGTGAGATTGGCTCAGAAAAAATTCAGATTTCTGTCCCATAAAACGACAAGGGCAACCTAGGCGAGGGATAACGTGATTATTAAAAAATAAAATGAAGGCCTTAACAGTTTTGCAAAAAACAGTAAAAACTCTCCTCGAACAGTCACAAGGTTAAGGACATGCTGTTAAAAAAATAGATGGAGAAAAAAGATTGACTGCATCGTTGTCTCAAGTGCTCAGCTCTTGAATAGAAAATTGTTTTGTCAGTGACATTATTAAATGGCTTGTCTTCGATAATGACAGACCATTTGGGACAAAGTTGCACATTTGGCAATAATGGATGAAAACATGATACAAGACAGCAAAAGAAATATGATGCATCAAAATAACTGCTGCCCTTTAGATCACTTTGAAGTATAATTCTAATAATGTGGATTTTCACATATTTTTGAATTCCCATCATTTCTTGTGGATTGAACTCACACAGCCAAGGAGATATTCAGCTTTAAGATTTCTTTTTTTTTTTCTTTCATTTAAATACTAAACAAACATATGTAATATGTAATCATGCAATCATTGCTAGTTGATGTCATCTCTGAAGTAAACTTGACATTCATCTCATGCAATTGTTTACAATTGTAGCACACAGACCAAACAAGCAAAAGCCCACATCAGCACTGCAGAGGCCTGACGTGGTTGTTGGCTTTTAATCGACAATGCTCAATTAAAATGTCCCATGTGGATTATGTGCCTCAGTGTCACCATGATGGAAAGGCAGTACTCTTTAACCCCAAAGGCAATGGTTTTCCACATCAATCGCTGAAAACCCTCGTTGTCTGCAGTTTTTGATTGTTGGGCAGCCAGACGTAATGCTTTATTGAGTTGTGATAGGATTGCTGATGAATCTGCACCATAAAATCTTTTAATGCCGACTCTGGATCTGGAACCTGATTACAAGGACCAACTGGTGTTCATCCAGTCAAAAGGCTGATGTTATTGGAAGAAGGTGATGATATTAAACGCTCACTACTGAGTCAGTTCACGTATTGTATAGTGATTTCATCGTTTGTTCTTTTGACCCCTTTGCGAACAATATTTTTCAGTATAGCACTGATAAAATGAAAGGTATTAGCAGACCATTGTCAGTGGAACAGATGAGCAGTCAGCATTCTCAACTTATCCTTAAATCAAAGCCTCCTCAGCTCCATCTGAGTTATCAGCCAAGGCAGCGTTTTGTTTAACACAATTAGGATTGTAAAAGCATGTAATAAGGCCCTCAATTTGCAGAAATGTTCCTTTTCCGGACAGAGTTCTATACTGTGTTGAAAAATCAAATAATAAATCACTTTACTCTGGAGAAATAAATAAATAAAAATCTGTTTGAGTTCAGGTACAGGGCACCTTTGTTTCAACTGCTGTGTGGCTCTGAATTTTAGCAGCTGGCATGATCTGCTCTGAGGCTTAGCCCCGTTCAACCAGCTCCAGAGCTCTGTGCAGCAGGCTGTCGATCAGTGTTGAAAAGAGGGTTGGACTGACCTTTTCCAAACATCACTGGTCTCTGATGCTGCTTTCTGTCCAGAAAGATAGAAAGAATCATTGGTGCTGAGCTTATATTGGAGTATAAATCCTGCCTAAATCACTATAATACGGTTTTAAAAATGTTTCCAGGGAGATATGAGACAAGGTTCCGATGTTTGCTTTAGAGAAATATTTCCTACTGTTCTCTCGAGCTATGTGTAAAACCCAAACGATGAATGCAACAAGTTCACACATACTCTCTGGGGATTGCCAAAAGACAATCTGAGATATGTCAAGAATTCTTCACCGAAGCAGAGAAAGCAAGTTCATCAGGTATTCCACAGGTATGCCAAGAAAGTAAATTGTCAGATTTCATAGTAACACAAAATGAAATAAACATCACAGGTCGCTCATAAATAATACAAGTGGGTATATATTGCACAGGGACAACAGATCCCCATAAACATCTCAGACCAACATAAAAGACATAGAACTCACATACACTTTCATCTTTTAGTCATGGATCAAAGCAGCATGGCATATACAGTATTTGGTGTGCAGCTGCTAAATTGTCTGGGTCCAGACCTTTGAATCCGCCAACTCCACTGAGTTGACTGACTCGTCTGACATCATGACCTGAAACGGGGTATTAACAATTAGCCAATCAGCGGTGTGTAGGAGAGGGATGAGTGGATAATAACACTGACTCTTGGTTTCACACAGGACATGAACACTGGTTTCCTGGGTCAGTCTGGGGTTTTGCACTCTTTGTATTTTGCTTGGTTTAAAATTGCAGTGAATGTGTTTACATTTGAGTTAATGGAACGTCCAGCTCATTGGTCAATCACAACCAAGTCAGTTAAAATTGTGCTTACATCATTGGTTTGACCGTAGACTACTCTGTTGCAGTTTAACAGTGGATTTGTTTCACTGTCAGAATTTGATCCATTCGGGATTTTATTCCCAATAAAGTTAACATAGGGTTTAACCGGATGTCTCTGGTGATTGTTTAGGGGGAAATTGAATACATTTGAGCAACACACCATGAGATAAATATACACGGCAGAGTGAAATTCATGGAATGAGTCATGAATCAAACCGTCCATGTGTTCATTCCACCATATTAATGTGAAAGCTGCCTCTGCATGAAAAGCAGTATGAGGTATCCACTTCAAAGCAGGTATAATGAGTCAGAGGCATTGTTTATTTTGTATTGACCATGGATATTTCAGATTAAACAGTAGGTTGTTAACAGGTTTTTGAGGACTCAAGGGTTCAGAACATAGAATTTAAGTAGGAAAAACAATATATTCAGCTGACTCTTTGATGAATACATACACACGAGTACACATTATGCATGCTCACCCGCATAATTGAAGTGGTTTCATTTTTCATGTTAAGAAATATCGAGAACATCTTGAAAAAGGTGGTCACAGAACAGATACAATTCAAGGATGTAACAGCTTTAGTGTTAAACTGTGAATACCAAGTGACAAACATTTTGTAAAGAAACACTTCAGCACATGCTAATTAAACAAAGGATTTTCTTTTTCCTTTTCAATTAAGTCAGTGTGCTTACTCTGTATTTGGTCGCCGCAGGACAGGAGGAAGTGGCTGAGGAAGGGAAGGGTAAAGTGTTGAATGCAGATTGAAATCCCCAAACAGAGGCAGCCCTGTGCCTCTGCACCCAACAACTCTTAACCTGAATTGTCTGTCAGTACAGTTTGAAGGACACTAGTCCTGCATAGAAAACTCCCAGGATAAAGCCTTAATACAGCCTGAAATACACACACTGCCAAGAACTAAGAATGATGGAGTGGTTTGTGCATTCACACTGTCTCTCTCACTAGTATTATATGTTTATTCGTCTGTCTCAAAGCCAGCCTTATAAAACTGGCCAAGGCCCCCTCTGTCATACAAACCATTTTTCACACCACATCACACAACTTTTATAGTGTTTCTCTGCCCTCAGAAGAAACGGTCAAAAAAATTTAAATGTGCTCGCTTTTCAGACGTCAGGCGGCAAAAGGAATAGCTGAGCACCCGGTTGTTTGAAATATGAGGTCACTGTCGCAATATACTGCAAGTCTTCAACTCCATTTTATCACATTTTTAAAAGAATAGGTTGCAGCAGCTTCTGCAAGACTAATGTAAGACAGATGCATTGTGGGAAGACATTTACCTTTGCTAACATTACAGCAATAATGCAACATGGATGTCTGGATAGGGACTTATCACTGCACTATAAATGCAATATAGATGAAGGAGCTGGGACCTCTACCATGGTGACCACGATAGTATTAGTGCAATATAGATGCAGGACAGAGGATTTTTAGCGTTGTTGTCTGCCACTGTAGAGGTTAGCGAAAATATGATCGTGCTTCAGTCGCTTTCTGTTTGTAGCTGTTAGGAATACGTTCAGCCCTTTCAGCAGAGTAATGTTGAAGCTTCACCAAGAAGTGATGACATTTTCAACACGATCAATTGTCATGATTGAAAAACCATGAAAACAAGGCCCAAGTTGAAAACATACCTTTAAAAATTGACTACAGAAATAATCTGTGACACAGGTCCAATGCCCAGTGAAGAGCCTTGGAGCATTGTCATTCTCCAAATGAAAGGAAGGAAAATGATTTATCTGCTCTACATAATCCTGATCACCCACATCATTAGTTATAATAAAATGCTAATAATGTATCATATGTCTTCAAGGGAAACTCATTTGTCAAACATTCATTTGAATATGACAAGAATCCCTGCATATATTCCTCTAACCTTTCGCAGCGACAGAGATTATTACTTCCAACACCCCTGCAATAATACATCTGCTGTAAAAGATAAAGACTTTATTCACAACTCTGTGCTCCTTAAAATGAAATTTATATTGATGGTGGTTAAAACCATTCGAGCAACAATAGGACACCGACTAGAGATGTACTGATTTTCAGTTTGATTAGCCGTGACCGGTGACCGGAGAGTCAGTCTTTTCTGTATTTACATGCCTTCACCACAGGATGCTTTGTTTCAAATGGAAAACATTTCATGACATGAAACATGTCCAGGAAATATCTTTCCAGCCGTACAAGCAAACTGGGACTGGGACTAACGGTATACTTCCTTTGGCATTTTGTTCTCAGGATGTAAATTTCACTTCACAAATAGTGAGTGAAGAGGGGGAGAAACTCTCGGAACAAGCTAATGCTATTGTGCAAACGCTCAGTTAGCAAGCTGGTAAATCCGGTTGGTAATGTGACTATAGTTTGCACAATTTATGCAACTTCACACCATTGACTTGTGTCTCTTAATTGTCAAAAAAACAAGAAACAGTGTATACTCTGACAGAGGAGGTTAAATAAAAGTGGACAGTGCAACAGATTCTCGATTTTAGACTCACCAGCTCTCTGCTCATGCAAAATGCAGCACTACAATGACAGTTTGCTATTGGAAAAAAAGTTTAAAAAAAAGCATGGTTTTCCCACATACAATGTAAAGAAAAAAACTTGCAAGAATTGAAGCACATCTAGTCCACCTCCCTTTCTGAGAAATTCTGGATCTGCCCTCCACCCCGCCCACCAATGCAGTCTAACTAGGTTGACCAGTGAAAGAGCAGTTTGTGCCGGCTGCAGAGCTCCACAGCTCACAGTTTGCAGTTCAAGCAGTGGTGTCAGCATCTGGTCTGTTTTCTCCATTGGAGGACACATCCATGAGCCTCCAGACTCAGATGTGGAGACTGTTTTGCACCAAAATTGGCAACTAGCAAACGTACAAGGTTGGTAAGTGTAGTTAGCACCTTTAAGCTTGTTTATGTTGTTTGTTCGCTTGTAACTAGCAGTGGCTTTACTTTTGAATCTCAGATTGTGAGGAAGTGCACTGACATCGATCCCTTCAGAGCAATGTGAAAATGCCTCTCTTGTGACAAACCCTGCACAGATACAAGTCAGTATAGTCAAGGTCAGACATTTTTGGGGATATAAAACATAAGAAAAATGCATTTTTGAGTGGATCGGGACTTTAAACGTTATAATATGCTGGTGTGACCAGGCTTTTGTACGTTTTCTTTCTTCTCTATTATTTTGGCACTACATTCTTAAGTGCTGCTTACAATAATTGGACATTTTCTCTTCTGTAATCAGCACACTGGCTGAGGGTGTGAAAGCAGGTTAGGGAAGCACAAACTAGAGACATGAGAACAGATAACAGCTGCTAAATTGTCCTCTGAGACCCTAGAATACTTTATGAAAGATAATGTGTTGCTGCATACAGTAAAATCCCCAGGTTACGAAGAGTACCACCTGCATGGTTCACCAGCGTTAAAAACAGAAGTAGAAATCCCAGGTGCAGCAGCTTCACTGTGTGTCGAACAGATTCTACTGTATCATCCAGCCACTGGCTTCCCATTTTAAACCACTCGTGGAAAATGAACAGCCATGATAGGATATATATTGCTGCTCTCACTGTTGTCAGTTTGGCTGGATGTACGGCCATGTTATCTATTACCTCCTATAAATTCCAATTATCTCCCTCGTCAGATAAGATCACACGCACATACGCCCACATGTCAGAATAGCAATACACACACAGAGCAGGAGGCAACAAAAATTCAGTGATAGCAATAAAATAATCCTGTCCTTGAATCTAATCTCTACTACCTCAACTGTAGACAAATTCCACACCAGTGTAATTAAAGCTGATTTAGCATGATTTACACGCTATGGGCAAGATAAAATAAACATGATTAGGTTAGACAAATACTGAGGTCAATATTTTTGAAGGCTTGGAAATTAATAATACATTTCGTATGATAAACACTTGCACCGTAGGCTCTAAGCATGGAATGCTAAACAGTTGGGTTGCTGTGCCAAGCGAGGATCTGGGGCCCCCTGCTGTTATCGACTCAACCTCTTTGTTAATTGCTGAAAATATTTTTCTTAAGGCACTTGTTATCCCATGAAAAAAGGGCATAATGTGCTTTGAATTTGCAATATCAATGATTTTCTCAGAGGCTGCGTCACTTTTTTCCCTCCTATCTCATGTGGAACAAATATTTTTAACTTCAACACACTATTACAGTCTGTTCTTTTAAAAGCAAACAGCTGAACAGTATTAGCCTTTAATAAGTACAGACATCACAGCCAAGCACAGGTTTTGTGAGACACTGTACCTTTACACGTGCACCTTTAAACAAGTAGAAAGAAAAAATATGTAAGATGTATGGCATATGCAAACTCCAAAACTTTGGGTAATGATGCAAAATATGTTCTGCAATTTCTGCAATCTACAAGATCTGGGACACGCTGTGTTTACAGTGATTTCCACCTGAGAAAGACTGGAACCTGAGAGAGAAAGCAAATAATGTCCCGCTCATTGTGAGCTGCTTATCGCAGGCACTCAGCAGTGTCATCCTCTAAAATTAGCTTGTGCTGGCTGAGCACTATCTGCTGAAGATAAAATACGGGAGGGGGGGGGGGGGATCAGTTATGCTGCATTATTAATCTTGAGATGTGGAGGGAAAGAAAAGGGAGAAAAAGAAAGGGAAGGGTAGAGAGAATTGAATCGAGAGAGGGCGACGCACGCGTGTGAGGAAAGGACAAGATAACTTCCCTTTGAACTCCTTTTACAAGCTGAAGCTCCTGGGGAAAAAAAGAAAAACATTTAGCTAAATGAGGTTGCCACTCTCACCTGGCACCGCTGCAGATTTAGGTGGGTGGAGAGTCTGCCACTAGCTTGAGGTAAAGAAAAGTCGAGGAGATGACTGTCCCCTCGAGGCTGGTGGGAAATCACTGCAGCCGGACACACTCACACACACACACACACACGTGTACCGGTGCTTTCTCTCTGACACAATCACACACACACACACACCAGCAGAAACATGACTGGCTCTTTTTTTATGTTTTGGCCCAAGAGAGATTTTGGATGGCCGGACTGCACCCAACCCCACCTCTTACTCAGGTCACTGCCACATTGCAGCTCTATATCTATTCTTGAGGTCAAAATTTAATTACATCACAGTATAAATGCCTCAATTCAATATTGTGTTTATCTTGTGATAAGCCACAGCCATGAAAAGTTGATATGTGGTTGCATTTTACCTTGACTAATAGCTTGGGGTCTGAGGATCATCTTTTTTCTGTTTTTTTTTCTCTCTTTCTAAACGAGTACCTGTTATATAAGGCATTTATCTCATTTGATATTTTGGTCATCCAGTAAATAGCTACTTATCCAGAGCAGCTATACAGGAAGTGGCTTCAAATGAGGCTGACTCAACAGACACCTAAGAGCATAAAACCACGCACAGCCAATTAGTGATGCGCATGCATTTGTATTCCCACTGAAAAGCAGGTTGGGCCAAAATAAACCATGTGGGCTTGGCGCAGAAGATATGCAAAACAGTGCAAATTCATGAATGTGTGTTTTCTTTTTGTGCTGTTTGGAATTACTTATGGTATCATATTTACCATCAGAGGCGATGGTGTGATGCTCATGAGCTAAAATTACATTTTGCACTGTGAGCCATGGATGGAAATGTCATCAGAGAAAACAAGGGGGTCCATCAGTACCACATCCACAATTTATGAATTCATGCATCTGGGCAGGTCAGGAAGAAAAAAAATGCCAGCGTGGCACTTCATCCACTAGTGATGAAAATCCAACCGTGATCCAGCAGGGTGGTTCAGGACAGGAGAGGGTTTTCAAGATAAAGCTGCTATAAAAAATGAATGACTATTTGCAACAAACACAGTGGCTCCTGAATCATTCATGGGTCATGTAATGGAAAAGGAATAGATGACAGAGAAAACCCTTTACCCAAACAAACTTCCATGGAACAACAGGATTAAGGGGACAAATGTCATTGACTCCCAGCAGGGCCTCCCACCAACATGTTTATGTCTATAGTATGTTGTATGTATAGTATATTGGAAGGCTGGATCAATAGGAGAGAAGATTATGAGCCACGAATACAAAGAAAAATGTCCTTGATCAACACTGGGTCTACTGTATTTGTCCTCACCCACGGTACAATGCATTTATTAACAGCACTAGCTGAAGGTTTAAATGTCATTTTGTGTGCAAATGACATCCAATACCAATAAGACTGGAAAGGAAATATTGGAAATCTACACAATTATGAGGAAAATACACATCAAATAACCCTGTGTAATTAGATAATGTTCATCATGTGTGTGATTAGGTTGGTTTGTACTCTCTCTCCTCAAAGTCCTGCTTTATAAAAGCTGCTCTGTGGATTAAACAGATATTGCTGTGGCCTATTATCTGTTTGAACTACCCTCCTGAATCCAAAAGCCGACTGCTCTGATTTTGGGGTTGGGCTGGTGTAAAAAGTTTTACTACTAGGTGTTGCACTTCACTTAGCAGTCGTTTAAATTAGAGTTTATCGACTCCAGTACACTTGGTGGCGGTAATGCACTTTTAAACTTGTTGCCAATTGTCAACAAATAAAAGAAGAAACTTGACG
Organism: Centropristis striata; assembly: GCF_030273125.1. Taxonomy (NCBI): domain Eukaryota; kingdom Metazoa; phylum Chordata; class Actinopteri; order Perciformes; family Serranidae; genus Centropristis; species Centropristis striata. The sequence continues at coordinate 13,718,753 of NC_081528.1, read as the reverse complement.
CTCACCTCTTTAGTCTAAAATGTTCCTGTATATACCCAGTTTTAGTTTTATTTAGGACTAACTCAGCTTTGTCTCATTTTGTCACCCCCCAGAAAACATGAACCATCAGGTTAACAGCCCCAACGTGCCCCATGCACATTTTTATTATAGAAGAACGACTCTTTCTGTGTTGACTGCAGAGCATGTGCAATAGAGTAAGGGGATAAAACTGATCACGGATGGTGTCAATCTTCCAGACAGATTTTTTTTTTTTTTTAAATGGGTCACCAGATGTACTTTGGCGGCTATAAATATACCTCGGTGGCCCACACAGGTACAGTCTGTGTTTGGTTGGGAAACACTGTAATACAAGTTGGATTTAGCGTTGTGGCACTGTCAGCACATGTTGCTGTCGGCTGCTTTTTAATGGACCAGATTAGCAAAACCAAAAATCGCTCCCACCTCCAATCTGATTATTACCATGATGTGATATTTGTGTGAGAACTGTCCACGTCTCTTTCGCTTTAGCTTCTCCCTTAAAGCCTATTATAAGGTCTATGTGATTTTGTGCATTCCTTTATATATTTTAGATTATCTCTTGATTTTATCCATTTTCTGTGCACCTATTTTCTGAAAGCTATTAAAATCAATTTAACTTGATATGAAAGTGAAGTAGAAGTAATGTGGTCATTACATAGATAACTTTCTGCCTCTAACTTTCTTCAAGGCAAGTCATTGAAATGGTTCAGTGCATAAACCTCAGCCAAAAAGAAATTGCTTTCTTGTTCAGAAACTGAAAGGATATAATTCAACTGACCAAAAGCCTAAATGCAAGAGATTAGATCACCATAAAGATCCCAACCTCAAAGAGATGAACACCTCCCTGCAAACGCAGAGGACACAGAAAAGCCTGAGATCTGTCTAAATCGCTCTCTCAATTATCATAGTAGAAATGCTACAGGAGGATTCAAGGTCCTTGGATGATAAAGATGTCACAGTAAGAGTAGCTCAAGTCACAAAGAGCAATAAATGTGAATAGAATTTAATTCATGACATTGGTGCTGGAACATAGTCAAAGTCATGCAAGTACACTAATTTAGATGGTACAATGCAAACTCGGTTATAGTGCAAGAAGTTAGTGACACACACAAAGCAACAGCTGCTGCATGTCTGGGTCAATTTGGTTTGTATTGTGTTTACCTATTCTCGTAGTCAATCATATAGCACAGCACACTATCTGACCATAAATATCTTTCACGACACAATTTTGCAATAAGTAAATATAGTTGCATTCACTTTTTTCCCCCACAAAATAACTTTGGAGAGTACCACCAGATGTAGTCAAAGTAAGAGAAGGGCTATGAACTTAAAATTGAAGCCTTGAGTTTGGCTAATTTTTGCTGTTGCCTTTTGGGGTTTTTTGGAAGCAGAAAGAACCATATTTGGACAAGGTGGATCTGACTTAGTCCTAAGAACGCCATGCATGCCAGCCTAAACTGGCAACCTGGTTGCACTTGGCTCCTTGCTACGGTTAACAAAGTTATCCTCTATTATTCAAGGTAAATCAGAGCGAAATGTTGTGTTCGTTAGGATTGGACCCCAAAGCAGAGAGACGTGCACACACTGATGGGTGAGAACTGAAAAATGTCTTTAATGACACGAACCAAAAAACCATACAAGGCAGGCTGCAGTGGCAGGGAGCTGGCTGGCAGGAGGAAATCTTCTGAGGTTTCAGGTGTACAGGGGGACAGCATGCCGGGAAGCAAAGGAATAATCTGGCAGTGATCTGGAGGGAAGACCAGGCTTAAGTACTGGGGAAAATGAGCTGAGTGGATGCAGGTGTGCCCCTGCTGCCAACAGGAGGAGCCAGCCACGCCCCCTTCCACACACAAGCTCTGCAGAGAAAAAGAAAAGGGAGGGTGAACAGAGAGAACAAAAGGAAAAAAACACAACAACCAAGACAAACTAAACTGAACCATAACAGTACCCCCCCCTCAAGGGACGCCTCCTGGCGGCCTACCAGGCTTGTCTGGGTACCGATTGTAAAACTCTCTAATGAGCTCAGGGTCCAAAATAAGGGAGCGAGAAACCCATGAACGCTCCTCTGGGCCATACCCCTCCCAATCCACCAAGAACTGGAAACCTCGGCCTCGCCTCCGCACATCCAGCAGCTGCCGAACAGAGAATGCAGGGTGATCGTCGATGATCTGGGGGGGTGGAGGGGGCTCGGCTGGAGGGCACAGAGGGCTGGTGGAGACAGGCTTGAGGAGTGACACATGGAAGGACGGGTGGATATTGAGGGATGGAGGAAGCTTAAGTCTCACCACACAGGGGTTGATGATCCGGTCAATGACGTAAGGGCCGATGTACCTGGGAGTGAGTTTTCGGGACTCCATTCTGAGGGGAAGATCACGGGAGGACAACCAGACCTTCTGGCCGGGCTGGTACAGGGGAGCTGGAGAGCGGTGACGGTCTGCCAGTCTCTGGTTCTGAGCCGCAGATCGGGTGAGAGCAGCCTGGGCTTCACGCCAGACTTGATGGGCATGCTGGAGGTGCGCCTGCACCGAGGGAACTGCCACCTCAGTCTCCTGTGCGGGGAAGAGAGGAGGCTGGAAACCATTAGCGGCCATAAAGGGGGACATACCTGAGGCAGAGCAGATCAGGGAGTTGTGGGCGTATTCAATCCATGGAAGGTGGGTAGACCAGGAGGTTGGGTGATGAAAAGCAACACAACGAAGTGCTGCCTCCAGACTCTGATTCGCCCGCTCAGTCTGGCCATTCGTCTGAGGATGGTAACCAGAAGAGAGGCTAGCCGACGCCCCCATAGCTTGGCAAAATGCCCGCCAAACTCTGGAGGAGAACTGTGGCCCTCTGTCGGACACAATGTCCTGGGGGATGCCATGTAGTCTTAGAACATGCTGGGTGAGCAAAGAAGCAGTCTCAAGGGCAGAGGGGAGTTTAGGCAGAGGGATAAAGTGCACAGACTTGGAAAAACGGTCAACAACAGTTAAAATGGTATCGTTACCTTCTGAAGGTGGCAGACCAGTGACAAAGTCCATGGCAATGTGAGACCAGGGCCGGTGGGGGATAGGAAGGGGGCGAAGGAGACCAGCAGGAGCACGATGTGAAGCCTTACTGCGGGCACAGACAGTACAGGCAGAGACGAACTCCTTAGTATCAGCGGACATTGAGGGCCACCAGAAACGCTGACGAAGCAGAGCCAAGGTCCGATGGAAGCCAGGGTGGCATGCCACCTTGGAGCAGTGTCCCCACTGGAGCACAGGGGATCGGACGGGGGGAGGCACAAACAGCCGGTTTGGTGGGACACCCTCAGGGGCTGGATGGTCCTCAAGGGCCTCCTGGACCTGCTGCTCGACCTCCCACCTGGCTGCTCCCACCACACAGGAGGATGGCAGGATTGTGTCCTCAGCAGGAACCTCAACGGGGGGAGAGAACTGACGAGAGAGGGCATCAGGTTTGACATTCCTGGAGCCTGGCCGGTAGGTGAGAGTGAAGTCGAACCGGCCCAGGAACAATGCCCACCGGGCCTGGCGAGAGTTGAGTCTGCGGGCGGAACGGAGGTAAGACAGGTTCTTGTGATCAGTCCAAACAACAAAAGGGTGAATAGATCCCTCCAGCCAGTGTCTCCACTCCTGAAGGGCCAGCACCACCGCCAGCAGCTCCCGATTCCCCACATCGTAGTTCCTCTCCGCAGGTGTAAGACGGCGAGAGAAGAATGCGCAGGGGTGCAGCTTCTGGTCAGAGGTGGATCGTTGCGACAGGACCGCTCCAACTCCAGAGTCAGAGGCATCAACCTCCACCACGAACTGGGCTGAGGGAACAGGATGACATAACACAGGAGCAGAGGAGAACAGACTCTTCAACTTAACAAAAGTGGCTTCAGCCGGAGGTGACCACACAAAGGGTGACTTAGCAGAGGTTAACCTGGTAAGTGGTGCTGCAACTCGACTGTAATCACGGATGAACCGACGGTAAAAATGGGCAAACCCCAGAAACCTCTGTAGCTGCTTACGTGTGGTGGGAGTAGGCCAATCTACCACTGCCTTAATCTTGGCAGGGTCTGATTTGATCTGCCCCTTCTCCACCACAAAACCCAGAAAGCTCACAGATGACACATGAAATTCACACTTCTCTGCTTTAACAAAGAGTCTGTCTTCTAGAAGTCTCTGGAGAACAAGTTTAACATGTTGGATGTGTTCCCCACGTGTACGAGAAAAAATCAAAATATCATCAAGGTAAACAAAAACAAACCTGTTGAGCATATCACGCAGAACATCATTTATGAGACACTGAAAAACAGCAGGTGCATTGGTTAACCCAAATGGCATGACTAGATATTCAAAATGTCCGAGAGGAGTGTTGAACCCAGTCTTCCACTCATCCCCCTCCTTTATTCTCACCAGGTGGTAAGCGTTGCGCAGGTCCAACTTGGAGAAGATGGTGGCCTGGTGGAGGGGAGCAAAGGCAGAGTCAATGAGCGGAAGGGGGTACTTGTTCTTGATGGTTATGTCATTTAGGCCCCTGAAGTCAACACAGGGACGTAGAGTCTTATCCTTCTTTTCAACAAAAAAGAAGCCCGCCCCCATGGGCGAGGAGGATGGACGAATAAGACCAGCTGCCAGAGAGTCAGAAATATAGGTCTCCATAGCCTCCCTTTCAGGCCTGGAGAGGTTATAGAGTTTGCTAGTCGGATGGGTGGCACCAGGGAGCAGGTCGATACAACAGTCGTACGGCCTGTGAGGCGGTAGGGACAGAGCGCGGTCCTTGCTAAAAACCTCCCGCAGGTCATGATACTCAGGAGGGACAGAAGCTAGATCTACCGGTTTGGGGCGAACAGGTGGAGTGGAAATGGTGGTCGGGATGGCCGAGTGCAGACAGTGGGAGTGGCAATACAGACTCCAATTGGAGATAGATAATGTCGACCAGTCAATGTGTGGGTTGTGGAGTTTGAGCCAGGGGAGACCTAAAACTAAGGGTGAGGACGGTGAGGGAATAAGGTAAAAGGAGGTTGTCTCATGATGATTACCGGAAAGTTGCAGGGACACAGGGACAGTACGGAGAGTTACACGAGCCAAGAGTCGACCATCGAGGGCAAAAACATCCTTGGGTTCTGAAAGTGGCTCTGTGGGCAGGTCAAACTGGGTGACAATACCAGAGTCAATGAAATTGTCATCTGAGCCAGAGTCCACTAAAACGGGGAGAGGAAGGTTAGTTTGAGACCAGGAAACAGTACCTTTAAGCTGAATGCGACTGGAGGGGGACGGACAAACAGATGTATGGCTCACCAGCGCCCCCCTTGCAGCTGATGAGCCCACTCTTTTGGCCGGTCGGGACAGTTTGCGAGGACGTGACCAGCTTGACCACAGTAGATGCAGAGTCTCAGGAGGAAGCGGCGATGACGTTCAGCAGGAGTGAGCCTCATCCTCCCCAACTGCATGGGCTCCTCATTGCTGGAGGGGGATGAGGCAGCTGGAAGAGGAACACTAGTGGAGGGTGGAGCAGGGTGCAGAGGAGACTTGGACTGAAGGGGAGGGGCCCTATGTCTACCTGCTCTCTCCCTGCGTCTTTCACTGAGGCGGTTATCGAGACGGATGGCTAAGGAAATTAGTTCCTCCAAGGAGGAGGTCTCATCCCGAGCAGCAAGCTCATCCTTAAGCTCCTCACTAAGCCCATGCAGAAAAACCCCCTGTAAGGCCCTTTCGTCCCACCCACTCTCAGCTGCGAGAATGCGGAAGTCAATGGAGTAAGTAGCAACAGAATGAGATCCCTGACACAGGGAGAGAAGCCTAGTACCGGCTTCCTTACTCTGAAGTGGGTGGTCAAAAACTCTACGGAACTCATTACAGAAAAAATGGAAGGACTGCCAAGCAGGTGAGCCTGCGTTAGCCATGGCCACAGCCCATGCAGACGCCTTACCAGAAAGTAAACTGCTGGTAAAGGCAATCTTAGATTTATCGGTGGAGTAAGTTAACGGCTGCTGGTCAAACACTAGTGAACACTGATGGAGGAATTGACTGCATGACCCTAACTCTCCTGAATACCTGTCTGGGGTGGGGATGAAGGGCTCACGAGGGTGACTAGGCAGGGTGGGAGAAGCAGCTGGAGCAGGAGCAGGATCAGGAGACGGAGCAGGAGCTGCCAGTGTGGAAAGCTGAGTGGAGACCAGGTTCAGGCGGTTGTCGAGCTGGGTTAGGCTGGAGGTCAAGTGGAGCAGTCTGTCCATAACTTCATTCAGAGCGTTCTCATGTTGTCCAACACGAGCTCCCTGAGCGGTGAGGGCTTGTCTTACCCTCTCAAACTCTGCGGGGTCCATACTTGGCCAGATTATTCTGTTGTGTTCGTTAGGATTGGACCCCAAAGCAGAGAGACGTGCACACACTGATGGGTGAGAACTGAAAAATGTCTTTAATGACACGAACCAAAAAACCATACAAGGCAGGCTGCAGTGGCAGGGAGCTGGCTGGCAGGAGGAAATCTTCTGAGGTTTCAGGTGTACAGGGGGACAGCATGCCGGGAAGCAAAGGAATAATCTGGCAGTGATCTGGAGGGAAGACCAGGCTTAAGTACTGGGGAAAATGAGCTGAGTGGATGCAGGTGTGCCCCTGCTGCCAACAGGAGGAGCCAGCCACGCCCCCTTCCACACACAAGCTCTGCAGAGAAAAAGAAAAGGGAGGGTGAACAGAGAGAACAAAAGGAAAAAAACACAACAACCAAGACAAACTAAACTGAACCATAACACGAAATGTATGGCCATTTCATTGCACACAGGGCTATGACAAGTTGCAACTTGTCATTCGCAAGGTACCCTAAAGTATAGCATGATTTATTGTCCAATTACTCCAAATGGAGCCATAATTTACAATATGAACACCATGCTGTATTGAAGGACGATTGAGACTATAAAGTCATTGCAAAATTGTTCTCATAGACTTCCATACAATCCAACTTTTTTACAATCAGTGCAGTTACCCCCTGCTAGCCATTAGAAAGTATGCAGGTTTAAGGCACTTCCACATTTGCATCAGACCCGGAGGCTATGACTAATTCTTAAACACAGTCTATGACACAGTAGGTCATTAAGATTACATTATATCACTTGGTATAATGCCATAAATCAGAACCTGACAGCAGAATGTCAAATTTGCTGAAAATACATCTGGCTGATAATCAGTTTAAGCTACTGACATTAGCATGCTAATATGCTAAAAGTTACATGCTTATTATAAGTATGTCAAGTTATTTTAAATTAGCATGTTATTAGAATCCTTACATGTTAAATGACAGCATGTTAAAAATCATCTACACACTTTAAAGACCCTTCACAACACAGGTGTTTTCACTTGTGCTTGATTGACATCTGCTTCTTTCATTAATGCAAAGCAACCAGTGGAGACTCCAGGAAGTCACTGTACAATAGTAACTCGCCCAGAAAGCTGCTTCCCCCTGCTTTTCAGTCTTCATGTTAAGCTAAACAGACTGCCTCCTGGCTTAAGCTTTCATCCTTAATGAACAGATGAAAGTGGTTTTGATCTTTTCATCTAACTCCCAGCAAGAAAGTGAATAAGCGCATTTCCCAAAAATGTAGGGCTATTCTTATAAGAGATGGCCCTTTCCTCCCTATAGTGGCAAGGATCTAAGAACAGCAAAGTTATCTGTGCAATTTTTATCCAACCAACAATTTCCGGTTTCCCGGTGAGTGCAAGGACTATTGCTGTCACTAACTGTCAAAGCTCAGATAGATTAGAGCACCTCTGGTTCTGACTTGAGGTGCAGTTTGAGAGATAAAATATAGCACCGTAATGTATGATAACAGTGAATACAGCATCAAACTGGAAGTTACCAATACACAGCATCTGTCACTCTTTCTCAAGCACACACAGACATTATGCGCACGCACACACACACACACACACACACACACACACACACACACGCCTCTTTTGAAGCCATAGCTTTAATCTGAAGGGTTCTGACATCTGTGGCTGCAGAAAAAAATATATGCAGTTATATCATGTTGGACTTTGTTTATATCTCATTTCAAATACAAGGTGGCTTTTTCCTTTTAGCAGCAGAGGGAGAAAATCAATAGGCAGAATAATGATGCTGTTGTCTGTGCTGCTTCCACGCCTTTACATTCACTGTCATCAATTTACGACACAGCCTTTAGACCTCAACCTCGGTTTTTATTCATCTGCTCTCTTATTTATTTGTAACAGCTGGGGCAGGTGCGGGGGCGAGAGAACGTGTCTGTGGTATGTGGGTATGTGTGCATATATGTGTGTGTGTGTGTGTGTGTGTGTGTGTGTGTGAGAGAGAGAGAGAGAGAGAGAGAGAGAGAGAGAGGGAGGGAGAAGGCAGGATATGGCAAAAACATGAAGAAGAAACTATTAGAAAATTAGAGGAGGAGGGAGTAGAAAGAGAGGTGTGAGAGAGCTAGGGGGAGATCACAGAAGAAGATAAAGTGTCTTATGAGGTGAGATTTTCTGACAGACATTTCCAGCGCACTACACAGCTACAAGCAGGAATAAAAAACAGGAAGGCTTTGGTTCAAGAGGTTGGCTAGTGGTCCTCCTGCTTGCCAGCCTGCATAATGATGGGAAAAGAGGAAATGTTCTTACTCCGAGCCGAAGATAAAAGGATTTGTAAGGGTATGTAAGTACAGAAGAGGAGTCGAGAGAGCGATCAATAATTAATTTACTTTCAACAGTCAAGGGCAATTAACACGCTTTTTTGCCCATTACCCGCCTAAAAGGGCCGACACTGTGGCTCTAGCCCCTAATCTCGCTGACCATTGTCACAATCGAGGATTACACTGCTAACAAATCGATGCACACATGCACAGACACAGAAAACACACACGCTTCCCTAAACACTGGAGACTTGGATTAGCAGCAGTTTTGTACACTTACAAATGTCGAACATGCAGGATTTTGTTGCATTAACCTCCGTCCCGAAGAACAGGACGGCTGAGTGAGTCACTGTTTGTTTGCACCAACAACGCTTCGCCTCTGATATCCATCACAGAAATGCAATTGAAGAAATGTAATGGCATATCAATATCTGATATGGCCTGAATATTTAGAGCGGAACGCAAAGAGTCGCTGCAGTGCGACTGCATGTTCCCAAGTGCAAACACAATTTTTTAGGGGCACTTTCTATGGACTCTTTGCATTTATACTGGCAGCAGGTCCGAAATACTTTTCTGTTCAAACAAGGTGTGAGGTTCGTTCCATTTAATTGTAATTCCTTTCACAGTGATGAACCTGTAGCCGCTTCATAAAATAATCAGAAGCAGCCAGTAGAAATTTGATGTTGATTGGCTGATTCTGGTTTCTTTTCTTCTTTATGGACTATGAATCTGCTGCCACAGATGAAAATGTCTACACATTTATTGTATGTGCCTTAAATTACAGAACAATATTTCACATGTCAAGTGTGCCCTATGTTCTACTATATTAGTCTTCTGAGATTGTCATCATAAGCTCTTAGAGACAGTAAATTATTTTCTTGATACAAATCTCCACTGTGCTGCTTTCATAAGCATTTCTCATATGGAATATGTTGCCAGGGAAACACCATTTACGCACGATGAGCTAACCTCAGAGTCAAGATCAAGCTCTGCATAAGAAGCATATTCCAGCAGCGTATTCTACCTGATGTGCTGCAGATGTGTTTTTTTCTGTAAATCTGGGTCAGAAAAAAACAACTTGTCCAGGAAAGCAGGCTCAGAGATGGATGATACCCAAAGCTTTGGGGAATAGATTTAACATATACCAGATTCTGGAGCGGTGACACCAGTGATTACTGCTGAACCGACAGGAGGGGAGAGCTCATTTAACTAAGAAACTGCCAGGGGATCTTTTCCTGCCCAAACTGAACATGTGTACTAAAACTAACGAAGGGGAATGAGCTGCTTCTTTAAAAAAAATGTTTTTGAAAAAACAGCTTATTTGCTATGTTACAAGCATACAGTACACGCTGCCGTTTCACCAGATAGGTCAGAGCACGAAGCTGCCAGGAGCAGGTAGGAGTTTACAGTCTTGCTCAAGGACAAATCAGCATGGATGAAAACATTGCTCGGAATATGGAAGAATTTCTGTTTATTCTTCGTGTATAATATAGACCTGAGGATGTTTGTTTTCAAACTGTTTTTACCCGTTTTACATAGTTTCTCTCCTTCCCTCAGAGACTAATCAGATTTTGTTACTGTTAATTACAGGCTGTTATATGGAGGGAGGCTTCTTATTACTACTGGCTCTTTTTCAGCAGGCATACAAAAATCAGTGCTATCACATTTCATTACAGTTCATAATTCATATGTTGAAGACAAAAAAAATACAAAAAACTGACTTAAAAAAGTATTTTTTGTGGACTGAACATGGTAGTTTTATAAGTGAGTGTATGTATTGTAAAGAAAATAAAGATTTCTTACATTTAAGTGTGTTTATTTTCAAATGTCTGAAATAATTAAGAGGCAGGCTCAACAAAAAGGCTGCCTTTATGCTTTGTTCAGCCAAGATAGAGTCTTGGCCCTGGGCTGCTTATAGACTGCTGACGTTTTGAGGGCTGACTCATAGTATTCTTCACTTTCCTCTTCACCAGTATGTGGTTTATTTGTTTTTTTGTCATGTAGGTTGTAGCATGATGTTTGTCTGCAACCTACTGATAATGATGCAGCTTTCTTGGCCAGCTCTCTCGACAAATGCATTCGAACTGCCTGGGAAAGCGGTGGAAACACATAAAAAATAAACCAGCTCTCCAACCAAAAAATACTTACAGAAAGAAATTCTACAGTTACTTTGAATGCAGTGGACCTCACTACAAGTTCAACTGACAGAGATGGGTATAGAAGCATGAATTAATCTCAACATTATAATGCATTGAATTTGATTGCTAATTTGCCATGTCGATGCATTAATAAGTTTCCTTTTTTTCCAGCAGATTTTCATTGCATTAAGTAAAATGTATGTTCTTCATAATCAAATCTAAGCACAAGAAAGACATTAAAAAACTTAATTACACTTAATTGCAGCTGTTTTTTGGTCTGTGACAGCAGTGTAGGCCAAGAGCAGCTGTCCGTGTGTAAATTACATCACCATGAAAGGGCGGCTATCGAGGACAAGCATACTGTACTCTCTCACACTACAACTCAGTGAACTGCCATATAGATTAGCTTACAGTAGTTGTTCACTTCATTGAGCAATGTCATTTTGCAAGCACAAATACACAGAGTCCATCTTTGTGCTGCAGGGCACAGGCAGCTGACGAGCACTACTGCCAGTCTGTGGATTAAAGACATATTAGTGTTTGCCATTTTACAGTCTGTTCACAGAGGAGGGGGAGATATCTGTGAAAGAACATGGATATTTTTACACTGTTTCACACATTAAATATTCAGGGTATGTGAATAATTGTTGATATAACGCTGACGGGGATGTCTAATTTGAATCGGGATTATAAAGAAAACACAAAAAAAAAAACAGACATTCGAATATGAAAATAAAAAAGCAGGGCTACTGTGGCATTCTGCCTCACGTGTCAACAGCTTCATTGATGAATTTTTGTTTCAGAGCACAAGATAGACAAGAATAGCTTGCAAGCACACTCCGCTGTCCTTCGCCTCACTTCTCGCTGCTGGCAGCTTCACTGGGAGGAAAGCAGACCGCCAGAGCGAGTTTGCCCGCTTGCTAGTTTGCTAATTCCGCTATGCATTCATGCATGCTACACTGGTTACAGAAAAGAAGAAAGTGGGAAATGAAGTATTAAAAGTATAAAGTAAACAAAGGTAATTCGCAAAATTTTGACAATTTAGCCGCTGGCTAGTTGGCTAGCTAGCTTGCCATTGGGCACAGTTCTCACTCAAGCCCCAATCACAGCACAGGGGTCTACAGTTTACAGTGAATTAAGTTTTACTGTACAAAACATTATTGGTTATTGGTTATTTTGTAATGCATAGGTATGTAGCTCTTTCAAAAGATATGTTTACATTGAAATAAAAATAAGAATATAGCTTTCTCTCGTATTGTTTGACGTCTTATGGACATAATGCACAAAAATCAATATTGGAATAGTCAAAGAAATGTTTTTTGTAAGGAATATTCAAATGTCCGGCTAGTGGTGCAGTGGTTAGCACTTTCGCCTCACAAAAAGAGGATTGCTGCTCTTCTGTGTGGAGTCCCAGTCCAAAAACATGCACTTAAGGTTTAATTGGTGGTTCTAATAATCAAATTCTAAATTGAATGAGAGCGTGAATGGTTGTCTGTCTTTATGTATCTACCCTGTGATAGTCTGGTGAACTGGATGTACCCCACCTCTCATCCACCTGGCCCCAGCCAATCCCAGCTGACATTTCTGATTAATTTTGGCAGCACTTAAAAGGACCAAACAAACTATTGAGGCTAAAGTAACAATGTAGTACAACACTAATAAGTGCTTGACTGATTCTGGGTCTCAAGCCATGAGACATGGACAATCCTGACAGCATTACCAGAAGCTGAGCCTTGTTTGGGTAGTAAAATGCCTTCTGCATACTTTAACATGGCTCTGTTTGAAGCAATTATGAGTGTAAATATGAGCTACGCATCCCCAGTGTTGGCTGCTTTTAGCCCTGCAGCCTTTCCATTTCCAATGAGTCAAGAAAAAGTTAAATTTATTTGCAAAGCCTTTTCTATCAAACAAGTCTGTCACAAAGAGGTTTACAGAACAAAGCACATCAGTACAGATTAAAACAGGACAAATAGGGAAGAACAAGCAAAGCGCACATTTCAGGAGTTCACAGGCTTTTATACTCTGTTTCAAATGTTGTGTTTTTATACCAAAATCAATTCACAGTGACAGCATCAAGACAATGATGATAAATCCTGTTTTGATACCAGTAACTGTCACAAATAATTGTTATGCCACCTCTTTGGGTTTTTAAATTCAGATCTCAAGGAATACCAATAAAGTCAACTGACTTTTTTTCCTCTGTTATTTTGCATTGCAGTCCTTCTGCTGCTCAGCCAACCAGTCACAGATGTCAAAATATGACAGTCTCAGGTAAAGGATGCAATATAACATGACACACTATCTTGACATGAACGTCAATCCTTGCTCAATTATATCTTGCATATTAAAACTATTTTTTAAATATTTTCAAAGCATGATTCAGAACTGTCCTTATATTTTGTGTTTACTGGCATATAATTAAGATTTTGTTTGGGGTTTTCAGACTCACATGTCATAAAGGTCACCAGATGTCACAACCCAGATGTCGTAATAACAAATGTGGTGCAACTTACTGCCAAGTAGAACAATGATTAGTATGTAAACAAATTAATTAGCAGAACTGAATATTCAAAGCATAAATGTGTAATCTAAATATTGCTTGACACTGATTAATTAGCAATCCATTTTCATGAAAAAGAAATGATATAAATATCCATGAACTACTTTAAATATTGAACTCCATGCACCTTTTTGCTTGTTACACTGTGTTGAAAGCTGTGCCACAAGCACTGAGAAGTCGGTGTGTGTTTCTGCTACTAGGTGAAAAGATTCCTCCCTCTAGTTCAGACAGAGAGATGACAAGATCATTATTGACTTACAACCCGGTCAGCAGCAGCTTGGATAACAGTACCAACTGAGTGTAGCTTAAGATTCCTCAGAGGAAGCTGCTGGTGAGCTACTACGAACGAGAAATAGTTAAGTGACACATCTGTCAGGAAACACAGAGGGAATCTGCACCTCCTGCAGATGCAAAGGACTATCTGCAACCTCTTATGCCGCAGTCTAGTCCAGAGTGGTGTCATGTCACTGGGTTTATAACTCCTGCACTTGTGCATAGGAGGTGGTACAAAAACATCAGTCAAGTGGAGGGTGCAAGGCTTGACTCTTCCTGTCCCCTTTTGTGCGCCGTACAGGGGCTGGTGAGCAGGAGGTTGACAGTTGCCTTAGGCGATAGGGGGGGAATTGTAATGTGGATTTTTTTTTCTTTTTTCTTTTTTTTTTGTGGGTGGGTATGGTGGGTTAGGTATATAAATAAATAACACACACAGCTGCTATTTACAGATATCTTCTTTCCCTAGTGTGTACCACAGACACACTCACAAGAATCCCAATTTTCTCTACCAAAACGTTTGTGCAGGGCTGAACGCTAAAGTCTAGTGTGTAGCTATACTGCCTCCTTGTGGACAGAAAATGGCAATTCTCCAAATCACTAGAATGAACACTGAATCATGAATTGCATCATCTATGACAACAATTATTTGTGTAGATAGATAGATAGATAGATAGATAGATAGATAGATAGATTTCAAAATTTAATGTCAAACAAGGCCAGGCTTTGTTGCACAGCACCAGTGCCCGAGATTAAATTTAAAAAAAGTTATATCATAGACCTATAGTAAAAGTACAGGGATAGGCAAATGCACTTACATGTCACACAAACCACAGAGCCCTTATGTCAAAACCAAAAATATTCCCAATTTCATAGATGACATTTTATAGCCTGTGCATAGGCCTTTATTTGATTATGAGGACAGAACTCTGACAAAGAATGACAACAACAGAAGAAACAAGGGACACAGTGGGTGCAACAAGTAGCCAATATTATCTCATATGCATAAAATAAACTGACACAGCAGAAGAAAACAACCAGAGCAGGCAATCACTGTATTCCTATAATTATTATATGCAGACAACACAGGAGGCTGTTTAAACAATAAAGCCTGCACAGTTCTTACACGCCATAGCCTAGTGCACATAAAAATACCTCTTTGGAGATCATCACAGTTTGTATGAGATTGTATCATATGTTTGAAGGGCTTTCTGCAACTCTTTTGCACCAAGATGTCTTCAGTAGTCTGCTCCAGGTTCATCTTGCTGTTATTCCCAATCCATATATCCAGACCACTCAGCCTCTTATCTGTACCACTGCGTCCTCAAAGTTTCCAAACATTTATAGTCGAATGGGGTTCTGTTGTTACAACTGTGACAGAGATTAAGAGTCAATAACAGGTAATAGTCCACACACACCTCACTGAAGGTGGAAGTTCCACAGTGAACGCTGAAATCACCGCTGGAGTAGCCACCTGTTCAATTAGCATGTTAGCCTGACCTAGCACCTGTTGGTCAGTGAAGGTGTTTGATTTGGGTCAATTAGCGTCCGGCAGGGATGGAGCATTAATTCAGTGATCAATCAAGGTGGGGTTTTTTTTAAGTATGCCGAGGTACAATAATGCTACACTCCCATAATGATCCATAATTGATCACTGCATCATTAGAGCAACCTGTTTACAAACTGTTTGGCACCATTGCGACTGCATTTGGCACGGACTCGGCCGCTGCAGGTAAACATGTGAGCTCCAGCTCTGCCCTCCAGCGGACGCAGACACACCTGCAGACAGACAGGTGAGCAGACAGGGGAAACAGACACAACAGCTTCTTCTCTGCTGCAAAAAAGTAATTGCCTCAGTTATTTTGCTCCATTTGTAGCCTACAGTTTATAATGATTTCTTCATGTGATTTTTGTTTTTAGTCTGTAGCTCATGTGATGCTACTTGGAATGTACATATACTCGAGATATAGATCCTTTAACGTAAAATAAATTACTGATTTTTAAAAAAAACACCAAGGTAATTTGTCACTTCCACACCTGGTAGCAGCTGAATGGCAGCAAATTCATCAAATCGTGTGGAGAGGCTGAAACCAAAAAGTGGATGTTTTTGCTGCAGCTTACTAATGCTCATGGCTTTGAAATAAGATGTTCAATAGTCACAAGTATGTTCATGGCCTAGATAGATAGATGGATGGATGGATGGATAGATAGATAGATAGATAGATAGATAGATAGATAGATAGATAGATAGATAGATAGATAGATAGATAGATAGATAGATAGATAGATAGATAGATAGATGCCCTCTTATCAATCACATAATTCACTTAGTATGCACATGTGTGTGTTATATCTCACTAAGATTGCTTGTGAGCCTGTTCTTTGATCCCTGCACCAGCCAACATGCTGATACACAGACATCAAAGTGTTCTTTGATAAGATGGGCAGTGAACCCAAGCCTACTCACTGTAAATCACACTTAATGCTGCTATTAAGTGTGATTTACAGTGAGTAAATAGCCGCATTAGCTAAAAGCTAAGTGGAAAGTGACTAATTCCCTTCCTCAGTCTTCTTCCTCTTCTTCGGGTACTTGGGCATGATTAGCACAATGCGGTGAGATTTTCTATTACACCCACCTGGACCAACTGCAACATTTAGAAGCGGTTTACCTATCAGTTAATGCATAATTTAATAATCTCAGTGGATGGTTGTATTATTTAAACACACTTGATCAAATTTTACTTAATTGACATGTTCCTTTTACATAAGTAAAGGATCTTCTACCTCAGGGAAAAAAAGCCCAAATGTAAAAGTGAGCTAGAGAGTGTATGGGCTTCAGGGCAGCTGCATGTGAACTGTATATTTTTCTTGCCTCTTCTTTTATTTTGCAGCCTAAAAAGAAGGAGCACATTTACGTCGCCTCCGTCAATTGCAGGTTTCAGCTCACATTAGCACTTCCATCTGTCAGAGTCCTCAAATCCACACAGCTCAGATATCAGCTGCTACCACCCAAAAGTGTTAATCAGTGAAAAGGGGCCAAGAGGCAAAGATTTTTTTGCATAAGTCAATACTTAACCGCGCTGCCAATAGATGATTGTGATCAGTCTGCATCATCATCTTATTTAAGACTTTGAAATGACAGGCATAAGCAAAGCAAAGAGGCGTGTGAATAGTGAAATAAGAACTACTAGATAATGTAGTAATTAGTCAGAATGTAATCCAATTTGCATTTTTTTTTTTGCATCTCCTTGATGCAATAACCAAAATATGTGCCTGTACAAGCTATTACATCATGGAGGAAAATAATTAAATTATCCATCAGAAAATGTTATTACATTATCAGACAGTTAATTACATTAACATATTTTATCTCATTTCGTACTCATCTAGGGGGACTATAAAGCTGACACGTAATTGCTTTATGTAACACACACACACACACACACACACACACACACATTCATATGATAAATGTATAAATAATGTCACTGACCTGTACCGGGGGGCATCTGAAAACATCTGAGGCCTGAAGGATTTATTGTACCTGCAGTAACTTAATTTACTCCAGCCTGTGTAACAGCCTAACAGAGGAGAATAAAAAAACAGCAAAAAATAAATCCACCAGCCAAGGTTTACTGCTCTTCAAATAACCACACCATGTGGATTGTTTTTATGGAGGGCCATTTGTTAACAAAATGCCCAATACCAATGAATCTTCTTTAGACATACAGAAGTAATGATAAATACAAGATTATACATGAACGAGTGCTGACTTTAGGAAAACAGGTAGCATTATGTGCCCATAAAAATGTATTTGTATCAAGTTTATTGCTAAAGGCATCAAATAAATCAAAGGAAATAACAACTTCAATGGTGTTAGCTTGTTGTAATGATTGAGAAACATTTAGTCTCCTCTTGGCAAGTGTCTCTGGCCGACCATGGTGCTGAATCCAATCATCATGGACCTGACTATTAATACAAACTGAAAGATATAGTACACCTTCAAACCTTTCAACGCAATCATGCATTGATAATCACCATTTCAGTGGTGGAATGTAACTAAGTACTATAAGTACAGTAAGCTGACAGCTTAAGTTACTTTTCAGGTCAGGATTTACCATAAAAACATGATCAATTTAAGTGATGAGACTTTTATAGTTTTTTTTTAATTTAACCACATAACAGTATATTAGGTAGTGAAAATTAGCACTAAATTGAAAAAAAAAAACCTAAATTGCTGCTTACATAAATGCTTCGTCAATAATAATCCAATAATATATTTGGAATATATATAACAATCTGAGTGGGAACACTGTGCATCATGAGCACTTTTACTTTAGATGCTTAAAGTACATTTTATTGCTGATACTTTTACTTAGCTTTTAATTCAGGACTTTTACTTGTAGTGGAGTAATTTCACAGTATGGTATTATTACTTTTAATAAAGTAAGGATCTGAATACTTTTTATCACCACTGGACCTTTAAAAAAAAAAAAGAATCAATGATTTCAACCTCAGTCAGCATTGTAGTAACATTTTCTTCAGGCTTTGTTCATTGCCTAACTACTACTTTATTGGATACATAACTATTTATTTGTAAGCTTAAGTGTCTGTCATTATGGCAAAGAGCTTCTGAATTATAGAGCTCATGTCGGCCATCTGAGGAAGCGAAAACAGCAGTAAATCACTTTTGAATCTTCATTTTACATAAGTAGCTGAGAAATAGCATCTACAATGTTCAATCAGATGATTTTGAGCACATTCAAACACAGAGAAGATGCTTAACAGTAGCAAATAGTGGTTTGAATTCCCATGTGACACAACAAAAGGAGCTCCGAAGCTTTCAACAAGGCCCCTTGTGTTCTGCACCATGATGTAAACCCCTAACCTTAAAACCATCTCTGTGGATGTCTCTTCTAATTTCCTCTTAATTGTCTTTCGTGTGAAAATGTGCCTTGATTGATCGTGTCAATTACATTGAGGCTTATTTCAAAGGACCGGCAGGGACTGTGTTGCTCTCAAGTAAGCAGTCAATGGATGACATAGATTACTTTAAACTCCTTTAAGTCCAAGTGCAATTTAGCTAATAAAGGTAAAGACCAATTGAGCCATAAATTACTGTAGCTACTACAGAGATCCCTTTATCTATAGAGAGCAAACAAAGAAATCTGATTATAAAACTAACACACGCTGACAGTGTAACAAGATATTTTGTGTGTGTATGCGGGTGACTTTTTGATCGTTTTTTCAAACAGCCTCAAGAAAACATGATTAATGCAGAACATGATGCCAACCGCACATTACTCAACATGAGTTAAGAGTGTTGAAAGAGTGTCAGAGCTACTTACAGATGCTGAGATATTATAAATTGCTGAGCAGCCTATTATTAGCATACATATAGAGCTTCCATAATGCTGCAATGTAAATTGTATATTGACAGACGTGTCTAATGTATTCAGCTTTAATAAATAATGTTCTGCTTGTTACTGCAGTCAATGACAAATATCCTGATACATTTTCCCACAAGATATGAATTATCTGCTATGGATTGTTATTTAACTCGTCTTTGCACATACACTTGTAAAGAAAATTAAATACTATTCAAAATTGAATTCCCCAAATTGCATTATGGGCCTTTTCTGCCTCAGATAGACAATTAGTATGCCACACAATCAAAATAATCCATTCATAATTAAAGCACTTTTTAACAGAAAGAACTACACTGTACATGTTTTATTTACATCACTCCTTTTTTGCCTACATTTAGTGCTGAGAAACATTGGGCAGGGTTTAACATTCAAGGCACAGTTCAACATCCCTCCAAACAATGACATTCTTGTTTATGCCACATTCAAAAGAAAATCTGGAGTGGAAATAATTATATTATGTAAACTTCGTCACAGCAATAATCAAGAAAAGTCAATACAAATGAACAAGTTAACAGAACATTGTATGCTGTAGTATGGCTTGTTACTTACAAGGGGGGAAAACATATTGAACAATATGTACATTCGGAAAATATACTATTTAAAGACACACTGATACAAAATATGGTTTCCGTCACTGACAAAATTAGAGCTTTTAAGAGCTTTGAGTAGAAGAGGAAAAGTATACCAAGAGCTCAGGTAGGAGCGGCTCGCATCTGCTCAAATGTTTCATCAGAGGCACATCATTATGCTCCCCGGTCCATTTAGGTGTGAAATTTGTAGTTGTCTCTTGAGCATCAAATAAGTCAACATCAAAATCTTTAGACTCAGGACTCCTCACAAGGACCTTTAAATAGATTTATCGCTCTTCAAAACATCCAAATTTAAACTCTTCACATATTGCACAAAACCTTGACAAGAAGAACAGGCCGAACTAAGACCTCCCATTTGCCACAATAAACTTTTAAAGAACTTATCAAACCGAAAAACTGCACAATGATGTCCAAACTTCCCACTCTATTTAATTCACATTTTCCATCAATTTGTGAGATCTGTTGGGTTAAAGCACAATGTATGGTTAAAAAATTACATCATGCAACTAAATGTGCAATAAATCCATACATTTATATTGTAAACTGACTGTTTGGCATTACCTTACAGTACTAACAAATAGCTACAGTTTATACCAAAGTAGAAAATGTTTTACTTTGTTTTTTTTTTCTCTTTAATGTTAAGTACTTTAAGAAAATAAGTGACATACACTAAAGGGGCCAATAAATTAAAGAGATTCTCCACAAATATGTAGCTGCATTTGAAAAGAATATCTGGGCATCAAAATGTTACATTATACTCATCTTAAGCCCACCACCACAAAAATTATGAAGTTTTCAGACAATAGTGCTACATTTTAACTGCACATAATCTCACCGTAAACAAAAGCTTTGCTAAAGTGGCAACAAATAGGCAAATGGAAAGGAAGCAATTTTGTTTCCAATTCAAATGTTTTTTTAGAGGATAAACATGTCAGTTACATTCATGGAAAAATTCCAGAAAATCTATGCTGGCAACAGAAAAAGGCATGGCTGATGATTCTGGTCCTCAGGCAACAAACTTTTTCTTGGTCGTGGAGCCGCTTTTTGTGGCTGTGTCTGCGTGTGACTGGTATCCGATGATCACTTTTGGCGGAACACCTAACCTTTCTTTATACACACGCCTAAAAAAGAAAAAAAAAAAAAACATGTTAGCACAGAAAAACATTTCAGACTCTAAGAAACAAATTCCACATCATTTTTTTTCCTATAACATGACACTAGAGGATCTACTACCGTACTAGTGCATACATTTTATGTCGTTAATTTCAACTATTGCAGTTAAAATACTTGACCAGTAAAACAATAAAAAGGGCTATAATTGCATTTAAGAAAATACATTTAGTCTATATAGGTGGATATTTCTTTTACTATGACTAAATGTGTAGTTAATTTTCTTTATATCATCTTAAGATTTGTCATCATTGAGTTTGGCATCTTTAGGTTACCCTATGTGTATGATGGCATCTTTGTTTTCGTAGTCTGTGGTCCATATTGCTATTTTATCTCCTTTGGCTCGGACATTAATGACGGCTCCGCACACATCGTCACTGAAGTCATCAAAAGCTTCTCCCACAAGACACAAGAGCTGCAGGAAAGCAGACGTCATTTCAAAATGTCTTGTATTTGGTAGCAGTTTGAAACTAACGGACAGTTCTTTAAAGCATTTGGACTTGTCACAATAAGAAAAGCAGAGGTGTCACCAATAACATTAACGGCAGCTCCTTTCTATTCAAGTGTCCCAGCAAGCTGTGACAGCGAGACAATGACCCAGCATACACTATAACCAGGACCCTGAGACAAAAGCAGCTTAAAATCGAATTCAGCAGTCCTGAATTCTATTGTTGATGAAATGTCTTCCCTGAAAAATGCCTAAAGATACGACTAATAATGGTGCAATTAAATGAACCAGTAATAAACATACCGTCTCCAACCAGAACCGATCCAGGTCTGCTCTACGCTGCTGCTTGGACAGAGTTATCAGCCATCGGCCACCTCGTCGATTTCGTTCATCCTCCCACATGGGCTCAATTCCATCCTGTAGCCGGATAAAGGTCAAAGCTTAAAAAAAAAAACTAAACTATAAATACTCCAGTATCTCCATAATGAAAAGAGGTTTAAATTCCCCCTTTGATCAGGACAGGACCAAACAATAAGCGTAGCATCACAAAGAATAGTTAATGAGTTTAATTGTTCGTCTCCAGGAAGCACAATTAACTATACTTTGATTTCATACCAATTAATATGGAAATGTATACATTGATGAACTATTGTACTTCATAAAAGAGACATGCTATTGTTTCCCTGTGTATGGACTGTGGCTTTGACATTTTGATATACAGCTCTGTCTGGTTTGACCACATTCTCCTTTGAGCTAGCGAAGCTTTAGTAAGGCTGTAATCCAGTCAGAACATGTGAAAAAAAAGGTGCAAAGCAGTCAAAACTGGAGGGAAAAACAACAACTAATGACATCCAATAAAAACCCTACATAAGAGATGCTTACGTGGTCCATTTTAGATAAGTAAAATACATTTAATTTGTCGTAAACTATTGCACAGAACAGAATATTAATTCCTTATTTATTTGAACAGGAGGTAAATTCCACAGAAACATTTTTCTAAAATATATATTTATATTCTTTTATATTATAACTACTTACTGTAAGAAGGATAACCAATAATTATTTGCTGAAAAAGATAGTTTTCCACCAATATTAATTTGGGTGTGAAGATTTATATTGTGTGCACTCTCAGGATAGGCTCGAACCCAACTTGTTTGGTTAGGTTTAAGCACTCCGTGGCTCAGCTATCAGTAAGTCTGCATATAAAACTCAAACATGGTTCAAACAACACTGATAAGGTTGTTTGTGTTGAATACAGCACAGTGCTGGAAGAAGGCAATATGTACAAAATGTTTATTGTTAAAAGCAAAATGAAAAACCTAATCATCTGCGTCAGCGTAATGAATGCACCAGCGCCTCACATGAATAGGTGTTTGTTTTTCTTTAGCTCTTGAAGAATGCAACGTAACAGCCAGGATGAGATATTCAAAAGGTACAAATTCAAAAGCTGAACAAAACAAGTGATTACATGATTCATCTGCTGATCATGGCTTCTGCCAGGAAACATCACATCTAGTTTGATATGCAATTGGTAAACAATTTCACAACACTGTACTGTGGCAATTTCCCATTAACAATGAGTAAACATTCAATGGCAAGCAGCCTCATCTGACGGCTATAATTTGCTGCATGTTGCAGGAGATGCCACCTTTACGGCCCCTCAGTTTTCTAACTGTCCAGTTTATGACAGATGAGATCCAGCTTCAGTCTTGACTGATGCTCATAACTAACTCGTTCTTCATGAGCTCTTTGTGGCCACCATAAGACAAAGTGAAGTGCAGTGAAGTGCAGTAAAGTGCAGACTGACTTGCTGCTAGTGACTGGGATAAAATGTGTTTTGATTCCCAGCAACAAATGGGTACATGTATCATCCCGGTGACAGAGGGTCAGTAAACTCAAATGAATGAGTTACCCATCAGCCCATGTGATTTCATGCTTAATAGTCTTGGTTTCTTTGTAATATGATGCACACCAAAAGAAAATTGCTTTTCGTTTTGCTTCTGTGAAAGTGCACCTGAACTACAACCCTTGACACAGACTGTAACACTGTCCTGTCCACTTCAATTAGCATGAATATTTATAAGCAGTGAAAGTAAAGACAATTCACAGTTGTAAAACAGATGTATAGTACAATGACAAAAGACAGTGATCATAGCATGCGTACCTTAAACAGCGAGTAGTCACAGCCAGACATCAAGTTACTTGATAGCTGAATGTGATTGTATAATCTGAAAAAGGACAGAATATTTTATGTTCAGCAGCGTTCAACAGAAAACCTTTTGGCAGTCTGGCTGAAAACATTGTGTAATATGAATTGTTACTTTAAGCATTGCTAACCATCGACAACTGATCATCCTTTAAATGTATCCTGATGTTAAGGGTACAGCTAAACAAAAAAAATCAATTTTAAGACTCAACTTCCCTAAAATAATTGGTGAGCTGTGTCCTCCAATTTAATAAAAAGCAATCTAACTTAATATATCTTCAATATAAACACACCTAGGATGATATGTACTAGAATCCAAATGTAATGATCGAACCAATTTTGCAAATAATGTTAAGAGTAAGTCTGATGTGATGTAATGCTACCAGTTTTAGTGCAGTGTATATTGCAATGATTTACTTACGCCCAGAAGTCTTCCACCGTGTCAAATTTTGAGATCAAACGGAGGTTGGCTTGCCATGTTTTGCTTTTGTCATTTTTGAAAAACCAAAGAGCCCACCTGCAAAACAAAGAAGAGTAACTACAGAAAAACTGAATGTTTTCCATAATTAGTCATGTTGCTCATTACCAACTTGTTCGTTTGGAAGAAGCAGCACAAATTTCAGATTGTATTGTACTTTTTATTGAGATGAGAGATACTTGCTTAGATCTGTTGTGAACAGAGAAAAGAACAAAAAGAAAAGAAAAGAAAGAAACAGATGTCTTACTTGTTTTGTAATGGATGCTTGATGTAAGATTCAGGACTCATAACCTTTTGGACTATGGTTTCACATTTTTCCTTTTCAGGATTAGCAGGGACTGGAGTTGACACCTGAAAAAAAGTTTAGCATGTTAGACGTCAATGTCAGTATTGTGGACTGGAGGTATTTTTATTAAGGGAGTATGAGTAGTTAGATTAGTGGAGGGATGTAGAATATACAACATCCTGCAACACTAGTGTACATTTTATTTTTCTGTATTGTCCATTTTGTAGATTGTCTATTTCTGTATAAAGGAAATCAAATGTTTAATATTTTTTTCTTGTGTAGAAATAATTTCTCAAATCAGACAATATTTGAAATTTTTCAGTTTGATGATGATACACCAAGAAAAACTGGAGACAAGGTCAAATATATTTTGTATAAAATGATAGAACTGGATGTAACCCTCTTATATGTTATATTTGCAACCTTTGTTCACATTTGCAACATTTACATTTTTTTTTGTTGAGCATGATAGTGTTTTGAAAGTAAAAAAAAATATTCAAAATCACATTTTATGTTGAACTAAAGGACTAAAAAAAGACAAAATGACCAAAAAAGACACAAAATTACCAAAATTGTTACGCTAAACACACAAGACACTAATAAAATGTTGGTTTTTCTTTGTTTCTTTTTGGTTCAAAATGTTGATCCAGTAAGTCAGGATAAAAAAAATCAATTATTATTAGGTCATATAGGTGAGGTTGTGCTGGAAAAAAAATACCAACATGGCATTTAAACATTTTTAAGTGGTGTATACAGGCAGGATGAAAAGGATTCAAAAATGGACAAAACAGCTAAAGACTCCATAGAGTTAAAAAAGAAAACATTACTTGCAAATTCTCAGTTTGTAAAACAGGTGTTTCTAATTTATTTCGATAGCGTTAATTAAATCGAACAACAGTGACTGTCAGTGGAATATTAAGTGTTCGTTGTGTCCGGTACTAACGTATGTAGAACTTTCATCAGACGGTCGACTGGGAAACGTTAGCGACGCGTGCGTCCTCATTCATCCGAGAATCAGAGTTCACTTCGGGGTACCGACGGAGTTATCCACTCAGTCAACACGGCGTTTTCACCGGGCATCATTTCCTCCACGTTGACGGCATTTTAACTGACATTTTCTTGTGATTTACATGACCAATAACGTTGGCGAGTACCTTCACCTGCTAATTTAATGTTGTTTAGCTAGCGAGTTATCTTACCTGTGAAAGGTAAAAGCTGGTAGTTTAAAGTATTACGGAGGCTGGCGGTCTCAAAGCCGTCGTTGCCTTTTATCGTTGCTGTTTCAACAGTGGATAAAAGCATACTTTGAAGCGCAAACTGAGTGACTTTTCTGCCAAAGCGTTGCTGTGCACTTACCACCAGAGCGGTCGCCATCTTCTGGAAATTACACTCTGGTTTTTGGCTGTGTTAAAATAGCTGATTGGGCCAGCTGGTGCTCTACATAACGCATGCGCAAGAAGATGGAGAAAAGCATAGACATATATACATATATATATATATATGTCTATGGAGAAAAGTACATGTTGATCCCATACACCAATTAATCCAGCAGCATGTGGGACACGATGTTACACTGAAAAAAATATATTTTTTGGCCCTGTAATTATTATTTCAACCATCTATATAAATTCTACAAAGAAATACGAATTCAGTGCTTTTACTTTAAAATATCACTTTTTCATGTAGTGCATTACTTAGAGATTGTTTGTTATTATGGTATGTGTCCTCAGTTTTGTATGTAAATTGAATAATTCGTTCGTTCCAAGTAATATTCACTGAACCAGTTCATTGGCTTATTAGTTGATATTTCCAAGTAAAATGTAATTGAGGGACAACAGTGAATCTGCAATATACGTGTGTATTTTAATTTTTAAAAAGTGCTTCTATTAAATATATTACTTAGAAACAGCCTGAGTAAAGATTACAAACACGTTGTGTGGAAAAACTTGCCTCGCTCTTTTAAGTAAATGTCACTCCAATTTTTTCAGTATATCTTTCTCCAAATTATTGACAATATGTATCATAGGTGGATTATAAACAATCCTCAATTTTAGTGTCCTTGAAGAACAGATCGAATAAATGACTAATTATAATTATAAATACCATATTAGCAGTGGTGGAAAGTAACTAAGTACATTTACTCAAGTACTGTACTTGAGTACAATTTTGAGGTACTTGTACTTTACTTGAGTATTTCAATTTTATGTAACTTTATACTCCTCCAATACATTTTAGAGGAAACTATTGTTCTTTTTATTCCACTACATTTAGCCAACAGCTCTAGATACTTTTCAGGTTGAGATTTAACAAAATAAAACATGAACAGTTTAGTGATTAGACATTTTAAATTAAACCCCATAACAGTATATTAAGTAGTTAATATTTGTTAAAAAATGAAAATAAAATGCTGCGTACATAAATGCATCAACAATAACAATCCAACAATAAATTTGGAATATGTAAGACAATCTGCATAGCGAGTTCTTTTACTTTTGTACTTTTACTTAAGTATTCTGCATATTAGTGTAAACATGTGAGAAATTGTGTAGTTCCAGTAATATATATATACCTGTGATCATCATGTAAGGCAGGAGATGATGATCAATAAAAATGCCAGCCGTACAGAACGAAAAAAAGTGAATTTTTCAGCATAATGTGATCAGACAGGGTTTTTTTTTGTTGAAGTCTGTTGAAATATGTGCTGTCTGCTGTATAGCTGAATCACTGTAGTCGCTGCTGTCAAAGTGGCAAGAAGGCAAACATATGATACCTGCAATGCTGGGAAATTAGGTTTATATACATATAGCACTTAATTAAAATCACAGCCTGAAAAGTCCTCTCAGTAGATGAAAAACACATCTTCAAACAGCCAGTCGCTTCTTTCAATGGCAAACTTGAAAGGCACAGATGATAAAGATTAAAGATTCATGGGTTTGCACATATATTGTGTACAATGCATGAGTGCAGGCAGCATAAAGAAAAATTCCAAAGTGGGAGCTGGATGATAACTGCACCGGCTTAGTTAATAAAACATTATTAAAAACCTATTTATTCTCCTTGGCGTTCAGTCCCAGCTAGGCAAGAATCCTTGGCTTTTTACTTTTTTTACCCTTTTATTTGTCTTTTTTATCTCTAACTCTGTTTTGGATTGAGTTTTTATTAATATTTTATTGTTTTACTGTTTTTAGTATTTTATTGTTTTTATTTATACCTATTTGTGTGTGATTTATTCTATTTTAATAACTGTACAGCACTTTGGTCAACTGAGGTTGTTTTTAAATGTGCTCTATAAATAAACTTTGACTTGTTAAATCTTACATACATATTCTACAATGTGCAGGCTTTTCAGATATGTACACTGAGAAACCATGTTCCCGTGTGTGAATCATACAGGGTGTGCGGTCAAGAAGCGAACACATGAGCAAATACTTCAGATTGTGTGATTACATCTATTACACATTATCTTTTCAGCAGGATGAACCTCATGACCTCATGATGACCTTTCCAAAGTCAATGTATTACTCAAGTATATAATTCATATTAAATATATTTTTACTAGAAATTTAGTTTTTTAATATTGCATTGTGTAAAACTAATTCTTACTTATCATTAAAATGAATATTCTAATATTCAGTGTTTTCTGGGTCAGTTGTGCTACATAAGTATTAAGTATCCATGTGGTACTGTAGATTGTACAGTAGCTGTTAATCATATTACTTAACTGTTCTTTTCGCACAGTAACCTCTTTAAGTGTGACCGAATAGAGCTGAAAGAGACTTATTGTCGTCTGTTCTTAATAAGGAAAGCAGCCAACTGCCAGTCAGTAAATAACAAAAGGAAAAGCAGAGAATAAAATTCATTTTCAAAACACTTTAATGAAACTTTTTGCTTGTAACATGTTTTGTGCTGTAACAAAAAATGATTTTCTAATACTGAAAGTTGTGCCATCAAAACAAGTGCAGAGAAATACATAAGTGCTGCAACTATTGAAGGAGATTGTTTAAAAAGGCCGGATGAGAAGGATGTCAATATTTTAGGCACTTCAGAAGGTCAGCACTGTGCGGATACTGCAATGAGAAAAAGCAAAATAATACGTTAGGAAACAGAAAGTCCAGAGATCAGCAGAAAAAAAGTGAAATGGACTGTACAAAAATGATGATGACCCATCCCCTTCAGAATGAAATGTCCCTACCTCTTTCCAGAATGCATGAGGTCAAATCCCTCATTGATCTGGTCAAAGGGCAGAGTGTGGGTCACAAACTCATCCACTTTGAGCTTCTTACTCATGTAGTCCTCCACCAGTTTAGGAACGCTCTCCACACTCTTCCACCCTGAGGGTGAAATCAAAAACCAATTTAATAACTTTAATAAATCCTTATTTAGCTAAAAACTAAACTGCATCAAACTTGTGTTCCACTAATAGGCCTTAGGCAAGGCACTAATTGCCCAACTAAAAATTAAATATCTGCTCAAGATTTGGTTCATGGAACAACAAAAAACAACCAGAATTCATTATAAACTACACTATTTTACATGCTGAACACAGATGCTTAAAAAAAGCTATTCCTTATACACCAGGGCTAATTAAATACCACTACAGACAGACATTTTCATTAGAAAACAATTTGCTGTGTTTCAGTCCAATTATCAAAAGGTAAGTTTAGCTTTAGTTTAAACTTAAGTCAAAAACTCTCGGCTGATGAAGTGGATACTAAAAAGCCCAGTTACCCAGAGTTAAAATATGCAAAAGGCTTTGAACTTGCAGAGATTTGGAACTGCAGCCAGACCTCATTACATCCATTATAACAAGTAATTATGTAACACAGTCAGTCACCTCCAAAGGCTGTGCCCTTCCACACTCGGCCTGTCACCAGCTGGAACGGTCTGGTCGAGATCTCCTGTCCAGCTCCGGCTACGCCGATGATGACACTTTCACCCCATCCTTTATGGCATGCCTCCAGAGCAGCTCTCTGAAATAATAAAAGTTGTATGGTAATTTTCCTGGTTTCTATGAATTGCTTACTTTTAAAAACTGGTAATGTGACGCTTGTGCCACCTGTTGACACACTATGGAAATCTGCACCGGCTCTATTTCCTACCAATGAGCAGTGATGACAAATAAAATCAGTCAATATATGAAAATATTCACCCTCAACTTTATTATCCCGAAGGAAATTTGATCTGCAGCCGACATCGCATCACACCAAGGACCATTACAAACATGAAATTTCCACACCACAAATGAGAGCAAGGTACACCTGCCACACTAAACCTGTTGCTAAAAAAAACAGCTAAAATCATTATAAACAGCAAATTAAATAATACATGTTAAATTACGTGCTGTACAGAGCTGAAAATGTTAGTATGTTGCATGCTGTGCAAGTCTCACCATGATTTGTACATTTCCAATGCACTCGAAGGAATAGTCCACGCCCCCGTCAGTCATCTCCACCAGAACCTCCTGGATTGCTTTGCTGTGGTCTTTGGGGTTCACACACTCAGTGGCTCCGAACTCCTTGGCTTTCTCAAACTTTGCAGGGTTGATATCCACTCCAATGATCCTGGTTGCCCCGGCAACCTTGCAGCCCATAATGACAGCCAAGCCGACAGCTCCAAGGCCAAATACAGCACATGTGGACCCAGGCTCGACCTGAGTGTGCATGAGCCAGAATAGCAATGTGAGAATTCAAGTATTACTGAATAATTTTGCATATAGCAATTGCACTGCATGAGAGAACTTAAAAGTTGCTATTTCTTTCATTCTGTATTGCATCTTTTTAAATGTCTTTTAAGTATCATGTGACAAAAGAAACTGGAAACACACATCATCTCTGTGTGGTTCCACATCATTCTTTCTATGAAGATGCAAATACATTTTTTCATTTTCTAATAAATTATTTACATATCAAAAACTGACTTTTTAGGGTGAAACAAATGTCACTATGAAAACATTAAAAAAAACAGCAACTTGGAAACAGATGCTCTTGGCAACAATTCATTTTCACAGCAAATCTGCATGATTAATAAGGGTGACCCATTTCAGAGTAAAGCCAACAAACAAAGACACAGTTTTCATCCCTTTTCATTGCATCCTTTGGGGAACAATTAAACCAGGGTGTAGGGTACAGGCATTCAAAACACATTTAAAATTTTGACTATGCCTGGTGAAGATCTTTCTTAGACTAGACTTGTTAGAATATTGCAGTACTATTAAACTTACTGGGAGCTTTTAAACACTGTGCAGAGTTTGATGCTTCGGGGGAACAACATTGTACTGCATAGCAAGCTTCCAACAACACTTTACAAATAAACTCAAGTACAAATGCTTCTGTTTTGTAAGGGAGCAGTCTCAGGGCCTGATAAGAAAGAGACAGTTTTTGCAGCCTGAAGCGACTTTTTGAATTGTTGTCAATGAGAGTGAAGCGTTTTGCTCGTTTCTTTTGTGTTGCTGTGCACCTAGTTTTTGCAGAAATGCTCAGAATGCATTGAATTTAAAAAAAGAATACAACTTAAGAGCTGAAAAGTGCATAGCCTAATTTGTGTTTTTCCCACCACTGCCCAATAAAATTAACTCCAACCATCATCAAGGCTAATCTCCTGGACCAGCTGGTGGTGACAATGCTCCCTGGGATTCCTCCTCCTTCTGAAGGTTTCATGTATTCACATGAATTCCCTGTCCAACACACTCTTTAAGATTAGGTAGACTCTACAAAGTTGAGTTTACTTTACAGTGCGTTATAAACATTACAGCGACTGTGCTGATGCTCTGCCCCCCTCACTGGGTTCAAAAAACTGCTCTGTCATTAAGAGCCTTGGTGTCACTTTTGACAGTGAGTTCAAATTTGACAAGCAAATTGGCTATGTGGTCAATTTTTCCAGCTGCGACTTCTGGCCAGGGTAAAACTGTACCTCTCTCCTAGTGACCTGGAGAAGGTTATACATGCTTTCATTTCCACAAAACTGGATTTTTGCAACTCGTATGTAGGTTAAGACCAGCACTCATTGCGACGCCTACAACTTGTACAAAATGCTGCAGCGCGTCTTTTTACAGGCACAAAGGAATGGGAACACATATCCCCAGCTCTGGCTTCTCTGCACTGGCTTCCTGTCCGTTTCAGAATTGATTTTAAGATCCTGATGTTTGTTTTTAAAATTTTAAACGGGTTGGCTCGAGCGTATTTGGCTGAACTCATACATGTTCACAGACCGACCAGAGCCCTGAGGTCTGCAAATGAGTCAAACCTGGATGTGCCTAAATGCAGGCTAAACACTAAAGGCGATCAATGTTTTCAGTGGCTGCCCCTAAGCTGTGGAACAGTTAACCGCTGCATATCCGACCGTCAAAGACTTTGGACATTTTTAAATCTTCTCTTAAAACTCTTTTTTTTTTTTTCTTCAAGGCTTTCCAACCTGCGTGAGAAGAAAATTGTTTTTGTATGTTGTATTGTACATCTCATGTCATATATTATTAGATGAAATTGTCTTTATATTTTGAATTTTGAGTTTATCGTTATTCATTTATGTATCTTTTGGATTTTTTGTTGTTATTCAGTTATGTAAAGCACTTTGGTCAATCTTGGTTGTGTATAATGTGCTCTAGAAATAAACGTGACCTTGACCTTGACAGTAAAACAACAGTTTGGCTAAGGACAGGTGAGTCATAAAGGCAGTGTGGTGCACCACCCTCTTTGATCAGGGCCTTATACCGTAGCATAGTCTACTGCCAGTGATACCCACCTTGGCGGTGTTAAGAGCTGCACCGTAGCCTGTGGAAATGCCACATCCGAGAAGGCAGACTTTATCCATTGGAGCCTTCTCGTTCACCTTGGCCAGAGAGATGTCAGCCACCACAGTGTACTCTGAGAAGGTGCTGGTCCCCATGAAGTGAAACACTTGCTTTCCCTTGCAAGTGAATCTTGAGGTACTGTCAGGGAGCAGACCCTGGCCCTGGGTTACTCTGCAGGGTGGAAGCACAGGGAAAAGTGGATTTCTTTCATGTATGTATGATGAAACTCAATGGCTCTGTACTTCAATGCAGGGCAGGCAGAGGCTGAAACTAATGATGACTGAGCTTTGATTCAGATGCCCTGGGGAGTGGCACCTGCGGCTGTTAACTCAACTAGTGAGGTTGCAAGTTCAACCACATTGAAATAAATGTTTTAAAAATTTGGTTCATTGTCAAAAAACAGACTCACCATCTCAATGCAGCATGAATAAGTATGACAGCATTACCTAATTTTCTGGCACAGGTTGGTCTTGGGATTTTTGCAGAATTTGCATTCACCACACTGTGGCACATACAGCGGGACGACAGTGTCACCTTAATGAAAGAGAGAATTGTGAATAATCACAAGACAAGACGTACTAAATAAAATTGCAACATTATTTCGGACAGCTCTTTACCTGGCTTGAACTTGGTGACACCCTCACCAACACTCTCAACTATTCCAGCACCTTCATGGCCCAAGATGACAGGGAAAAGTCCCTCTGGGTCACTGCCGCTCAGAGTGTAGGCATCTGTGTGACACACTCCTGTAGCAGAGATCTAAGAGACACGGTGTCATTTAAAACCCATGTCGAACACAGCTCCTAAATGCAGGGGTGGAATATAAAAGTACATATATATGCTTTGACATGCCAGATATATTATTGGGCATGTCTAAGCAAACCATTTCTAAAACAACAACAACAACAACAACATGCAAGTTTATCTTAAAACTTTGTGATTTCTCCAGGGTATTCTCATTTTACTGCCTCCTGTTCTGGTAGGTTCTAACAAAAGACAAACGAAGAAAACCTTGATACAATCAGTACTGGTTTAGTTTACCTTTATGCGAACTTCATGGGCCTTGGGTGGGGCTACCTCCACCTCTTCCATGGAAAGAGGCTTCCCAGCTTCCCAGGCAACAGCTGCCTTGCACTTGATGACCTGAAGGCATGACACAATGATTATTTTTTCCAAACAATGCTTCTGCAAGTAATTGAGTAACTGCAGCCATGGGTTGACTAAAGCTTTGCAGTGTGTGTTCAGGCCGAGCTAGTTGCACAGGGTACTTTTCCTTGAACTGGAGGCCTATCCAGGATTATGCAAAAAGCACAGTGTCCCTCTGCTTTGATACCACTGACCCAATACAGCATTTTTCAGTTTCTTCCGCTTTCTCAGGCTAAATCAATGGCACGTGAATACGCTTGACTATCAACCAAAACTCGTTTTTTGCGCTTAATTAACTAACCAGAATCTAATATATCTATCTCTGTAAAGCACAGTGCATTGCACTGCTGCATAGCATTGGCTAATGACTGACCAGAGATCCCTGTAAAGTAATGGAAGAGTGATTCTTTGTACTTTGTTCATTCAGCGTACGTGCGTCCACGCTAGTTACTCAAACCTTGCTTTTTTAGGCTGCATGTGAAATTGAAACAACCCTTGCGACACAAACTTAAGGAAATTATGCATTTAAATTGTGCAATTTCTGGGAAATGTACTTACTTTTCCAGCTGTCTCCATGTTTGTTCCTTCAGAGCAAGAGAGAGGGGCGGTGCGCGGCCGTAAAGGAGTTAACCTCCGGACCAATCAGAAACGAGGCCGCGCAGCGTCAGCATGACGGAGCCCGGGGGATAAAAAACATTTGAAAACAACAAAGCTATCAAAACTGTGAGATTATGCTCTCACTTCAGTATTTTTGATTCAATTTAATTTGTCTTTGCTTGTGACCCTTGGCAATTTATACATATATATATATATATATATATATATATATATATATATATATATATATATATATATATATATATGCTATTATTATTATTTGAATTATTATTTTACTACTATTATTATTTTCATTTTCTATTTATGTATTTATTTTTGTATTATTTAGATGTTTCTCAAATATTATTATTGTACTGTTTACCCTTCTACTTATGTTACTGAACTACTGCTGTATATGTTCAATAAATGAATGTGAAATAAAAAAATAACATTTTGTAACCCTGAAACTATCTCACATTTATTTTGGTCTTGTGAATTTACATACAAACTCTGGAAGGACATTGCCTCGTTTGTTAACAAAAATATTTTCACTGGTTTTACTTGCATTATGAAGATGTCATATTTGGCTGTTTTGATCACAAAAAGAAGGATGGTGATGCATATTTTCTTATACATTTTATTTTTCTTTTTGCCAAATACCACATACACAAATGTGAGTTTTCAAGTAAAAAAACAAATTTCTTTTTGTTGAAGTCAGAGTTTGAACAGTATATCTGAACTCTCTCCTGTCTACAAAACAAAAAAGCTGTGAAGACTACCAACATATGCACTGCGTTTAATG
The DNA here is from genome assembly GCF_030273125.1 of Centropristis striata. NCBI lineage: Eukaryota > Metazoa > Chordata > Actinopteri > Perciformes > Serranidae > Centropristis > Centropristis striata. The sequence goes on along the minus strand of NC_081528.1, from coordinate 13,684,218 downwards.
TCTTTAACATGCAATCTTGCGTCTGTTTATTTTATTATTTGTTTTTGTTTCATTCTTTTCCATTTAATTATTTTCTATTTTATTTTTTAAAATATTTACTTCTATTTTATTTTTTGCATTGTTTATCTTTCTGTAACTCGTTTCTTTTTCTTTGTAGCTGTGCATTGTATTGCTGTTTGATATAAATAAATATGAAATAAAAAAAACATTTTTGTTCTGAGGGAAATGTACACTGATGAACATTTTTAAAAAGTGGATCCCAAACATTACCAACATTTAGTCTAAATATGCTGAATGTGGGATTGTCATTGTCTATTCATTTGTATAAAAAATGACCTAAGTTCATTTTAAATTAAACTTTTGCAATATTTAATATTAAATGTATACTCTTGCATTGTTGTATTTACTAGTTAGATCACCTAGATCTATGCAGATATAGGTATTTTTTTTATCTCAAAAATGGCAACTTTTGGACACAAGTCCATCAGTACATACACTGCAGGCCACAATATGTTGGACCACACTGTGCTTTCAAACTTTGTGGACTCATACATCCACATCACACACTTTAGGTGAGCATAAATACGCTTTACTTCTTTAACAGATGGATGTTAAATATTGTAGAGTCAGTGTGTTGTTCTGCACATTAAAGATGAAAACTTAAAGTGAACTGGAAGCAAATCACCAAATGTTTTCAATGTTTTTCTTAATCTTGGCAACCAAGTACCACTTTAGGATACCACTTAGCACTCCTAAGACCTGATAATTAAAAATAAAGACACAGTTACAAAGCATCTTTTATTCAAGAGCCTTTAACAAATGTGACAACATTCTGCTCAAGATTTTACAATTGAGGGGTATTAAAATGTTTTCAACTAACAGCATATAAAGATTTTCCACACATGTTCCCATATCTGAGGAAAGTAATAAATGGAAGTTTGTGAATGCATCTCTTGAATCTTAATCAAAGTACAAACATCTGTCATGGCCAAACATTTGAAAATAATCATCACAAGATAATGATGTGCCTGTTCACAAAGGGGCCCAATAAGATCCGGATCAGACAGCGTGCTTTTAGCAGGTTGCTAAACATGAGGCGCACCACACTGCCCTTGTTGTTCAGCCTACAATTTAATAAAATGCAGCTTGCTTTTTTTGTTGAATAGTTGCTAGCTAATGCAAATGACATCAGATGCTTTACTGCTCTGAGCACTTCCACAAACACACAAGCCTCAATGAGCAGAAAAACTTGAGGCGCTGTGCATCGCAAAAGGAAGAATCTTCACTTTCATTACAAAAGGCTGCTAAACAGCGCTCCGTCTGATCGGAGCCTAAATCTCCTAAACAGGCTGAAGGGTCCTCATTATGTTGCATACAAGCATTATATATATGAACCTTTAAATAAAAATCATCAAGATCCATCACATATTCAAAACTGGTAAAAAAAAGAAAAAAAGAAGGGAAAATCCATTCAAGTTCTACAAATAGAAACAATGTCCATATTGTGAGTCCAACAGGCCAGGCACTGGCATAGAACGCAGCATTTCTGTCCGTGTAGCAGGAGACGGGGATGAGACCGTCACACCAGACCATCACGCTCAGATCATCTCCCGCCTACAATTATACAACAAAAACAAGCTGTTACCTTCACACCAAGAAAAAATAAAATATAATTTGCAGGATATAAAAAAAGGGCAAACCTCTGAATCCACGTCCTCCACCTCCTCTTCCTCTGAAGCCTCCTCCTCCACCTCGTCCGCCTCCAAATCCACCACCTCGTCCGCCGCCACCACGGCCGCCTCCAAATCCTCCACCACGGCCCCCTCGAAAACCACCTGATACAAAAGCAAAGCAGAATTAATCAAACCACTCTTACAAGGCACAAAGGAGCCACAAGAGGGAAAACACTGCTAAGTGTCATGAGCCACACATTCATCAACAACAGGAGACCGGATTAATTAAAATGAGACAGGGATGCCTCACCTCCACGACCACCTCCTCTTCCTCCACCTCTGCCGCCTCTTGGTGGACCTTTCTCTCCTGGCGGCCTGGGGAGGAATCTCTGCAGTGGGAGGAGCTTCATTGGATCTATATAAAACTAAAGAGACATTGCACATCATATACAGTGTAATAACAAGATGCACTGAAATGCTTTTAAGCATGCAAATCCACTACTTTAAAATGTTATTTACGTATTTTACCTTCTGTAGTTTCTTGAATGAAGATGCCTTCATATTGTCAGAAAGTTTGACTGAAAAATACTGCAAGGGAGAGTTAAGAAATTAACAGGACTTTGAGCAGCAACAACTACTCCGACATTTATTCTATTTCACCACAAATTGTTTTAGAGGTCAAGAGACTGAAACTTGTGCAACAGAAAGGATACAAAGTCCCGGAGCTGGCCGAATATCTCATCCACCTTCCCGATCTGCTCCTTGTTTTCCAAGTACACTGGGGCGTTAAAGTAGGGAACTTTATTCTCCTCTGTTGTGCACTTGCACACGATGTCATCTTCACATGGATGCATGAACTCTCCCAGTGCTGTGGAGTGGAAACACAAGAGAACAATCAGTCGTGTTAAATGTAATCAAATCATCACAACAAATGGTGAGACATTTACAAATAAGTTATAACTATGAAAACTTTACAGACGCTATTCAAGAAAATCACCTACAATTCTTACCATTGGGACATAAAAACAACGATGCTAAAGGAATTTTCATTTGTATAAACCATCCTCCAGTTGAATAGAATATTTTTTCTGTTTTGTTGTGCTGGTAGCTCATTAGAGATTATGTCATGTTCAATAACTTACGGACTTAACTTAAACATGACTGACTTTTACTTATCTTAAATACGAAAGACTGTCATTTAATGTTAGGGGCTTTAAACTTGTGCACTACCTCAAGAACCATGTCCTTTTCATTAATATAACAAGTTTTAACTACTGTTAATGTTTACTGCAGTCATTCTGCTGTTCTCTGCTACTACAATGCAAGAAAAGTTTACATTGACATGTTATAGCCTTGTTATCTTTTAATTAAAAAAAAAATGTTATACAAGATATGTGGTATCATATTTATCACAATGGTATCAACAAATGGTATAAAATCATGGTTTTTCAAGATGTATCAAAGTTAGACCTCACAGTATTGTGAAAACATCTTGCAAGTGGTAGCGATATGAAAGATTTTTTCCAACTTGCTTGCATTCAGGAAACCAAATACAATTGTATAATTGCAGAAAAATGTACTCCTGTTATACAGTATTTATGTCCACTTAAATAAACGGTTTCAATAAAACTATTTGTGACATGTCATATTTTGCTTTTAACACTGAACATAACTTTGCTCTCACTTTGCAAGAAAAATATTGGGATATATATCGGACATCGATATTTAGCCTAAAGATATCAGGATATGACTTTTGGTCCATATCGCCCAGCCCTATTAAGAAAAATTAGTCTCAAAGTAGTGATTTCAACTGGAATTGTATTTACAAGTTGTAAACTCATTATTGTAACTTTCCTGTAGCATAAACACTCATCATATAAGTAATGGTATTGGGAAAGGGCCCAAATCTTGGAGCATTTACGAGCTGTTTGCATCTGCATTTTCTGCAGTTCTGGTTTTATGATCTTACCGACGACATATTCTGGAGGACCATAGTCCTGTTGTCTATTAAAGCCTCCTCTGCCACCACCACGAAATCCACCTCCTCTGCCTCCTCCACCTCCTCTTCCAAATCCTCCACCTCCTCTGCCAAATCCTCCACCACCTCGGTTAAATCCTCCACCTCCGCCTCGTCCTCCACCTCCTCTGTAAGACATTTTTCTTCAAATCTTCTGTTGAAAAAACAAATACAACAACAAAAGTGAGCATGAACGTTACAAAGCTGAGCTAATCACTGTAGAGTGAATACATGGCATTCAACAAGCTAACATCGTGGGTTCTGAAGCATTGCATGATAGCTAACATGCTAGCTCAATTCAGTCATTAAACTTCATAGTTCAGCCACATTCTCAGCCACAAACACAAACGTTATGTATACGTTTTAGATAAAGGTTTAAACCTTTACAACACAATAGCCACACCATTAAAGCTTATTACTTACAAAGTCGATCGGCTTTCTGCAGCTATTTACTCCGAGAGACCTCCATGCGATGATGACAACACGTGTGACCATACCACCACGGACTGTCGTAAAGGTATTCGCGAGTGTCGGAAAGTGTCGTGCACCTCTACCCACACAAATTTCAGGCGTAGCAGACTCGGTGACAGCAGGTTTATTCATAGGGACGAAGTTACTCGGTCGGTCTGGCTTTAAAACTCTGGTAAAACCGCTGGTAAAATACGGAACAATGTTATTTCTGTGAGACTTGCTGATGTACGCATGTGTAAATATTCCGTTAACATGATTATTTTTGTCCAAATGCAGGAAATTGAATAAGCAATCATCACTAAACAATGTCAACAACAGGGCAGGTAAGAGAATAAACTTCATCTACGATATATTTTTGTTTTCTACGTAGTATAAACGGAGGATATTGTTGCTTGCAGTCTGCTCTATTCTGACTACTCATGTGATGTTCAACCCATGTTTGCCGCTTAGTCATTTATCAATGGGGATGTGTTTATCTAAACAGCGACCGCGCCCTACCCAGACTTCAAACCCTCAAGCGTTCCTCATTTTAGTCTGGATAAAAAAAATACAGTGTCTGAATAAGTGTGAGACTCTGTTAGAAATAATCTGTTATTCTGTCTCTGTGCATGGGGATCCCTATCTGATTGATTAGGTCACTATCTATGCATGCGTAATTCACTGTCTGTGTGCCCTCTCTCTATGCATTTATAGATTAATCATGTAAGATGCTTTTGATACAATGATCATCTCAACAGACTCTCTGTACAAATCTGTACAAGTCTGTACAAATCTGTACAAGTCTGTACAAATAATACATAATACATGTATTTTCCATCACTTTCAGGTGATAAGATGCAAAGCTGCTGTTGCATGGGAGTCTGGAAAGCAGCTGACCATTGAAGACGTGGACGTGGCTCCGCCTAAAGCCCACGAAGTCCGCATCAAGGTCAGCTGATTGCTTTTTTTAGTGTTTATCATATGAAGTTGATGTTGCTAAAGTATATCAGAGTAAATGAACTAAAAAGAACACAAACATTTCCCACAATGGAAATTAACCAAGGCTTAAAGAGATAATCTGGACTTATTTATTTAGGGTTGTAAGTGGGTTCTTATCTATAGTCGTTTTAATATCTACAGTAGATGATGGTCAGCACTCCCCCAGTTTGAAAAATCAGCTAAGCTAAGAAATGTACTGCTGAGGACAGGGGCAGCAGCAAAACATATTTTAGCCACCCAAAAAAAGGTCCACCAAATTAAATCAAGATCAGTTTAAGTGAAAGCTGTATTAAGAATACTTTCATCAGTTTACCTTGCTGTCAGACTGCCCTGTTCAAGTTTACTTGGGGGAACTGAAGATGTTTTATGACTCATCAAAGCCACCAGACCAGTAATTTTCCATTGCACAACAAGGGAGTTCCTGGTCTACTTTAATTGCTGAGATCGTTTGTGTTTTTGTGGGACTTTAGTGTTTTAGACGGTTAGTGTGAATTCACCAAAGTCACACAAAAACACAAACACTAATTAACCGATCGAGGCAGAGGTAGACCTGCAACTGCTGAGCTCTACGAGGTAAAATAACTTTTTTTCAATGGAGTTCGGTGGCTTTGACAAGAGCACTTTGTGTGGTGAAAATAATCTCAATATTCTTAAAGGGTAAGATTAGTATGACATGTGGATGTCACTTCTTGTTTCAACATTGATCAGAGAGGTGACAAAAGCTAAGAGGAAATATTTACAGATGTCACTTCCTCTTTCTTAATTCACTTGATATGAATATTGCTGCACATCCCCTTTCTGAAACTATCATGTGATCAGCATCCTACCATTCTGTTTGTACAGATTGTTGCCACAAGTGTGTGTCGCACAGACTGGGAGACCCTGTATGAGTCTGGGAAGGGGATGATTTTCAGACCATTCCCATTAGTTCTTGGCCATGAAGCAGCTGGGATAGTGGAGAGTGTTGGACCTGGAGTCAGCAAATTCTCACCAGGTGAATTGCACAACTCACTTGGCATGTCTTGGTATGACCTGTAATGACATTTAGCTTTGACTGACTTTTGTTTTCTTAAAGGAGACAAGGTTATTCCTCTTTTTCTGCCTCAGTGTGGGGAATGTGAACAATGTCAGAGTCCTAAAACGAACCTATGCAGGAAGAACTGGTAATCATTACCACATGTACACACATTCCACTATCCATTGCGTCATGCTGTTTAATCACTTTTTTTGGGCTTTTAGGGAAAATACACAAACGGGTGTAATGGCTGATGGCACAAGCAGGATATCTTGCCAGGGCCAGCAGGTGTTCCAGTTCCTTGGCGTCAGCTCTTTCTCCCAGTACACTGTGGTTCCAGATACATCACTTGCAAAGATAAGATGTGATGCACCGCTAAACAAAGTGTGTCTACTTGGCTGTGGTGTCTCAACTGGTTATGGTGCTGCTATTAATGCAGCCAAGGTAAGAGGATACAGATCTGCAAGATACTTCCATTCAAAGCACAAATTCTGACCAACTCTGATTGAGTTGGCTCTGACCAGTGGCTGTTGTGCACAGGAGAACCCTGTCAGCCCTTTAAACAAGAGGGATGCAACTAATTCACAAAGACTTTCTTCTCAAACATTGCAATTTATAAACAGTAAAGCTTATTATAAAAAAAAGTGGATTTGCCATCTGAAGGAAAACATCTTAGGTGTCATTTTTATTTGACATTTTCGAACTAAGTTGCTGCACAGTCATGCTATTTGTTCCCCACTAGATGTCAGTAGATAACAAAAGCACCACAGGCTACTTAATGAGATAAAGGCCAATATTAAATGCCTTTTAATATTGAAATAAGGTAAATACAAACCCAAACTAAGAAGTTTTAATGGAAGAAACCCTAAGGTCTGTAGAAAAGATAAAGAATGTCATCTTAAACACAACATGTAGAAAAGGATAAAAACCTGCTCTGAATATTGTGCAAACTGAGGATTTTTCACTAGCACTGGAAAGATAAACTCTCAGCTGAAAACAATGTGAAAGTGTTCATAGTGTTCGCCATTGCAATTAGTCCAAAACTTGGCCGCACGCATCATTTCCAGAAGTCCGTCCACACAGCACATCACTCCCGTCCTCAAACACCTTCATTGGCTCCCGATCCACCTCCATATTAACTTCAAGATCCTGCTCCTCACATTCGAAGCCCTCCACAACCTTCACCCTCATACCTCACTGAGCTCCTCCAAACCTACACACCCTGCCATACACTCAGGACCTCCTCTGCTTCACTCCTCTTCACCCCTTCCGCCCGTTTAGCCACAATGGGACTACGATCTTTTAGCTGCTCTGCCCCTCGACTCTGGAACAAACTCCCTCAGTATATCCGCTCTCTAACAACACTGTTAGCCTTCAAGTCACATCTCAAAACACACCTGTTTAGACTAGCCTACCCCTAATATATTCATAATTTTAAATTACAATTTTTCTCTGTACTGTTTTAGTGTTGTTCATTATTACTGTCATTGTTGTTTTTATTGTTCTAATTTGTAATTGTTTTATTGTTGTTTATTATTACTGCGATTGCTGTTTTATTATTATTGTTGTGTTTTTAATTGTTTATTGTAAGGTGACCTTGAGAGTCCTGAAAGGCGCCTATAAATAAAATGCATTATTATTATTATTATTATAAAACTTAATGCAGCATTTTGCAAGAATGTGTTCTGTAAGCAAGCTGAGGTTCAATTTTTATTTTTGATACAAACCACTTTTAAACAATTTTTTAATCAGTTTTGCACAATCCTTGACAAAGAAAAGAAAAGCCAATGAGGCTTAAAGTAAATTGCACAAGAATAAAATGGCTCAATTTGAAGTAAAAACAAAAACATGTATAATAGATATGTTTAGAAGAATAAAGGCAAAATGTACCATATAGAAGTTGTCTTTAAACGCAATGAAGTAATCTCAACAAAAGTCTCTCTGACAGCTTTTAGTTGACTGACTGCCAAACTGTGTGCATCCAGGTTGAAAAAGGTTCCTCCTGTGCCGTGTTTGGGCTCGGAGCTGTCGGACAGGCCGCTGTCATGGGCTGCAAGGCTGCTGAGGCGAAAAAGATCATCGCAATTGACAACAACCCTGACAGGTTGGAGAAAGCCAAAGTGTTTGGAGCCACTGAATGTGTCAACCCCACACTTCAAAGTCGGCCCATCCAGGACGTTCTGGTGGAGAAGACAGCTGGAGGGGTGGACTACGCTCTGGAGTGTGTTGGAGATCCACTTATTATGGTAGGTATACAGGTCTACAGGTATAATATCTGCAAAAAGACAGCTTGTAATTAAGTTTTTTTCACATTCTGGATCATATTCAATGAATCTGTATTAACTGGTTCTTTGTGTTGTCCTAGACTGCAGCTCTTGAGTCTACAAGAGACGCCTGGGGCACCTGTGTCATTGTTGGCTGGACGGAAACGGAATCAATGAGTGTTAAGGTTAATAAGATCCTGATGGGACGCACCTTGAAGGGGACTTATTTTGGAGGTGATGAACTTTCCGTGCCTGTTAGTTCTTGCAAAAAAACTGCCCTTTCACAATGCTTCAGCAACAATTTCTGGTATTAAGAAACTGAGCATTAAGTGAAACTTCAAATTCATATCTGATTAAAAGTAACAAGACTGCAGGAGGGGGGGGAGGGGAAGTGAGTCCATCAGCACAAAAACACATTGCAAACCAACATCTTATATGCACTGAACATCAAAGCTTCATAATGTCTAACATTATTAAAGTATCTAAAGCATAGGTCTCAATCTCGCGGCACGTGGGGCAATTGCGGCCCTCGTAACGATATTTTGTGGCCCCCACCTTGATATGAAAGTTTAATGTTAGTGCGGCCTGCAAGTTTTATATGAATGGCACTTTACCGTGTTGTGTGTGGACCCTGAGGTGAGGTCGCTGTATTGCGCAAGCTGGAGCTTTGTTTCACTTGTTTCTATGACGACGTTTACAACAGCAACAGCACGGCAGTTAATGAACAGCCCGGTAGCAGTCGTCCTTTAGGCGCTCGCTATCCCGGTACTTACCATCTACAAATGTCATGATGTTCATGTCATCATGAAAGACATGGATAGCGAGTGCAAAAAGAAAGGCAACTGCTATCGGACCGTTTATTATCTGCCTTGTTGTTTGTAAATTATATTTTGTATGCTGGCCTACACAGTCTGGCCTTAGTTTTCTGTTAGAAAAACTGCAGCTACTCCATAGAGTTTTTTAATCCTCTTTAATTGGTTCACACATGAACAAGGTACAGGACTTGCTGTGGTGAGGTTACACAAAAATAAAACTCTGTGTGCGGGATCAGGCATCACAACATGGCGACCGGTCCAGATCCATAAAAACGCACATTATAAAGCAAATAATAATAATCAACAGATTCAAATAACTTGTACTCACGCACAACGAACACTAAGTGATAACAGGCAGTTATGACTAGGTTCAGTTTGACTCTGCCATAACCGATGAGGATGTGCGGCAGCAGCAGCGGCGCACTTAACTGGTAACTTTTCCTCCGGAACTATTCGTCATTCATTCGGGTCTACTCGGGACTACTCGGGTTTTTCCGGTGACGTTCGGCGACGTGAGAGGAATGTGAGAGAAAGCACTGCCAGGTCTCTGGCAGCAAGAAGTAGGCAAGAGACACCTTGTTCAGAAGAACCGTTAATGTTCTTTAATATTCCATTCATGTTCAGGACAGTTCATGTTCAGAAGAACCCATTGAAGTTAAATAACTGTTAGTCATGACATTTGAGAAGTTTAGATTTTTTTTAGCAAAGTTTTTTTTGTGGAATACCTGATGCGGCCCAGCCTCACCCAGACACTGCCTCCAGCGGCCCCCAGGTAAATTGAGTTTGAGACCCCTGATCTAAAGAGAGGGTCATAATAATTTTCACTCAAAAAAAACAAGATGAAATAAGGAAAACTGCCTTTCTTAGGGGCTCATTAATGTCTGCTATGTTGTGGTTCAGGACTGAGAAATGTCTTTTCTTAAGGCTGGAAGAGTGTGGAGGGTGTGCCTAAACTGGTGGACCACTACATGAGCAAGAAGCTGAAGCTGGATGAGTTCATTACCAGCAACCTCCGGCTGGATCAAATTAATACGGCATTTGAAGATATAAAAAATGGGAAAGGGTAAGACCTGAATTATTTGTGGCTGCTTTTCTTTTTTAAAAAAACAAGTTTTTCTGAATGTGTGTGTGCCCCTGTATTTCAGTAAGGAGAGATTTAAAAATACATTTATGTAATGGTCCAAAATAAAGTGCAGGAATATTCAAATTATTTAATGATTACTGGAACATATCAAGAGTTTTTCAGCAATATATGTCAGATATAAATGCACTGTATATTCAGTTGCAACTACCCATTATCAATTAGTCTGGAGATTATTTACTTGATTTATTGCTTATCTATAAAATGAGATGTCCATCACAGAGTTTAAGGCTACATCTACACATACACAACAGCCCCAAAACCAAAAGATATTAATATTTACATTAGGAAAGCTAAAAACATGACATTTTTTGTTCTGACTCAATACATTGGTTCTGGTGAGGACCCTCTGACTTCACTTTTTGCTTTCTTTTTTAGTATCCGTACCGTGATCAGCCTGTGGCCTGAGGAGACTCAACCCCCTAATTGTGATTGAGAAATGAGATTCAGTGTTGTGATGTGATGTGATGTTGTACATACAACATCACATGTAGTGTATTTTTGGAAAATTTCAATGCTATTTTTCTTGAAAAGATCATGACAATCAGAATGTTTTCCTGGTTTGACTTTGTAGAAAATGAGCACCTTGGCCACTAGAGGGCAGTCTTATATCATGTAAAAGCCTATGAATACCATCTAACTTTGTAAATACATTTTCTATCTGCAGAGGACTCTGTATTTTTTGTTCAGTTGTGAGTCTGTGTTGTTTTTTTCTTGTTTATCGCAGACTTGATCAAAACAGAGAAACATCACAGTGAACACAGTGTAAAATAATACTAAATGTAATTCATAGATATATACAGCATCTGCAGTAACACAAAGACAAATTATCTCTATCTGTCATACTTGGCAGCTGTACAGCGATTCTGGTCCCGATATCAATGTGAAGTGATAGTTGGAATTAAATACCCTTGTATAGAAGATGGGGTAAAAGACACAGGAAACAAATGGCCGAATCTGTCATCAGCCACGGAGCAAGTATCTGCTTCATGTGGTCAGCCTTACCAAATTTCGTCCTTGGTAATATTATATATTGATTTAATGGGGAGAAGGGCTAAAATAACAGTTGTGGGCTGTCAGGACAGAAGACAAAAGGTTGTTTGGGGAATGCCTTTTGCAGCAGAACTGAAATAGCTGTCGAAGGAATTTGTTTTATTGAAGTTCCGTTCAGATCAAATGAATACCCTTGGCAGTTTCCCTCGCTTTTCCATCTATATTTAAAATGGAAAATAAATTGGTGCTCTTCCTCTTATGTTGGTCTTGTCTGCCTGTGTGCTATCAATCACAGATTACACAGTTAAGACACCCCACCCCCCTCTCTAAGACTCTAACTAAAGAAAGTTTTCAAGAAATAGAAAGCAGAATAATGCAGAGAATGGAGCAGTAGAGGGAGATAAGGGGAGGATCACAAGAAAGAGGGAGACAAGATTTGACAGGTGGTTATGTGACTGGGCATCCTCATCTATAAATGTTGGACATGCTCACAGATTTATAAGGCTTTCTTGGGGACATGTGTCTGAATGTCTGCCTCATCTATGGGAAAACTATCTAAAGTGACGACCATAAGTCTCCTACCTTTTTTCCTCTTTGTGTTTGAACTCTGCGACCTCTAGAATTGTCACATCTTTGCGCAACTAATACAGGGAGGACATGCTATCAGAATTACTACCACAGCATTTTTCACATTTTTTGAAACTCCTAACCGTTCATCTTGTCATGTTTCACATTACGCTTGTGTAACTTTTCTGCAGATATCTTCTGGGGAGGAAACTTTGCCATAAAGTGACACGGAGTTGAATCGAAAAAGAGACAGCTAACATTTGCAAATGGAAAATCATATTTACATTCTTATTTCTATGTTCATTTGTTTTTCCCTTCTCACTGTCATCACTTCACTGCGACAACTCAAGGCACAAGTCTTCGTGGAGATAATTGACAAACACCAGAAATGCCAGATGAGGTAAATGCCATCACACAAATAAAAGCATGTCTGGGAAAAAATGTCAAAAAAGTGCCGCCTCGCCTTCAAGAGATTTACTCTTATTTACTAAGCTATATTCCCATGTGACAGATTGCACCATAAATATAAAAAGTAGGTGGGAAACACCTAATTTGAACAAAGACAGAATTTTCTTACTGAAAATACACAAAGTATAAAACGCATATATCCATTTTCAGACACTGTAAATGAAAAATAGTGTTTCTCTGATTCAACTGGTAATCCATGTCATGGAAAATAAATACAGCTGTCACTATAAATCATACTATTAGGTCTCCCTACTATAGTTTTAGTTTTATATCTCTTCATATATGGTGTGGTTTTGTTTTAAGGTTGAGTTTTGAGACATCACACAAATAATACAATGAATGATGACTGAATCCCATTCAGGGATTTGCTTCTGCATCAGGGTCCTGGTGATGTGCATGCTGGCTCACTGTCACACTGTTATGGTTTGTAACATTTATCTCCTATGACAAGTCAAAATCTCTGCTGTGGGGAAAAAAAGCTGCAAAATTAACAGCTGCAGAATCAAGTCTTAAACTCTTAATTGGGCTTTATATTTATTATTCTCCCCAGTTGAAGCCCATTACAGGGCTTATATTCTATGAATGTGTAAATGACTTTGCTGTACACCTGTTGCTCTTAATGGCTGCTGAAATCACATTAATCAGTCAAAAAACGACTGTATTAACATCTCTGAGAAATAGGCTGGAGGGAAAAGCAGGTCTGAAAGAGACACAGTCAGTTAGGCGGAGAGATAGAGGGATGGATATACTGTATAGCCCCAACGGCTATGGAAGAACGGCCCACTTAAGTCACTAAAGACTGCCAATGTGAGGCCCCTGCTTTATCAGCAAATCCTGGCCATTATACGGCTAATGCCAGGCATTGCCTGTGACATCCCCCAGTCTTTCCCTGACACGGTTAGCTTTAGCTTCTGTGTCAGTACAATATACCCAGCTTCACTAGAGGACAGCACAATACAGTGCTTAGACTTCTGGAGACTAGTTTTCCGCTGCTTAAGAGCACTGTGTAGTAACAGATCTGATACAGTGGGGTGTTGGTATCAGGTGAATGCCTATTTTATCTCCAACATATTAACATTTTTAGAAATTAAGAATGTTTTTGGATTTAAATCAACAGTTTTTGACTTTACAAAGGGCATTCAGTGAATTCCAAGCAGTAAAAACTTTGTGGAAATTAAGTTTTAATTTGCCAGTTCTGCATTTTTCAGGGCAACAGTAGTCTTTTTCAAATTCAGTCCATGCACAAGTGCAAAGTCATGCAAATGATTGAAAAAGTGGGATCAAAGTACAACTTTTTTTCAAAAGCTTACATAATAATTGGCACTCACAGTTCCCACATTATAAAGGTCTATGGTTGCACACTTCAGAGGCCTCATTGTAACACAAAACCCCCAACCCTGATAATGACTGTATCATGCCGTCCCCATTGAGCCATGCAACACCATGTGTTTCTTATTCTGTAACCTGTCAGTCATATTGTGTCAGTGTTTTACACTTAAGTTGCAACAGAAATAGACAACAAAGAACAGGATTAGACAGACCACACATTGCTATTACCAAAGAGACGCACAAACATACACACACACATAAGAGGCGATATGCGTGACAGCTCTAAGCTTTTGTTGTGTTTTGTCTGACAGCAGCAGTAAAGTAGTAATTGAGAGATTATCTCTAAGGTGCTATCATGGCACTCCTTTGTTTGGTGTCTCCCTCATTGGTCACATGGAGCGTTACTAGCATGCGTGGGAAGTAGTCATACATTGAGACATTTAGTGTAATTTGTCTTATTTTTAGCTCTTTTGAATATGTCATGAATGACCTGTTCCAAAAATGGCATCTAAAGACAAGGTTTCAATTACAGGTAAATATCATTCCTTGATGTCAAATGGCAAGTTTGCAGCATCAGATTGTGTGTTTGTGTAAATGTTTCTTTATCATTATTGTCATAAAAGTCAAAGACTGACTAAAGTTCCCCAGAAAAGGTACAATAATAGCACATTTAACCTTTTAGGCTTGACAGAACTCATCCATGACAGACTTGGACCCAGCCCTATCCTCCTTTGCCACAATGCCTTTTTCAGTGTGCCAACATTGAGTCAACAGAGTCATTTCATGTGGTTATGGGCTGAAGGTAGGGGGAGATATTTCTCTCAGACCCTGTGTGTTTACCCCCTAATCCCCGAGAAGAAGTTCACAAGCATGAGGAAAGTACTGGGAGATTTAGCTACCTCCCAAACCTGCTCAGTTTACCGCCCTCGGTTTTCCACAGCCACACAGGGCTCGGGTAATTCCTGGGAATGTTTGTGAAGGTTTGTTTTGTGTGTGTGTGTGGATGTGAAAATATAATTGGTATTAAATGACTGGTTGTGCTCTTATATGGAACAATATACAATAGTCTATACACTATACAGTCTGAATGTGAGTGATGCTGTTCCTGGAAAATGTCTTCTACTGGGTTTTTTTCTCTGGTGCCCTAAAAAAAGTAACAATGATGTTCAAAAACAAATACATTCGTAGATGTGCATTCTGTGAATTCTAGTTCTTTCTACAGCAACAAATGCACACATGGTCGCAAATTTAGGCTTTGGAAAACTGCGAGAGGAGCTCCTAACTGTTCAATAACTTGTAGCCAATCCATGCCATGCCATTTGAGTGATAAAAACTACATTCTTGGAGCCAAAAAGTGATACTAAAATTGTGTAACCTAGTGTACTGACTGTTTGGGGTATGGTATGTTCATTTACAATGAGCTGGTTACTTGGCCCTGAGGAAAATATTACACATTTAAATTTTCCTGGTTTGTACCCCGGTGGTGCTGCATCCAATGTTAAGAACTGTGATGTGGATCTGATCAATGTCACACTTGACACTGCACTACTTTATACCCTCAGCAATACACCCACCAAGCTGGGAGTCAATTGGCTGAACATTTCCTGAGATATGTAAAGGACAGTCATACATATAGAAAGACAGAGATTCCTTAGGTAGATGAAGCTGTTGCAGCGCCATCTATTGGCCAAATGACACCAAATATGTGGTGGTCACAACAGGCAGAAGTTATATCTACACATGCCCCCAGATTGTGGACGCAATAGTGCCCTGCCCACAGGATTTTAGCAAATTTTGAGGGGCAGCTGTAGCAAACTGTATGGAACACCAAAAAGGTAACTTTCTCCAGTTTGATTGAGGGAAGTTCTGGACCAAATTTATTTCGTTCCACTTTGCAAAAGGAGTAGCTATAAAAAGAAAAAAAAGAAGGACAATAATTTGTGAAAATATACCTAGACAAAAATGGGCGTGGCTTATATCACTAGATTTGTCTGGACCTACAGAATCCAGGAAAAAAGGAAAACGAAAAACGAGAATTTAGTTTTCACAGTTCACAGATTCGAAATTAAAAGTTACAAACTTTTTTTTGCTGTTATAGTGCCACTGTCTGGTTTAACACAAAAAATACAGTTATATACTGTATACCCCAATGGAATGTCAGGAAAACAGATACAGACCAAGCCTTAAATGGAATTAAATGACAAATTACTTATTTAGGTTAGCTTTAAACATAAAGAGTATGATTTTTCTCAACCACTATTATAATAATATTGATAACAACAATTTTGCCTGATTGCAGCAATATAAATGTGTCTCGAAATCTTTTCTGCATTTTAAATTGCGTTGGATGAAAGGGACACCTAAATGGTTAAAATACAAATGTAATCTCAAGATGTTTCTTACAATAATAATTAATAGTAAACCTCTCCTTGCACCACTCAGAAAGATGTTTTTGTACTTGCTGTGCTTGGCACTGGAAATGATTCTGGCTCTGATGACTCTGAGCTGTTATGTCTGGTTTGTTGCATTTGCGTCTTGCTTGATATATCTTCCAGCGTTGCTTGAAATGAGTCTCAAGGTTGTGGTAGGACGAGAAAAATCAAAATGAGTGTGCGGTGAGTCACAGTTACCTTGTTATACTGCCACAGCAAAGCACACATCATTCTGTTTTTCTCCTTCTCCTCCCGACAACTCACTGTTGTCCAAAGATGAGGCTCCCAAATCACTGTTCCTGGCCCACGGCCAGGCCACAAAGGGATTGGGCCAGTCCCAAAAAATACACTTAGAAATTGAAGACAGTTGAAACACTTTTTTGGCTGGTAATTGCGGTAAAAAAAAAGAAAAAAGAAACCTGAAATGATGCATTATAGGTGCCTGGGCCCATTACTCATTCTCAAGCATCCCACGGTTTTCAATTATACATTGGCAGACAGGATTGAAGTGAGTAATGCTGAATTTACATTTACATATAATTTTAAGTATATAGCTGCATCTCTTAACCCAGAGTGAAATGTTCTGAATGATGAAGACTATTCAAATACTCTTCGACTCTTTATTATTACCTTTCATATGAGTTTACACAGCTGGCATCAGCCACTTACTAAGACTCATTAAGTATAGATATAATAATACAATTTCAGCAAATGGTTAGAAGAGGAGCACATGGCAGAAGAGGAATCTTACTAGTGACAGCTCGTCTGATGCAAACAGTTCTTTGTTGAGCTTGAAAATGAGCTGCATGAGCTACAGAAAAGACTAAAGATAAGATTTGTTATGTTTTCACGTTACAGCAGTAAGTGAAGTGAAGTGTGTGTGTGTGTGTGTGTGTGTGTGTGTGTGTGTGTGTGTGTGTGTGTGTGTGTGTGTGTGTGTGTGTGTGTGTGTGTGGATGTGTGTGGATGTGTGTCTAGGGCATATCTCGCTGACTGTTAGTCAGACTGACCTAAGATTTCGCATGTGGCTTGCACAAAGCACGAAGATGTGCATCCTAGATTTTGAAGATTTTTCAAATTATCATTATTTACGTAGGACGTGTTGCACTGTTTCTGATCGGACACCTTTTAGGGGAGCTCAGCCTTATTGTGTGATAGGCCTACACCTGGTCAGTAACCCAATTCTATTTGGCCGAACCTATCTTTCAAAGTTTTAAATGGTGCTACAAGGTTCGATTTTCCAATATTTTTTCGAATAGTTTCCAGTGAATATCAATGTTCAATGTGTATGTGATGGATGGTGTGTGTACCTTATGAAAAGTAAGTGCTTTATTGTTGTATTACTATGTAATTCAGGGATGACATTCATGTTGCTTAGCATAATGCCCATAATCATTTGATATGAGATACTTACATGCAATATAGTACATCAGCTAATTGGGTTCATGTTAATGTACTTTTAGTGCAGCATACTGCGTAATGTGCTATCTCAGGATTAGCATGCTAAGCGGAGATTTAAGCCCTTTCTTCCACATCAGTTTGATCCATTGAAAACAGTAAAAACAAAACTTTATTAACTGACACCTCATTTGGCCATAATTTGAAAAATTGAAAAATCTACTCAATTCAAATTATATTCAAAAGCTATGTACATTATATAAATCACAATACTTAGGCTATAGTATATGATTTGTCTATTGTTGAAATAGCAGTGCAAATCTACAGTAGAAGAATCTAGTTGTAAAACTCCACAGGCCTTTCTGTTTCTACGTCTATTGTAGTAGAATTGCGAGTTTTTACAAGTCATAGTGAAGTTGGGACATCTGTAGTTTATGTATGTCATTTTACAGTTAAACAGTTTTAGTTATCTAGTTATAAGAGTAAATAGAAGAAATAAGAAAAGTGTTATGTGCACACAAAAATATTATTGGTGAAATAGCTCCTTTTGCGACAGTGTTAGACTGAAGATCTAAAGGTCTCTGGCTCGTTCTTGAGTTTTGGTATTTCAACGTGTTCCAGCCTCACCTCTCTAGACGGTGCTGCAGAACAATGAATGCTAAAATTTCATTTAACACTGTAAAATGTGTATTTACAATCTAAAATACACACTGTACATACATCACTGTGAAATATAAATCCTGTACAGATAATTAATTCTATATAACCACTCATGTAATGTATATCCACTCAATATTAATGTCTTTGCACTACTTATATTAACACTTTACTTATACATAGACATAATATACTATTGGTCAACAGAAATTATAGCAATTGCAATTCTATCTTTACTTTGAAGTGTTTTGGTACATTGAAAGCAACTTATCACTGGAGTAAAGTTGCTTATATGTGTGCACATACTTGGTCAATAAAGCTGATTCTGGTATAATTATGCATAGGTATTCTCATATCATTTTGTAAAATTCAGCATAAGGTGCAGTCTTGTTGTAAGTGTAAATTTGCAACAGCCATAGCGTCTATGGGGCCTTGTTAATCATGTTTGTATGTAAATTCAATGGGACAATACGTTATACATTATATTATGTTTGCATGATGACCACCATATGTTGGTGTATAGTTATTAAATTGACATCATTTCTATAAATGATAAAAAATATTTGACAATAAAAGTGATACATCATAGTGATTTTGTACCAACTGCAGATATTCTGTTATGTGTCATGTTTATTTACAAGAAGTACGACCCTCTTACTAATATCGACTTGTATGAGCAGAGCTGAAGAAATCCTAAATGCCTTTGGGAAGTAAGTTTTTAAGAAGGTTCTTCACATAGTAAGGTCAACTTTGCTGCCAGCAAAACACACAGATTTAAACTTTAGCAGCGGATTTAACATCAAATATGTAATCCTAACCACAGAGGTTTGGACATGGACAATATTCTCACAGCCTCACACTGAGAAAGCCAACAGTTAGCTGCCGCCACCTCAGCTACGTCGCTTTACCAAACGTCTCTCTTTCGCCCCTCATCTTAGCTGGAGTCTCTGTGTGCTGCATGTTTGCCTATACTTCCCAAATCCCTAAGAGCAAACAGGAGCATTGGAGATTAGCTTAATATCATCCTTGGCACTAAATACACAAAAATGAAATGTCATCCGTGTCCCAGGGTATAGTCAAAATAGGAAAGTCAAACTAGGGTTGCCCTGCGAGATAAAGTGCAAAGGGCAGCGTTCCTAACTGCAAATAATGACATCTATCTATCTATCTATCTATCTATCTATCTATCTATCTATCTATCTATCTATCTATCTATATCTATCTATCTATCTATCTATCTATCTATCTATCTATCTATCTATCTATCTATCTATCTATCTATCTATCTATCTATCTATCTATCTATCTATCTATCAAACTCAGAGAACAAAAAAGTCAATATGGATTTTAATCAATAATCTGGCTACTTCTTTGTCGATGCCATGCGAGTCTTGAAGAATAGGCAAATGACTTGGAATGAGAGCTAAAGCTAATAAGCAGGCCATCGCTAATCTGTTAAACAAACCTCCTCTCTCCCTATGTGGCCTTCTTTCTTGCATTATAAATAATGTATATTTTGCCAGCCACACACACACACACACACACACACACACACACACACACACACACACACAACACCCCGCCACCCCCTCAATGTCTCTTTTGACTTCTGAGTTCTGAGTTGGAGTTCAATCTGGTCCCTCCCCCAACCTTATTGGTTTACTTTAATTAGTGATATTGAAGGCAGGGGCAGAAGAGGAGGGGTGGTGGTGGAGATGAGGAGGAGGAGGAGGAGGGAGGGGGGTGGATCGGGGTGGCGTAAATACTGAAAACAAACAAGAGAGCTGAATGGGAGGATGGCGGCGGGTGCAGTCCCGATGCCGCTGTGCAGACGGAAGGGGACACATGGTGTAAGCAAACACTCGTAATTGCATTAGATTCCCCTGGCACACGGGTAATCTAGCCTTCCTCTGTCCCAGAACACAACAGGACACATCTCCCGCTTCTCTCACTCTCTTTGTCACTCTCTCCCCTTCCACAAATTATTAATGTAAAACCTACAGTGCTGTCATTGATCATTCAGCAGGCATGATAGAGGACTAATTATCATTGAGGAGACTGGGGGTGTGGAGTGTCAGAGAGTGTGTGCTCACAGATTCACTTGCTTGTGTTTGCAGCATGTGTGTATTTGAGTGCATGCATAATTGTGTGTGTGTGTGTGTGTGTGTGTGTGTGTGTGTGTGTGTGCACGTGTGGCTGTGTGCACATGTGTGCATCCCATTAAACAGTTGTCCTGTTTGATATTTCATTCCTCAGCCCACATGTCTTGAGAGTATGAGCAAACACATTTGCTTGAATGGGATGTTCCCTGAGCAAACGGGGGAAATCTGGCCTTGATATGAATATCAGTGACAGTCAATGATAATTGGGATGGGATGTTTTTGCTCCTTATTGAGATGTCCGGTGTGCAGAGACCTTTTAAAGTGACATACATGCTCTGATATTAATTTTAAAATGATTCGGTATTGACTTTTTTCCATTAACCCTGTTGACTGCCCATTATTTAGGGCAGAGAAGCATCTCCTATGGCTGCAAGAACAACAATAACCACTAGGTGGTGTTGTGATATCCACAATAACCAAAATCCACACATCCACATTATAAATACTCCAAGCTAATACTATCAAATCTTTTTAAAACATTTGTTTGCTACTGCAAATACACAGAACTTTTTAAAGAGTTAGTAAAACAAAAACGTCCAGATTGCTGTGTTTATTTGAATTTAGCTTGTTAATCTACCTATAAAACTATACTTTGTCTATTATTCAAGTGCTTATGTACTCTGTTTCTTTACAGAACTCCAGCTTTACATTGACATTTCCCACATATTCCTCTTGTATTTTTCAGCATGAAATTACTGCTCTTAACCAGACTAGTTTGAGTAACAGCAAAACAAGCTACAAATCCTAAATTGCAAACATTGAATGACGGAGCAGAAGCGTCAGAGCCACAGCATCTTGACAATAGGTATGAAATAATTCCTGTCCCTGTGGAATAAACAGTTTAATTTTTGCATAGCAGAAGCTGATTCATCATCAGTGAATGAAAGTGCTGCCAGAGAGTCAGGTCACCTACACAAACATTAATGAAAGGGACGGTCGAGGAAAAGTCTTAGATCTCTGATGGTATTTAGCGGATATGTGAGGCTTTGAGGGAAAGCCGCAGTGCCAGAGGGTTTAAGTTTGTGTGGCCCCGGGGCCAGTGTAACAGAAAATAAACAATGCTGTCCAGTGATTAGGACTTTATTAAGGCACACAAAGTCCCCGGCCTAGATAGGGTTTATGTTTGAGGAGTGGGCCCAGTAACAATACCAGCTGAGCACTTTGATCACCAGTAATGGTCAAAAATGATTCGATTCATCTTGAAAACCTCTTCTATCAGACGGCTGTTTCTGTGACTGTGTTTCTAATAAGCGAAGAAATCCTGCAACACAAGATGACTTCATCATTTAAAGCCGACTGATTACATTTGTGTTATTAACTCCACAGTGCACACAATTAGCTTCTATTGACCGCCCCTATAATCACTACCACTCGGATTAAGAACTACTACCCACACAATATGCCTGATCTCTAATGACTGACAAACAAACAACCAGGGGAAGACAGACAGAGAGCACTGGGAACACCCACCAAGTTGCTTTTAAAGTCATATCCCTAAGCCCTGGACACCCCAACAAAGTCTGTCATGTCTAACCTGGCTCCTCACCTGTTTGGAGGCAGCTAAATAACCCAGGGTAATCCCTCATCCCCGGGGCACTGGAGGCAGATTTACCCACCTCAGAGCTCTGTCCTGCCCTGACAAGTTAGCGTACTGCAGGGGCCCTCAGAACACCCACAGCCACCTCTCTATGTGCATTTTAGGGCATTTAGCTGAACCAATGTGACTTTAAAAGTTCCAAAAAGCAGAATAATCTTAAATGGACACATAGCAAAATAATGACAATAATAATGCATTACATAGTGCTTTTCTGGATATTTAAAGATCACAGATATATTACAGGAAAAAAAAAAACTAAAAAAAAACGTGATATTAGATGCCAAAAAACAATAATCCATGTAAAAATCAACGGTTGAAATAAGTATCCAGATAACTGATTTACAAGTGACATAACAACACCAAACTTTAAAAATACTCAAATACCAAGTCCTATATTTACAATAATACTGAATTAAAAAAACAAAACATTTGAGTATCATAAGTACTACTACATTACGCAGAATAACTCCAGTCAATGTTATACAATTACTCATTGGCCAATTATTATTAATTTGAGGTTGTAGTTTTTCAATCAGGTCCTTTCTTATTTTTCCAATTTAGGTAGTTTTATTTATATATAATGCATCATATTTTATAAAAAAGGAATGTACATTTTATATAATTTATATATCATTTTATATTATATTTAGTACATGATCACATGTAAAATCAAAATGAAATTCAATGCATGTGCTTAGTTACTCGACTGGATTAGGAAACATTAGGCCATATATTAGGAATCTTGGAGTGCATAGATTTCTATGAGTGCAACCCTGCTCAGTTTTTGTGTTGCAACACATCTCTATTTATTGAGAAAATATGGCATACATTTGTGGGTGGCATGGCTGTGTGTGAAAGAAAAATATGACTGTGCAGAGGGATGGTGAGCCAATTGATTTTATGCCTCTGTGTGTTCGTGTCCCACCCAGTAAGCTCGCAGACAAGGCCTCACCTCTCGGCTCATTAAGAAAGCAGGTTTAACGGCTGCAGAGCCCAGTGGCAGAGGGATCAGCACTCTAACCGCTAATTGGGGCTGTTTCAAGGAGAGCTTGAACTGAAAAATGTTGCTTAATGATCAGTTGCAGCATTGCTCTTTGGTGGATGTTTGCTGACATAAAAGGAGAGATTTGCTTCATCTGGTTCTTTTTGTTGAAATCTACAGCTCTGCACTTGTTCAAAGCATCATAATGTATTTGTGTTCTGCAAGTCCAACAGCAGGAACATCAAGAAACAACTAGTTGTGGTGGTGCAAAAATCTAACTTTACAATTTCATCTTGTGGTGAGTTGTGTGGCTACTTTCTTGTAAATGCAGTGGAGGTGTGGCGCCACTAGGGGGAGCAGTGTTGCAGAAAATCATGTGTCACTTGCACAAGTCTCAAAAGACAAAGAATCTGGCACAGCTGAAGAGTACATCCACTGATTTATACAGATTATACAAAGACGCATTTCATTTAAAAAAATAAATAAAATTGAATATGCTGGGATTTAGCTATATATTGTATTTTAATTTACTATTATATCCACAATTATTATGAAATATTTCGCCCCACTTGCCTAGATCACTAGATCAGCTTTGCTTTGAAGGTAGATACATGACATAATCACATATGAGTATGAACTATGTAAAATAATAATAATAATAATAATAATAATAATAATAATAATAATAATAATAGTAATAAAACCATATGGCATTTATTAAAATATCTCTCATGGCTTTTTTTGTTGAAGTTCAAATTTTTGTATCAAACCCTCCAGAGTAATAGTATTAATGAAAGCAATACGCAATTTCTGTCCATAATTTTTATGGCAAAAAATATATAATAAACCATTATGTATCCAACCACTTTATTACATTTATGGATTTTACTGAAATATTTTTATTGAATATGGTTATTAATAAGTATATGTGAAATAAAGTATTTCTGTTATTTACACAGTTGTGGCACTGATCATCATCAGTTTTTTTGTTGTCTGTGTGATTAATTATTCTGTTCAAACTGAATTTGTTTAGTATTTAGCTCGATGCACTTCTTGACATATAAAATGTATTTGAAAAACCTGATTCCAAAAAGTTGGGATGCTGTGAAAAATGTATATAGAAAAAGCTAAATATACTATATGTTAGTTGAATGTAGATTACAAAGGATTTGAAAATAATTGCATTTTTTAATTCTGTTTTTTCTCAGAATCCCAACTTTTTGGGAAATTGTACTATAAGGGTTGTACTATTAATAAAAATATTGGACGATAGATATTTAAACACTTGTTTGGTTTACACCATTGTACCACAACTGTTGCTGCCTGCAACAATCCTCATGGTGTTAACAATATATCACTACTTGATACTTGATACATTTCAAAATCCCAACCTGATGTGGTAGTGGGGAAAATAAAGGAGATCTCTCATTAGACTGGTTTATTGTCATAAGCATAACATGTTTTTGGCCCTTTTCATTGTCTTCAAACAGTTATGGATTATTGGTTCCTTGTCATGTATCATATTGATGATTTTTCACTTATACTGTTGGCTCAATACTGAAATAAAAATGTGAATCTGGAAATCTTGTTTTGTTTTGTTTCTTTGATTCATTTTTATTCTGATCTGATTTATTGAAGTTGACATGAAAATAGTTAAATGTTTTTTATTTTAATTCATACATATTTATTTTCTGTAAAATGTATGGTCTGTATCTTAGAACTACTGTGTCTTTCATGTCAATCAGATAGACATTTAGTCATTTTTTTTTTAAATTAAATTAATTACCTTATACAGAAAAAGTGTCCAGAGAGCAGCTTAGAGAAGCACAGGGTTAACATGCACTGTCACGGTGTTGTGAAACTGGAAGTCTCTCAGAGCCATTAGTCGTTCCCTTATCTTCCAACTGTAACCACATTAATCATGTGACTGCATTCAAGCTTTTAAATATTATCCAAACCTTCATGTTCACAATTTGCCCGAACGGCGCGCCTATGCTCCGATAAGAAATGAAAATTAGAGCGGCATTAAATGGAGCCTGCACAGTTTGCTACAGTAGAAGCTATTTATCTTGATTAGTGTGAAGAGATTGTGGCTCTGTCATAATGTCCTATCTTTCATGGGCTTTTTTGTGTTTGTACTGTGTGTGTGTGTGTGTGTGTGTGTGTGTGTGTGTGTAGGTGTGTGTGTGTGTGTGTGCTAAAGAAGCAGAATTTCAACTGACTGCATCTGAACTTTGTTTTGTTCATACCATGTGTGAAATTGATTTCCTTTCAAATATTCTTCTCTTGCTCTTAAGTTCATTTGGACATTTTTGTTTGTTTTGATTTGAATCCCTAAAATCCCCTTTCACTCTGCTAAGAGTAAAACAACTTATTAAGTTAAAAACAATAATTTCCCATGAGCATCCTTCACGGATGCTTTTTGCCAAGATATTTTCTCTCATCCACAATATTTCTTTGAGCCTTAATTAACAGAACGAGGATTTAGTGTCCTCCAATCGTTTCACTCAGAGGACAAGTTTGAACCCTTACAGCTCTTCGGATCCAAATGAAAATGAGTAAGTTTAAACTGGGAGCCAAAACATATAAGCGTAATTAAAACACCCTCACTGCCAAAATTCTTCATGGTGTAACATTTTTTAAAACTGAATCCTGCAAATGTGTGTGTGTGTGTGTGTGTGTGTCTGAATCAGAGGTGTGTGTGTTCAGTGTCCTGACCATGCAATGTTATGAACAGATTACATGTAAAGTATTTGATTGATACTTCTATAATAAAGTTGGTTTTAATAGAAGTTTAGGATCTTTTTAAATTGGACCAAATCATGCTAAACGTGACTGTGTTCCCTTCAGAAATTGATTTTTTTGGGCATAACACACCTGAAGCAGCATTTAGATCGTGATATAGCTATAAAACTCTTTTACTGACTGCAAAAAAACTCACTTACTCCAAAAGACAATGTGGTTTAACTAAAAAACAACAATAAAACCTACCATATTGCTTATATTTGTGATGTGTCATTTTTAAAGTCAGATCTCTATTCCTTTTTAATACTAAACCTAGTAAATAAATAAAATACTGCCATACCTTATACGACTTAAAGCCAAAACTGCAATAAGCTTGTTGTATGAAACTGAATTTGACTTAAACAAATGTGTTAAATGTTAATGCTAAAAAATGTTGTTGACATTGTGGAATTCTTCAAATCACAGACACATTCTTAAGCAATGTTGGCTAATGTCACCTTTGCATCAAGAAGTTGTTATTTTTTCAAATCTTGATTAGAACCACATCCAGTAACAGATTGGTTTTAATCCGAAATCAGATCTTTAAAAACTAACCCTAACCATGTAGATTTGTTGCCTTAACATAACCAAGTACTTTTTGTTTGAATTCAAAACCTTACCCACAACAGACTGGTCTCAAAAACGACCTTATTGTAATGAATGACGACGATTCAGAGTTTTAATGGCAGAATTTTCTAAACCTAGATCAGTGGTTTGTAGCCTAAATTCAATGAAAGTGCAGCCTTTTTTTTTTTAACAACCATGAATGGTACGTGTGTGTATAATGACATGTGTACTATCTTTTAGAATGCTCTGCTTCAATCTTTACCGCCAACCACTAAACACTCATATGGGTCGTTATGGGTAGTGTCGTCAAACGATCTATTCTGTCGTTTAGGTTGGAGATCTTGTTGATCACAAATAGTGCGTCATCAGAAGGGGATGAGAACAGGTTGCAGTGGTTAAGAAACATAAAAATTCAACGTTGCAGAAATGTACAAGTGACATCTTGGTTGGATTTAGGTCTAACTGTCGACAATGAACCTCAATCACATCATCAGTCAACAACACAAACTGACCAAAGTCTGGTATCGTTCTGTGGTCCAGTTGCCTCAAAGAAACATTAAACTCGACTTTGCTTACAAATACTTCCATAAATACCACAGATACTGAAAACCAGCTCTCATGCGTGTCTTCAGTTCTAACTCAAAGCGGGTTCATACCAGAAGTCGAGAAGCTGTCTCCACTAAATTACGACCGTGAGTGAATTATGTCTCTTCTGTCAGGTGAAGATGTGCTTAAAAAGTAGTCAGTGGAAAACACATCATAAAATTTTATGGCATCGAGGCATAGGTGCAAGGAAAGCACAATAAATCTTGGATCTCCTTCCGGGGATCCATTCGCTCGCCATATGATTCTCCTGTCAGGAGGTGGAGGAGGTCTCGATAAAGTTGTCTGACCTCTCAGCAGGTGTGGGGTACGCAATAAAAAAATTGTTTATGGACTCTGAACTGTAAAATTAAACAATTAAGTTTTAAGGAGAGCCATAAACATTTATGAAGGGTGTCATTGAGAAGTATGTCACAGCAGTAGTGAAGCAGCAGCGGGATTTATGAGAGTGTGTGCAGGTGAGCGAGAGAGTGTGTTTCAACTGTATTTCAGGTAAACCCAGGGAGATTACCTTATTGTCTTTCTCATTTAGAAGAACCGCCTAACAAAATTGCAGTCAATATCACATAAGCACTGAGCTGAAAATTGCAGAGTCCTCAGCAAGCAACAACAATAAGCCCACAGGTGACAAATCTGAATAGATCTTGGATAAACAAAATATACACAAATCTTTATTTAGCTTGCTTTTTAAAAAAAGAAAATTAAATACATGCTTATTGTTTTGTGCAATGAATGTTTAAACCATCAAGAATACTCAGAGTCGATCTTAACGCACTTATTCACAGTCCAACTAATAGATCTGGTGAACTTCTCAGAATTCACAGAAAAGTTCATTTTTGTGTTCCCTGTTTGTACTTGGTGCAGGTTTTGTACCTGTTGACACGGTTCCAGGGGGTTTCCAATTATCTTTTCCTGGCAGATGTGGTTACATGGAGAGGTAGGAGAGGATTACCTTCAAAGGCCTGCACCAGTTATTGTGTATAATTAGGATAATCTGCAGGGTTACAGTAAAATCTGAGCCCTTTCACAGTGCTCCTATTGGTGTCTGAGTCAACAGACAACAACGTAGTGAATTCAATTCCCAGTTAATCTAAAGCTGCTGTGATAAAACAAAGCAATTTAAAGATTTGAGATTTTTTTAAATAGACACTTTGAATGTTTACTCAGCAGTCTGCATGTTTCAGGTTATTTATTGGAGACAATACAAACTCTTTTAATTGCACTAAGTGACACTTTAATGGATGTAAAGCTGACTGAGATCACAACATCATCTGATAAAACATGAGTGCACTTTTATTGTAGCGCGAGCTTGCTAAATACCCAGCTTAACAAAGACAGCTATTAGCTTTTTGGTGACATAATGCTCCCTCTGCTAGCCATATTGTGAGCCTTCAGCTCTTGGGCAGCAATTTGTGGGAACATTCAATTATTGCAGTACATTAACAATTTGGCGAACTCAGCAGAATCCACTAGTTGCTTATTTCTGTGCAGCTTCTGACTGATAATCAAACATATATACCAAGTAATTTGATTCCAGTTTTTATAGCCGATTAATACTGATATGTTTACTTTGAAAAAAAATATATGTACAATGCTTAAAAAGCAAGGCCGACTTGCAATGTGTTGTCATGAACAGATTTGTATCACATCTTTTAAAATAATGTATGCATAACATTTTATATCAAATCCTACAAAATATGACAGTTCTATTGCATGTTGTGAAACATTTGTACGGCTACTTAGATAAACATGAAAATTACTGTTTTAATTACATTAACGTTGTCACACTGAACTATTTGGCTATAGGTTTCAGTAACAAAAGTATTTAGTTAAGCTTAGGAAAAAAGAACAGGGTTTGGGTTAAAATAAATACTTCTCTATGTAACTGCAAGACACAGTTTAGTAGGGCACATAGGTCACCTAGGTGACGAAGACCATGACATATTTCGCGTAGGAAATTTATTTACAACTTCACTTAAAATCACAAGTTGACTTTAGTTTTAAATGGGACAAGAAGACCTGGGCCTCTCTCCTGGGTCAAAGTCCTGTGTTTGTTTGATCCTTCCACTATTCCACCCCATAACACAATCACAAACCTAGCCAGCCTCCAAGTAATGCATTCAAGTTGAAAAAAAAATCAGCATTTCAGCCATGGGTTCAGCCAATCAGTATGCAGTGAGGAGCTACTGGCAGCTACTTGTTTGTGACGACACAGAGAAGTGACTGTTTGTTCAAAACAACAATAGCTGATCCTAACGAGGTTAGATGCTGCAACAGGGTCAGTGACATCAGAACTGGAGAGTATTTCTTGGGTAAGTAAGGAGGGTAAGTGAGAGTGATGGACATCCAATCGATCCATCCGACATCCAAAAGATCGTTCATCCAATCACCTGCCAGGTATTTTTTGAAAGCGTCTTCTCAGATGGTTCTGTGTGACGAACCACTTGGCAGCGTCAGGTTAGCAGTTACCATCATTAGTCACCACATCTATCTGGTTCAGAATCTAAAACTCCCTAGTGATCCCGTGGCTGTTTGGAGATTTGGGACATTTGTGGTATCACACTCCCGCTTACCATGTAGCATCCTTGAAGGCCTCGCCGCTCACTAAACATGGTGGTACCTTGACAAATTCAACACTCACTCACTCACCTACTCACTCACTCACTCGCTGCTATTTAAGCATGTAAGAATATACAACTGTCAGAGCTACAGCCAGATACCCCGGCACTCAGCTGTTGATTGAGGGATCACTAGTGAAACGGGATGTTGCCAATTCTAAAAGGTGCAGAGATGGAGATAAATAGCTGTGGGGCTCCTCAGCATTACAGAGGAATGTCACCCAGTGAGGATCCCTCTGATACGAGAGGAGCCTTCTCCCCTGTCGCAGTAGCAGAGGGAAGAGGAAGAAGGATAGCTGCCGCTCCTTGACGAAAGGTAAAAAGACGCAGCTGACACAAACTGTCACCCAACTCCCAGAGCGCACTGGGGCTGGAGATTTGCAGTTTGCCATATTGGCACAGACAGTGAGCTTAAGTAGTAGAAACAGGGCACCTATCAAAACCCCTGCAATGCTGAGAAGGGAAATATATGCAGCTATAATTAAGTCGACTCAGGAAAATATGAATGGCTATCGACATATTCTTTACACCGTTAGCAATGTGAATCAGTATGCTAGGGGGAGTGCTGTCATCAGCCAGCACCATGCCAAATGAGGCCTAACTAACTTGGAAAACTGCCAGTCAATTATTTTTATTCACGCTAGATTTTCTTAAAATTTGAGGGTATTTTAATTGATTAAGAGTTATCTTCCTTTTTAGGGGGGAATGTTGAGTGAAACTTAAAACATTCATTGTTAGACTTTTCTCACGCTCAGAAATTGGTGAACAAAGATGACACGAAATATAGAAAAAAAGGACAGTGAATGATCATATTACTGCTCTTGCCTGTACCAATGCAGACACGTAGGCAACCACATTTTAAAATGCTTCCTGTAAATGCTAATTTTTCAAATTGCAAATGTAATACCCTGCACAGCGGATAATGAGCTCTGGCACTTGACCGACCATTGTTGCTCTGGACATTTTAGTATTTGTTCGGCAACTGCTCCACTCTCTCAACAGGGTACTTAATCAACTGTAGATCCCGCTGAGGGACAATAGCATTGTTGGGCTGGCTCTCTTAGCCCACAGGGACCAAAGTCGACATTTGTTTTGGACTGTAGTGACCCTTTACGGCATACGAACAGTGATAATATGACATGATGGATGTAGTTATGTAGCTTCATATGATGAACATTTTTTGAGGGCCACTATCAAAATACATTGTTTGAAGTAACGCAATATGAATCCCACAAAGAGGTCAGAGGTCAAGGTCAGCCACAAAACAATCCCTTTGGACCCAGTTTGGGAAATAGGAGTTCAAACTTTTGACTCTCCAGTTAAGAGACCGTTTCCAAAATGAGTTTCTACAACTAAATCCCAAAGACACAATGTACCTTGATTCCACTGGAATAAAAGCTTCTATTTGTGGTGGGCCTGTCAGATTAAAATGTTGTTTTCCTGGATCCAAAGTTTATCTTTAACATGTTACAGAGAAATGTGCTCCGGCAAACCACATTCAAATGCAGAAGTGGTGAATTTTTTCCAGTGCGGCTGGATGAATTTGCAGATGGATTCCATGAAAGTCTGTTGTCTACAAACTCAAAGGAGGACTGTGATGAGACGTCCCACCTGTGTGTGTCTGTGTGTGCATGTGCACATTTGTGCTTGTCTGTGTGTGGAGGCATACACCTGTGTCTATACATAATATTATGTGCATTCTAAATCATTTGTAATGGCATGCCTTACATACATCTCTATGATTTATATAATGGGAACAGGTTGGTTTATAATATTTGATATTTACATACCAACACTGCTAATATAAATAATTTTCTTATGGTATTAAGGTTTGGACACATCATCATTCAAAAGTATTTGATATACTCAGCTCAGATGTGAACAGGTTGTTAAAATGGGGGAATGTGAAATAGACTCAAGTCTGTCACTAACTCTATCCTCACAGCAGGCTAAGTGTCAATCCAGAGTAAACATCTCGGGCAGGTGTACCAAGAGCCAAAAATCCATCGTCAGCTCAGCCGAGCCTGTGTGGCTCTGTGCTGCTGCTCAGCTGTAGAGTCTGGCCGAGAAATGGAGGCAGAATCACTCGAACCACGAAGTGCTGTAAATGCCCAGAGAGAAAAAAGGGCCTCAGAAATACATTTTGTTTATTTCCGATTGTCTTCGATGACTAAACTCTGTACATTATTCCTGGGTACATATTTTTGTGTGTGCTTGATAATACACCATATTTTGTATATGCATGAAAAACAAACATTTCATGAGCTGAAATATGTAAGAGTTCTTCAGTATATATTTAAAATACATAAAACAGAATTTGTATGTTTACACAAAGCACACAATTGTATTTATTTTTTCATTTTCATTTATCCTTTATTTATTTCTCAAGAAATCATTGAAGGCAACCCCTCATTTACAATGATGTCGAGAGCACAGAAAAACACATAATGGAAGAACAAACAACAACAGACAAAAGATTTGAAAAACATTATAAACAGTTACAGTGAAAGGCAGAGTTATTGGTTATCATAGTTTTACTGGCACATAGTTACAATTGTGTTGAGTTTGAGTGAATGTTGTAAGTGTTCCAGGTGGATGCAGCAGAAAAACTAAAAGCAGTTTTTCAAAATTCAGTAATTGTCCGGGAAACATGATACAACAAATTTAATTCTTAGATTATTTTATTAATTTTTTGTATATTAGCTAAATTAATTCGTTTTAAATGTTGTGAAAAGAGGAAAAATATAATTTAAAATATTAGCAATTTTATTTATTTATTATATATTAAAGAGGTTATATTTATTAAAGAGGTATAAAAATTGGTTTACATCTCATTTCTCACAAAGCCAACATTTTTTTTTAAAGACAATTTTATATCTACCACAAGCAAAAGTTTTGTAAGATTGATATCTTATCATAAACATATACAGTAATTGTGTAAATCTGATATGATGTGAATGCAGAAAAAGTCACTATAGTTCAGTGGTCAAGTATTACTCATGCAGAGGGCAGATAGGCTCCAAAACTCCACCCACTACAACAACCCAGTGACCATTAGTGAGCCGACTGCTGACATGCCATGACATAAAATTAAAAAAAAGGAAAGTCCAGCTGTCAATTTATACTTAAATTGATAATCAGCAGCTTTAAACACATCGTCTACTCCTTAAGACAACACACATGCTGTTCTTTTAGCACAACATCTAACTGACAGAACATTTAAAGTTTATGTTGTTCTTTATCCTGTTAAAATGTAACAGAAATATATTAATAGCTTTGTTCTGATTTCAGTTACAAGTTAACAAATCAGTCAGGGGAAATTATATTTTCTGTTGCCATTAATTTCTTTGGTACTCCCAAAAAAGCAGCAAGTGATCATCCAGACAGATTTAGCAGCCTTTGTTGACGACGACAGTAAAGTGTGTGATAGTAATAAATAGTGATGTTTGAGTTTTAGACGTATTTGTTTGTTTAAATGAATAAATCACATTTCCAGTGCCAGAAATACAAGTATGGAAATATTTGGCTCCTGCTTTGTGAAACAAAATGGCTTCTCCTTTTCCTCGCAGTAAATACAGAAAAGAAACCTCAAAACAAAACAGTCGAGAGGATAACCATTGATCCCCATCTAAGCCACGCTCAATCACACTTAAACGGGGCGGCTCTTCCTACCAGAGGAACCAGCACAAACCTTTAAGTCGACAGCTAATGCCCGGTTTAGTCCTCTCTCTCTCTCTTTCTTTCCCTCCTCAAAACTGCCATGCTACAACTTAATACCAGACGAGCTCACGCTGGGCGGCTGGGAGTAGCTATCAAGGCCTGACTCCACACACTCAGCCCTTGCCTTTGCTTTCCATTTTGTTGTCGCTATTCTTCATCTCACCCCCTCCAATTTCTCTTTTGCGGGTCACCGAACCAGGGGACAAAGTGTGTCTGCTCCACCTCCCAATTCTCGGACGCCAACACAGAGACCACCGCACCACACACAACGCTGGGAGATGACATTTCCTCACCCCTGAGGCCCCCCTTTCCCTCGTCTCCCCTAATCCAATCAGCAAGGCCTGAGTTTTTCTAATATACTGGTGGTCTCATACTCTGACTTTATCCCTGCAGCTGTGCCGGACCGCTCATTGGCAAGATTAGGGCCTCCTCAGCTCCTCTGATCATGTATTTCAATATGAATGGGACCAATAAGGGGGTGGATTATGGCTTAGTTACTTTGGAAATCCAAGGCCCCCCTTTGATGCCCCCGGGTTTGAACGGCAATGGCAGAACCCTGCCTGGTCGGCATGGCGTGGCGGCAAACGCCACCTGGCAGTCAAATGTTTGCTCATATGCGCTCATTAAACAATACCACACTGGCACTGTGGGTACTGACTGTGGGCCCGATGGCGAGCCTTGGCCGCGACCAGATGGCGCCGTCACCAGTATGCCAGGTGGGGTTCGTCGTTGCCACTCGTGAGATGCCTCATGGACGGAGGATGGAGGGGGGGAGGTTTGGGAGGTGTGGGAGGAAGAGGAGCGTGGATGGAGCATGTTGCCAACTAGGAAAAGAATAAACAAACACACATTCCAGTTACCTACACACCCACACACACACACACACTTTCTGTCTCTATCTCGATCTGTCTTTTCCCTTCACACATAGTGGACCCTTCATAATTGTAAACATGCACTTATTGCAGAATTATCAACATCACCTGTATTTGTAAATGCAACTGAATTTCCCTCCAAACACTTGAAACATACATTCACACACTGAGGTGTCCCGAGAGTGAGTGTCGGCCTCACTACGGCACCGGGGGTTTTTCATTAGTTATTGAGCCTGTGTCGTCTTCTCCGCGGGCCCTCCTGCCCTTGCATCTCAGGGCCCTTTGTGTGTGAAGTGCTAGAGGTGATTAATATTTGTTTTCCCTCCTCTGTGGGAGAGGAAGACCCAGCTGATCCACTGTGACCCCTCCTTAATCCCCAGCGGGTCGGGCCAGTCACTCCGTTTCCTTCCCTCTTCTTTTTGGGTTTTTACCTCGGAGGACGCTTACCCCACATTTACGCTCGTGTCGGACCTCAAGATCACCTAAAACTGGGTACTTTGTTGTCACGTTAAGTTTAAAACGGAGCCTCGATGACAAGTTTTTATCTGACGTTTCTTTCCTCCATGAATTTACACATTGTCAAGACAGGTGATGTTTGACATTTACTCAGAAACTGTAAACAAACCAGACGGGGACAGTTGTGCATCAACCTGCACATTTCTTGCAGCTCAGTGCAGCAGGATGTTTATCTTGAAGTTTTCCAAAATAAATGTCTCAGTGTCAGGTTCAAAAACTGGCCTCTGTGTTTGTAACACAGTGCTCTTCATGTAGTTTAGACAGTTTGGACAGGTGAAGGAAGTATCTTCCTTACAGAAAACAGGAGGATATCCTGAGTCAATTGGGCTGAGATGGCCAGGTTGAGGGGTTTTGGGGCTTTGTTGAGGCCAGTGGAGGGGGTGTCTTGAAGGATTGAGTGGCTTGCGGGGTCTATTGAGCACTTGATCCTGTTGACAGATATACTGCTCCCTTTGTGACCACATGGCTGTGATGGAAATGGCAGGTGCAGTATGGGTAGCCGATGAAAAAAAAAAAATCCTTTCTAGCGTTGTGTTTCAGTGG
Source organism: Centropristis striata (assembly GCF_030273125.1). Taxonomy (NCBI): domain Eukaryota; kingdom Metazoa; phylum Chordata; class Actinopteri; order Perciformes; family Serranidae; genus Centropristis; species Centropristis striata. The sequence continues at coordinate 13,649,036 of NC_081528.1, read as the reverse complement.
TTGTAAAAACACAGCTGTTTTCAGCTTTCTGAACCGGCTGCGCGCTCGGTTTCCAATTCTCTCCAGCTCCTTGTTGCCTTGTTGGCGTAGTCACTAAACTCGCAAACACAGTCTTATGGTCTTAGCTCTTTATAAGAGCTTTAGTTGGAAAAAATGTACAGATCAGTATTAACGATCAACACTGTTGGATGAAAGCTCTTAGCAACTGGCTCAAAACCTGCCTCAGAGTAACTGATAGTAATGGGAAACTGCTCGGCTATTTAACACGCACACACACTCACACATATTAACAGGATGAAAGAGAACGATTCAGTTAAAGCTGAACTAAAGAAAACAGGTATTTTTACTAAAATGTGCAAATTATAATACAGAAACAAATTATAAAAGTGTCATACCATGGTATGACACTTTTATAATTTGTTTATTATTTGTCCCTAACTGCTTTCCATGCATGGAAAGCAGTTAGGGACAAATAATAATAATAATAATAATAATAATAATACTATTTTAATTATTCCTTTTTATTTACTTCATAATTTAGCATTAATATAGGCCATAATCAAAATCATACCAATTCATTTTTGTTTTGTTTTTTAATTTCTGCTAAAACCCTGCCTACCTCTTACTACGTTAGTGTTATGGTTATGTAAGCTTTTATATTGAATTAATTTTCGAGACTCGTAAGTGACGACTGTTACCCAGAAGAATTAAGTGAAGTAGAAAAAGATATTTCATAAAATTTTGAAGAAATCAATATTACAAAAAAAAGCATTTTGCCTTTGAAAAATGTATAATTTCTAACCCTAACCCGAACGACTGCAGTTGACATACAAAAATAATATAAGCAGAAATTATTTAGTTTTAAAAAACAACCTTTCAAATTTTTACTTTATTCTTGTTTAGTTTTAAAGATGATTTATACAATTAACATTCAAGTCTTTATTTCTTCCAAAATTACCTAAAATAACTTTTTATAATAAGTTTTATTTGCAGATATGAATCTAACTGACCAAAAGAAGGGAAGCAAATTTGATTTGTTGCAAATTTACAGTTAGTATAAAAAAAATTTTGGGCGGTACTACTAGCAGTAGTAATATTACATATTCATATTCATATATTCAGACATTATATATCAATATAATAAAAATATAATTCACAAAACCATCATTCTCACTCAAGAATTTGTAATTTACAAAGTGAAAGATTGAAGGAAAAATAAGGTTGATAAAGTTGATTTGGAGTGTGTGTGTGTGTGTGTGTGTGTGTGTGTGTAAGTGTGTGTATGTGTGTTACTAGCTAAACTAACTAAGCTAAAACTAAAATCAGTAAAACTCAGCTTAATTCTATTTAAACCCTAAAGCATCATCTTAAAGAATGCTTTTTTTTTTTCAAATTCACTGTACATGTGCTCAATACAAACATTGTCTGAAGATTCCTGGTTCTCGTTCGACAGCACTGAGCCTGACGGGGTCCAGTCAGCTCTGTGTGGGAGTGTGTTCAGTGGGAGAAGCAAAGCTTTTAGCTCTCTATGAAGTTGTCTAATGAGTGGCGCCGAGTGTCACAACTCCTCCACAAATTACTTTTCTCCTCTACCAGCCCTCACTCCCACACGTTTGTGCCCCCATTTTGTTCTTGTCAACACCTTCAGGAGCTGCCATCTCTTTAGACAAGCCATCAAACAGTTTTTGTTTCTTTATAATGTAGCATTTCCCAAATAATTACTATTGAAAAACTGCTTTTGGTAAAAAAAAGAGAAAGAAATAACATAGAAAAGAAGTTTAAATATGCAGAAAAAATATTATTTTGAGGCAGAACTGAATATAGAACTATCCAAAAATATGATTTTTGATGATGGATAAAATCATATGAAGAGTATCTGAGAACATGCTTCCATGAGAGCATGCTTCAAAATATTTTAACTGTATTGAACAGGCCTGGAAGATTTACTACAAATGCCACAGCAGAATAAGCTTAAAATCCTCAATGACCAACACTACAGCCCCACTACACCAAGGGGACTTGAGTATTGATATCTGCCAATAAAAAATAACAGCACATAATTCTGTGTGGATTCAGCATGGTGACACGTCTGATGGACACAAACCTGAGCTCGGCACACTGATCTACGCCACCACAGTCCATGCTGTCACTTTTCACTTTCCAAACGTGAAGCAATCGTACCTGCTCATCGCTCTGGGGTTTAACTGATGAATGACATCGCAGTGTGCTGTGTCTCACTGCGGGGCCATTTGTGGGGAGATAAGAGAGACTTCCTGGATTAAGGAGGTAGTTGAGGTACATCTCCAGAGAGCCTGTTTGTTTGGGTAAGACAGCTCCTTCATTACTGCAAAACTGTGGGAGGCTGGGAAGCCAACCTGTCTCCGAGATAGCACGGGACTGCTGCCAAAATGTACTTAACCAGACTGAAAATGCAACCCACTTACCCTTGATGCCTCTAATATATTATCATGAATTGTGCATCAGGCATAACACACAGTTTGAGGCATTAATATTAAGCAGATGCCGGCATAGTGACTTTAAAATATCACATATCTCACCTCACATGGTGTGAAACAGCACACGCTTGATGTTCTAGATTTTTTTATAAGTAGTTGTGCTTTGTGGGTGGCCCAGCATGACCTGGCATTAAAATGAATGAGTTCCTGATGCCAGTGTCACTTTGAAAAACACAAGCTGGATTACACTCAGAGAAGTCACGTATACTTACACACTCAACTTGGACGTAAAAATAAGAAAAGAAGAAAATATATAAGAAGACATAGAGACCACATTTAGCTTTGCTACATTTGAACAGCATATTCTAAGCCAATGTGGGGATTTTAGTCATTTATTTGGTCACTTATTTTTATTTTTTTTCTTTGTCAAAGGATTTCAGCATCATGTATTGTATACGTATAAGTTTATAAGTGCAGTTTTTGAGGTACTTGTGCCTTATGTGAGTGTTTCAACTTTATTCTGCCTTAATCTCTGCTCCACTGCATTTTAAAGGCGGTTATTGTGCTTCTTATAACAATATGATAAAGCTGATTTATTGTATAGCTTATTAACCGATTATGTATCTTAAGGCACCATTGTAATTGGTCATTACTTATTAAATAAAGACATCTACATATTTTTTGATAATTTTTCTCTCTCACTCTTTATGTTTTTCTATCTCTACTGTACAATTAAGTCTAAATGCAAATACATCACTCCGTGGAGCCCAAGGTAACATCTTTAAATCAATATGCTTTTCCAGTAAACTGTTCAAATCCCAGAACTCAACATTTATTGTATTAAAAAATAAAAAAAGCAGGAAAGAAAATTGATTATCACATGTTTTCCTAAATACATTTTATGTTGATCAAATAATCTTCTATTTTTGGCTCTTAATGAACTCCACTGGAGCAATTGGTAATCACCCATAATATAATTTATTAATCTCCAGCACAAATTGTCCCTGATCTTGGAATCTAAAAGTTTTGCTGTAAAACTGATTTCACAAAGAAAAGTAAAAGGAATGCCTCTTATAGGTAAAAACATTTATTATGCATGACTAACCCTGTTCCTAATAAATACTATACTGTAATAATATGTTACTAATAAAGTTACTTCAAATTTGCAACAGCATATAAGTTTTAAAGACAATCTTATGTAATAAACATATTAAGGAGACATTGTTATTAAAATACAACAGTTGCAAAATGTCAGAGCTGAATGTGAAATACATGCAGTTATTACAACTAAAGTACTTAAAAAAAATGTTTATGATTTTGAAACTTACACCACTTTTTTCTGGTGACAGAAAGCTCATCTTGGTAAATAATGAAAAAGTTAACAGTCTTTTAAAACAAGAGCAGAGGGCCCAAACTGTTTTTGTTGCCAGATGGTTACCACTTTTATCATAATGTACAGTTATATGCAAAAGTTTTAAGCAGGTGTGAAAAATTATGTAAAATATGTATGCTTTCAAAAATAGAAATGTTAATAAATTATATTTACCAATTAACAAAATGCAGAGTGAGTGAACAGAAGAAAAATCTAAATCAAATCAATATTTGGTGTGACCTCGCTTTGCCTTCAAACCAGCATCAATTCCTCTGGGCATTTTTTCACACCTGCCTAAGACTTTTGCACAGTACTGTATATCCAAGATAATGTACGCCCGACCATATCCCGTACGACCTTTAAACAATACAAAAACAGAACTTTGTTAGATAAAAAGTTGCCACTGAACAGCAGTTACTGCATGTTTACCTCAAAACACACTTGACAATATTTAAATATTTTTCTCTGATGCTGCACCTGTGCTCCCTGGTGATGGTGATGATGATGATGATGATGATGATGATATCTGAGGCTTTAAGTTTTTAGTTTTGTATGCTGTATGTATTTTATTGTCACGTGGAAGTGATTGTGTTGTGATTGCGTGTACTGCATTGTTTTTATTGCACATGTGAATTTCTGGTATAATGACATTAAAGATTCTATTCTATTCTATTCTATTATATTATATTCACAACACATAAGCAGCATTTAAACATGATTTTTAGGCAGAAAGCACCGTGGAGCAACTTTAAAACTACATTTGGCTCATACATATCTACCTTATATCTGGGTCTAATGGAAATAGTTGCTGCACAGTGATGTGTTCAGTGCTGCTGTGCTCTAGTGCTGCGTGGGGCCTCTTGCTGCCCCAGTGGCGGTGAAGGGGGAATTAGATGTAGTGTTGTCTGAGTCCCTGTTAATCCTCAGCTGATTAGTGGAATTCTCATCAGGGCTCCTTCAGAAAGAGAAAGAGTGTGGAGAGAGAAAGAGGGGAGAAAAAAAGGAGACTGGGAAAAACAACTAGAAAGCTAGAGTTAGGAAGAACCCCCCTCTTGCCTTCCTAGTTTCCTCTCATCAGTCACCCCCCGCCAAGGACCACAGGCCAGCATCCCCTCTGGCCAATAAGATCTCAGGCCCTCAGGTCACCTGGCTCACCGCACTAATCCTGAATCTGCCTTGTAGATTAGCACTTTCCCACTCGCAGCCACTCTAGCCCAAGCCCCGGCAAATCCCGAGGTAAATGTCGGAGCTTCCGGTAAGTGGGTGAGCATGGCGTTGTGCAGTGGATTAAGGAGAACAGGATAATATTTACAAGCCCATCACCAGTAGTGATAAGGCTGAGGATAAACAGTAATAGTCCGTCTTTAGCCTTTTTTTTTCTCTCCATCGTCAAGGCAAATGGTTAAATCTCTGAATCCCTGTGTATAGTCTCTGACATTGATGAGCTAAATTACTCAGCTGTGATTTAGTTCATGTCACTCATCCAGCCTTATTCGCGCTTAAACGGATAAACAATTATTTGGGAATATTATAATAAGATGAAATGAGGTGAGAGTGGATTTCTTTGTATATTTTGAGAAAACAGCACGATATAGAATACTCCTATGAGACATGTGGAGCACTTTGAGTTTGGCTGCAAATCAGCTTTATGCTCAAATGTGCTAACAATTCAACTCAATGTCAGAATGTCATAGGGATTGTAGTTTGTGATTTTACACACAGGAAAGGCATCTTAAAAGACTTCACTTCTCACAGGAATAAGTCAAGATGTTCCAGACCTGTGTATTAAAGATTCAATTACTATTGTATGCTTTGTTAATGAAATAAATATACTATAGATAAGCTATAGGATGTACAGGATGTAAACTGGGACTCTTTTTAATATTGTTTTGTTCAGCAAAACTGGGAATGGAGAGAAGGACTTTTTTTATCCTGAAAATGACCTATATCACTCTTATTTTTGTAACATTATCATGGGTGCAAGCATGTGGTTGTTGTTTAAAGGGCTTTGAGTAAATAGGCTAAATTGGTGAGCTATGTCAAACAGTTTTTATAAAGCCACATCGTCACTGATCACATTTCAAAATAGGAATAGCACAACGTCATCTTAGCTTTTCCTGATAACAGTATTTTTAGCACCGTGTTTGCTTAAGCTGTCAGCAAAACTGGTACTGGTCTGTCAAGTAAAATGGGACTCTACTCTACTTTATAAGGCATGTTTCATGCAGCATTCCTGAAATATTATATATTATTTAGTATTGGACAACAATGATCAGGTCACAACGTCATAACGTTATGAAAGGTGTTGCACTACAGAGGTTGTTAATTCAATTATGTCAGAATAAAAGAGATTTTCAGATTTTTATTTTTTCAGAATATATGTCTGTATTACTATATTTCTATATATTATAACATAGCTCTGCATCCATTTCATAGGTGTGGATCTAATTTTTTGTTGATTTCACAACATGATTAGTGTGAGTGAATATTTGTTGCAGTAGCACCACAGTGGATTTGCCAAAAAGTGTCTCACCTTTGCAAAGCCCAGACTTAATAGCAATAGGTAAAAAGACATCAGTATGATGACTGATACCTCAGATATGTCTGTGTCTGCACTTCTCATATCATCAATATCATCAAAGCAGACAGCAGACTAGTTTCCTCTCTACTGTAGATGGCACTGTTAACCTTGACTTGCACTATGTTGTGACTTCAGTGTTGAGAAAGCAGAGTGGGGTAGAAACAGTTGACGTCTGCTCCTTATTACCGCTTCCAGCCCCGGGGAGAAATTAATTAAAGTGGGGAATAATAATAATGCTAAAAATAAAAAAAAAACTCAGATTATCGTTGTCATCACAGTTATGCTAACAAAAGTAATACAGTTTTAAAGGGGAGCCAGCGGCTGAAATAAATACCCTGCAGCTTTTATCTTAGAGAACACTGAAGGTACAGACAGAGGTTCTTTTTTTCCTCCTGTGTTTGTCAGAGCAGTGGAGCAGTGTTGGTGGTGGTGGGTGGGGGACTTTTGGACGGGGGAGGTTCGGGGTTAGGGCCGGAGTGAAAGGCAAGTGTGTTATTGTAACAGAGCTTATGAGGGAGTCAAGAGGAGGGCAGTGTGCCGATCGCACGCTAGGCTGCATGATTCACAGGAGAGGCCCGAACACGAACCCTCTGGACCCCCCACCTCCCCTCCCCTGCTTCTGAAATCCCCACCGCCAGCTCGCATTATGAGACTAATACCAAAGTGATGGCAAATCACCTCACGTCACCTCTCGTGTGGGTCCACTTCATCCATCTGGGGTTAATTGGCACCATAACCTGTTGACAACGTCAAAACAGACACAAATTATCTCAATTTATACTGTTGGTTCTCGACTCAGAGTAGACAAAACATCACTGACACCACTGAACTTCACCTGGGAGAGAAACAAAAAAAAAGGATAAAAACTTCCCATGGTTTTTTGTAGGCTGAGAAAATTATTTGACCTTTTTGCCTCATATGTGACCCTTCTGACAATTTCAAAAATGCAGGATGGTCAATTTAAATTAAGCTTTTAATTCCTGTAAAGCTGACTTTGGGAAATGTGAGATTTCACATGGCAACACTGATATACCTCTCACTCCTGCAAGCTGCTCGTGTCTGCAAATGTCACTTATGCATGCAATATTATCTCATCACATCAGTATACGAGACGTGTCCTGCAGCAGCCACCTCACCCTGTTACATTATCTGACCTGATGAACCCTTATTGAGACAAGAGGGACCCAGCCCTGTCTCATGACCGCCACTCGAACCTCTTTTCATGTTGCCTGTAAAAATGGAGGGGGTGGCTGACCTCATGTGCTGCCGGGATATTACTTTACATGCTCATCAGGCCGCGCCCTCGCTGTCTCGTGACTGATTCGAGCCTGTCCAGCAAGTCACTGCATCGCTTCCTGTGCACACCACAATAGCAAGTCATCGAAGCCTAATGGAAGGCAGGTGTTGAGAGGGAGAGAAAGTCATGAAATATGACTAAAAAGATGGTTCAAAATCACAAACGACTTCTAAAGCTTTCTCTAATATCCAAATCAGAATAATCTATTGACTGTAAAGGGTCGGAGATTGAAATGATATTGGTTTCTGCTGCTCATCAATAGTTAATTCAATCAAATTGTAATGCAAGTTGGCAAATATACCCAAGATATGAATTCCTGATAATTGTGAAAGATAAATGTTCTTTGTCCTCTTTACTTCTCCACAATCCAATTAGGATTCGATGCCGAGAAAATCAGATGACTGTATGCTCTGGAGCAAGATAAAGTTAGCTTAGCTGCTCATTAGCCATTTCCTTGAGCCCTCTTGTAATATTGTCTTACCAAAGTTAGCTTTGGTCTGAATCACTAATCAAGTGCACACATCCGGTGTTTGATGAAATTTTTACCTATTCCCAAAGCATTTCCTCTTCCCACAAAAATTCATTAGTTTCAGCTACGAAAGGAAAACGTGGGAGTCGTGCACATATTGAGTTGAGTTACTTTGTCTCATTTTCTCTCTCCTGCTCATTCCCTCAATCTGAAAACATCCTCTGTTCTTTTTTTCCCCCTTGAAAGTTTTGTGTCCTCTTTGTGGTCCCCTCGTTCCTGCACATGTCTGTTTCTTCCCACAGAAACATCTCTGAAGCTCAGGGTGTGGGGGTCTCTGGTGAAAACGAATCACTGTGTCATCTGTTCTGAGCACACCCTCTCTGTTTTGACTGAAAGTGGACCCCCATGTGGGAATAAGGTGGGAAGAACATTAGCGACGGACACCCACTGCAAAAGATATCCACTGAAACAAGTACCATATTAAAGGTAAACTGAAATATGAATTAATATTAGAGATAAAACTGTGGCTATTATGCATTATTTTCCTTTTTTCATGAGAGGATGAAATTGTTTTGGGCATAATCTGGACAATGGTCAGCTGATATTGGAGGGATTATGGTGCTAAAAGACATGTTGTCCAAGGACAAATTGGTGATTAAGACTAAGATTCATTAGAATTAGGATTATTGTATTATTCCCACAATGGGGAAATTCAACATCTGTATTTAACACAACCTTTTTGACATACCAGTAAACACACCATGCTTAGGAGCAGTGGGCAGCACATTTCTGTTTAATGGGAGCTGTGTGGGGGGCTCGGGTGCCTTGCTCAAGGGTCCTCCAGTCCTTGATATGTCAGTCCTGGAATTTGAACCGGCAACCATCTGGTTACAATCCTGATGTGATGTCACATTTGCTTTGTCCATTTCTGTTATACAGTGTATGGTCCACTTGCGTTTATGGAAAATGATGAGAACTCACAGCAACAGCACGCTGTACGTTACTCTGTGATTTGAATCGTAAGATTGAGTTTTGATTTGATTTCAGTTTTGATTAAATGGTTTGTAAAAAAACAATACATTTGTCAGTGTTTTTTTTTGTTTTGTTTGTTATTTTGTCAAATGTAAATCCGTTTCGATTTATTTTAGATTTCTTTTATGAAGTATGCGGTATGCCACTATGAGCAAAAAGGAAGTGAATAAGTTCTGGCACCACCTAAACTACTTCAAGATGCATGAAGGAGGAAAAAAGGCTAAAGAGGTCAAGACTCCACTAATACTTGTAGTATCTAAAACAACACTTGACATGGATAGAATAACTTTATTTAGCTGCATGAGCATTCACCAACCCCTGTAGGTGTACCAATAGGTAATGTAAGTATGGATGTATATGATTGGTTCTTTTTTACCTTTCTGAATTATTTTCACACATAGAGAAAGATGCCCCAGGTTTGAAGTGTGTCCAGGAAGTAAGGAAGTAATTTAATGGTAAAAAGTATTTCACTTGGACATTTCTTGCAGTGTAGAAACCAGAGAATAGCCTGGTATGTACATAGCAATTACATCTCAGCACCCTGTGCAGAGTACATAGCTGAAGAACACTCAGAAGGGTCACTGCCCAGGGGATGGAGGTTTGCCCATTAAAACATCATCAGACAATTCAGTTTATTTAAAGAGACATATGACTCTCCACTGCTTCTGTTTACCCTCCCTCCACCAGAGAGCAAAGATAATACCATTTGGAAATCGAAGAGAAAATAGAAACTGTAATTTCCAGTGAGTCACCACAGGTCAGAAGTTGCGTGTACAGACATCTGATTTATTTATTTACAATGGGGACGGAGACAGGATGAGCAAGGAATATGTTTAACTTGCTCCTGGGGTTTTAGCCTGGGTCCAAAATGCTTCATGCCTATCCTGGAAACTATTTAGGTTTCTGGAGTTTATCGTTACGGATTTTAGGAACTTGGATGGGTTGATCCATTGGATTGTTGCTATTTTGGGAGCAGTTACAGTATATCTCCCTTTGGAAATATTACAATATTACAATTTCTTGGATCATAATGAGCAATATGAGCTCCAAAGAAAGCAGAGTAATTGTAAGAAGTCAGACCCATCTATGTCTCTCACCTTCACACTGATAAATCAGTCAGCATGAACAGCCCAGTGGCGCCCTGGAGGGTCCGTCACCCTGCTGCATGCCCACCCTATCTGGAATATTTAGCTCAGACAGAACATTTGTGCTCTCTAATTGTCCTGTCAGTAAAAATCAGGAGCCTCCCTCTCCTTCACAGTTCCATGTCATGCCTTTCTTATAACACGCTGCCTGATGTGAGCAGATAGTGTCTTTGTTCTTGAGCAGTGCCGGCTGTTTTAGCTGGCGACTTGTGTGCGGTGAATGAATGAATAGCAGATCTCCTGAAGGGCAAAGCCGAAGCGTACAGTGAGGCGGTGAGAAGACTGAAAAGAAAAGAAAAAAAATCTCTGTGAGTGGGTCAATTAAATGCTTCTTTCTTAGAATTAGGCAGACCTCCAGTTTCCACTTGTGGGTCCTGATTTCTCATTTACATGAGAGCTCATTCAACACATAACACTGTTGTCCTGTTGTTAGTTAAACATAAAGACATATTTCATTGATTTCATCGATAATAAAATCCACAATGAATATACATGTTTATATTTGATACAGAGAAACATAAATCTACATCTTTCCATATGTTACTTACATTTTGATTCTTAATTTTTAAAAAAGCTTTATTTTGGTGGGTTGCGCACCAAGTTTTTCATCACTTATAGCTTTTGCTCCTTTTTAAATGCATTGTTGTTACTTTGGACAAATATGATGTAAAATGTGATGTTTTCTTGCTCAGAAAAAAATATTCTATAATATCTATAAATGTCAGAAATTTTTTGAGCATTTGTCAGAGGGATGTGTTTAAGTTGCCACAGTGCACAAACATAAATATCTAGACACACAAATACAAGAGAAGTATATCCCTGTATTTTTTATTTGCTCTAAAGCACATTTATTTTTTCTCCAAGCTTATCTTGACCTAACCTCGATACACATCCCCCTCCCCCACCCCACATCAATCAGGTGTGTGAGAGGCATCGTGGTAATTTGTTAACCTTTATCCAGTGACCTCTGCTGACCTCTGGATCACCCTCAGCCTCACAGTGTGACTGGGACTGGATTTGTTCAGCAAAACAGACAGATATGAAATCCATCTCAGTCTAATGCATTCGCTCAACTTATATTGTTAATAAACATAGTAAAACGGCATAATTCTGCATGTGATGTATTACAACATACAATCACAAATCACACATCATTAAATTAATCTAAACATGCAACAATGAAGATTTTTATCACAAAAGCAAATATTATCTCATATAAAATTATAGGTTCTTTCAATCAGAGCACAATTTGACATTCAGATTCAGTTTCCTGATGAAATTAAAAAACAAAATGTGTTCTTATTATCTTTTTTCAATTACAAGGCGAAGGCAAAGAAAATGCAGTTCATTTCTCCGCTGGATTATTATTCAAGGCACAACGCTGGCTCACTGCTAACTCGGAGAGCAAATGCTCTATGCCGATGCATATTCATATGTTTAACATACAGACATGCATTCCTAATGATGTAGGAGAGGATAGAATGCAATAAAGCTCATTAATACATTTTACCATGCCAGTCAGTCCCCGGCCCGACAACGCTGCGTCAAATTGAGCTAATTCGATTCTCCAATAAAGAACGACTTAGATGTGGGATGAAAACAGAGAGAAATTAAATGTAGCTGTTGCAGCGTGTTTACTCTTTCAGTGGGGGAAATTTGCACTTTTTAATTCATTATTTCTGCTGTATGTAGAGTGAGTTTCTTATTCAAAAAGCTTTATTACTTCTTCTTTAAGTCTTGAGGTTTTTTTTCTTAACTCTCACACAAGACAGAGTCAGGGAGGACAGTCCAGTTTTTAAAAGGCAAAATCTGAAGTATGTGAGGTTGAATTTTTGCATGTAATTGCAGGGAAATTCAAGAAGTAACAAGCATGCATTTACAGAAAATAATGCTATTTAGTATGATCCTTAATCTCAATTGGGATGAATGGATGCTGCATATGTAGTTTTGAGCAGGGAATTGGATCCATAAAAAAATACAAATAAATTAGTAAAAGTCTCCGGCTTGTGAAATGGTACTTAATGTAACAGTATTCGAATCAAATCAAACTTTGACCTTTGCGCACACAGCAAATGCAGTCAACTGAAAAATTGTAGACAAACTAGCCCTGCACAGAAGCTATGAGCTGCTTGTAAACTTGGAGATTTCAAAAACAAAAAACACAGCAAAGTGCTTTTTGCAAATAAAGGACCCCAACCTAAACACTGGGCTTTGTTTACTAGTCTCCCTGGCTTCATAAAAACTACTTAAGCAATTTCCATGGATTTACTAAAACCTTATTGTGAGGTGTCTGGTGACAAAATTAGACACAGCTGTCAGCTAATAAATATGACAGTTAAAAAAAAATGTCACAGGTAGATGCAGACCTTGCTGCCTCATGATAGACGTAAATCACAGGAGTAACTGGTACATTATACGAGCTCTTGCCAGTAAAATCTCCTCTTATCTCTGCATGCCCTGTCACTTTTGGTTTTAAGATTTAACATGAACCAGCCCCTGATGTTAGGGGTTAGACAACCAGACGTCCTGTCCAGCCGGAGTGGGCAGACGTCAGTAATGGCCGTAGACTTTGTTTATAAATTATTAATGATTTTCTCCCCTCCCTGTCATTTTGGACAGGCTGTGAGACGAGCCGATGCCTCTCCTGTTTGCGTGGCAGAGCGCTCCTCAAACAGATTGCAATTTATTCCTCTGCAGTTTGTCCGTCAAGGCTAACTCTGACAACATAATCCCAAACTAATCCGGCATGTTCAGTTTTTCTTGTTGGCTCTCATGCAAACCGCTCTGCCAAATCCCGCTACCTGTCAGCCTGGCCTTGCGATGGGGAGCCCAGACGAGCTGCCAGCCCTGCTGCAGTGGCTCCCGTGGGGGGGAAGGAGAGAGGGAAGAGGGGGAGGCATGGTGCCTGGGTAGACTTAACCCCTGCCTCCCTCCCTGTAATCCACTGTAAACAGCCAGAGCCTTAGAAGGGCTAACTGCACTAATCAAGCCCCAAGCTCGCCCAGTCACTATCATACACAGTGCCCTAAGAACTAGAGATTTGAGCAGCTACTGCAGTGTGTGTGCAGGGTATGAGTGTGTGTGTGTGGAGCAGAGGGGCCCATTGACAGCTCATAATCCCCAAGGAGGGTAAAAGGTGCCAACATGATGCAGAAATGGGTGTCCCGACAATGGCTAGAGCCACCATAGGAGTTTTCTGTGACTTTAAATAAAATAAGGAAAAGAAAAATGCCCCACTGGACCTCGTGATTTTAGATATTTCCATATTATCAAGTTAAAATATGTCATCATACCAATAAAACAGCTACTTATCTAAGAATGCCACATTAAAAATTTAAAACTTGGAGAAAAAACAATCATCTTTACAGCAAATTATGGAGTAAACATGCACACGGAAAATAGATACTCACATTTTCCGGAAAGCTTTAGGTTGAACTCCAGTATTTAGGACACAAATTCTGTTTTTCCACAAAAGAATCCCACTCAATATTCTCTCCCAGCCTCTGGAGGTCCACATTTAAATTTCCCTCACACCCTCACTCAGTCTCTCTGACAGTGACCCAAAATCCACAGGAAGAACATAAAAGGCCTGACAGTAGTCAAAAGCAAAGGGAGGCGAACTAAGCCAACTCCCCCCATCAACAAAAACCAAAGTTTCAAGAAGTGACTGGACATGTCAACACAAGCAATAAAACTTTAACCGCTTAGGGTTTTTTTTTTCCTCCTACTCTTTCATTGTTCCCAGTAATGAGCAGATTCAGTGGGGTGTCTGTGGTGGGTGGGGGTCTGGGAGTCAAAAGCCCACTTTGTCAGTGTCCATTGAGCATTATCAGCAGGTTTCTACACAGACACAAGAATCTGTTCTGTAAATTAATCCAATTGTTTCTTGTGTGTCACAAAGAGTAAAACATGTTCCGTTTTAAAATGCTGTGTGTTCACAAACAATGCTATAAATGTAACCAAAAAATGACTTTTGTGAATTTGTCCTGACTATAATTAAATATCTATTTCAAGTAGGCGTCATATCTGTGAAAGTTTATTTTCCTCTTAATATTTATGTCTCTAAATGATTTAAGACATTTATTTGTCACATGTTAATACAATACGATTTACCGCAGCAATGCACAATGCACAATGCAATTACAAGAAATTACAGTAAAATATACAAAATACCACATTAAGCATAAATTAAAATAAAAACAGTAAATTAAAGTAAAATTTACAAAATAGTTACATTTATAAAATAATAAAATGGTTAAAATTTAAAGGTAAAAGGAAACAAAATGTCAAGAGAAAAAGTGAAGTCCAGAGTATAGTAAAGTATATGGCACTTAAATGTGCTAAAACATTCAAACCTATCTAAACGCTCCTCTAAATAATCTGGGGCATCAACACTGAGGGGCCCCTGGACACACTCGAAACCTGGGGCTCCATGCGGACAAACTGACTCCTGTTCTGTGTAACAGTGCAATTGCTTCATCCACTTTCCAACTCCAGAGACTGTGGGAAAGCTCTGGACAAATATGTTTGCCACTTTAGCGCTTCAGATAAAAGTGGCCTTCAAGGGTGGAGCTTAGGAGAGTGTTGAGATGACGGTGAGGGAGTTGGCGGAACTGCGGGGAAAAAGCGAACATGACATGCGGCTGATAAGAGTCCTCCAGCAGGTTAACACCAGAGCTTGTAACCAGGATTGCCCCGAGAAGCCCTCTTAGCAGGGCCTGGCATCTGCTCGATAGCAGAAGCCCTGGCGCTCACACGAGTGGTGCACACGGCAGGTCTGGAGGGCAGTTTGGACAGAAGCACACAGCACACCTCTGAAGACGGTCTGGGGTAGAGAGACCAGATGCTGCACTGCTCTAATGAGTGCAAGACGGATCAGAGAATATGTTTCCTTACAACATAAACATACCTGTTTTCAAACTCTTAGTGCAAGAACTTACCACAAAATAATCAGATAGAACTAGGGTTGTCAAAAGTATCGATACTCAAAAAAGTATAGATACTAAAACGTATCCGGTTACGATACTCATTTTCAAAAGTATCGAGTATCTGAAGCTTGTTATCATAGTTGCAGTTTCTTTTTTGCACAACTGTTTTTTATTATAAATATTTAACCTGTGGTTCTGTTAATTTTTTATTTATTTTATTTATTCATTTTTATCCTTGTGGTATCGAAAATGGTATCGAGTATTGAATATTTTCTTGAGTATCGGTATCGAGTTGAACATTTTTAGTATCGTGACAACCCTAGATAGAACTGACTTTTTTTTTTAAAGTAATTTGAATCAAAACCAGAGAGCCCCCTCCAGTGAGGGCTATGCATTTAAAATAATCAATATTTCATAACCATCTATTTATAGAAAATATGAAAGTTTTACTGTTTTGAAAATAAGTTCTTCAGCATTGTTCTCCCAAGGAATTTTCCAGTGAAGAAGTTAAGTGAATGCTATTTATATCTTGTCAAGCTTTATTTAATTAAAACAACAACAACAACAACAATGTTATTAGACACATGTAGTTTTGCCAAATCACAAGAAAAAAATGGCATTCAAAAAGCTTCCTCACGACATATGAACAGCCCATAACATACTATCAGCATGCTATGTTGAAATGTTAAAACTCACATTTGCTGAGATGATGTGGAGCTGGTGATAATGATTAGTTGATAACTATGTCACTTAAGTTACTTGCAGAATTACTGTTAGATGCAGAACATTTCAAAGGCTGAGCAAATTATTCATAAAAACTTAAATTCAGTGTGCAATAATTATTATTAGTCTGGTGACCTATCCATGGTGTACCCCACCTCAGATAAGCAATTAAGAATAATGAATGAAAGAATGAATAATTATTATTTATTGTTATTTATGCAGCCTTATATACTGTACCAACCTGTGTGCGATGCTAGAGGGCACCTTAAAAGTTAAAAAAGACGGCTTCATATGTAGATTTATGCATCCATGTTAAATCATTGTCACAAACAGAAATAGGCAATACAGATTCTTCTAAATAAACTCTTCAGAAATTGACTGAATTTTTGTCATACCAAAATGTAGAATGTGTTAAGCAATAATGGTGTGGAAACATTACGCTGACCTATTTTGAACATTTGCTCCAGCTATGAGTCTTCTATTCTTGGCTGTTGGCAAATACCATGAATTCAATAGATATGTGAGCACATATACCTGTAGATTTTTCTGCAGCGATGTTCCATATCTTATATCCTTTCCTCAATACAGCACAGAACAAATGCCACAAGACCAGAAAGGACAAGAAAAAAGCAATAAAAAGTGAGTGATGGCCATTGATATTTCAGGCTGAAGAAATCCCGCATCAGGAGACTTTGCTTGGCTTTACATAAACAGGGTAATAAATAGATCGATCACACATAGCGAGGGAGATTCATGTCACATTAAGTGACGGGACGTTGAACATAGGCCCAGCTATGTCTCATTACTCAGAGGACGCTTCCCTGGGGGAGAGTGTGTGCATGTGTGTGTGTGTGGTGAAGGTGGTGGAGATAGCAGCCTGCATGTGTAAAGCAGGCACAGTACAGAGGCCAGCTGCTGCTGACACATCACTGCTGCAGGCTGGAAACCACAAAGACTTTTCTGGAATACAGATAAAGTGTAACAGCGTTGACAGGCCCCTGGCACAGCTTAAAATGGTCTGTAATCGACACAAATAATAAACTCATATCTCATAATGTCACAGATTTGATCCTACAGATAAGTATTACCTTATTGTAAGACCTAGTTAATACTGGTGTGCCGTCTGGTCTGTTCAGCTTTAAGGGAATAGATTTTTCAAAGTGGGTTGTATGAGACATGGTCAGTGGTCAGTGTTTGGTGGTCAGCACACCCGGTTTAGAGTTTAAGTTTATGCAGGGGTAACATAAGCCATTATCTATGCTCCTACCAGACTCCATTGATTAAAATAGAAATTTTGTAGGTGTATCGCTGCCTTGATCAGTTAGTTTGTTTGTTTGTGTGTCGATCCAAACTCCAAAGTCACACAATAATACAAAGAAACTCATCAACTGAGGGAACAGGGCTGTCTGACTTGGCAAAAATAACCTAAATATAGTGTACACTTGACTGTTATTGTGTTTTTTAGGTGGCTAAAATACATTTAGCTGCTGCCCCTGTCCACAGCAGAACATTGGTTTGCTTGTGTGCCTGTTTTCCTCGTCCACACTGAGGGCGTGCAGACTGCCATCTACTGTGGACAAGTACCTCACAACATCCCCACTTTAAGAAAACCAAACTATGCCTTTATTATTGTAAAACTGAGTTTTCACAACACTAATTACTTTCAATGGGAGGTACAGCAATTTCTGAAAGAAAAAAAGGATAATTTTGTGCTTTATTATTATAATTAAAAAAACAAACCTTATCTAACTTTTAACACAGCCTCTGGGGTTAAAGCCTCATAAGGCTCTTGCCGCACTTGGCATAAACTGTACTCTATAGCCATGGACACTTTGAAACAAGTGAATAACAAGAATTAAAAAAGTTACAAAGTTAGCTAATTTTTCTGTGACAATGGTGACAGATAATTAGAAAGATCCAGTAGTCTGAAAACACACCAGCCTGTGGTGAACCATGGCAGAGTCATTGACTGCAGACAGAAAAAAATGCCTTGAGTCAGTTTGAGACAGCTGTATCTATCAGCATAAACTTCACATTAAAGCAGGGATGCCCTGATGAAGATGCAGTAGATAGTTTTATCGTTAGTTAAATAGTTTTGATTCCTTTGAGTATCTCTGCATTTGCCAGCATATCTTACAATGTGAATCTGTGAATGTAATGTATAAATGCTTAAATCTCTATATAATACACACCTAATACCAATGAGCCCCAAAGCCTTTATCTTCTTGTAGTATAGACCCGTTATCACTTTGATTCATCTTGGATTAAGGGCTCTAAACACACTTCATTCACAGGTTAAGTCATTTCACAGGCAAGACCAGAAGCAGGATTTCTGATATACTTGAGTGTATTCTTTGTTAAACTCAATATTCATTTACTGAGCTGATTGGCTTTCATTTATTTAAAGTCTGTCAACAAGGCTTTTCTTGCTGAAGGGGGCACGGTGCTCAGCCTCCTCTTTGCTTGCACACCAATGTAACAAATATTCAAACGCGGTTTGCCAAGTGCAGCCTGTGACCTTTATGGTCCTGTTGGATCTCCAGTGGTGTATTGCAGCGCTGGGGATTTCCCATATGTCGCTGTCCAGCGCTGTAAGGCTGAGTGCTGCTGCTTTAGATAGCAGTTTGATTTACAGTGAAGTGGGAGAAGGCTAATATTGCCAATGGGATTCTGCCATAAGCCATCAATGGAAGTGGTCAGAGGCGTGTAAGATAGAGTTTACAGTTCTGAGAAGGACTCTGGGGCGTAAAAGGTTGTGCACGCAGGTGACATTTCCAGCCCGGTCTCATTTAGTCTTGGTCTGCTGGCCTGTTATGAATGGCGAAGGCAATCCAAGCATCCCAGTGGGCATTAGCAGGTTGTCAATCCTGGCTCCTCCTGCCTCATAAATCAAAATCTCCAATGACCTAAGAGGTGCTGCATAGTTGTCTTGCAGGAGATCTTAATCATCACAGACATGCACAAGATTAACTTGATGCTCTCTGAGACAGGGTTAAGGACGTTTAATTTTGGGTGTAGTCTGATATGACCCCTATCACACAGCGCAGCAGCACTGGTGTCACATGTTTTTTTCCATTACATTTAAATCAAAACCTTCAACATGTATGGTTATATCTAGCAGACAATGCAAAGATTTAAAATAAAATGGGGTAATGGCAAGTTTTCAGGCGAGTGAAAAATGAAAGTGACCACACGGCACAATTGGTGGAGGGCTTTCGCATCCACTTTTAGACCCCTGGTGACTTCTCACTAACAGCTGCTGTAAAACACGAATTCATCAGATAATCCCTCCAAAGCCCAGCGGTCAAGCCGAGGCATTCTGGGTCTCGAGCGCTCTCATAAATGAAATACCACCTGCACCAGCAATTTCAAACGTGCAACGGAGTAAAGTTATATTTAGGTAAGAACATGAAGGACCTTGATCCCTTAACAAAATAAAAGCTTGACAACTAATCTCTTCAACAGAAGTCAATATTGTTGAAGTCTGATGATGTACAACAGGGGGGCTGTGACGACTATGGCTAAGACAAGCAACTGTCAGTTGTATTTTTCAAACACCAGACAGTAGACAATATCAGAAGGATCAGTCCATCTCCCTGCCGCGATGTGACTTTGACAGAGCGCCAATACTCCTGCTGCACCACTTGTCTGTTTGGTATGATGGAAATGACGTTATTTAGCTATTCTAGAAACCCTTTAAACCCACACGGAGGCTACAGTGTGTACATTCTGTGCTGTTATGTTAGCTGACAAGACTTCCATGTGAATTATGACACTGGAGTACACCCTTTTATTGACTGAATGTTGCATCAATTCTTCAAGTGTGGTGTTTCAGTGGTTGTGTGTGCATTTAACACTGCTGCGGCCTTGAGAACAAAACAATTGAGTGGAATGAGATGTCCCTCTCTGGAATATTGTAATGCGCGAGTATTACCAGGGGCTCTACAGACATGTTACAAGTGAGCCTTTGGGACACACACTGCATCTCCTCAATTCTCATCCAGAGATTACGGTCAAGTACAGTCAACGTGCTTAGCACTTCATCTTCCCCTGTCCGTGCGCAGCTCCCTGCTTCCACACTGCATGCATGCATGTGTTAAATGCGTGAGTATAAGTGTGTCCGTGCGATTCACACTATACCACCTCCTCCGCCTTCGTAAAGAGGAGTAGGGAGGAGTAGAACTGCTAGCACTCACTCCCTCGGGCTCTGCATTTCCTCAAAAAGTGACCTCCGCCAGACTTTGACCAGATTCCTCTGTACTTTAAACAAGACTCCCATTACAGCCCTTGTGAGTACAGTAACAGGTTTCCATAGTTTGCCTTGGGCAGTTGCATGGCAGATGTGCGTTTGAACATGCCTTTATGTATATGTCTGTGGAAGAGAGCGGCGAGTGTATGTACGGACGTGCCCCTGTATATAAATCACTTGACCTAGACTTACTGTTGACCATGGATTTATGCCAGCGTGAGAGGCTCCTGATGACAATGTATCTGCCTTAGCCATAATGGATGGTACACAGAGCGCGCTGTCATCTGGCAAATATGCTCCCCGAATGGATCTCAAGTGGGGCGGCGCTCGGCAGAGGGGCGGCAGGCGACGGCGAAGGGGGAGAGATGGATGGTGCTCAGCCCAGGGTGGAGCCATCAGCCACAGACTCTCCCCCACAGCTTTTTGGAAACTCAAAATATTGCTTGAATTAGACTGGCCATCAGCGCCGCAGTCGGTGAGATGGACGGGCAGTCTGATGCCTACTGTGCACTAAGCTCGGGGGAAGCTTTGTAAAAATAAGAAAGGGAAATTCAATGCTCTGTGTTATTATATGTGAAAATGATGAATGTCTTCACATGTGGTGAGGACAAAAAAGATGCCAGCAAGGAACCAGTCAGGGAGCCAGAAGATGATGCGGCATTAACCATGCACATTTAACCCGCTTGGTTGGAAGTCAACCACTTATATCATCTGTTGTTACTTTGATAATGCATAGAATAATAGCATTAGTACTCTTTGACATTGATCAAGAAAAATGAAAGCAGTCTTGTGAGGGATCAAATTAAAACCACATGCTGCTAGAACCTGATACACTGTACGGGTTCCAACTGGTCCGAGGAGACAAATCCGTGATTCTGCCAGACTATCACAAAGCATAACTTCTTCCAGACAACTGCAGCTATCAGTGGGGAAGAGAGCTGAGAACCTTCCACAAACCACCGTGATGAAGTGTCCTATCGCTCGGTTGTCTCCCAAAATGTAGGGCCCCTACTCCACTTATAGACAGCCGTGAAACACAGGCAAGGCATCTTATCTGTACAGTGTGTGTGTTTGTGTGTGTGTGTGTGTGTGTGTTGGTGATGTGTGGAAGTGTTTCTCACATTATTGCACGTCAGTATCTTCAAATTTAGATAGTGTTTTAGTCGAATAATGACTGTCTGAAGCACTTTGATATGAGATAATCCATCAAATGTATTTTTAATGTGAGAAAGACTGAATGTAACTGCACTGATTCAACTCATTTAAACAATATCACGTTAAAACTTTGCTTTGTTCAGAGAATCACATCTTTGGCAGCATCTATTAGCAACGGCAGCTGAGATATTTCCCCTCGGTAATGAAAATGGAAATGCCACAATAAAATCAAATCTGGTAGCCTTACTGATGAGATGCATGAAACTAAACTAAACTAAATTACATTACATTATTACATTACATGTCATTTAGTAGACGCTTTTGTCCAAAGCGACTTACAATAAGTGCATTCAACCTGATGGTACTAGACATAGACCACAGGAATCAAGTAAGTACATAACTTTAAGAGCTAACTGTCATCGCTACAGGAGTGCTATATGTTAAAGAAGAAAAGAATAGAAAAGAAGAAGAAGAAGAAGAAGAAGAGAATTTTTTTAAATTAAACTTACTTTAACTAAAGTAAAACTGATGTTACTGCTGAGAGTTAAACTTATTGAATTGTTCTACAAGAAACCCTTAACCCTCTGGAGTCCATCTATTTATTGAAAATACACGTTTTATTTGCAGAAGTAACTTTATTTCTATATGATATGTAGACAAGCTGAGAAAGCCAGTTGAAAGTGCAATCATACGATCTTTCACAGCGGCCACTTATGTTTCTAGACCATTTTTAAAATGTGATTTTCTTTTTACAATGAAAACTATTACTATTTTAAATTTATATGCAAATAGACTGTTTTGCAGTTTTATAATTGAATATTTTTTCTGCTGTTTTTGTGTGTATAAATGGTAAAAAAAATAAAAATAAAAAAGGTACATTTCCATAGACACCTGTGTCTTTTGTTTGTATTTTCGGTTCCTGGCAGTTTTTATACTTTGTTAATTAAAATAAAATGAAAAATCTGACTGATAAAAAGGAGCCATGCCTGTGATGTAAGGACAGACTGAAAGATGCAGAGACAGAAATCAATGCATAGGAAGTTGACAAATTTGAACCAAAATCTCCTGGACAGTTTAATGGATATGTTTTTATGTTTTTCCCAAAAAAAGGAACAACAAAGTGCTTGAATGCCCCAAGTGGTTGTATCAAACTGGAATTTCAGGAATTATGCAAACTGGAATCCTGTTTTAATTAGAAAGTTGACAGTAGAGACACTACAGGAAATATTGGGTTTTAGAATAGAATATGATAGAATATCTTTATTATCATTGTCACATGTACAACGAAATTAAGTGCATTCCTTGACAGTGCTAGATTTAAAATAAATACGTAAAAGTGAAAATTAATAAATAGTAGGAATATAAAAACAGGACAAAAAAATAACAACAAGAAACATACATAAACAGAGAAAATAGCATATCAGAAAACTACATAAGTTATACACAAGTCTTCATGGCATCATTTAAGGCCTTGATGGCTGATGGGTAAAAACTGTTTGAGTCTTTTTGTTCCTGCTCTGTGTGTCCTGAACGTCTACCTGATGGCAGCAGTTCAAACGTCTTGTGTCCCGGGTGTGTCAAGTCATGCACTATATTTTGTGCTTTCTTTAAGCAGCCAGCACTGTAAAGTTCCTCCAGAGAGGGGTTTTGAATGAATGTTTTGATTCACTGTCGCAACTTTGAAGGTCTCAAATGGTACAAAGTGAAATTTCTGTGTCTTTTTTGGTCATAAAGCAGGTGTAGTTGCTGTATCTTCCGTACCATAGACGCAGACTGACCTTTTTCAGGAAGGGGGCTTAGAGAGACCAAGGTAGCAGACAGAGAGTTAATATGGGTATTTTCAGATAGACAGTTTGTGAAAAACAATGTGTATTTAATACACAAAAATACCAATATTCTAGAAACCAAACATTTCATTATAAACCTGAAAATAACCGTGATATGTTCCCTTCAAATCTATATAGGGGGACTCTGAAATTCATTCATTTTTAATATAGTTATTATGCCACCAAATATGCATAGTCAGTTCAGTAAAATCAATATTAAGTTAAATGTTAGACTTTTAAACCTTTTTGTATGACTGCAGCAACTGAATTTTTGCTTCTTTTCTGCACAGGAAATGTTTATGTCAGGACAGAGGAAGTTATTCATCAGTTCGAGACAGAACCATCGCTGTTTGTGCAATTTATGCGACCTGTCTCTGGTGTACAGTCTGTGCTCTTTGTTTCTGTTGTTGAGTAGCTCCTTAACACAGTGCAGCACATTATGACCTTTTTGAGCTCATGGTTGCAATTGTAATCATTCCAGTCTTGACATGTTTATGATGAGGAGGACATTTAGTTTATGTACATGTAGATAAACTGTATATGACAAAAATGAAACGATAGATTGACAGATGATGGCGCCTGCCGACTAATAATGTACATGCTGTCTCAGGTCCAGCTGCTTTTAGTCAGTTTACAGAGCGCAACTGGCCCAACAGTGTGTGAAGTGAACACACACTCACAGTAAAGGACCCTCATCATTCTGTCACAATGTGTTGCTTGCAAAGTAGGCGAGGATCCCACTACCAGATCCACACAAACACACATGCGTCCGCACACATGCTCACACACACTCCATAATCCTCTCATCCACCCTTGTCTTTTACACTCCCCTCCCTCCCTTGCTGCTGGCGACATCGCTTGTGAAGCACGGACGCTCGTAAATTCCCTGCCTTGATTTTGTTAACCTTTACTGTGACCCGGCACTTCTCCGCTTGGCGTTCTAGCACCCACTCAGTCACAGATGAGGCCCTGCTTGCCTCTGCGCCTCTGCAGGGAGAGAGGAGCCTTGGCGCTTCTGCAGCTCATCGCTCAAGTTTCTGGCTCAGCGGGATGCCACGGCCCCACAGTGCCAACACACCTCCAAATTATATGCCACTTTTGGACTAAATAATAGACATTAAAATCAGGACTTAATATGCTATCATTGCCCTGCAAAACACTTCCATTAAAGATTTTGGAGGGGATCAGAAAATAACAGCTTTGGATAAAAACAGCAGGTCAGGACTGAATACAAGTGGATCCAGTCTGTTAAAGTGCCAGCCAAGACCTTCAACCATTGTGCTATTAATCATTTTGAAAAAGAGGCTACTTACTATACTTTTCCCAGAATATTAACCTGTATGAATATGGATTAACTTTAAGAAACCAGTGGGCTCCTTTCCCTGACTTTTTTGCAACTTAAACACATCAGTATGGTGCAGAGGAAAGTAAGGAAAGACTTGCCCTGCTGACCACTGATGTGTGTATAATATAATGGGTAATCATGATGTTACAACATGCAGCGTTAGCTTTCACTGAGGGAAAAGTACAATGAAAGCAGTGAAGAAAAACAGCAGGAAAAGTTGGCTTAGGGGTACGTCCTTCTTAGAACATTGTCTTATATTACAACCCAATCATGTTATTCCAATAGTGACAACACATAAATAGGCATTAAAGGGGTATTTGCAAGAAGTCAAATGAATTTCAAAATGTTCCAAGAAAAATCTTCTGTCACTCTTCCAAGTAGCGTGTTTTGTTGCATGCAAGTTTCAGTAAAACTGTCCATTTCTTTACATGTAAAATCGCAATAAGTGAAGCACACATATGAACCGTGGATATAAGCACTCTAATTTATCTTTGTAATGGTCATTAGACTGAAGGAGAATGTGTGTCTGTGTGTGTAATATACACATCTCTCCATGTGTTTAGATGTTCTGTCTCCGGAGGTCAGCTAGGTGGCAATTTGTTTGGAGTGATGCTGATAGGTATGTTGTCTGGTGTAATTTGTTGTCTGTGTGTTGAGAATGACACGGCATGTAATGTGCAATGTATACATATGCAGTCGCATAAAAATGATATGTGTATGTAGACAATATACAGTTTAATTTCAACTCTAGGATTATGACTTATATCTGTTGCAGACATTTGAAGAGGAGTCCAGGGGTCAGAAAAGTCTCGTACAAATTTGAATTCAAGTGTGAGGATAAAAAACACTCGTTTGTTTTTCCTCAGGAGATATTGGCTTGTGGCAATAGCAAAACAGATGAAAGTCATAATCATTTATACACACTGACAGTGGTATGAATGTGACCGGTGCCGTTTGTTTCCTGGCAGAAGAGCTGAAGAGAAACTTTTCAGCAAGCCTACTCATCAAAACAGGTCTTTAAACTCTCTTTTAAACCAAATGTTGAAGTGATGGATCCCACTGTGTCTGTCTGGCTCGTATTCAATCACATGTGTGAAAATTATTCCATAAATTTTTTTTAATGGAAAGTATTAATCTTACTTTGTGAATTTCAAATGATGGTGAATGATCTAGACTTATTATTTCAGTTGAAGTTGGATCTTTCTAGAGACTTTTCTTTCATAGATATTCACAGCATTAGATTTAGGTTTTTCTCTTTGAAGATTGGTAACTATAAAAGCAAAACTCAGATCTTTAACTTAACAAATGTTAATCAATTGGCATCAAAATTAAGTTACAAAAGAAAAAGTACTCATTATGAAGAATGACCCATTTTAGAATACAACAGTCCTCCACATATAGGTAATATGTTCCCACCCTCTAATTCGACCTACAGGTCTGTTACGTTACTCAATTTCAGTACAGAAATATGTGACATATTAAGGCATTTGCTGTAGAATGTTACTTTGTCGCTCTTTATACTATGCCATGTGATTATCTCCTTTGCTGCCATCATAATTACGATTGCCACCTGAGGTCACCACCTAACAATAAAGCTGAATAGATTTAATCAGCTGTAATAATATATAATAAAAGAGAGTCATTTTTGCAGTTTAACTAATATATAACTGGGTGGCCATACCAGCTGCAAATTTCTACCTGCATTACTTGTGCAAGTTTGCCTGCAGGATCACATTTGTGTTTATTCATGTTGCTTGTGTTGCTTTGTACCTGTTGTGAAAATCCCAGATATGTTGGAAAACTAAACACCATCATGTCTGAAATAATACTAATGTCTGATGGTGCAAAAAGCTCTGTAAATTTCACCACCTCCTACAGGAACTGTGTCTGGTGCAGCTGCAACGGTATATATCCAAAGTAAACTGATTTTGCTGCAACTTAATTGCAATAAATGGGTTAAAAGTATGACAAAATAACTCATGGTGCAGATTACAAAGTCTGAAATCATGATTTGTCAGGTCTGTCAGCAAGATAGAAAACCAAACAACCTTAGAATGCAATGTTAGAGCTTTGCTAAAGAGGAGAATCTAAACGCTTTCAGCACATAGTTTCACGTAAGTTACTTGCTTAAATTGTAAAATTTAAATTCACGAATATACAAATATGATTATTGCATGTATAAGTTGTGTCTTTGCATTCACTTCGAAAGGAACTGTGTCTTTAATGTTGCAGCCGGTAAGGGCTAATTTAAATACTGCATACTTTTCTTAATCTATGGTAATACAAATTGTATATATTGCTAGAATTTTGCATTATTACTTTTAATAAAGAACTCTAATGGAGCAAATAGTTCAATATTTGCCTCCGAAATGTAGTGAAAGTAGAAAGTGGAATAACCAAAGTAAAGCACTAAATTATAGTTAGGTAACAATTGCATAACACTTTCAATGATCAACATGATCCATCCTGTGATACTGAGGCCCACTTGTTTCTCTTTTCCATTGCATTAGGACACCATTCACACTATATCCGCACTGTCACAGTTTGACTTCCAATCCAATTAGAACACGCTAGGTCGGGATCCGGAAGGGATGAGCTCTTTTTGTTGCTACACAATCAAACCCACTCCTGCCGTGCTCCTCTGACAGCACCCTGTCAGGTGTGGGTGCAGCAGGTAGTGACTCTGAAGAAAAACAAAAGTGTTTGTTATAGACTTCTCTATATGACCACACTCACCCTGTTTTATTCCAGTGATGATGACTTTAAATAAGAGACCAGATTGAGTCTATATATAAATCTGCTCTCTGTGAGCTGGAGGATTTACTTTTGGTTTGTCAACTTCTCAGTGCCATGGAGACGGGGTCATGACCACCCGACGGCGTCACCGCGCCAGTCTTTACAACGCAAAGCTGCTGGTCAGCTCAGTATGAGGGGGGCTTCCTTTTACCTCCCAATGGCCTGTTTTTTATGAGGTTCACATGGAGGTGTTGCCCCCCCTTCCACTGTGGGGTCAGAGCCCCTGCCCATGTTGGCCGTTGTGCCTGTGTGCTGCAGTGCTAATCCACCAGCGCTCGCTTCCTGCTGAGCAACAAGTCAGGGACTTAGTGACTCGGCTGTTTGTAGGAAAGGTTTCAGTCGTCACCACAGTAATTGGTTCATCCCACCTCCAATCACTCACCCCTTTAAGGTCTTTGATTGGCCAGGCTTGCCAAGGAGGACACAGAGCAGGGGATTACGGGATGAGAAGTGGCACTGAGCATGGCAACTTCACAGCTGATAGAAAATAGAAAAAAAACCTTTTTATTTGTCATCCCAAGCTCAATGTCAACTGTGTCAAAGTTTTTCTTTGTGCTTTGTGGATGACTAACTGTTCTGGGTAATGTTTGGCATCTTCCAAGAAAAAGCTAAGTTAAAACAAGATTATAAATATTACATAATCAGATTTTACTAATTAATAATGTATTATGTAAAAAATGGATTTTAGTAAGTACATTATTGATGAATCAATTTAGCTTCTCAAATATTTACTTATTTAGTTAATTTGTCACAAACAGTCCGAACACAACCTATATTCATCATGTTTTACTATTATTATTATTATTACTTTTTATTTTTTATTTTTTTTTATTTCAACAGCTTCTATTGTTGATCTAATTTCCATTACTGACTTCGGGTTGTTATTGACATTAGTTTTGCAGTTAAAGGTTTCATTAATTAAAAAAAATGCAGGTCATAAGAAATGCAAACCTCTTTCTTTTTTTTAAAAAAAAAAGGTCTGTAATCTGAAAAACTGCTGTCATGACAATCATACAAACCATATCCTGTAATTCCAAACTCTATTTATTTAATTAAAAACTGCATCTTGAGATGACACTGTGATTTAAGCATGATCTTCAATCAAACTTTTCATATTTGCCTAACTCAACAGGTTTACAAAAATGACTGCAGCACAGATTAAAGGGCTCAAACTTGATTGATTTAATGCAGGAAAGAATAGAGAACAACTAAATCAAAGCAACCGGCTTGTATACATCCATTATGTACTGTATGTAAACACATTTTTGTCTATTAAGTCTTTCAGTTTTATTGATGTGTCTGTAGTACATAGCTCAAATAAAAAGTCAAACAATGATGCTCTTTTGTGTTCTCTGTTTCTGCTTTAAAAGAAAAAGCTTGTTTAAAAGTCTCAATTGAAAATAGCAGCACAACACAGTCCTTTTTATGTTTTCTCTTCAGGAAAAAAAAAAAAGTAATTGGTGTGATTCCCCATGCAGCTTTGGCTCATGCTACATTTAAGATCAGAGAATTAAATGCATGAAATAATAGAGAACAATTAAATCAAAGCAACAGGCTTGTATACATCCATTATGTACTATATGTAAACAAATGTATAACAATTATTATTTATAACATTTATTTACAACTATGATCTGTTCAACATTCATTTGTTTTTCTTTCTCAATTACAAATATGAATAGTTTTATGTGGCCTAAAGAAAAGTTGAATGGGGCTTCTGTAGCTTCTGTCCTGGTAGATGAACAATCACTATTATCAGCACGTTATATAAATCTATCAAAATATTAGTAGAAAGGGAGGTGAAGGGATAAAAAGGGGAAACATGTCTTTAATCACAGCTTCCATGGCAGTAGGAGTCACTGGGTGTCTGCACCGCAGCTTTAAATCTGCCAACCAGAGCGAAGAAAAGAAATATCCCCGTACAGGACCCATCTGTATCTTCCAACAGAGACATTTGCTTTTCTTTCAGAGTGTCTCGAGCTCCTTTACAACTGATAAGACGACTGCATTCCTGGTGAGCCCGCAGGTTGGCCCCGCTGGTGACCCCACTTGACAATGTCCAGTCACGAGAGGCTCCAATGCCCAACACAACCTCATCTCCCTCCCCATCTCCCTCCAGCAAACACTCACCCACACTGAAGAGAGCAGAGATAAGGAACAGAAGGCAGGGTGTTCTCTGACTGTACTCCACACCGGGCCTCTGATAACCGCATTTTTCAAGGTACCTTTGAGTAATGTCAGACACTTTGTGTGGATTAGTTTTTGTGTGCATATATAAAGAGCTGTAAAAAAAAAAAAAAAAAAAAAAAAAAGAATACATCTGAAAAGATTCACTGTGTTTTTTTCTGGAAACCTTGATAAGCAAGCAGAAGTCTTTTTGGAGTCTGTCAAATATGGATGGATCTCCTGTATAAAATGTATTCAGTAAAAGCAAACATTCTATGTTTGAAGTCCTGAATTCAGTTTCATGAAAATTGGCATGTAGTAGTGTTGCAGTTAGTCATACTTAAAGATTCGCTTCAGCAACTGGTGAAAATAACAAGATGGATGGATTGATAGGTGGGGGATATCCTGCAAGATTCTTGTATTGATACATCATGTGGCATTTGAGTTGCTACATTTAAAGATGATGTGGTGATGAAGCAGTTTGTCAAATAGCAGATTTTCTTCTGGAAACAAGACAAAGCATCAATTTATGAACACCAAATGATTTTTTTTGCATTGAACTAAAAACCAGGCAAATAAATCTTGCATTGCATTGCACTCAGCCAAAACAAGTCGTTTTACATTCAATTAAACTAATTATTCACATAGTATCAATTGATGTTGCCCCTTTATGTGTATTGAGCTGGAGACAAGAGTCCTGTCATGCATCAGAGTGTGAAGACAGCTGCTGATAAGTCCAGTCTCCCACAGCAACAAACACTATAAGGTCTGAATCTGACTCCTGATGACAGGTTTTCATCAACCTCAAACTCCTTGTCAAGACTGCCAAAGTAAAACACACACCAGGTTTGTTTGCAAAGAAAGAAAAAGTCATAGAGAAACTGTAGAGATCAGAAAACTCTGAGGAAAAAAAAATTGGCTCAAACTTGATTTTAGAATCTACTTCATATTTTGGGAGAGTTGAAGCTGCCCTGAGTGCTGCCAAGACAAGTCTCTTAATTATTCATTTTTATTATCTGTGGTTATGAAGTTTGAGAAAGAGTAATAAATGCACATCACTGCTGAAGATTTGAGTCGAATGTTAACAGAGTTTGGCAGTCATGATCAATAAAAGTGGATCACATTTAACAAAAAACTAGTTCAACACAGTTACTTTAAAGACTTTTGTCTATTAAGTCTTTCAATTTCATTGATGTGTCTGTAGTATATAGCTCAAATAAAAAGTCAAACAATGATGCCCTTTTGTGTTCTCTGTTTCTGCTTTAAAAGAATAGATCACGATTGAAAATAGCAGCACAAAAGTTTTTACAACACAGTCCTTTTTTATGTTTTCTCTTCAGGAAAAAAAGTCATTGGTGGGATTCCCCATGCGGCCTTGGCTCATGCTACATTTAAGATCAGAGAATTAATTAGCTAGGAATATATTTTAATCTCACTTGGTGCCCATGATGTTAAGGCACTGAAAGCCCTGTGTGATTTCATTTATTTGTAGATTTTAGTGCGATCAGGAAATCATTTTGAGCGGTGCATGTGCGCGTTATCCGTCCTTTGAGCAACACGGAGCAACAAGAGAAGTTGAGATGAAAACATGAACACATTGTCTTGGGAACAGTAACAAAAAAAAACCCAAAAAAACCTCCTGCCATGAGTCCAGTTGGCCATTGCAGCATTTTCAGGTTAACAGAGGAGAGAAATCAAGTTACTGAGTCCCGTTGTAAACCCCAGATTAACATGGTCTTATTCAGCATGAATTGGCTTACACAAGCTGAGGCGGTGGAGCTAAGAGTGACTTAGTGAGGCTTACACTAGCTCGTTCAGTGTCTGGGATGGGATGGAAAGTCTCCTGTGGGAAGAGAGAGAACAGCAGAACAATGTTTAAGCCGGCCATTTCAGGAAGCCATTGGATCAGAGAAATTAAGAGTCTCAATTCCTTCATTAATACAATCTGAGGAACATGTCGTACCTCGCCTCCAATGATGTTGACATCCAACATGAAAAGATGTGTTTTTCAGCACAGAGAAGAGACAAACTCTAAAACACAAACAAATATCAGAGTTTAGAGAAATAAAGAAAGAGGAAGTGTCTGTTTTCCAGAATTTCAGTCAAAATACAATGTAGTGCAGCATGAGCTGTCCTTTCTCTGAAACACAGCTGTGAATCGTCCTTTGATTCTGATAATTTTACTGCAAAGAGTTTGCAGATCTTTTCTCAATAACATAGTGAAGCTGCAGAATAACAAACTTAAACTTAGTTTGCATTCTTGTACTCGTTTTCTTTTCTTGAGGCGATGCAGTTTGGCCATGATACCAATAATTTAAGTGGATTTTTCTTTAAAAATGAATAGTCCTGCAGGGTTTTAAAAGCTTGTGGTCTATGAATATTCATGGGAAGACACATTTAGCAAAAGCTAAATTTAAGATCGTCAACTAATTTAGGTATTCTTTACAATTTCAAAAGGTTATTGCAGAGTGGTTTTCTGATCTGTATTTCTTTTTTACAACAGTGATAAATTGTCTGTCACATATTGGCTTATTTTTTGGGATGGGCCTTTAAAATCATGAGCACTGCAAATCTTGTCAGCTGTGTTTTTAAAAAATATGGTCTCTCTCTTTGTGGTTCCTCTGAGAGTCACACCGCCTCGGCTGGGAAACATTTCTGTTTATCCTTCCCGCTGAATCTGTTATTTCTGTTAATGTATCCCTGCAGCCAAATCCAACTGAAGCCATCGCTGGCCGGGACTGCCATTAATTTTATTTCCTTGATAAGCGAGGAGTGGTGTTTTCACTGCGTACCTGACAGCAGATGGACAGCGCCAGTGGTGGTATCGCACAATTCTGTCCCGCCTTGGCGCTGATGTCATATTTTTTTCTTCTATCGGGCTGGTTTGATTCGGGTCTCTAACCTTTTATGGACAGTCATACATTGTGGAAATGTGGGCCATGTCTCGATAAGAGCTGGAGGCTGAGTTGTGGAGTAATGTGTCAAACAGACTGTCAGCGACCCCACGTGACCTCTGGCTGAACAATGAGGGGGAGATAAGATTCAGAGGGGCCGACTCTGAACTTCATCACTACTGAAAAAAACATGTTTAGGCATTTACTATTAGAACAAAGGGCTCAATTACGAGCAATTTGTGTCTATTTGTAGGTTAAAGTATGTAGATGAAAAAATGCACTTTAAATGTGACCAATATGTGCCAATTTTGATTGAGGATTTCTTCCTGTAGCTGCAAATAAATAGCAATTACAAAGAAAGTAGCACTTCTGTGTGTCAAAGCATCAAACTTTTGGATCATAAAACTTTGGAAAACACATCAAATTCCTCTTTAAATACATCTATTACAAGCTTTTAGCACCTTCAGTCTAAAATATCCATTGGCTTCTTAAACTAGTAGTTAAGTGTGAACTTAACTACTTTCTCCATCAGTTTCAACTATTTGCAGTGTGCTGACGGATTTTGCAAGAAAATAATTAGATGTAAAAGCATCCTATGGACATATCTGTAGTCCAACACTGAACACAACATGTTCCTGCTTCCTTTCAATATAAGGTACAGCCGAATAATATATATAATGTCAGATTTGAGCCCTAAACATGTGCTCCTCAGCAGCTATGTGACCTCCAGCAAGTCTCCAAACTCCTGCAGGTCAATTTAGGAGATATCCGTTTAAGCTATTGAATTAGTGAATTAAATAATGCTGTGTTAATCAGTGAAAAGATGAGGGTTCACTGAGTGTCACATTTAGTAGGCTATGACGTCATAAAAACCTTGGTTTAGGGTGTGGAGTTATCTTTTGGTTAAAAAAACTCAAAAAACTTCTTTTGTGGATGCAGTTCAGTCTCTAGTGGTCTAGCAGACACATCACAGCTGACCAATAACTGCAGTTCACAGTCACAGCTGTATGTATAGTCACCTTTTTTCATGACCAAAAAATCTGCAATGTTTTTAACCTGCAGTATATTGCAGAAAGCCTCTGAACCATTTTATACAGCTATACAGCTCCAGTGACAATCGTAAATACACCGATAGATAATTGGTCTGAATAAAAAAATAGATTAAAAAAATAAAATAAAATCCTCTGCCTTTCATGCTTCCAAGATCACTCAGTCCTGCAGCACATATCTCTTGGCTCAGCATTCAAGTGCAAAACTAGAAAGGTGTTTGTTTGCTTGTTGTTTTGTTTGTTTTTCGGCTCACATGCTTTAGTAAGAATTAGGCGACATAGCAGCGTTTCAGAATTTAATTTCTGTCTTATGGAACAGAAACATTTCCCCATAAGCGTGTTAGACACATCTTTAAAAGCTATAATTGTTAAATAAGTGAAGAATATATATATTTTTTGCAATCATTGTGGACATTTTAAAACTACTGACACTGATCATGTGGAGCTTTTTAGGGCTGTGGTCTCCCTCTGCTGGTCATATATGGTAACTACAGAGAATGAAGAACTGGCTGTCAAACTACAACACATGGAAACCTGATGAAACCCCCTCATTTACCTCTGAAGAGAGGTCATGACCTTAGGTCGAGGACAGAGACCTGGCTGGGGGAGCGTGCAGGTGCTCCATCGGTTTCCTAAATCCTACATCTGGTCCATGCAGAGGTTTCAGTCCAAGCTTCCCTCCCCTACAGCCCAGCGCTGCTTTTTCTGCCGCTCCTACGCTCTTTGTGGCAAGCAGCCATTTTGTACATGGAGGTTTGCCTTTTTGCAGCCTGAGTCTGCTTCCACTAACTTCAAAGTTTCTGCAGAGGCGGGCGAGGCCACCAGTGAAGCCTGTGAACATTGCTTCACAACAACTTGTTGAAGGATGGGATTTCTCCCTGTGACTCAGCGAGACACAGTCCGGCGCCACTTTCGAAGCTTGTCAGAGCACGGGGCCCAGAGGCAAAGCTTATTGTCCACAAATTGATCCAACCCCCTTGGTTTTGTTTATTTAAATGAGACTCTTAGACCCTGGGGTGTTTGTTGAGGAAAAGTCAGAAACGCCAAATATCTTTTTTTTTTTTTTTTTGTCTTTTTCCTCTTTCGTCTTTCCTTTCTTCTTTTCTCTCATAGCCCTTCAGCTGCGTGAGCCAAAAATCCTTGGTAAACATCCCGGCTCGGCAGCTTTACTGAGCCAGTCTCTCTCTCAGCCCCCCCCCCCCCCCCCCCCGCACTGGGATCTCTGGTTTCCAGCACAGTTTCAGTGACCTGCCACTTTCATGGATTTATATTCCCAGCCTTCCCTTTATTTTTTCTAGATATTTGAATAAATCATCAAAAAGGTTGTTAATAATGTTGAAAAAATGCTGATTTTCTTTAGCAATAGTCTCCAACCAACAATAACTCAATCATTTTCTATTTTACGGTGTTATCCATCCACATGAACACAGGTGTTTCAGGTCTACGTTTCAGAATTCACTGCTTGTGTATTCATGTCAGTTGCAGCCATATGGGTGTCACGTGGGCCGGTAGAAAAACAGATTTTGTACCTGCTAGGTCATCAGTGTAATCCCAGATTGGCAAAGACAAGCTTAATGGCCTAGTATTTATATTTTAAAGATCTCTTTGTCATCATGTCACAGTCCTGCTCATAACAGTGCCATGATTTATTGTCATCTACAGGACTAACTCTTAAGGTTTACACAAGAAGTGCAAAAAAAAAAAAAAAGTCTGGCTCTTTTAGAGAAAGTGTAGCAAGTGAAGAAAAGGCCAAAATATGTTACCCTGTTGGAGTATAATGATATTGGAAGTTGTGGTGCTTCATGAGAAAACATATTGTTTTGGCATGAGAAAAAATAGAGTTTCATAATATGTGGGAAAAAAATCCACATTAATTTATCCACAATCATTTTGGCTATTTGTTATTAAACGGGAAAACGTTTAAATCCTTCTTATCCCTGTAAAGGCTGTGAAGTCAAGATACATAAGCAGAGGAGGTTTTAATTTTTCATAATAAAATTTTTAAAAGAAAAGAAAAGAAAAGAAGCATGTTGGCTGTGGCTGTCCATTTTTTCCAAAGTATTTCCTTATTCATTTGTTGCTGGAATTAGGACACATCTTGGGACGATCCATCAAATTGTGCTGCAGTCCTGCAAATGTTAGACAGAGGACCGAACAGAGCCGGTATGCAGACTTCAGCCTTCGACTCATAGTAGCTACAAGTGGAGTAAATCACTGTCCAGAAGGGCTGCGAGTCTGTGTGGGCGGGGCACCTCACAACAGGGGAACAGAGAGTTCAGCCATAAATTACACTGGTCAACTTCTTGATGCTTTAATGTATTTTACGCTATGGGAACCGACCCTATACTATGCACTGCAAACTTATCAGTCACAACTCGTCCGGAGTCCTAAGGGCTCCCAACTGTCACACTATGTCACCGGTGCTTTAGTGATGTTACCACAGAGTGAATTTACACATGGAGGAAGAGTCAGTTCCTCCTTCATGCCAGAATCCAATCCAGCCAGAGGTCATGTCCTCTCGCTAGCTCTTTACACAATGAAATACACAAGGAGCAGGAATAATAATGAAAACCTCACATCCCTCTGTTATATCAATTCCCTTCCCCTCTCTCTATTTATACAAGAGGTGTCAACTAATATCATTAGTGTACAATGTCATTACTGTGAAACTGCAGCAGGAAATGTGTCACCGGCTCTTTTTCCTGCTTCAATAACACTCATCAACACAAGTCCTTACACTTCATCCCCTCCCACTCCAGAACAGACTGCATATTAATTGGAAGGTATAAATTACAAGTAATCACTACCAGGTTTTTCACTGCCTAGACAATCGGCATTTACTCATCCGGCTTCCTGTTTAAACTATCTGCTGGAGGATCGCAAAGCCCCGCTGCTTATTTTCCAACGATTAGCTGTACATCAGCATTACCACCTCAAATCCAGCAGTTTCACATCCAGCATTAAATAGGATGAATATTGATCTGCTAAAGAGGATTTATTTATTTCATGCTCTATCCAAAGATCAACTGCTACCAGCTTTGGACGGATCTGCGAAGGTCTTACCGAATAAAGCTACTGCATACATGACTTTGGACTTGACATTTTAGGCCTGGAAGAAGACCAAACAGTAAATTCACTGCAATAATCCCAGATAAATGGGATGATCACTACAAAAGCTTAGATAGTTAAGTGGCCTACACTTAAGTCCAGAAACGATAAAAACACGTCTCGAAGGAGATCCTCCATGTCGGGGGCGTGGTCTGTGCAGTCCTGAGTGAGGAGGACGCCCACCTGAGGACTGCCATCTCTCCTCCTCGTGAGAGTCATTTTACCAGACAGGGTCATGCAAAATGGCATCCTTAAAAATAACCTACGAATGCCTATATATACCTGTGCACAAGCTTAATTATTTTTTCTAATATTGACAGGATTAACTTCCCACAAACACTTTATTTTTATTTGTTTAACACAAATTATACAGCCAGAATATTCAAACTAGATCAAAATATCGGGCTGAAATTTTCTTTGGTGAAGCATCAGTCTGCCTTCATATGTTTTGTTAGGTACAGCAGTAAGTTTATTTCTTTATGTAAAGGGAGTATTGTATCTCTCAGTTTCTCCCATTAAACAGCGGGCCATTCTGCAAAGCTGCTTGAAGGAATTTTAGGGTTTTGATCACTTTTTTAATGTCCCATAATTGGCTTTTCTTACATGGAAGAGCATCACAGAGAAAAAAAAACCCTTAAATCCTTGATATTTTTCTGGCATAAAAATGGTCAATTTTAAACAATTTTGGCAGAATATAACAGCCGTCAGCAGTTTTAGTGCAAGATTATATTGGAATTGGTATCAGCTGTCTATAACCCCCTCTGAAAACACATGCAAACTCACATCCATAACACGCATGCACATGATTTAATCCCTCACACACTGAACTGTGTGCAACCCGGGGCAGCTCTTGATATTTTGGTGCTGGTTAGCAGCGGGGCTCAGCGAGCTGTCAGAGGAATAGCTCCCATGCCGCTCAGTGACCGGGCTCAGATGGGCGGTACTGTGAGAGGGAGACAGGCAGGGAGACTGACTGACAGGCAGACAGAAAAGTGGCCATCTGGATAGACAGGCCGCGGGGTCACATGGTGGAGTCACAGACAGGATGGTGCTCAGCTGCTCCGTGTCTGTGCTTTCAGCCTCAAAATCTTATAAGACTGCGCTGAAACGGCTGGGGATGGGAATTGATTGAGTTCTGAGCAGAATTAAACTGGAAACTGAAACTGTATAGTTTCTTTTTCCACTTTGGCTTATTGGAAGAAATATACTTTTTTCTTGTTTAGGTCATTTTAAGTTTAAGCTTTCGGCAGAAACATTTTCTAATGATTTAGGGTAACGTGTTGACTCATGGGATCAATGTATTTATATACAGTATTGTCCACATAACTGCCATATAATGTTGTCACTTCATAACATGATCTATTTTTAAGCATTAAAATCTAATCATCCATTATATATTTATCTACATTTGCCTGTATAATGTTGGGAAACAAATTATATCCACTTGTTGGTAATTATATTCTTAAATAGCCTCATTTTTGTTCTGCTCTCAATTAATTTAAGTAGTAGTATGAAACATTTAGGCCTTAAATTTGGCTGAAAAACAATCAAACTCACTATATATGTTAAATTCAGTACTCTCTGTGAGAATGTGACTATAGCAGCAGCAGCCTGAGCTGCCAGTAGATGGCATCTGATACCTGCTTTAGATGTTTAAACTGTCCCACCATCATCCTGCTGTTTCCCTGAGAATCTGCTGTCGGGTTCCTAATAACAAACACATTCCTATAAAAGACAAATAAAAAACTATTGTCTAGGTAAGATGACATAAGCCTGTCATATCCACATCAACACAAAATAATGATAATAAAACTAGAAACACATGTTGAGAATGAAGACATCCTGTTTCGCAGAATCCGTTGCACATTAGTGCAGTTTGTCTTCACTTATTCATGCTGATATTTTTGTTTCATGCATAAATCCATTATTTAAAGGATTTTAATTGCTTTGATAGACATTTTTAACTTTGTTAAAAAACCTTAAAAGCTGTCCCATTAGCTTTCAGTTGAAATAAAAAATATAATTTTGTCTTTTGCTCAATAAAACAAATCATTTTTCACAATCTTTATATTTTCATATGGTCCTAAACATTTAAAAAAATCAGGCCTGTGTTGAAAAGTCTTCGCAAGATAATTAACTGCACTCACAGCGAACATAAAAACCATGTCAAAGGCTTTAAATGCCTCTCGTACTGCAGTCTGGCATGTCTGTCTTGAGCCCATCAAATTAAAGCAGGTATTACTGGGAGAAAAAAAGCTCTAATTGAGATGTATTTGATTGCAGCTTTAAGAAATGGCCCCGTCTCCCCTCCTAAACATATGGGTCTGCGTTAGCTGTCCGGCCATAAATTTTCCAACACTGCAGGACATTGTCTTTTTTTATAACCTGTGATCCATCCTTCATACATGCCAGAAAAGTGTCAAGGCCTTCTGGGAGTGAGAAGAAAACGTGCCGTGGCAGTGAGCGTTCAGCTGGCAGAGAGCGAGGATCTGCAGCCAGCTCTCTGGGTAAGGAATGCCTTCTGGTCGTGTTGGTCGGCACATCAGACACACATCAAAAGACGCTGAAAGCTTATTCTACTATTTAAGTACTACGCAATAGGCTATTGCCATTGTGGAGAATTGAGGACATACAGTTCTTGATTAAGTCGGAGTCTGCACTATTTAAAGAGCTTTATTCATTTAAATATCTTCCTAAAAAATATGTCTCAGATAAAAATGTAGTGTAAACTGTTAAAGCTTCAAATGTATGTTCCTACATTTATTACTGGAATTCAATATAATTCAGTTTATTTGCTTAGCTTTTCTACTAAAATTATTAATCACTACAACAAAAATATAAAACAGTCTTAAATGGCAGGTGTCAAAATGATGATTATTTATTATTATAAATGTTTTTGTACAAATTGAAAATTGTAGCTGTTCTCAAATGCATTTTCTCCGCTTTTTGAAAAATCTTGTGCACAAATTGACATTTCAAATTTCAAGACCACATCTGTAAGATTTGAGCATGTGAGAGTATCAGCGTTACAAATGAACACGTTTTGGAGAATCTGACTGAAAATGAAGACCACACAAGTAGACAGATGGTCGCGGCTATGCAATCAGCTTAACAACAGGACAACAAAAGAGCAGCCACGCCTTAGATAAAGGTGCTTAACCTCCGAGCATGCTAAGTGCCCCTCGCTCCATTACCACTTAATAGGCCTAATCAGTTTTGGCCCAGATTAGATTTTGAATCTATTGCCACCAAAGCACAGTGGCATATTAAATTAGTGACTTCATTAGACAGAGCAGGGTCATGTTGTTTAGTTGGTGTTCCTCAGAATAATAGGTATTATCAGCAGTGGTGTAAGCACTTAAGCTGCATCACAAACCGTGCTACTGTATGGAAGGATTATGGGTGTGGATGGTAGTAAAGCTCTGCTAAGTTGTCTGTTTTTGGGTATACAGCTCTTCTTTACTATTGGGAGAAGAAAGAATGCTGATATCCTAATGTATGATGATACATTTCTGTAATTACAGAGCATGTTAAAGAAATTAAAAGTAGGCAGAATGTGTTTCAAGCATCTTAAAATTTTCTCAGCATATAAATAACCATACAGACACCAAAATGCCTGTCGAATTATTTCTGTGACAGAATCGTGTGTGTGTGTGTGCGCTAATGCTGTTGAGAATTAGATATTTTATGTTCTTCATATTTCCATCAGTATTTTTTTCTGTTTATTCAAGCACGAGAAGAAATGTGGTGTATCCGCTTTCAGTATCAAACTCACAGCCAAACCTCCTTCAGATCTGACAGATCAAGGCCTAAAACTTCCTACACAGTCTTAGTTCAAAATAAATTAAAGTCAGTGAAGAGGAGCTGCACAGACAGCTCAACTGACTGACTAACGCTGCAGCAGTTCAGCTTTTAGATGGATAGATTTCTGCAAAGGAGTCATAGTTTCCATTGAACGTAGCGCGATGCATGCCATGCCGCACGCTGGCAGAGCAGATTGCCCCGAACCATTTGCCCCATCAGATAGAGCACAGCTGTGCTTAAGAAATAAAGTAATATCATGTATGTGCTGCTGGAATAAAAGCAGACATTGTATTCAGTATTTGAATGATGCATTCAGTCATTGACTAACCATTTGTTTTTCATTTGTGGATAAATTGCACAGATACGAGAACATTTGTCTGTCTTTTTGTATAGATGTTTAAATAATACATTCTTTTTTTAGCTTAAAAATTATCTTTCGTCTTTGAATTTGGTCAAAATTAGAATAATTTGTTGCGCTTTACAATTAAAAAATGCATTTAAAGGAGCTATTGTTGTTGCTGTAGTAAAATGTCTTATATTAAGCTCATAAGCACAAGGTTGCAGCTATTGAGGCATCACATCTGTACTTATCAAATAAAAAGCATCAAAGCAAGTTACACATAAATAGATACTCTGTAGAAACCTCTAACAACCACTCAAGAGGCTTCAGAGAAACGAACATAGGACAAAAGAGCAGACAGATAATCAGACAGACAGGCACTACTGACACGGCTGAGCGGTGCATGAATGTTTTCTTGACAAATAAAAACACTGCGCTGGTGAAATTCACTGCAAGGACCAATTTCAGGCCTCCTGCACCAGTTTGAGGAATCAATACCAGGCAATGGAGCAGGTTGGGGCTGGGATCGATATCTGATGATACAATCATATCTTACTTCTTGACACTGTCTTAGAGGCACATCACACCGGGGAGGATGAGCTGTGGGCGGTTAAATGAAAACAAGCAGGAAAATAAAGGTTGAAATTGGTGTTTATGTTCAAAAATGCAACAAAACTAACTGAAAATCATATTTCTGGAGGATTTATTCTGCAGATTGTAGTTTTTTTGATCGTGGATTTAGACTTTCTGAACTTCTCAAATCAGCAAGAAATGTTAGGAGGCGATTTCATTCAAATAGAGAATATTTCATTTCAGTAAAACAAAGAAACAAAGGGGACGAGAGGAAATTGGTTTCATCTTGCAGCAGTTATCCTTGTCTGGATGTCAAATCTTAGTAACATCCAACTTCCATCACAAAATATATCTTCACCCAAGCTTATAGCAGTCCTTAATTCAATGCATTTGGCTAGAAATACTAAAATAAACTTTTTTTTGGAAAAGCAGAAGGTCTTTGCAACCACGCATGCTCACTCTTATTTATTTCTTGTCATCTTATTCCCAGCACGACCGAAACACAGCGTTGCCTCG
This sequence comes from Centropristis striata, assembly GCF_030273125.1. Classification (NCBI taxonomy): domain Eukaryota; kingdom Metazoa; phylum Chordata; class Actinopteri; order Perciformes; family Serranidae; genus Centropristis; species Centropristis striata. The sequence continues at coordinate 13,607,212 of NC_081528.1, read as the reverse complement.
CAGACAGCCTCAGTCACTGCTGATGATAGATTAATGAAAAGGGTTCAATCTCGGCCTGCTGGATGGTTTTGCACATGCAGCAGAAAGCACTCAGTGATGTCAAAGCGGTTTCAACGAGCTGGTGGTCACACAAACGCACGCTCAATCATATATGGACACGCTCAGATGAGGAAGGGGGGGGGTCACAGGAGGGGCCAGAGTCGCTCATTTGACAGAACGTAATATGATATATGATAATAACTGTAAACATAGTGGAACGACATGAACTGTATGCTCGAACACAGGCGCATTTCACTCACACCTGCCCTGCTGATGATTGCTCATACGCTATAATGAGCTGGTTTCAATGGCATTTTGAGGGTTAACGGCGCTTATATGTGAAGCCTTGAAAACAATAAGCCTCCCATGTGATTTAACAGTATATCCTAGGATTTAAAACTTGGGCTCTTTAAAGTTGTATGTGAAAGCCCTTAAACCTCACCACACCCTAGAGAGGGAAGCTGCTTTCTTTATAGTCTTACATTGACTTCCATGGACTCCTGATCATGAGTCACCCTGTGTGCGTTGCCATCACCCCCCCTCTCTACCCATACCACCCCCCCCTCATCTGCCCCCACACCCACCAAAACAGAGTGCCTTAGCTTTTAATGGGCCAACAGGGCTTGGCTTACTACAGTGGCACAGCGTAGCCAATGCAAACCAAATTATTGCTGGAAGAAAACAGCAGAAGGCAATTAAATCCTAGTTAGTCTGATCATTCCAGTCTTGATTAAAGGGGTCAATGGGGGGAGTCTTCTTCTTTTCATGTCCACAGTGTTAATTTATCCTTTTCTAATTACAATGATGAAAAGTATGCAGGTTACTTCTCTTATCATTAGTCCATGGCTGCTTAACAATTAAAGAGGTGTGTGTGTGTGTGTGTGTGTGTGTGTGTGTGTGTGCAGGTAGAGAGTCTGCACATATGATGACATCACTGGCACATCCAACACTGGCATGATAGCATCAACAATTAAAATGGCTGCCTGAAAGTTTACATTGAAAGACAGTCAGCGAGCTTTGGCAGGGGCTTTATTGCACTGTAGGTGCCAACATGATGGCAATTTTGAATCAAAATAATCCCATTTGTTCTAGTGGTGTCAGATGTTCTGGTCTGCAGACTGTGTACCTAATGAAGTAAGCATGCACTACTTATACCGCGGTTCCATTGCACTAATGCTGCCATTTCTTCTGGCCAAGCCTCTGCGTGGTTTTGATTATCACGTATCGTTTAAACTCACTCCCGACATTAGCCAACGTGCTTCCAATTCAGTCTGTCTGCGGAGGAATATCCTCTGCCACAGCGATTTTACGATCAGTGATAATGCTGAAAAATGATGTCTCTATGCTGTGCTGTCATATGACAAAGGCCTGATTTTGCTGATTTTACATCATTATAATGTAATTCAGGATAAGAACAAGAACATTAAGCACAGAATTTGCCTCTCCCCTCACCCCTCTTGAAATGTTGACAGTTGTACTGGAACACACACCAGCACAAACACACACATCAACAGAGCAGGGCTGAGCAGTGATCCACTGTTTGCTGACCAAATGACTGTCACCCTTTGCAGAAAGGAGGAGGTGGGAATAAGCATGGTGGCAGCGGATTCTCCGCTGCTATTTGTCACTATACAGTTGTCACTCAAGTCATAAGTTAGTCTTTGAGGCTAATCACAGCTAACTCCTCAGAACCTCACCGCAAGCCTCATACCACCCCGTCTCATTCCCACATTCCTACAACCCTCTTTTCCTCACCACTCCCACATCCACCCTCCGCAGCCCCATCCGAGCCCACCCTCACCTTCTCAATCCACTCTTGGATCATTTCAATTTGCATCCCAACTGGCCCCGGGATTCCCTAGCCCTGTTAAAAGGCAGGCTATTTGTTGTGCTCCGCGGTTAATGCCGCGCAGAGCTTTAAATACCCATATCAAATCTTGGAGGCTCAACAGATTCAGTTTTGCAAACCTGTATCGAACAGAGGTTCAATCCGTCAGCTTAGAAGTGTACACTCCTTAAGTTGTGTGATAAGGTAAAACCAATCACTGGATTAGGCTCTCTCTGTCAGTGATGGTGTATTTTCAGTGCACAGCGTTGCTTTGCTGAAACAGGATAAGCTGATGGAGTAACATTATGGTGCTTGAGATTTCTTTTTTCAATTGGAATATACTATTAATGGATTCTGAAGCCAGTGTATGATGCTGCTCTTGCAATTGTGGATAATGCATTAGCATTAGCTGTGAAAAGCAGTTGGTGCCGGATACCATGAGCAATCATCTATCACAAACCACAAATTTGATTGTTTTTATCATGCAAATCCAGACTACTACCCGGTAAGATTGATTGAGGTTTTAAAGTAGGATTGCAGTGTTTATTCTCAGACAGCTTCTCACAAACAAACTCAGCCTTTTAGAGTCACAAGTATAATTTTTGCACAGCATATGGTGAATTCATAACTCAAGAAAAGGGGAGAATCTCGAGAGTCTGCTGCTTTTTTGCGGTTACTCTGCCTTGTTCCATCTGGTTTTGGGGGAGATGTGGAAGGTTTCGGTACAAGGCGAGCTTGAGTGAAAATTCATGGCAGGTACATAAATAATCGCCCGGTTATATATAAATATAGGCTACAACTTCTGTTTCTGGTCGGAGTGTTGCAAGACTGTCTTGGTTGACATTTGAGAGGAGCGCGGAGCCATCCGCAAACTGCAAAGTACAAACCAAACGTCCTCTCCCTTTCCCCTCACATGAAGCTGGGTTTCCACTTTGTCCTGCCAACAAGCGTTCCCTTGGAAGCTCCTCGTCTGACATTTTACGCTCGGTCGAACTCACACTTCAAGCCTTGAGGCATCGTTTGTGGACAGCTATGATCCAACTGTCATATTCTTTTTTCTGTTGGTTTTGCGTGAATGCAGAGAGATCAGTGTGGTGATTGGTGATGAAAACCCTTCGAGCTCCTTTGACGACTCAAGTGAGAAAACTCGAGAGGCCGATTATTTGAGTTTTCTTGGCTGGGGAGTGCCAGATCACAGCAGAGTTTGACCACAAATTTGCATACAGTTGTCTTAACATTTCAGTATGTACCGCACAATTACTGTACTCACTGGAATTATTTTTTTCCTATCTAGGAAGACAGATAGTTAAATGCTAAAAGGGAGCATGAGTTTTGTTCGTTAAGACAACTATGATTGAATAAGACTTTCTTATCTCCGTAACAGAAAGTACAAGGTAATTGTGCCAAATTATCATGTTTATATGAGAGTGTGTGAGAGAGGGAGACATGTGTTTCTTATAAAACCGATGCAGTTTATTCAAGAAATGACATCATAAAATGCAAAATCAGTTGGGCAAACTGTAAATAGAGTCATTTAGTCTAGCCATGAGACGCCATAATAAATAACAATATATTTTAATAATTAATGTTTTGGGAAGCTTGAGAATCCCAATCTTAAAGGGTAAGAAAACTGTTGACATATAAAATTTCACAAGGATGTGTTTCCAAATCATCTAATTGCAGCTTGTAAAACATTGCACACATAAACCTTTTATCTAATTAGGATTTGCACAATGTTGAGGGAGTAAAAGCCACATAATGCAATGAAAAGCTGTTATTACAAAGTGCAGTAAATTCCTTCACTGTATAACACAAGTGTATAAATGTTTGTTCAATTTTAAGTCCTATTGTAGCCAAGAGTAGCATTGTTGGGACGAGTCCCAGCTGGAAGTTGTTGCCCACCTCCTCCTCTAAAGCCTCCACGTAGCAGCTGGTGGTCTAAGACCTCTCTCTAACTGGTCCACCCACCATGTCGCCTCGGGTTAAATGGACACAAAACCTAAAAGAAGGACGCCCATTCCTGGCCATTAGCTGGTTGCTATGCTAATCCAGGGATTACATGAAATACATTTCCCCCACTTAAGGTTTCCCAGAATTCACAGTCTAGTAACGAAAAACCAGCTTCCAGACGGTCTGAATCCCACAGGTATGCATCAATCTTTAATGTGCCTGGAGTCAGAACAGGCCTGATGTCCAGTCATCACATGTTATCATCGTAAAGTGTGCTGCAAGAGGAATGCTGATTTTACTGTCTTGTGTGAATATGTAAATTTAGATTGACACTACATGCATTTAACGCTTTTATCCAAAGCAATAAGACATAATAGATGTCATCAAAATCAAGTTAATTAAGGCCTGCCACCATAATCACTATAGCGACTGATTGTATGATATATGGACATGATAATTTTGGATGAGCTTGATATCGCCTGTTTACAAGCAGGTTTGTTTACTTAACACCAACATTTTAGCTAACACAAAAAAACAGCAGGTTTTACTGACTATCAGAGCATGAGGCAGCACCGCCAAAGGAACAGATTTAATCAAAAGACCTGAGACACGTTTTACCATCACTTCTGCTCTGTTGTTTTATTTATTTAGTATATTTAATATATATTTTTCACATTCATGTGTGAATATGATAAGGAATTCAAAGTGTGTTCTTTTTTCCTTTTATATTATCATTATATCAGTTGTAGAATTTGGTCTTAAGGTTACAATAATATTGTTCATTGCAATAGTTTCTGGGACAGTAAATCGCATAACAATGTCACCCATGTATAAAACCAACAAGCAAATTACACAAACACTATATTTGGTGAAGACTGGATTAACAACATCACCGTTATAATAAAAAAAAAATATTTACAAATAGCAATGCTTACTAAAATGAATAACCAAAAAAGAGGCAGAAAGAAAGCAACTCACACCAAATGAAGAAAACAGATACAGGAGATATTATGTTTGAATCATGTCTGATCACAGTCATTACATGTTTGACTGATTGAAGTGCACTGCCATAACCAACAAACAAGACTTCACCTTAAAATCCTGCTGTTTAACTCACAAGTTATCATCAGACAGGGCATATTACCAATTTTGTCTCAGGGCAAAATATAAAGAGACAAATTGCTCACACCTTGTGGTACAGGAGGTACTTTGTGAAGCAGATGACAGTTGGGCAATAAACACACTGTCTAATTAACAGTATACAGGAAGAATTATTGGCGCTTTGTATCCCTTTAATTTACCAAACTAAAGTTTCTAATTTGAAGCCACAGCACTTGGCACATGTAAAATCATAACCAAACAAAACAAGGGGGAAATCACCCCAGTCTGATTGTTACAGCCCAGGGCTTGTTATCATGTGCTTACAAAGAAATGGTTTTAACTAGAATACAATAATGGAACAGCCTGTACTACAGAAACCGCCGCAGCCTTGAGCCACTCAAACACCTGGTGATGTCCGTCAAACAGTAGGGGAAGACAGGTTGCTACTAAACCCAACAAGTGTGGCTCCAGGCTAAGGATGAGCTGCTGTGTAGAGATTAGATGTTTGCTTTAGCTTGAGTAGACAACACTGCAGGGTACATTTTATAAATTAACCAGCAAACCAGTGCCATATAGGGAAAATGTATGTTAAGATACATTTTGAAAATCCAGTGTACACATGTGGGAAGTTCTATTTAAACAAACCACTATCAATATGGCTCCCTGTTCGTTTTAGGATTTATTTTACTTTATTTACTTTTAAAATTTGTTTAGGTCTGGCTCCTCACTATTCATCACATTTGTTAATTCCCCACGAGCTGACCCGTGTCCTAAGATGCTCAGGTGACACCTTTTTGACTGGTGGTGGCCAACTTTGTGATAAGCTGCCCGAGTAGATAAGGCGCTTACACTTTCATAGTAAAGTCTTCTCCATCTTTTTTATTCTATTCTATTCTCTATATAGTCATCCTTGTACATTGTAATTCTGTTCTTATTACTTAATTACTTTCCTTCATATCTGAGATTGTCTTGTAATTGATCCTATGCTATGTAGTTATCGTTTTTATGTAGGAACTGTTTTCTTAGGCCTTAAGGCATCATTCTCCTTTGTGATTTACTGCTCTCTGTCAAAGCACTTTGTAAGCTGTAGTTTTCAAAGAGGTGCTATGGAAATAAAGTTAATGGTATTATGATTAATAATATCTTCTGGAGGAATTCATGTTTTACGTAGAAAACATGATGGTATACACAGAAATGTAAGACGGTCTTACTATTGATCCACTGACCCCAGCACTGCTCAGTCCGGCTAAGAGCTAATGTTGACCCAGGACTGGAGATCTATATGGACAGTGCTTCTGTCAGTGTAGCATAAGGGTTGGGCAAGTAAAATCCAAACATTTGCTTTTGGGTTTGACCAGCAAAGAATAACTGTGAAATATCCAATAGGAGGACAAGCACGGTGGATGGTGTCCTGTCTAAGGTGGATCTGTGTTTTCAGACTCAAAAGCTGCAAATAAACCCAAGCCGCAAAGTCACAGAAACAACCAGGGCAGGGAGTAATAGTGTAACTCAATCCTAGTGGTGTTGAATAGAGGCTTTACAGTTCTCTTAATCTCATGGTAGCTTAATCTTGGGTCATCATGCAGGTCCCGTGGAGTGTCTGGGTGTGGAAAAAAAGTCCTGTATTCAACTGATAAGTTTGATTTTGAGGCCCAGAACTACAAGTTGCAGCTTGAAAAGTCATTTCAGAAACCTGCTATGTTTTTGGCACCTCTGCTGTAGCCACTTAATAGATTCGCCAGCAGGCAAAATTATCTGCCAATGTTAATGTTAACATGAGAGTAATCATGCATATAGCCTCCAGTATGCAAATAATAGTGACATTGATGTCTTTTTTTACTGTTTTGATTTGCTACCGGAGCTAAAAAGCAGACACAGAAATCATTGGGACGTTGGTTCTGTTCAGACACTCAACTGATAAATTCATTACATGGGAACAATGTAAGGGAGGTTACTTTTTAAAATGTAATATGTTTAGGTTTGTGTCATAAAATACTGGTTACCCTGCTAAAAATGTAATGCAGTGAGCAATGTAGATATCTTTATTACTTCAAATTAATGTTACTTATTACATTTAACTTCTTTTTTAACTAGGAAATAAAGCTGAACAGTGTAAACCTCACAACAGTACTCAACATGGATAAATGTCAAACTTTTCTGTTTTCAAAAGGAAAATATTGTAACATTTCCCACACTGAGAGGCGGTCTTGTCTGTCTGACACTTATATTTGCTGATCAGCAACTGTAAATAATGAACAAAAAGAAGGTTATATATTCATACATTTTGATTAGTAACTCTAAACAAATTCCATGTATCCTCAATAACTGTAACAAATTACTGCTGTATTTATTTCCCAGTTCAACTACGCAATGCTGTTAATGTAACTAGTTATTGTATATAATAGTTAACGCTGCCTGGAAAACTCTTATACTGTAGTACACAAGTGATGGACAGCTTACATTTGGATCTCCTTATTTGATTGAAAACATGCTGTGACAATATTTCTCGTTTGGTTTAAATAAAACATGTCTTTTATGAAAATAAATCCCACACACGCTCCCATTGCCAACAGCCTGTCTACTGAGCTTCTAGATCCCACCTGTGACAGTCACTGGTCTTTGAAATGATAAGTTTGATCGTTTTTTTAATAGATTTTCTTTTGATGACCACCACATACAGGAGCAGCATATTACAGGCGGTGGCATAAAAAGGACATATAACATGCAAAGATTTGTTGAAAAATCATACAACAGAGTTGAACAATCAAATCAATTCTGGACCTTTTTCCAGCAAACAAAGCTGTACTTTTTTCACAATTTGATGTTGATCCCATTAGGATTAAAAATGAGGAGGTGTTTCCAAAGAGAAGAAAGCAACAGAGCTGTGCCTAAAAGCACAAAGAGGACAGTAAAATCCAGTATCTTAAAACTTCTGAATACATTTCTATGACTGACAGCTTATCTGGAGCAGAACTATAAAACCTCAACCAACTGGCGCTCAGACCACATTGATGTGAATTCAAAAATAGAGATACGTCTGTGCTAATGTGGATCAAATACCACAGTCAGTACAGGCCCAGGTGAGCCAACTGTCAGCATGATGAGGTCACCCTGCTCTCTTCTAATGCTGTGTTATGCTTGAGTGTCGACACAGTTCAATCAAAATAGCTCCATTTGACTGTCATTGGCATCCTTGATGGCTAAAAGCATGCAGAGAATATATTTTTAGACGTGTGTGCAGTTGTGTGTACATACGCACGCGTGCACACAGCTGCCACCGATTATGCACATACATGATCCCCTGGAGGAAGACAATAATATTGGCATTAAACACCTCAAAATTCTGCTGGTTTTTAATATATCTTAAATTATGTCAGGAAAAACACCGGAACATCACACAAAAGCCACAGTCAGTGTATAATGCTATCTCATAAAGCTACAGATCTCTCCAACAACATTGACATAGGGAGCAGGCAAACAAATGTCAGCCCCTATAACATATGAAATACTTAACGTAACCAATTTTCTCCTGTCAATCAACCTGGGAATAATGACGGACGGCTAAGAATCAATACACCACAATTGAATTTTTGACTCCCAAACATGTCTCATTCTGCACCATAAAAGACTGTCAAATGTCAGGAGCTGCGGGTGGAGTCTAAAGATTTATTTTATTTCCACCGCTGCAGTCTATTAGCAACAACGTTCATTTTACCACCGGGGAAAAAGAGGGTCCAGACTCTGCTGCTTGTTTTGCCACTGAGTGCACAAGGACAGTGCTAGATGTGTGTGTGCACGAGCTGCTCCTGCGTAATGAATATGCAAGTAATGCATCGAACAGCAGCCTTTGACGCACATGAACGGCTGACAGGAGATTTACAAAGTCTGCATGTAATTGAGGCAGCTTTATTAATTTGAAATATTCAGAAAAGGGAGGACAACTTTGTTTTCCATGGTGCATTTAGTGAATAAGATAAATGTTGGGAACAGTTTTAAAATATTTTTATTATACAAGATACGTCACTAGATTTCTTATTATTTTCTTTTAGTACTGAGTGTTCCCATGACCTCTCCTGTGAATGACAAAACATGATTTTCTTGACTGTCAACCCGCCACTGTAGCAGAATATTACAGAGGGTGAAGCTACTGAGTATTGCGGTCTTTGTCTATCACCTCATTTACAATACGGTGCCCTCTGCCTCACATAATCAATTAAAAGACAGCGGGGCTGTAGAGGCACCCTACCAGTCACAGAAGTTTACATCAAAAGGAAGAGATGCTTTTGAAGACTTGCCTCATCCTTGAGAGTCTTCCCTGAGAATGCAAGGACAGATTTAGTCACTGATAGATGTGGTTCTGGCCTACTTCAAGGTCTCGCCTGAAACGTATCAGATTGCGGTGCTGCATTGTAGTACAGTATTTCACTGCTGGGCTTTCTGTGAAGAAGAAAACACATAGCCAGGAAATGTCTTTACTTCAGGGTATACAACATTATTTATAATTAGTCTCATTAGTTATTTTATATGCCATAAAATGCACTACAACAATATCTTCTGATGGGTTTTCTGCAGTTAAAATCAAACTACATAGAAACAGAGTAATCTTGTTGCCTGATGCATGCTTGACTGAAGCTCAATAACACTTTCTATGATGCCCATGTCTATAATGCATTGTAAACATACCCAAAATCTGCTTATAGCACTCCATAATTATAGTTATAAGCTCTCATAAATATTCATAATGCTTTATAGTAATAGTTGTAACACACTATAAAGCATCTATAGTGACTTATAAGGTTAAGTATCATTATATTCTACTTTTTTGCAAGGTTCAAACTGTATTATAATTGTCATAGTTGGAATGCATTAAACTGTGCTCATAATATATTATAATCACTGTTACAATGCATTATGATGTGATTATAGGATAGAGGTTAATCCTAACCCTATATCATATAAGAAGCATGTTTATAATGCATTATAGACACAACCTTGCAAAAGCAATGTCAGTTAGTGACCTACAATTATCAAATATTATGATGCTTGACCTTATAAGTCATTATAAAATGCTTTATAATGTGCTGTTATTATTGTTCTAAGGTGTTATGAAAATGACGAGTGCTTTAACTATAATAATGCAGGGCTATGAGCAGATAATAATGGATTATAGGTATGTTTATGTTGCATTATAGACATGGGCTTCATGGAAAGGGTTCGCAACATATTCCCTTTTAACAGAGCTTTATAAGAACAGGCTTAGAGTGAGGGGGAGAATGGAAATTGCAATCCTGACTTTCCTTGTCCCATTGGACTGCACACTGGCCCTGTCACTGCCATCTTTATCCATGTCTAGGTGAGCTAGCTTACATCTTACGACAGACTGAAGCCGACTGACAGAGAGGAAGGGGCTGTCTTCAAATTAAGGGCCGTTTTATGGTCCAACAGCTGTGCCGGTAGTATTGATTACCAGGCACTGTGAATGGGCCTGAGCAATTTTTTATGAAGTGAGGAATTCTGGGTCTGTATGGCTGGCGCCAAATGGGAGCGACCACAGGATGGTCTATGTGGCCTGCTGGCTGTTGCGGAGATATTGATGTGTCCTGTTCACATCCATGTGCCAACAGACGCCATTATTTGATATGCACTCAGCAATAAAATGCTCCATTCTTACTGCAACCAGATATATTGTTAATGGCCAGTGCTCGAAATGTCATCTCCCTGTGTGCTGGGAGTTGTCACAGCAGTTTGTTAGAGTTCTTTATGCAGAGAAATTGATAACTCAATAAAATAAAAGTGACTTGAGGCATTAATGTTGTAAATCATACATCTGGGCAGCTGCAAGAGTGGAACTGAAAAATTATGATTTATGCGGGAACACACTGCAAAAAAAGTCCATATTCTCCAGTCATTTATTCTTAGTGAGGGGATCCGACATCCATGCATTATACTGTTTCTAATCTAATCTAACTCTTTCTAATCTTCTAATAATATGGAACACATGCATTTAAATTAACAAAAAATCTGATATGGTTGAAACATTGAAACATGTAATATCTGTGATGTGCTTGTATTTGATGAATAAATCTGTATATTTGTAACGACCATAAAACAAGTAGTTTTTCTGTGTTGGAAGTGATTTCAATCTGTGCTGCAAATTAGTGATTCGTTGTAGTACTTATAGAGATAAGAGGTGAGATAAGATAAGATAAAAGGTGAACCAGGTACGATATTGGATGTTAACATCAATATTTTGGCAAAAAATTGTACAATTTATTTTTTCTTAAAAAAAAATGTGGCTAATCTTTTGGTGTTTAAAGCCAGTCTTATTATCTGACTGTGTGTGTTTCCTGCCTTGCCTCACTTCTTTTAAGAGGCATGATTGCATAATTGCTATATAAAATATAACGCTTAGGTTTTGTGATGACTATTTGTGAAGACCATTTGCAGGATAATTTTTAAACTATATGTCTCGATGGCTAGCTTTCAGCAGATTGATATTTTTTGCAGTGCAAGCATTGGATGTTGTTGGTTCCCAGAGACTCTTGTGGTCATCAGAACAGGTGGCTAGAAGCTGATTTTGGCGAGAAGTCAGCCAAAATTGAGAGCTTGGGAGCACAGGTGTACGAGTAATCCTCCCCACTTAGAACAGAAGATAATCATCCATTTATAGGAGTGTACTAGGATCCAAACATGTCCAGCATTCATCTAAAATGTATGAGAAACTATGTCTCAGCGATAATAAATCAACCCCATCCCTTTGAGTGACTCAATATGTGTGTGTGAGTTGGTGGGCGGATGTGTTTACTAGTGTCTCAGTGTGTGTGCGCCAGTGCTGATGACACAATATCGTGGCTGGCGTCTGGCTCAAGCAGAGTTATGCAGAAGTTGTTGGTTGTTTTGCTGATCCCTCTCTGTCAGTGTCACAAGAAGCGTCATCAATCATCGGAGACTGGGGGACCAGACCACCCTCCCCTACTGGTCTCTGTGTTGGCTCAAACAGGCCCTGATCAGTATGGGAGGATTACTATATACAGGACATATGATGTCAGCCCTAAAGAAAAAGCAAACCACAGACCATAGCCGATGCCTCATAATAGCTCAAGGTCACTTGAGGCTGTCAATACCGACATGGAAAATTAATAGTGTGATATTAGTTATGCATTTGTATGTGACAGTGACATGGACACATGTCTGGAGGCCAAGATTTACTTTAGCTGCACGCTGCTAGTGTTTTTCCTTTCTCTCTAGCCTACAAATAAGTGCTGAATAAAGACAGATTCTATAAGATTGTTGAAATCATGAAAGTTGTGCTTTTTTTTAAAAGAAAAAAGAAAACATTTTTATTACAGGTATTATTCTATCTTGCCAAAACCTGGCACTAGTAAATCACTTCAGTCTGAGGTTAAAATATGTTATGCTAACAGTGGCAAATGTAGCCTCCAGTTGCTAGCTTTAAGCAGAAGTGATTAGCAGGCTTGCATGCCTTAGCCAAAACCAATGCTAACTAAAGTCACTTCACTTGAGTGAATTTCATAGACTTCATGGAGCTCGCTCTGAAGCCACAAAATGCTTCATGTTAATTGTTGTTCAGCTGAACACAGCAGTGCCTTGAGCTAAATGCTGACGTCAGCATACCTACATGCTCACTATGACAATGTTAACACTGAGGATAATATGTTTGCCATGTTCACCATCTTACTTTAGCATTTTAGCATGCTATTCTTTGGGAATAAGGACTAAACAAGTACAGCTATGGCTAATGGTAATGTCTTCAATGAAAGTAGCCCATTTCACTGATACACCGACTGACCAACACTGCAATCCCTGGCTAGGTGTGGCTAAAAATTTAAAAGGATAGTTTGGGGTTATACAACCAAAAGAGCTTCAAGAACTTGCAGTTGAAAATGTGACTTAAACACCACAATACATATACACATAAATCAGTGATATTGCTATGTTTTAACCCTAAACATCTGTCTTTTATTATGACTTAATTAAATAATTTAGTGTGATTGCTTTTCAATCGATTGATGCTTCTACAAAAAAACATGATCTGAAAAGAACTGGGAAAGTCAAACTCTTCACATGACCTGGGCCAGTCACCCTGTCTGTACTGTACCAGGTGTGCTGTCAGCTATTGCCTCTGACATTTGTTATCTGTTAAAAACATCTGGTTTCAGTATCCACTCTCAGAAGAAGAGAGAGAGTGAGACTCATAGTTGGGGGTAGAGAGAGGTCGTAGGGGTAGAGTTTGGTTTACCCAACAGAAACTTTTTACCAATTTAGCTCGAGCCTTTTTCTTTTCTCCTTTTTTCTTTTTTGGAAGAGCTTATGTCATGTTTTTGTCTCCACCGCAAACTTCTGCCTCCCAAAAAGCATTTTTCATACCCCGTGTTTACAGAGAAACCACACCAGTGCATTGCTGTGAAATGAGTCGTCATATCAGCCGTGCCTGACAGGGAAGCTCTCCTCCCCTCAGAGCTCTCTCTGGTCTCTGCCACTGTAGTAGAGGCTGTTGACAGAAGTAGAGACAGGCAAACATATGTTCCCTCCAAAATACAGGAGGGGAGGGCCTTCTTGTTTTCAAAGAGGCCATTATCGCCGCAGTGTATCGCCACCCCTCACTGTTGTTTGAGGAGGGGTTGTCTCACGGTCTCCTCCTGGTCCCAGCTGAAACTGTCACAGTCAGCCGATTAAAACCATCTTTCCCTGGTGCACACATACACACATACACACACACATTTTTTTGCACTCCCTTGCACAGGACACACACATACTCTACACAGAATTTAAAAGCAACATATTTTATGTCACATAATTATAGTTGTGGTAATTTGTTTATGCAAAATGGCATTGTTGAATGTGAAATTACATACTATGATTTTGTAGTTTGATCATACGTTAGAACTTGTGCATTGGAACAGGGACTGTAGAGAGTGTATATTTCAAAATAAAGTGAAAATGATAAGATTACACTGGAAGTGTACTACCCTGATTAACCACTCTACAATCATGATTACCATATGAAGCAGGTAATCTACTGAAATGATATGTAATAAGGAAAAGTACTCCCTATAGATGCTCACTCGCCCCTCCAAAGCTGCTTCCCACATACACCCAGCACTGATGTTGCACACATGCACACACGAGGGGCCGTTACCACAAAATGACAAACTAAATATTTGGGGATGGTGATATCATTCTGCTAGGCCTCATTACCATAGTCTGAAGCACAAATGTAGTTTCAAAGACTCCAAATCCCATCTCAGTTGATCTGCCAATATGCAGAGTCTGTCCTCCAACTGCCACAGCCATGCCAAAGCAATTTGTTTCTTATATTGCTTTTGGAAGCCAATATGTTTTAATTAAGGGAATACATAAGCGAAAACAACACCATAAATAATCGTCTCTCCCCACCCATGACAAAGGAATTTCGTTAGATCTTTTTTTTCTCAGTCATGGCATACATACTCAATCGACTAAACCAATGTGAAGAGGAAAACATGGTTTCTCATATACAAAGCAACATATGTTACCTCAGATTCAGTCTTAAAGTCCTTATTTCATTAACATTAAAAGTGTTGGAAAAACACCTATTGGATCCAATGCAGCATTTATTTGTTTGAAAAACTTTCCTTAAAGCTATCTTAATAAACAATTTTATATTTACAACAGCTTAAATCACATTGTAATGTGAAAGGGGTCACTTATAGCCTAATGATGAAACCGAATTATCATTCTGCTCTGCAGTTCCCCTCAGTTCTAGCGAGCAATCCTTAAGATCCTTGTTTTTGTTTTAACGGCCCTAGCTTTACTGTTCTGGTTCACTCTCACCGCTTTCATCAACCTTGTTTCAGACAAAAAAGTTCAAATAAACTGATTGTGTGCTACCAGCTGTGCACCAAACCACAGCGAGTTACTTCTGCCATGCATTCATACACTGCTTACAGAAAATGAGATAGAAAATCTAATAGCATTGTGTTTTCCTGCGCCACAACAAATTAATTTTACTCAATAAGTGTCTATAGGTAGCTATACTAGTTAGCTCACACATCTCAATTGGAAAGCTGCATAAGAAGCTTGGCCACATTACTGACACCCACATCATTACAACAGCAACACATGCAAATAGGTGGGTGATGTCTTGACAAGCATATCCAATCTGATGACTTGTGTATAACAGTGTGGCAGTCCATCTTAAAATTCTGATTTAAAAAGTATATCAGATTTGCCTGCAGTCTGAATGTAACGGAAAAGCCTGAAGATATGTGGTTCTCTTCTTCAGTGGGCAGTTCCCCTCAGGGAGTCCCCAGAACTGTTCAGTCCAAAAGTGCCTGATATTAATGATATTTTTCTCTAGTAATTTTCCTGGCCAAATTTTCCACTCAGAAAGCTGGAAGACTTTTCCTGGAAAAAACCTTCAAAAAAAAAAATCTTCAGGTGTTGCGGCATGAACTGCAGAAAAGGAAATAATTGCCACAAAAGACTTAAAGTCCATGAATACTCAAAAAGTTTTTGGTTTCTTCAGAAGCAAGCAAGGCAAGCAATTGTCCAGTCATATTCACTTAGATGTTTTCAATGCATTTTAATTCATGCACATTATTAATTGTAGTCTGTTATGTTAGATTTCAGATCCTAAGAAGGAAAACAGGAAGTAAACTTATTTTTGCATCACTGTTGCACTTCATGAAAGAATGGTAGCCTGCGTTTGTGTTCCTATATATTGTTTAAAATGCTCAAATTGTATAGTACGCCAGTTGTAATGTTTATGTGTATTCCACTTGGACACATTTCTAGGAACTTGGGTGAACTTGCAATGATGTATTGTTTTTAAACTCTTGATCTATAATACTTTCCTTTATGAATTATACTGCATATAGCTTCACTAAAACATATCCGACTTTTTTCTGCTACAGACTTTTGTGAAAAGAAATCGTCATTTTCTTTAAGATATTAAGGGTTCTTTGTTAATTGTTGCAGCTGATTTCCTTAGTTCGGAGACCTGAAGAGTTGTGACAGATTTCATTTTCCTCTCACAATGTTTCCATATTTCCATACATACAGTGCAGTTTCATCATGGACTCGTTTTAAAAAGCTAAAACAAGCTTTTTTTTCTGGTTATGAGTCAGCTTGGGTAAATGGATTTTCCATCTTACTCCTCATAAAGAGGGAGTATCTTTCCTTATACTCCCTGTGATGTCAAAGTACAGTCAGTCATACAGAGTGAGAGCTCTGTTGGCACCCATCGAATAGACAGTGTCGCCCCAAACCCAAAGGGATTACATGTGTGTGTCCGCTTTGTTCGGAGACATCCAGCGGCATCTGGCAACAGTCAGTCTTCTTGTGCTACTTTATAGAGACAAGTGTGTTGTGTGATCAAGTTTCTCAAGCTTCATTTATTAAATTAAGTAATGCATCACTGTGATTTGTCTTGCATTTTTTTAACTGGAGGGAAACATACTGCTGGGAATATACAAGGCCTTTCATATTCTGAGACAGTGGAAAGGGAGGGAGAAAGACATATAGGGGGTGAGAGGAGCAGAGAGAGAGAGAGCTGGGAGAGGGAGGAACAGGGAGAAAATGATAGAGAGGGAGAGGAAAAAGAGGGAAAGAAGCAAAGACAGGAAAAGGGAGGGGAATAGAGGCCCTCCTGCTCCTCTTCTCCTCCCTCAGTATCACCTCAGAGGGAGAAAACAACCTTCTGCCAGGTCGTTTCTCATCATTTGTTCGATTTGTGCTGATCCTACTTTATTTTCATTAAAAATAACTCGGAGGAAGTGCATTAAGTTTTACACCAGCTGCCCTCCCTCCCCAAAGAATTTCCATATGCAGGCAAGTTAAACCTGTCTGTATACAATATATTGAAGTTTCTTTTTCTGTATCAAACAACCTTGCAAACAAATATATGACTGAAGTTTTGGGCCCTGCACGAAGTGAGTTCAACATAACCAGGGAATCTTGTCCTCATCTGGCTTCAATAAACCTGACAGCTTCAATCATGCTAAGTGGTCCTTTGACAATGTTTATCAATTTGGTATTCAACCCAGGGTTTCCCAATCTAGTTATGAGAGCAACAAGAAGGGGTGGTGTTTGCAGCATATGGCCAATTGCAAATACGGACATTGAAGAGCAAACTATAGAATATTATTACACCAATGCAAAAAAGTTAAACACATAATCAAGTCTAAAATAATAAAGTTGTAATGCTAGTAAATGCAAAAAAGGACAGCTGGCAAAAGACTGTGTAAATGCATACATTTAAATGCTTAATATCATTGTAAACAACGAAGGTCCTCGAAATACGAACATGTAGGCCTATAAGACAAAAAAACCCCTCAATGCTCAATGCTCGAAACATCACTGTTTGCTGATTAGTATCCATGAAAATGTATTTAATATAATGTGCTGACTTTATTTTTTTTCTGTCTTATTACATCACTGCCCCATCTAGGTCACAAGTAGATCAGACTATACTTACATTTTTGTATTGTATAGTAGTACTACTAGTTCAAAGCAACGATGAGGCTCACATGCTTCACTTAGTCTCTGCTGTAGGATGGTATTGGTATAAAAACACAATGAAATGGTTTTGACATGCAGACAGTCTGTGGGACAAAAGCGCACAACGTCTTGCACTGACAGCATATGGCTCAAGAAGCTGACATTATATATCATATATATCAATATTTTATAGACGGTGATGTCTTATCTTGAACATAACCGCTCGCAGGTTGGGTGACTGTCCAGCATAACACCACTGAAAACTCATTACTCGTTGACGCGTACCACCATCATATTACTGAAAACCCAGAACCTGAAGTTATCTCGCTTTACACAAATCCTGGTTTGGAAATGCAGGCCTCTAGTAACACAGTTGAGTTGTATGAGATGTTGCTTTAGTTATATATCTATTTTGGAAAAGGACACAGGAATAGAATCAATGGAAATCACCATTTAATCCAGTACAATGCAGAGCCAATCTGCACCCAGTCCCATCACAGCTGAACAGAGGACTCTGCAGTGTCTGTCTGGTCACTGACTTCTCTTTTGACACGTCCAGCAATATGAACACTATTGACATTAATTTAGAAGGGAAAGTGAAGAAAAAGTGATGTTAAGTCATCATTTTTAAATTAAATATGACTTGTTAACCATATGTCATGCATTTTACTCTTTTTTTTTACTTTAAATGTAGAGTTACTTTACAAATTTGACAACCAGACAGGATCCAATTCTACAAAATTTTAATGATGTTTGCAGATATGGAAATGTAGAGCAGCTCACTCAGTGGAGCTAGTGCAGAGAATATTCAAACATTAATCATAAGGTGTTACGGTGCCACATATATGGCTGCTATCTCTTATTAATTAGATACATGCATTTGTTTGTTGTTGCAGTTTCTATGTCCTTCTCATCAATCAAAACGGTGAAATATTAATCTAACCCACACTGCAGGCTCGTCTTTTCTGACAGGCTGCTACTCGGGGGCGCCGGAGCATCATCCCATTAGTTTGACTTTATTCTTATTCCCATCAGGTCTTTTGACTGCGAATGAGTATGAGAGCGAGGCCAAGAGGTCACTGGTGACTAATTTTCTGAGCACTCACAGATTGTGTAAGTAATGGAGCACTTATTGCATTCGCTCCCCCATCACTGCAAACAAGCCCCAAAAAATCCATACAAATTCCCACACGTAAGATAGCGCCTGGGGAAGAGAGAAGTGGCCCATCTTTAAGATATAGCGAGCAGCATGGAATAGGCCTAATGTGCAATTTAAAATCAATATCTTTAAAAAAAAAATGCCTATCCTACCTACGACAGCATCATCTAAATATCAATAGGGCCTCTCTGTGCTTCAGAGAGAGCTGGGTGCGAGGAGAGACAGATCCGAGGTGCTTTGACCAAGGATTTCGCACTGTCTATCCAGAGGAATCAGGTTCTCACTGCCTCTCTTTCAATTTTAATACAGTGCCGTACTTGGCGCATGAGGTTTAATAAAGTGGCACAGTGTCTGTCAAGCCAGGTGTAGCTTCAATCCTTTCATATTCTAAGTAAATCCCAAAGAAAGGTGTTGAGGATACCAGCAGAAGAAGACAGGCAGGAAAAGATGGAGCCGCAGGGGGGTGGGCATGTTTTTTCCCCTATCACCTGCCCAAGGTACTATATTCTTTTTTCCCTTTGCAATACTGTGGATTTCAAAGCAGTATTATTTCGAACAATGTAGCTTCGGTGCATTTCATGCTGGAATTTGCTGGATTTTCTAGAAGATGACCTGTGACTCTGTTTCTCTCACAAACCCATGTTTTAACAAGGAAGCGTACCATATCATCACTCAAAGAATCAATTGGCAATGTCTTCGACTCGAGTCAGATCATAATAAAATCATCAGCAAACAACAACTAAGAAGTTTTTCATGTCACCACAAATCCTTTACATCCTCTCTCCCTTATTACATTTAGCTCACAAATGTTTGGGAACAGAAAATGTAAGAGACCATCCATCACAGAAAGATAACTTTAAATAACGCTACATTTTCTCCCATTTAAATTATTACAGCTGGCCCGAAAGTGTACGGCATGTGATGGGTGGATATTTTTATTTTTATTTCAAATTCATCCAGTCAGGCTGTGGAAAATGTGCTATTCCAAAAAAGTAATTAACGTCTCTGTCTTTGCCATGTCTTGTGTTTGCTCATCTGGATTCCATGGACAGGATTCTTCTGATAAGGCCGTCAGGAGAGGAGAGGGGGGGAGAGAGAGAGAGAGAGAGAGAGAGAGACTAACTCAGTGCACACTGAAGCATGATGGAATGAAAGGAAGGAGTCCTCCTTTCATCAAAATAATTTCAAGCAGAGAAGATATTTATGATGGTATGAGGTCTTCATTTGGTGGTTTTAGCTTCACCAATGAGAACACGTATTGTGTTTCATTGTCTTATGTGATTACCTTTGCTGGACAGTTTCCTCAATTTCCTCAATGTCCTTTTGTCCAACAGTTTGTTGGACAAAAGGACATTGAGGAAATAGTGGCACGCATTTTTCACTATTTTACAATGGTTTACACACTAAAAAATAAGTAGAAAAAGGCATAAGCCCTCACATCAGAATAGGTATTTTCCCAGAGACTAAAACTTTGTCAAACAGAATGACTTGGTGAGGTTTAGGTCCATATCATGGTTTGTGTTTAAAAAGTACATTACCTGACATGACATAACTTTGAAAGTTAACTTCCGACGCAAATTTTAAAAAGTCCAACATTGACTTTTGGTTTCACACAGGACATTAACAGCATTCTCTTGGGTGGATATGTGTTTATTTGACTCATTCACCCATCGAGACCTTTTATGTGGACTTTATCGCTCATTATACTTTGTCACCTTACTTCCTCCTTTTTCTACATCATAATTCAGGCTTTCCAGAATGATTTGTAAGATATCTTACTTAAAGTAATGGTCTGGAGTTTGTAGATATTCCACAAAATTGTGTTTGTTGACAAAGCAATATTATGTTAAAAGCCACATAATTCGCCTGCAGGTGGGATGGTTTAAACCCCCCAGTTCTGACCAGTGTATATTGTTGAAGTTATGCCCCACAATAGTGGTTTTGTGCTGCAAAGGTTTTCATAGGAAATCATACAAACGTCTTCATGAGAACACCTCTCATAATAACTGCAGCCAATAGAGGTCCCCATCACAATAAAGGTAAATATGGGTTGTGATAAACTTCTACAAACAGTCTATAGTGCCTTTTTTTTCGCGAGTAGTCTGTAAAATCTTTCATGAAACAGAACATGCTGTAGAATATGCTAATATGCTAAACACTGTACGAGATCATTCTGCTGGATCAGACACACAGCTGTCTTATTAATAGACTGCTTCGGCCAAGGTCAGGGGGGCTGTAATGGTGACCCCTGAATGACCCTGACTGCACTGGGGTGGGGGGTGCGGCTCTGACCAACAGCTACCACGACTGCTAAAATTGATCTGTGCTCTGGTTTGAACAGGGCATTTAATTGTAGTATTGACATCAAGTATCATGTCTGTAATAGTCTTTGAAATTGGACTCCTGTCTTGTTTTAATATTGTTAAATCCACGTATTAAGGAGCAAAATAACAAGAATAAAATGCTTAAAATCTAAACATTGTATTTTTCTTCTTAAAATCTTAATTACTTGTAATATTTTGCACATTAACTTTCATTAAGTTCATGTAAAAAAGATCACAGAATAGTGCTGTGCTCCTGTTAGCGTGACAATGTTTGGCCTCTGGCCAGCGACATGTTTTATTTAATAATGTGGGAATTTTCTACTGTTTTGCTTTCATTACAGTCTAGGAGGCTAAAGCTGAAAACAGAAACAGAAAGCCAGTTGCTTTAAAGCCTGAACTTTACGGCCCAACAACTGTCAGATGCAATATGAGCATCTGGATTCAAAAAGGGAGGGTTTTTTAACAGGATGTCTGCTTAATGCGGTGGTATTCTATTTTTTTTTCTCAAATTGTGTGCTCTCTTTCTTGTATATCTGAGTATGCTGGAAGTCTACAACCTCACCGCTGACCACCCATTGCAGCCCAGGACCATGCTAACACTGGGGTCCAGAGATTTGGACTGCAAAGAAACTAAAGCCAAAAGCCGCAGGGGAGTATTTCCGCGGCAGGAGTCACAGGGACACGGGGAGAGGGAGAAGAGGGAGGGAAGGGTAAGGAGGGGAAATTTATTTCTGTTCTTTTGCTCCTGGGCCAGTCCGCAGGCCCATGTATCAAAAAGACCACCGCATTTGAGATGAGCCTGTAGGCCGATTCGTGGCAGAACGCCCAACAAAGGAGACCTGAGTAATCTTCGGCAGATTTGGTGAAATGGCAAATGTAAAGACTGCTTTAAAAAGAGATAAATATTTGCCTGTACAAGTGACTGAGTGCAGCAATTACACTTTGATTTGTTGCTGAACAGTAAAACAGGAGTGGATATTATTGGGGCAACTATGCATTTTCCAGAAATTCTATTTTTGTTTTCTTTCTATTTATGCAGTCTAAATACAGTAGAGCAAGAGGTCAGAGGTGCTTAGATTTAATTTATTTATTTATCATATACAGCCATGCTGAAGATTGTGCATCAGTTTTTCCCAAAATCCTAAAGTTGATTCATTTAAGAAATCTACAATGAAACGTTTCTGTGTGAATACATTTAAATAAAAAACATGATCCCTATTTTTATGTTATTGACAAAAATACCAATTGATGTTGACATTATAGCAAAGCCTAATCTCACGCCTGACAAACTTTCCATAAAATCATGACCAAGTGGAGACACTATGGAGACAGCCACTGGCACGTGATGCATTCTGGGAGGAGCCAGTGACCAAGCCGTACTGTTTTTGCTTCAGTGACGAAAGATCAACATTTGTCTCACGGTAGCGGATCACTGAGAAATTGAGTGGATTTCATCTGGGAGTCAGATTTCGCTGTCTTTCTTCTCCTTTCTCAAAGGCTGGATCCCAAAGCAGATGTGCCTCCGAGGCACGGGCCATCAGGCTGAAGGGTGCAGGCCGCGCTGAGGGTTGGTGTTAGGGTTAAATTTAGAGGTTGGAGGTCAGATGAGGGTCAGGGTTATGGTCGGGTTGGGGTCACGGTGAGGTCAAAGTATCCAACCCCCTTAGGGCGGCATTTAAGTGGTTTGTTTACCTCTGTGTCCAGTTAGAGAGATGTCATCTAACATACTGCAACTATAAGGAATTTGTTGAACTCAGTGTGTGTGAAAACATAAAGAATATGCAGCAGTGTCAACAGATTAACCGGTTAATCTCTGGGCAGAAAGTCAATTGGCTATTCTCACTCATTTTTCAAAAAGCATTGATACCATTTGCTTGTTCTAGCTACTCAAATTAGGTTTTAATGTTTTTCTTTGTCATATTTAATAGCAAATTTAATGTATCTGGGTTTTAAGATGTTGCTCAGATAAAACAAGCATTTTAAGTGTTGTTTGTGGGATATAATTATGAGACTTGTTTCACTATTTTCTAA
This sequence comes from Centropristis striata, assembly GCF_030273125.1. Taxonomy (NCBI): domain Eukaryota; kingdom Metazoa; phylum Chordata; class Actinopteri; order Perciformes; family Serranidae; genus Centropristis; species Centropristis striata. The sequence continues at coordinate 13,584,279 of NC_081528.1, read as the reverse complement.
TAACCTATAGCCAAAAGATGAATCAGATAATTAAGAAAAAAATAATCAAAACTATTAGTTAGTTTAAAATTAGTTGCAGCCCTGTTTTAAATATATTGATTCTTTTTTGTTATATTCTGCTTTATAATAGTTATTTAGACATGTCTTTCTAGACTGTGGATGTTATGATTGTGGGTTCTCTCACACTAATATTACCAAAATTCTCACTGGTTTATAGCTTAAGAATGACTTCTTTACCCCCCGATATGATTTACTTGAAATGCCAAGAGAAATATTATTGATGTTTCTATGGTATCTTGCGCCAGTTGTTGCTGATGTCACCCTTGGCTTTCGCCACCACGTCTGCTTCTCCCCTGTTCTCAGCGGCTGCGGCATGCTGGGAAACCTTACACCGTCCACAGAGGGAGACGTTGGATGAGTCTGTGCACATGTTTCATGCTGGGGGGCACAGACAGTGCGCCATATCAGACAGCTTCCCTGCCATGTCCCCCATACCACAGGACAGCAGCGGCTCCCAAAACCAAAATTATACTTCCCAGAGATGAGGCAAAGACGACTGAACCAGTGCAGTCAGACTGAGAAATAGTCCAAAACACTGTTGGGCATGTGAGAATGGTTCAACATTGTGACAGTAAGTAGTGTTTATAGGGTTTCACATGTGTCTGTGCCAGACAAATCCATTTAGTGCTTCCATGAGTGGATAGACCAACAACATTATGTGACAGATTAATACAGAAAGCGTTTGATATTCAGGGAAGTTTTAAGTGAAAAACGAGATAGTCGAGTTTACCAATATAATGAGAGCGACACTAGAAGGAAGCTGCTGTTTACTGGAATGTAAACTGGTTTTTAAAAGGTTAAGGAAGTGCCTCAGGCAGCAGCATTCAAGGTTGCAAAGAAACAGGACAAAAATATTGCTCCAATTCATTATCTCCTTTTCATACCATCTCTCTATTGTATTAGGAAATCCAACCAGGGGCGTTCTCAGGCTTTGGGAGGCTTAAGATCTCATAAAATCAACTGTCACCTGCTTAGTTATTGGGTGCTTACAAATAACCAAGATGCATAACTTGAGAAAGTACCAGTCCCTTAAACCCTTTCCAGCAGGAAGAAAATAAGCTCCTTTCAATGCATTATTAATATTTTGCCTAAACTCAGTCTGGACCGAACAGCGAACTGGATTAGCCAAAGGAATTTAATATAAAATTCATGCCTTCTCTCTTTTTCTCTCTCACAGATATATTCAGTCTGTTGTTAGTTAGAAAGCCACGAATTCCTCCGTGCACTGACAGACTCAACATATGACAGCGAGGGTGTGTGGCCCCGCTGACTGCCATGTGTTGTCATTTAAAATGATATTTTCTGAAGTTAATGACTTATACAGGCTTATAGGTATAAATGGACAGTCTCTGGTGTTAATTTCATTGGCTGAGTGGGCCCCATAAAAAGGTCATTATGCCTGGTTTGTGTTTAACTCGTGTTTAATTCCAGGCAGCGAGAGGAGGGAAGCTGTATTGATTAAATGACAGCTTAAGAACTAGTTGTTTAATAAATAGGCCCTGTGTATTGGACTAGAGAGGAACAAGGAGCCGAGCAAAAAAAAGATGGCTTGAAATAAGTGTCAGAGCTGACAGTGTGTGGAGATAGAGGAGTGCAGAGGGACAAAATGGAGACTGGGACACTTCAGGCTGATGTTAACAAGCAAATTAGCCACAGCAGGGCGGCCGGGGCCAATCAATAGCCACAATAAAAAGTTGGTGCTGACCACGTAGTGTCTGCAATGTAAACTGCCCGGCCCTCGGTCCCCAAGGCCAGGCCAACAATAACCTACAACTGAGCGAGACACAAAAGGTATCGACACGGAGAGCGCTTCAATTTCCCCAGACGGCGGGGCCCTGTCACATCAAACTGGCTATTAGTCACAAATTCTGCCTGCCACCGATCCATCCCCCATTCTCTAGGGGGACCTTGTCAACTTGAAAGTTGTGCCGCTGGCAAAAGGACATCTGGTTCCACTGTAGTGTGTGTTGAATACAAGAGGCCGGGAGCTGCCTGCCTGATAAAGGAGAACAAACAGGGCCACTTTAGACTTGTCAAGCCTTGTTAGAGGGAGCAAATGACAAAAGAAGGGAAGACATTCAGAACAAGAGGCTGTTTTTACGGCTCTTCTGTAAAACAGGCCATGCGGGTCTGTATAGTTATGATCATACTCAGCTGCTGTGCATGGAAAAAAATGGTCAGACGGGAAAGATATAATAACCAAATTATATATCTTTAAAGCATTAATCTAATAGGGAATCTAATGTCCTTATTGTCTAAATATCTTTTGAATTATATATACACATAAAAATGTTCTTATCTCATTATGGAAACAGACAAAAAGGAAGATCTTTCATCAACACCCTGATGTTTTCAGACACTTTTTCTTGTTTATGTTAAATACCAGATTTAATCAAAGTCTGTGACCAATTGCTGCCCTGCTAATAGGTTATTTCTGTCCTCTAATATCCACTAGCCCTACAGTCATGAGCACAACTCTTGCTTTACTTGTTACACGTCTGGCCCTCCTCAAAGTGTCCAATCCGACATGGCTGTCAGTGGCGTGCGTGTAGCCTTGTAAATTTCAATCAGCGTCTCACAGCGGGGTGCCAAGGTTCGACTTCATTTCCCTCCACACTGAACAGGTGGTAACAGAACGGTCATCACTCAGCGCTGTCTGAGTGATCTGTCGCCCTGGCCATTACTGCTCTATTAATTGCCCTGTGGTGTTCATGACGAGATGCTCAGGCGCCCCGGTTAATGTTTAATGTGGCGACGCCTCAAATCAATGCGTGTTTAAAAGAAACACACGACATGCTGACCAAGACTGCTGGATTGTGCCAGTTGGAGGAAGGAAGTGTCACATCCCTCTCGCTGTGGAGCGGCAATTGGAGAAGGCGGGATATATTATGTGGTTAATTGACTCAGACGGGGGAGTAAATTTGAATCTGCTCAGATATTTAAACTATCATCAATGTTAATTGTAGGGGCAGATGGTTAGTCTTAGCTTGACCCTTGAAATCCCTTGAAGACTGTAAAGAGACGAGCTAAAAAACTAATAAAATGTGTTTACTTTATGTGTATTTTCTTTGCATTTCTACCCTAAGGTCTACATATCACACTGCAGAATAAGAAGTAAAATAAGCCTTTACACAAACTGTTAACAAAGGCTTATTTAATTAGATCCCATCATCCCGCAGAACATGCACATGTTCTAAAGCGGGATATTTTAAAGGAGATTTATGATTCTATTGCATTTGCCTCTTGATCGAGGGGGTTTCATCTGGGAATGGATCTGGAATACAGATGAGATCGGGCGATGGCTCAAAAAAAAAAAAGGGAAAAGAAGGGGTAGATCAATTTTAGAGGCAAGGGTTTGGCACATTTAATGAATTCATACTCCTTCTCCCCTCTCTCTATCTTTCCCTCAGCCCTTTCTCTGTAAGGATGAGAAAGATGAAAAGAAAAACCCTCACACAGTGACCGTTAGGGAGGTGCTCTGCGGGCAATCAATCACCAATCAGTCATTGAAAGTGCTTGTCCTGCTGTTGGAGGATGTTCTTCATTACTTACAGACTTTCAATGTGGTAACGGATGTGAGGGTGAAGGTGTGTGTGTGTGTGTTTTGAGTGTGTGTTAGGGTAATTATTCATGGCCTTTTACTTTGCACCGCTCCTGAAGGAACAAGTTTGAACCTGCGATATGGTTGTTGGCATTCACAGGTGATCACAATATCATCACACCTCTATTTCTGCCCCCTTTCATACACATGTGCACACACATACACACATATCATCCTCATGAATTTGGAGTCCTCTGCGGACCCAGTGGGCTTTGGATGATCCCCGAGGTTGATATTAGCTCCCATGATAGGCATCAGAGAATAACCCAGCTTAGAATGTGTTTAGATTCGCCAACCTTAACTTCTTTAAAAAGCCACAAAAACCACACTGGACCTGGAGTTTTTAAGAATATGTTTGCGGTGTGATATTGCCTCAGAAACACACCTGGAGTCATGTTTCAGATATTTCAGGGGAGAAAACGAAATAAAAAAGGGCATCAAAGTGAAAATGGTGCAATTTAATTTAATGGAAATGACTGAAATTCTAATTAGGATTGTGTAAAAAAAGATTATGCAATTGTTACAAGCAGTTGAAACACAGTAATTAAAAATTAAACATAAAAGCAAACTAAAGATGGATGTTTCATACAAAGTAACAACCACCAAATGACAAATTCCCACTGCAGCATCAGACGATAGAGAGAAGAGAAATATTCAGCCCTATCCCACAGCAGATATCCCACAACTTATTAGATGCGTTGCTGGAATACCCTATTAGGAATGAAGAAGGGAGGTAGAAGGGAAAGGGGGCTTTACTTTAAATTGAGGAAGTGCCAACGCACATTTATTGGCTCTAATGTGGTAGAGGCGACCCCCGTCACAATATCGGAGCTCCATGGGCCGGTGCTGCCACAGTGAGGGAACATAATAACCTTTTTAAGGGTGCGGCGTGCTGCCGACTCACAGAATAAAGACTTCACAGTCAGCGCCTGGCGAGAAAACGGAGGGCCTCGCCCCAGATGAACATAATCTTTTGTTATTATGCTGTTAATACGTTTTCTTTCCACGCGCTGATCTCAAACAAACCCACCCCCAGCGCCCCACAACCATCGCCTGAGAAAAAAGGATTTATTTCTATGTTCATCTAACCTTGTGAGCAGAGCCGCAAAGTCTCAGTATATTAGGGGAACAATGTTATTTTTGTATATGTAATTAGAAATTATGTACAGATATTAAAGGCAACAGAAGTGAGTAATTTCTCTGTCTTGCTGGGAGAAAAAAGAAAAACCCGTCAGAGACACCTTCCAATCTTCTACATCAGCCACAAGCCGAAATCACTGTCATCTTCCCACAATCCCCTTCACCCAGGGTGCTGACACCAAGTGGTTTTGTGGTTTTGTGTCGCCGTTCTGTGTGGCAGCCAATCGACCAGGCCATTGATTAACAGATTGGAATTATTAACTGGGGGATCATCCATCCCACATCGCCCATGTCATTTCCATTACGCCTCATTTCAGAGACAAGGCACGGCGGAGGAGATGGGCCGGGCGGAAAACCTCCTCCTCATTAGCATTCTAATTAAGAGGCCATCAGATAATGATCAATCAAAGCAATCAGCAGGCAGACGAGCAGCCGCATGCAGATGGAGAAGAGGTGAACAAGCATGCACACACAGTTAAACACAAATACATTGTTATACTTTTTTTCTCCTGGTGATTTGTGGAAAACAAAACACCTGGTCCAATGTATCTTTGTTATTCTACCTTTTAATGTGATGCATAAAGGGTACTGTACATATAACACCGCACTGATCTGATTCAGAGTTGAATAATGAAATATCCATTTATTAAAGAGTTGTATAAAGGTAAATTCTGAACATGGTTATGTTCTTCAAAAGGACATGATTGCATTTATGAAACAAACACAGTGCCCGCCAAAGTCAAAGTGCGCTAACAAAGGAATCATTTCAATAAAAAATGTCTTTAAAGTTGTTTCCTGTCACAACAAATGAATAGTTGGAACACATATGATAGATTATGGTTTACTGGCTTGCCATAGTCAAATTTTTTAAAATAAAAATCAATCCTACCTTCATACTTTCAGGACCAAAACTGTGCATAACTGATGTTATTACTGACTGACTGGGCAGTATAGATGATTTTAACAACTGGCACTGTTTGGTTGTGTTTCTGGGGGAAATGTTCAGAAGCAGAGAAAAAAGAAACCTGTCTCATACACTGTACATAAACTATATTCACACCCCTTTGAAGTTTACATGTTTATTGTCATAACAATGATGAGACAGAGTGGATTTAATGTTGCCTATTTGACACTGAACCAACAAAAAGACGAAGGGAAAGTAGATATATATATATAATGGAATCTACAAAAACAGCATACATGTTTGCATGAGTCTGCAGTCGGTTGGTTTTAGAAGTCACAGCATTTCTGAAATGGACATCACCTGTGTGTCATCAAGGGGGTTTGTAAAGGGGAAAAAAAGCACCACTCTAAAAGGTTATATTTAACCTACTTTGATGCAGCATTGGATGATGATAAAACATGAAAACCTCTAAGGCGGTGAGTACTTTTTATAGGCGCGGTATCTGCAGCACCTTTTCAATAAAATAACATTGTAGCTGTTAAAGAATATTACATTTTTTATTCTCAAAGTAAAAGTTTACATGCTCAATTATGTGTTTCAGAGGTCTTGTGATTCTTTGACCCACCAGAAAATAAAATGTGTTTGGCCCAACAGTGTGATGGACCACTACTTCAATGCAGACGTGCAGCAGTTATAAATAAAGATGGACCTTGTTTGGCAATATGTCGGCATTGTAGTATTTTATGAAGCAGTGTTTTATACTGCCATTCACATTAACTCGATAAAGCCATGCGGCCACCGCTGGCGACCTGACGCCAGGCCACTGCTGCTGCACAATTATGCAGAATCCCATTGGCTTTGATTTAGGAACTATCAGCGGGCCGGGCTGCTGGGCTGAGAGTCGAGGTGTGGAAAGGAGGCGTCATTGATTGAATTTTATGTCGTTGTTGTTGGAGATCTTAACATGCCAGAATTTATAACCCGGAGAATAATAATGTCATATAAAAGCTGACAGAGCCAAATAGGGCCCCGCACTTCATCTCTGCCTCAACCCACCAGCACTGTCACATCCAGTCTCCATTTCAAATGCATTCCTCCCCTCTCTCTGTTTTTTCTTCTGAAAATGAAGCATTTGTGTTTGACATTGGAGAAAAAAATCAATATGAATTTATAAACCATACATAGTGTACACTTCATTATTTTGTGACAAATTTATATGTCTGCCCTCTTGATATGAGACAGCAAGCATATAAATTATATCTAAATATATTTTGGGGAGTGATATAACATAAAGGACTCAACATAAAACCGCTTCATTGTAAAATCGGTGCTAAAAATTTTTTTTTGTGCATTAAAATATATGTATTTAAACCACAATGATCACAAGGACAAGAGAAAGGGTGAATTTCTTTGATTATTATACTATACAACTGGCAAGATGGTCAAAGTATATAAAATACTGGCTGAATCCTTATAGGTTAAAACCACATATTACACACACTGCAGCTACATGTAAATAGCCATGTAGAGTAGGCAGTTTTTTAAAATAAACTAAAAGTTTATAATTTAATGGTTTAAGTTTTAAAAAAAGATCGTTATTTTAATATAATGAATAATCTTTCTCTGAACCTAATATGAACTGAAATGAAGAATAATGGGCATTTTTCTCTATGTTTACTAATAATAATAGTTCTTAAATATTACTGCAAAATACTACCAACTTTCTATCACAGAAATTGTAACAGAATAGGGCAGTTCCAAGTGTGATTGATCTTATCTGACCTCAGCGGTGCTGTGGTTTTACCACCCTGTTATGAAATGGATGGGTGCAGCAAGGTGGCTCGACCCCTCCCAAATTATACTGCAGGTATCACTTAGAAACCTCTTTGCCACCACCACAACCACACTGACACACAAACACACAGCCCTGTCCAGACGTCATGTTAGTGCAGCGTAATTACACTCCCCATCTCCAAAAAAATGACACGACGTGGACTGAGCCGAATTATTGAATTTTCATCGGCCGCCTTAGGACATGTCGGGACTGTTCAATTTTAGCCTGAGGAGGACACACCATTAAAGGAGATGAGTCAAGAAAGTGTCTTCTTCTGATTGCCCCGAGAAGCCATTACCGCCCAGCAGTACGCCACTGGTGAGGAGTGGACACAAGCTCCAACTTACACACACATACAGACACAGGCTGCCATGTATTCACAAATGCATACACACATACATGGCTGAAAATCCACATATCCCCGTCCTCTCCCCATCCACCCCCCTCCTGCAGGAAGCAGATGCAATTTACATGAGTTGAAGGGAGGTGACAGGTAGCAATCAGCCTGGGGAATAGGGTTAGAGGCTGACGCCTGGTTGCGTATTACCGCCTGCCAACCAAAGCCTACAGATTGCTTATACCAGGCCACGACCTCCGACCCTGCCACATATCAACCAATTGCCCTTTAGTATAATTATGTGGAATAATCTTTCAGAGTTTGATTTGAAGGAGATAGGCAGGGAGGGCCACTTCTAATTTATTTTTTTAAGGGAGGGCTTGTTAATAAACACTTTTTAGGTGCAGGGCCCGTCTGGCAGCTATAAGTGAAATACCCTTAGTACTAGAGGTCAGATTTATCTATTTGCCTGTGTATCTGTCAGTCAGTCCAGACAGACATTTACACTAGATGGCTGTAGGTGTGGACCATTGGGAATGTCATTATCCTGTGATGATTTTTTTTAATGATAGTTATTGGAAGTGGCCCTCTAGAATCTGTCAAAATATCATTACATTGTTTAGATTTCATTAAAGTTTAATGAAGTGCAGCAGCAGGCAAGTCCTGCTAATACCTAATGTTACCTCCAGCCTTGAGAAGACCTTTTATTCTGTCTTATATTGCTAAAACGCACCTCATGCTATCACTGAACCACACAACTTAAAAAAAATTAGAGGAATTCCTGTTTCTAAAATGTGCTACAAGTCCAGAAGATTTACAGGAAATTACCAGAAATTATTAGTCGGATAATCGATTAGTTGACTGACAGAAAATTATTTTGATAATCTATTTAAGATTCAGGCAAAAATGCATTCCAGCTTCCCAAATGTAAGACGTTGTAGCTTTTTTCTGATTTCTAATGTTGCTTGAAAAAAAAAAAAAGGATTTTAATGATGACAACATGCAGCCTCTGGGAAGGTAAGAAAGGTTAGGTTTCATTTCTGACATTTCGTAAACTAAATAAGTCAATTTGATAGCGCTTTATAATCTGAACAGCAACTTGGATAAGGAAAGACTCCCCTAAATGACTGGAAGCACAACAAAGGAGAAATACCACTTCCAAGTTGGACAGATGTAAAGCAGGCAGAAGAAACAACATTAAAATCATGCTATGGAGAACCAGGATGAGTTGAAGATGTTGAGCAACTTCCAAACACTTGATCAAACAATTAATGCATACATTTAAAAAGTTATAATACTGGGAAGGTTGATTGGTGATGACAATAGTGAAAATTCAGCCCTAACTGAATCCTGAAGTAAATTTTTTGAATAACAGCTGTAGAGCCTTCATGGTGCATGCCAAAAATAAATGTAATGTACAAACAGGCTTATGCTAATGCATCCAGTTAAACTGTTTCCACATTAAGTAACAGTTAGCTTCTATTAGAATGTTTTCAGACATCGAAGCAATGCTGAATATCATTAAAGTCTGTCACACTACCATCCCCTCTTCTTCCTTATCTATCACAAACATCTCACTTCTGACAATTACATTACTGTGTTTTCTTTTTTGTGGTGTCTGATCTTAACCTTGGCCCGTTAAAAAAATCATGAACTTAACCCTTCTGAGTTTGGTATCCATCTCGACGCCACACACCGCCACATTAGTAGCAGGGTCTGACCTTAATCATACAGTCCCATCAGAAACCCGCTGACCTTCACCTCCCTGGAGAACTCTCCTCATTCACACACTCGCTGGGACCTCCGGCTGCCCATTTAGTGCTTTAATGGTGGGAGGCGCCCGCTCAGCCACCCATTTCATTGTGTCTCCCCCCTCTGCCTTACACCCCTGCGCACACACACACATATAAAGGGTTTGCAACCGCACAAACACAAACAGATACTGCAGCAGCCTTCTCTCCACAGGGGGTTAACATCAACATATGTCCCTGTCACACACATAAAGGTGAAGGTTGTAGCTGTGTGCAGCCACTTGTGTGGCTGCATGGAAGAAATAAAATGGTAGGAAACTCCAATTTTTAATTGTTCAGACTTGTTTTTTCAAAAGTTGTCAGGCTTTTTAAAAGCAAGACTTTTGACAGACATTCTTGGCTTTATCGGAGCCGTGCAACACAGCTCCCATCCACTCTGCAGTTTGAGCAGTCTGTAAAGGGCAAAAAAGAAATCAATTCCACCCTGACAAATGTAAATAAGGTCTTATCGGGGCAGCAGCGACGCATCGACAGCATCAAGCGAGCAAATGTTCCACTCGCTTGCCTGTCATTTAACTATATCACCGGATCACTCCTCCATATTTTGCCCCGAGGACAACCAATTCTCCATCACATCTGCGTACATATGAGCTCTGGCTCACATGTGTGGGTATGTGTGTGCATGTGTAATAACGTATGTGTGTGTGGCTCTCATGTTTGCTCGTGGACGGCATCACTTTACATTTATTGAAATGAGCAGCTCTCCCAGGGGCGCTCGTGTGGAGCTGAGGCCTGCAGCCATGCTAGCATCTATCGACTCCCCAGGATTAGGGCTTGGCTGAGGCAGCCTCTCCCCTGTGGCCCCGGCGAGGTGACCCACACCGAGACAAAGTTCAGGAGGGGAGAACAGGGTGAGCTCTCCCGGGCACAGATTAGGGGCCCTGTGGCCCCAGTGGAGACATGAAAGTGTGAAACGATATGATGTGTCTTTGTACGTGCACGAGAACACACACAAACGGTCCCATCAAAGAGGCTCAGGTTTGTTCAGGCAAAAAGTCCAATTAGGAAAACGTGTCGCGTGTGACAGGTAGATACATTTCTCAGTGTGATATTACACACATATATCACTGCATCAAAACACTATCGATTATTGTGTTGTACTTGTAAAAAAAATGTGCAGAAGTTATTAAAGTCCTTTGATCCTTACAATGCAATAATTCTGATTCTATCTAACACATTTGAATAATTGCAAATATATTGAATTACATTTACAATATAATATAACCCAATGAGCTGCTCTCCAGGCAAAGTCAGGGAAAGCATGTTTAAAACAAACAAAAGACAAAGTCCATGTTCCAGTTGAAGGCAATTCACAAGTGTTTGATCACAAGTGGCACTGGTTGCTAAATCATCATCAGATAGCTAGCTGATGAGTTCTGAGATTGATTTAAAGTGTCTTGAACCTGCCTTGAGCTTAATGTTAGCTGGTGCTGCCTCTGTTTTGTGAAATAGTCAACTGTACCTTTGTGTAAATGCAATGGAGGCTGTAAACTGGCCTCAACGTGCAAGTTTATCAGAAAAGATAGAATAAATAGGAGATAAGTGACTAATGAGAGCATGAACATTACGATTACAAACCAAACATGAGCAACTGGCAGAAAAAAATGTTTTTAAAAATAGTCAAAAATATACATTTATACAATATACAAATATATGAATGCAAGTAGCAGCCACGTATGGTTTGTTTGCCAAGTGGTTCCTGGGTAGAGCAGCACAAAAAACTCAGCAATGACTGCTTTGCACCAAATATATCACCAAATAAAACAAAAAAAACCCACATGAATGTTGCGGTTTACAACTTCAATACACGTGATATTTTCATTTGGCTATCAAGATAAAACACACATATCTGAAGTGCTCCTTAAGTAATCATTTCTCGTAAAACAGCTAGGTTTGTTTAAGTTGGTTCTTTCAGAGTAGCGATCACTGATCCCCACCTAAGGCCACTAATTGCACGGAGAAATGCAAAAATCTGTGTTCAAACAAGGCCATCCATTACACCGAGGCAGACGGGGATATATCAGTCTGTTTTTAGATGTTAAAGTAGTAATTAAGGTTTCAGAGATTTTAATTGGTTCTTTTGTTTCATATAAGCCCCTTTGCCTTTGAAGCTACAATGAACAGGAGTATTCTTTTTTTTTTTATTCATCCCAAGAATTTCCCACCAGAAACACAGGAGCCACACTGAAACATACAATGAAAAAAAATTGAACAATAACATTTGCACTTCACCAAATGAAATATCACCGTTTCTTTTAAAAGGCAGGAGGTTACATATGGGAATTGGCTAATCCTGGGGAGGGAAAAAGAGGTGGGGGGAGGCGAGGTACAAAGAATGAACTCCTTAAGTCATGAAGTGGCTATCTTGCCTCTGAGTGGTATCATCACCATCTTCATCATCATCACCACACAAACCCCTCTCTCTTCTTCGGGAGTGAAGAGGCAAAATAATTGGATTCTTTCCCACAAATAACACCTTCACCCCTGAGCTTAATTAACCAGACAGACTGCAGGGCCAGGGTCCATTCTCCTCCACTCTCGCCAGGCTCTTGGTGAGAAAGAGGAAAACCCAGCTGTTATTGCCCAGTGGCCTTTATTACCATGGCTGAACGATAATATAGGTTATTAGGGCAAGTTGTTGTAAGGAATGGTCTTTTTTTTTTTGCACTAGCCCATTAAACTGATGTGCAATACTGAAACTGGCCACTTAAAAACATCCTTTAAAAAATATTTACATGACAGAATGATGTAAAACATTGCCACAAAATGTTTTTTTATTTATTACAATACAATTCGAATTCGATCGGTTATGTGCAATTATCTATCTATCCATCCATCTATGTAATCCATGGTATCGTGACCATCTATAATCTTTCTATATTTATCTCCAATCTGTAACAGACAACAATAATAACCTCAATGAAAGATGACAATGAACAATTGTTTCTCACCTCCAGCCAATCCTCTGAGGTGTTATTTGTCTTGGGGGGAGAGAAACATGAATGACAGTAGTCAATATACTAACAAATACAGGCTTTGACAAGTACTACAACAAACAGACCAAGACTCAACAATCCATCACAGGTCAGCTGATGCTACAGCATCATTGGTCAATGCAATAACAGTAAAAAAAAAAAAAAGTAAGACCAACTAAAGGGGATAGTGTGGTGTGGATTTAAAGGGTTTGCTTTATTACCGTGGGTGTTGTTTTATGGCAAAGAGCAGAGTGTGTGCAGTACACCCACAAGGCCCTCCTGGATGCCACCGTTCATATTATAACTCTTCCTGAGGTCCTTAGGGCCACTTTGTATGGAGGAGTTGCCATTTTGCTGTCACCGGTCCCCCCACACTTTCCTTCGCCTCTAAAGCTCCATGTTTGTTGTTCCATTCTCCTCTATATCTCCCAGAGGAGCTCCCTCATTTTAATATAAATAGAATGCTTCATCATGCAGTGGCACAAACTTCCCCATGTTGCATTGCTCCAGTGGCATTAGCAGCGGCAGCCGAGGTAGGAGGACACGCCGAGGGGATGGAGCACCGGCAGCACGCAGACAAAAAGCAAACATGTTTTGTTATAGTTTCAAATGGCTGGTCTGGTTTGTTTTGTCTGGGAAGCAAAATATGGAAAAGTAGCAACAAAGAAATATGATGCTGAATAGCAGCAAGAAGTAGCACTCTGCCAGGCCAGAGATGGGGTTTATTTCCAAGTGGCTTGATACAGAGTACAAATTGGGCTTCTCTTAAACATAAGACAGAGCAGCAATCAATTCCTCCTTGTCAGTATGCCAGTGGGCTCGCACAGACATGAGGGATTTAATAGCTGACTGATGGGCAAACTGCAACTCTATTGAGAATTTTTCCCTTTTTTATGTGTCAGATGAGAAAGCCGCCGAGATCTAAGAGAAAGCACTTCTTAGCCAAACTGGACCATGCCTGCCTCGCTCTAATCAGATGTGCACAGCTGTATCCCAAATGCCAGAGGGATCATTTGACGAGAGATATTTGCAGCCCCTCTCGGCTCGGGATTTCTGCTCTCTCCTCTGTAGTGGTAAAGAGGCCCGAAAAGGCCAGCGGGGCTAGGACACAGCCCCGGGCACTAACTGCCAATAGCTTCGCCCCTGAGAAGCACTGACTTGTGCCTTGTGATCGGTGGACACCTAAAGCCGCCACCATTGACTAATTGTGCTTCATCTGGGTGCAGGATCCATCTTGGCTAACAAGAAAGCACTAGAGGTCTTCATTTAGCTATCAAGCCTGCTCTCCCCGGGGAGGGTTCTGAGTGCAGCTGCTGTCCTCGCTCCTCTCCCAATCAACACATCAAACGCCAACCCCAATTCATTTTCCCTCCCTCCCTCTCCGTCCTCTCTCCCCTCCACCTCGCTCCCCTCCCTTGCTCCATCTCGCTGCGAGAGAGGCAAAGAAGGAGGAAAGTTCCAGGATGGTGGAACCAAAGAGCAGAGAGAGACACAGCGGTGAATACTGAGCGGCAGCTTTAGCCCAGCCCTGCGAGCACTCTGGATTTAGCAGGATATTTATTCTTTTATATCCAGACAAAAGAGATTGCACATGCCCTCCTGTGCTCACCAGAGTCACTGCGGTAAATCAGCAAGAAGTAGCCCGAATATAATCAGACTCCATTATGAAGATTCGTACAAAAGCTTGGCAATAATCTGGCATAAACAAGGTGGCAAATGCAGGCCTAACCTTTGCATGTGGTTCACATTTGACTGACAGCAATAATATTCATGTATTCATTCATTTATATAGAAGTTGATATTTCCAATCTTTCATCTTAGACTCAAGAAAACCTGTCAAGTCCTTTAAAAAACATTGTAACTATAAATTGTCACAATATTACTAATGTTACCGGTTAGAGACATGTTAAATGTTATTTCTGCAGATTTTTAAAGCAAATAAGATAAAAAAGAGAAATTACTTTGGCAGATGACAGCTGTACATTTCCTCTTCATTCTCCTCCTCCTCCTCTTCTTCTTCTTCTTGCCCCTTTTTTTATTACATGCAGGAATCTAATAACATGCGCGTAACCCAACAGCTCCCTGTCCTCTGTCAGCAGCAGCTCGTGTGTTTATTGAAAGCCGGATTTAGCATATGCCTTGATTAGATTCTTAATTACAGAAAATTACCATAGTGCCACAAAAAGTATATCTATGTCCTCCAGGAAATAAGAAGATATTAAGGAACTTAATTCCTCTATTATGCTCACTTGGAGAGGCTGCTCACACCGCTTGTGTACAGTCTCACACCGTAAAATGTATATGTCACCCAGCGGTTCTATGAAGTGGTGGCATTAAATCAGGGCATTATTAGGTGTGATGTCACATCCTATGCTCGCTTAAACAAAGCAGGGGTCACCACCCGATAGTTCACAGAGAATGGCAGTGATGTTGAGCATATGTTAAGGTCTTCTCCGTGATAATCCCATCAGGTGGAAAGCTTGTTGACACGGTGCTTGTCTTTACATTTACATTCATACAGTCATGGTGTTTTTGCTGAAAGTGTAGCATGTTTCTAAAGTATTTGAAACAGCTCAATTGTTAAATCAAGAAAAAAATGCAGAGATAAGTCAAATAAGAAGAAGACTTATGCAAGAATCCTGCAAGAACACCAAAATGATCGCTCACATTTTTTATACTAGTAGTTTTTAATATTGACTTTGGTGCTCAAAACAATATATTACCATTCATTTGCAACCGTTGTTTCAATACACCTGTTTTATGAAATACTAAAAATATTAATATTTCAAATGTTCTACACAGGTCAGTAAAAATGACTTAAATATTGCAACTGTGGTTGAAGGAGTCCTTTTATTTCTGTTCCTTCTATTCAACAGAAACAAATGTTCACATTTTTGTCTTTGTTGTTGTCTAAAAAAAACCCTTTGATCTTGTTGTCCATTTTTACATTTAAACCCAAACTCAAAGTTTACATGGTAGAGCTGATAAATGCATGGAAGTCAAGCTAAATGCCAGACTGATAATAGAGCTGCACGATTTGGAAAATAATATTAATACTTGTGATTATTTTTGACTGATTTTGCAATTGCAATGTGATTGCATTTTGGAGGGAATTATCATTCTTGCATTAATAATTCTTATTTACTTATACTGAAGAATATACTGAAATGACCATGGTGTGATTTTTTTTGTGAGGATTTGAGAGGAACAGATGATTTTTTGTCCATTGATACGATTTATAGGCCAGGAAATCTCTGCAGCACCACAATGCTTAAATCTGAATAGATATTTGACACACATTTTGCATGTAACAAACTATTGCACTAGTCCATATTGCAATTTCAATAAAGTTTAGATTAATTGTGCAGCCCTAACAGACTTAAAAGCTGACATTATGAAAATATGATATGTAGAGCAGGGATGGGCAACACTACTAACACAGGGCCACATATAGGTCAGTGCTTAACCAGATATGATGAAACTGCAATTGTAAATATGTTTACAGTGCAGTAACTTAACATATTTCATGCTCTAATGCATGTATAACAGTATAAATAGGAATACAAAAGGTTTGAAGCAAATAAAAAATAACCACTTACTGTGATTTCTTTTTTTTCAGTGCAAGAACAGCAGACCAAAATTAATTGCAAGAAGTAATTTTGTGCATTTTTACACTGCACTTTTAAGAGTTCATGCTCAAATGCATACTGAGGGCCACTTCAAGTGAGGGTGCTGGCCGTATGCGGCCCCCGGGCCTCCAGTTGCCCATCCCTGATGTAGAGGGACATAGTCAATTGTTTCAGTGTTTCCCTTTATGACAGTACCTGTAATAGCATGTGCTGCATTATTATGAAAGTCGCATCAGTGTCACAGAAACAAATTATTGTTCCTTGATGCTGAATGATATCCATCACTTCCTATTGGAGTATGGTAATGGCAATCAATTCTGAATTAGTGTGGCCTCACAGGTTGCACATATAATGACACCAATAATAAGAAGTAATTTAAATGGGATGCTGCATCATCTCATATTAGTGAATATAAATTGGGCGATTAAAGCACAACTTCAAGCTTGTTTAATTTTGATCTGAATGTCATCCTCAGCTGATGGATCTGTCATATCCCGATTACCAATAATCAATAGCTTCAAACTATCAGTCCAGTTTGGTGGCAACAGAACAAACATGACTGTGTTGTTGTCTCAGAGTCACGAGTAGTAAAACAAAATGGCATTTCAACTGTCACGTTGTTAAAACACAGCAAATTGAGATAATGAAGCTCTTCAAGGCTACTGGGTGTCGAGTTATTTCTGTGTCAATCAATAGGCTGGTAAAAAAGGAAAAAAAGTCAATAAACATATGCGTAAATTGATTCCATCTGCTTATTATCATATAAAACAGCCTGGTAAATATGCAACTAATTACTGGTGACACTCCAATATCCGATAACCTGCGAAAAGTGATGCTGATGACTCAACGTTCAATACGTTATTATTTCTGTATCAATAAAGACGTGGGAAATTAGTTTATTGTACTCGAGACAAATAGAATTTTTTTCCCCCTTTTTCTTTCAGGGTTTTTGCACTTACGGCTTTATTAGTTCTTGTTATAACATATGTATTTGATATTTTTGGACTCAAGGAAAGGTAGAGAATACTTTTAATATGTAAGTAACTTTGACTTTTCCTACAAAGTCATACTTAGTTATTGCAGGATTGTATCTAAATAAGACATTCATGACAAACTGTGTGTGTTCGTCTACACAGTTTTTCCACAAAGCCATCCCTCTCCATACTTTAAAAACCATCTCAATACTCTGTGTCACTATATCCACATCACTGCCCTTCTTGGCGTGTGCATCCACAGGCATCCACCCCATCTAGTTAAGCATCTTGAAGATGCCAGCCGCACAACACACCATCCTGCCATCTTTCCCAGCCCTAATTCACCATGCCATGCAGAATGTCTCGCCTAATCCCCTCTTTGCTCGCACTCCTATCCCGCTGGAGTTTGGTTATATGATCTGGAAAGATGACTGAATTCCTGTTCCGTCCAATATCACCAGGTCGCCGGTCTCCTGCCTCCCTGCTCTAACAAGATGAGCTGTTTTCCATTTGGGCCCTTAATGCCACTCTGGGCTTCATTTTGCAGATCCCTGATGTGCCACAGTGAAATCATAGCTCTGGACTGAAACCTGCTTGTTGATCTTGAGATTACTGGGCAACAACAGGTTTCCCCCCCCTAAGCCCTGTCCGCCCTCGATGGGGAAACCCAGGCGTGGGATGATATTGAGATGTCTTCCACTGTTTCTGTCTCTCTCCTCTCTTTCGCTCTCTAACCACGGTCGTCCACAAGTGCTCACAGCTGCTGGCGCCACCGTGCCGCTAAGCAGGTTTTAAGACGGGTCCCAGTCGAGCCTTCTCTCGTCCAACCAGGAGGCAGAGCCCTGGATCCAGACCTTTTTAAGTGATCATCCTTGTATCATAACAGATTAAGGGCTGCTGCTGCTCTGGATTAGGCCTAATCTAACCTTTATCCGCTCCCATCTTCACCTGAAACTTACAGCGACCAGGAAGTCAATCGCCAGGCCCCCGTGATATACAGTGACACTGATCTTCTTTTTTGCGCTCTAATTATCAGGATTAAGAAAAACACTTTTGAGTAATTATTTTCACATCGGATAAACATTAGGCTTGCACGGATTTAGCTGAGCTTTCGCCCAACAAGAAGCGGAGATCTGAGCGGGCTTACAAGCTCCAGACAGGCAGATGGAGATCCTTTCTAATCAGGAATAACCAACAAACAGACAATGGAAGAAAAGGCGAAGAACAAAGAAATGAATGTCCTTTTTTTCATTTAAACGATTGGGGATTTTCACAGCTGAGGACACACTGTACACATAATGCCTTGTCATAAGTATATTTACATTTCAGATAAGGGAGATGGTATGTTGTGTCTTTTGCTGTAGCAGAAGATTTCACACTCATTTGCATGTCTTGAATTACTGTAGATATGTTTTCTTTTTTAGCGCTGCTTGCTAATGGATTTGCCAGACAAGTCACACATTTGGAGAATTTTTCTCAGAGGGGGAAAAAAGTGGAACCATGGGAAAAAAGATGACCTTCAGAGCTTGTTTGATATTATATATTATTTCAATCATACACAATTACAAACTGAAATCACATCACAGCACCAAACTGGGGCCCAGATAACCTTTTAAAAGGGACAATTCCCTCAGAGGGGCGACCCCTGACCCCAGGCCTGCCAGCAATCTTCCGCAGGATGACTTGGCTGTGGCTGCAGAGGTTATGTGCACTGACACACACACATGGACACACACTCTCTGTCTCACCAACCTTTTTCCTGTCCATCTTTCACACATCTGCTACTTTATCTCTTAAAAATACACAAAATGTATCTGGATAATTATTTACTCAAACACTTCTATCTATGTTCAAAGAAATTACAGTAAGTAGAAAAAAGAATTGTGTGCTACTTTGTATTTCCACAAGTCTGAACCTTGTTATGTCCAAAAACGTGCATCTACTTTCTGTAAATATCTCAAACTTTGGCAGGACATACTGTATATTTCTGTGTTGCACTGTCTGATTCCTGGAAATAAATGCTAAGTGTATTTTACCCCATGATATAACCATTTAACAATGGAATCTAGACTAGATTAAACTATGTAACCCAGCACATTGTACTTGAATCAGACCATACAATCCTGACCTCTCCATTTAGTCCTTTAGCAGAATCTATGGCAATGAGCATTATTTATAGGTACATTTACTTTCACCTGCTTTTGAAGTGTTGTCTGTGGTCATTGTTGTTTCTTGGTTTGTTTTGGCCATAATTTACTCTTAATGCTAGAAGAGATGGAAAAAAACAGTAGACTGCTTCACACACAGGTGAGTTGAACAGAGTCTACCATTTTAGCTCTGCCTCCCCTCTCTAGTAGACCAACCACTGCCAAGTAATGTTAACAGGTCACTTACTGTGTGTTGCTTGTGTTTTTTTTATCCAGGAATGTTGCCCCAGACGCCCATCAATAGTAAGGAATTTCCATGGAAATTGACGGGGATATATGAGAATAAACTGGGAATTTATCAAATTGGAGGTTGGCCCTTACAGGGAAGGGTCGTTTTACTTAATTTTTGAATGGGTGGGGTACAGGGGGATTTAATTCAAGTTAATTCCCATAATTTTTCCATACATTCCCATTTTTGAATATTTCCAAAATGCCCCATCTTAATTTCCCATGGAATGTTTCTGGAAATTTACTGGAAATTGTCCACCCCTTTGCAACCCCAACAGTAAGTAAATGATGAGTGAATAAAAATCTTCAAGGTTATTACTCAAATCCCCAGAAAAAAAAATATTTATTTCAGAATTGAACACTCAAAAACTCCGCTAATCTGCTTCATCAGGACTGTCTGATGTTTGATGGGATTTGATTGACAGGGTCCTGGCAACATCAGAACAACTGTCAGCAGATCTTGATTCAAAAATTGCTAAATCCTAAATATGGGTACATGATCATCCCCATTTTCCAGGAAAGACCCATTCACCTTTAAGACAAAAGAAAAAACACAAATATAGATATATCTCATGTGAAAAAAACCTGATAAAACTTTGGCAGAACATTGTATGGGTTCATATAAAAACTCATTGCTCATAATAAGAAGCTGACTGGCTTGAAGTTGGGAGTGTTTACACTTCTGATTAACTACATAGGAATTGTAGATATGTTCAAACACAATCCCCAGGGGTAAAAACGGCTATGAGTTTTCTATTGTTCACCCAATATTGATGTGAACAAGTGCATAGTTGTTTCACTTGATATCCAGCATGCTGGTGTAGAGCCAAAGCAATGTAAAACTATACACAGAGACATCAGTCTATCTGTCCTCAGCTTTAGTGTTTCCTGTTTGTAGTTTGTTCATGACATATTACATGACATATGCAAGTTCTGATTATTTGCAGATATTGCCGTTATAAACAATATGTGCTGAAAGAGATATTAGTAAATTGGGCCATTTCTCTATATTACTGCAATATTTCAGTTTATTTAGTTGTAACAGAAATTGTTTTCCCTGAAATAGTGCCAGCCTGAACACAGTTTTACAAAACTCTCAGACTAGAAATGTCCTTGAAAAAGGTATAACATGTAACATTTCCGTATTAACGTATCTAAAATCTACTAGACCTCTTGCATGTATTTTGTTGTGATCTTTTATTTTTCCAAATGTTTCCGACAATATTCAAGCCAAAAGAAATTTGAAATTTGTTTTATCCAGATCAAGCTAACTTTTTAGATCTTGTTTTTTTTTCTAAATATATATTTTAACCAGATTGAACATTGAACATCTAGATATTAGGTTATCAAAGATATAAGCAAAACACATGCCAAACAGCATGGAAGAAACATAGATTCTTAACCTGAAACTGTTGGAGAAGGAAAAGTTCACCAACCCAATAGTTTGATACATCCTGTCCTGTTGTGCCGGTGAGTTTAGATAAGTGGTTGACTCTGACCAGGAGTTTCCCCATAATTTCCGAATCACCGAACTGACAAGTACTTGTTTCGATTTTGACAATTGTATCTGTATTTTGATATATTTTCATTAAATCTTGCAGAAGGAGTTTCAAGAACTCTTCATGTCGTCCACTGTTTTATCACGATTTTCTTAAATAAAACCCGCTGAATTCAGTGATTTATTTTTAAATCACCGAGTCCATTTGTGTTGGAGAGGAGGAGACCAATGCAGAGAATTTGTCTTGCAGTAAAAACGTCTACATTTTAAATTATCAAGCTGAGCAAACGTTAGCAGCAGCTGAGGTCCAGCTCCTCTGCCAACATGCTGGCACTCCGATTTTTTAGAGGAAACTACTTCAATCCGTGTTTAATATGGTTAATCAGTGGTTTTAAAAAAACAACAACTGTAAAACTAACCGCAATGACAGCATTGCTCTGTATATTGTTATTGTTTAAATGCGAGTCTCCTAGTGGCACAAAATTACATAATGCACATTTAGCAACTTTTGCTGTAAAGCTATTAGATTGTTGAACTTGAGCTGCCAATTTTATAACATAAAATTATTACCTGGCTGTAGTTACCTCCATTTATATAAAGCTGATAGAAGCCGGGATAAGACAGGACATGCTGAGATTTATAGCCAAACTAATTTCCCAACACTCATCCAGGAAATGACAATCCTGTTCCTCTAAATTCTGATTAATCTCCCTGAAGTGTGGTGGACATTTCTGTGTTGCCACTAACCCCTGGCTACCCTCTGACATCCCCCCGCTGCTAAAATGAAGACCTCTTGTGTCCACCTGCCCTCTGCCTCTACTCAGAACCAGATGTGTCGCGGCTTTGATGTGGACCAAACTTTTCGGGTCAGGGAAGGACAAAAACCCGAAACTGGCTCGCATGAAGCCACAACACACGCAGTGCTTTTGGCTTTTCAGCACAAGTATCATATAAAATTGTGAAAAATGTAAATTCTTTAACTTTGTAGCCACTCCATGATCAGTCATGGGAAGGGGGGACAGATGTTCCCCTTTGCTGGGGTTATGGGTCTGCTCTTAGTTTCCTTTGAGCAGTGAGACCCTTAGAGGCAGACAACACTAATGTAGAAAAGTCTGAGTTATTATTCTATAACTCCAGTTAATATTCCTTTCAAACTTTCATTGGAGCACATTTATTTTAAATGACTCATGAGCTAAACTTGCATACAGAGAGCATCCAGAAAGTTTTTCTTAAGATGATGTATAAATATGCATTCAATATATGTACATTACCTTATAAAATGTACATTTCTTACCACTTTTTCATAATAAATTTCCGGACTTAAAACTTTAAAAAGGGCTGTCCTAAGGGTGTAACTGACTAATCCTAACACAACACGTTGACATATGTACATATATACATATATATACATACATACATATATATATATACATATATATATATATACACATATATATATGTATATACATATATATCTATATCTATATATATACATAGATATATATACATACATATATATGTATATATGTGTGTGTATATATATATACATGTATATATATGTATATATGTGTATATGTATATATGTGTGTATATATGTGTATATATATGTTTGTATGTGTGTGTGTGTGTGTGTGTGTGTGTGTGTGTGTGTGTGTGTGTGTGTCTATATATGTGTGTGTATATCCTCTATCTCTATCAGCCAGGTAAAAAGGAAGTTGCCTTCTTGTTTACTAACAGTTATTGGTTAATTTTCAGTTAATGAGGAAAAAGTCCAAATGGCAATCCCTAGTTGATTTTAAATCTAGTGTTTACCAGAGATGTGCTCAAAAGTTTAGTTTAGAAACTAATTTAGAATAACACGAATGGACAAAACAAAATCAAAATCTTAGCTGACTAAGAATCCAATGAGAAATCACTCATCTAATCAACTAAGAGGGGTTTAAATAGTTAACCAGTAGAATCTTAAACTTGTGTTTTACTGTCTCAAGAAGACAACTGCAATTTAGAGTCGAAGGGTAAAAAAGCTGCTTATTACGCATACCTGAGGGACTAAATGAAACAATAAAGTGTTTGTGCTGCAATTGGTATCTTATTTTCACACTTCAATTATAAGCTTGTTACCAGTACATTAATATAATCCCCAGAATCCTTGATAAAAGCATGAATCCTTGTTATGTGAGAACAGCTATAAATTAGATGAGCTAAAGCCAGACTTCTAGTTTAGTAACTGATTTAGAAAAATCAACCTCTTTGTACATGAATTATGTAGCATTGTGCAATTAGGCAAAGTATTAAACAAATGATTGCTATTTCTGACAGGCAGCAGGTGACTTACGGATTTGATCCCCTCTGCCTTTTTAAATTTGAATGATAATGTTCCAGGTCCCCCCTTTGCCTGCATGCACAGATAACCTGTGTTTGCAGGATTGCTTGTAACCTTCTCCACCTCAGTTTTTTTATGTACAGTATATGATCCTTTTTTTTTTTTAAAGACAGCAATAAAACCTGCCTAACATGTCTAACCTCAGACTGTAGCTAAAGGCGAAGGCAGCATGAGAAGGTGAGTTTCTCGTTTTCCCAAAGCTCTGTTGGAGGTAAAAGAAATCACCGAGACTAGACATGCCACTGGGCAATGCAAAGAGGGAATGAGAAATTAATGGATTACTCAGTCAGGAAAGAGGAATCTCTCTGCTACTTTGTTGGGCTTAGGGAGTATGTCTGTGAATATGGAGCTTGAAAGAATCGCTTCAAAATAACTGTATATTTAGGGCTTTGGTTCGGGCTATTGTCCCATAATTACCTGTTGTTTATTCAAGGGATGGGCAGGTTTGGGGTGGTGCAGACTTCCTGCACAAACAGGAGGGACCAGACAAATCCAAGGTTCACAGATGAGACATTTAAGCACTGTCAAAACGTGGGTAAAAATAATATCAGGAAATAATTGTTAACTCAAGTAACAACTTGTAAGGGTTTTGCTTTGATCAACAGCTTATCTGATTTGTAATGATGACACAAGTCCAACCCATCTGGCTTGAAGCATGTGAACGAAAACAAAAAGGCATAATATATTTTATTTGTAGACATAACTAGAATGCTTGCAAGGATTGTGTTAATTGAAATATGCAATACAGGTAATTTCTGGAACTTGAATAAAGTGATCAAGCCTTGAAACTTCTATCTTCTCTAAATCTCTTCTAAACCCTAAGTTTTCACAGCAGATTGTGGCTGCAAATGGTTGTGAGGCTGAAGGAGAGACTTGGTTCACTAAATAACCCAGACTACTGAGTTTCTGAGGACAAATTACAAACAGCCTGTCTTATTTAGTTGCCGGTCTGTTTGCTGGAATGTGTCCTTTTTGGTGAACTGCAGTGGTAACCTCTCACAAGTCACAAGTCACAAGTCATAAGCTGAAATTAAAGGCAGTTTGTTTTCTCTAGCTGGGCTTGATTAGCAAAGGCAACATTCAGCGCACATGCAACATTTATAAACTTTCTTAAGAGCATAAGTGCAGTTTACTTAGTCTCTTGTCACAGAGGCAAAAGGTCAGCGAGAGGTCCGTGTTTGGAGAAGCACATTAAATGTTGGTTTACCCCTCAGAGTTATTTTTGAGACTTTATTGACCACAGCTGGCTTCTGTAGGACTAATGCTATATAATACAAGGAGATTAAACAAGGGATGGCAAATTATCACATTCAATTGTCATAGCACATTCCAAAAAATCATCAAAAGAGAGGGAAGTGAGCCATTTACAAGGAGTTAACCAAGTTTTTCCCTGTGCAGTGTACGAACACAACTACTTGGCACAACATATATCATTAATCCATAACTCTTAAGGATACCATATCATACTTTAAGCATAGTATATTTGATGTTTTCCTAACACAGACTGCATACCATTGTATATAATGTTCCTACATTTTATTTCGTTATATTTCATTTTAATTTTATATTTCTACATGTCTTTATTCTAAATTGTTAAATTATGTATATATATAATATATATATATATATATATATATATATATATATATATATATATATATATATATATATATATATATAATATATATATTGCATGTTCATTTATTGAAGCTCCTATCTATCTATCTATCTATCTATCTATCTATCTATCTATCTGCTTTGCTGCTGTGATACTGGAAATTTCCCAGTTATGGGATAAATAAAGGAAAACCTATCATATCTTAATTGAGGGAGCAAACAACAAAGGTTTCTGTTCATTTTTAAGATTTTTTATTTACCAGTTTATGGTGCACGATTTGTTATTTTACAAATAAATAATTATTTTAATTCAAGTAACTTTCTGTGTGATTATTTTTTTCATTTTGTACTACTATTTAAGAAAGCAGTGTTTAAGTCAAGCCTGATGCTTCCCCACATATAAAAGATTGATCCTTGTCATTTCCACACAGTGAGGCATAAAGTTTATAATTAAACACTGGTATCAGACCGGTACTTGGTACCAGCCAACACTCAAAGTCCAGGAATTGGCACTGGGACTGAAAAAGTCACATCACTGTATCACTATTCCTAACCAAAACCATACTCCACTCGCCATGCACATATATTGTAGAAAAGAGTGTTTAATCAAACACTGGCAAATTCTGATGACAAAAATCAGAAACTGCTTCTACTACTACTGTGCAAAGACAGGTAGTGAAGTAGATTCTAAAGTTTCCACCATTAATCAACTAACTGATTGGTTGGAGGATTGATTTCTAAACTAATCTGGTTCCATTTGTTTGTTTGATTTACTGCCTAATTCTAACACCATTATGAAGACAGAAACACACCAGACTGTCATGGAGAAAAGGGTAAAATATGACCTGGACTTACTCATTTCCCAGATGCTTCCTCGGCCCAATAACCTCTTATAGGTTGATGTTCTATATCTCAACTAAGAAAAGTAATAAGAAAACACAGACGAATCTTTATGTCTGTTACTATAAATGTAGGACGAACAAACAGGTGATGCATCACAAAGTCAAAGATCTCACTGTGTCTCCCACAGCATGGTCCACTCATCATCAGCAGTAATTTGATTTTCTCGTTGACGATGACAATGATGGCGATAATCCCCGCTATGCATTCACAATGGAATATTTCCCAGTAGCCTCTATTGATCGGTACTGTTATTTGCCATGAGGATCAGTGTGATAATTAAAAACTAAACACATTTAGCATCTGACTTCCAAGCTTTATTACCTCTGATAGTTCAGCATGCAAAAGAAAAGGTCATATTGAGGAATGGAGCGCAGGATGGCCGATGGGTTTGACAGGTCCAGGTTTGTTTTGGATATGATGGATTCTAATTTATTGTATGAAGACAGATTAGATGGTGATGATGTCTTTAGCACAGACATCCTCTGCAATACCTAAAACTGTGTTAGGAGCTTCACTCTGTTTGAGATTATTTTGATGGCGTTTCAATAGTGCAGAGCAGAGAATTACGACAAGCATTATAACACCGAGTTATTTGATTGTTATTAACCAGTTAGAAGGGGCCTGCTTCACTTTCTAATAGGTTCAGAAGGCCATTTTCAGAATATGAAATGGCCAGCTAATGTTTATTGTTGGGTGCATTGTTGTGTGTCCGCACAAAAAGTAAAGCTGTGGTGATGGATGGACCCACAATACAAAACGTCCACTGAGGAGACCAAGGTTATTATCCAGTGTCAAACCACACAGTTTGCCATAAAATTGGAAAAAGTATTCTTTTCAGACAAAATCCTTTATTTTATTTTCATTGTGATATGTTTGGAAGAGTTTGATTAATTGAGAATCTTGAGAAGATATACACTTTATCTGTCAAGAATAAATCACATTGTCACAATCATTTCAAGGAAAGAGGTAAAAAATATTTTATTCCAACTTTATGGGAATTTGTGTAGAAGTGTGAAACGAAAAGTAACTTTGGTCTGTATATATGTTCAGTGATACTGTGTTATATCCAAACCATGATCGGTTTATACTAAACCTAACCATGTAGTGTTTATTTCCCCCTAAACTTAACCATGTAGTTTTGGCATCTAAACCTAATGAAACAGTGACCAGCCATTTAATAGTTTTATAAGAGACTTCTGCACATATTGGTGGAGCAGCACCTTCTTAACCATATGTATGAGGCTGTTAACAACAGATATCAGCTATTTGTTGGACTGACACCAATTGAAACAGGTGGTCAAAGTGCAATTTAGAGTTGCAGTTAAAACTTCAACTCTGAGATCAGGTCCAACAGTGTAGAGTGCACACATATAAAAAGTTTTGTAAGATGCTGGATCCCAAAAAATCACTTTGGTTGGATCAAAATTTTGCTCTGTTAAATCAAATTTATGGACAGCATCAGCACAGAGTGCAGCTCTTTTGTCTGACTTCTGTGTGTTAAGAGCTTGCTAATAGAAATAATTGTTCCTCTTAAAAACATATGTTGATGCATGTGTATTCAGATCATTTACATCAGTAAAAGTTGCAATATCAAACTAGATGCATATGCATATATATTATCAGCAAAATATAATTAAAATATCAACAGTATAATTATGAAAAATGCTGAAATTACCTCAGAGTATTTTACCATTATATATTGGATTAGTGGATTATTGCTTTTATAGTTGGTAGACGTAGAGTTGGTTTCAACTATTTTATATACTGGTAGGTAGCTCAAGACATCTTACGTACAAAATGATGTATTGTTATTTTGTTTAGTACATAGTAAAATCTACATAAAGCCTGCAAAGTAACTAGTAATTAAAGCTGTCAAATAAATGTAATGAGTACAATATTTACCTGACTTGTCTTGGTGTAAAGTTAAAAAGTAGCATACAATGGAAATAGCCAAGTAAAGTACAAGTACCTCACATTTGTACTTTCGTAAATGTAGCTGATGGACAGCAAACTTAACATTCTGTCCAAAACACAACTATAGATAGTGAGTTTGCTGGCCCTGTGGTATGTTTTTGTCAGTCTTGCAGTGAACCGGGTTTGTACAGCAGTACAAAGACACAACTGCAGCACACACAATCAATAAATCACATCTGTCAGTCAACACGTCTAATAAGATCATAGCGTCCAACATACCGAGGCTCTAACAAGTGATAACACAGTCCATATGGCAGGCAGATCAGAACCAGTTTTCTTCTTCACTAGAAAGTCTGCATGCGCTGCAAAAATGTACATCTTAAGCTATTTAATCTGGAGTTCAGACTTAAAATCTAAATGTAAAATTATGCCAATTCTGTGCTCATGAATGTCAGCAGCTTCTTACAGAAGCAGGAGTCATCAAGTCACCTTATTTGAAGATTTTCTTTTCCCATTCTCATTCCTAAGTTGAGGTCTGCATGGAGGTTGGTGGTGGGGGGTGCTCGGCCAAAGATGACCGGGCTAAGACAAATGGCTTTCCTCGCTGCTATTTGGCAGCTGGGGCCCTCAATGGCTCCCTGAAGACGCAACACTTAAGAACCACAATAAGGTGGCAGGGGCTCTCTGCAGTCCAATCGCACTGAACATGATAGAAAAGTCTGTAATCTGAAATCACAGCTGTCTAGGCCTCGTTACTGGGGACACAACAAGGTTCCAATAGCTCCCAGAGGTAAAGGCATGATGCTGGAGATATCGGTAAGTTTCATGACAATACTTTATCACTTTTGTCTTCCAGGG
This sequence comes from Centropristis striata, assembly GCF_030273125.1. Taxonomy (NCBI): domain Eukaryota; kingdom Metazoa; phylum Chordata; class Actinopteri; order Perciformes; family Serranidae; genus Centropristis; species Centropristis striata. Next base: position 13,555,406 of record NC_081528.1, on the reverse strand, counting down.
GGAAAAAATGTGGGCCAGCAGTCCATCTTCTATCAATAAAACCCCAGATGCTGAAGTAGCTGTTAAACAAAACAATTTGTTTTTCCTGTCATATGATGGACGAAGAAATCTTTAACAGAAAAAGGTGTTATCTACACGTTTTTCTGGCAGTGTAAAATACAGATAAAGTTTTGCAATTAATTGTTCTCCTCCCTTTGTTGTCACATGTTGAATTGCCACAAATCTTGGCACATAAAGATCTTAATATAGGGACTCAGATGGTCAGGTTGTTCCTGTGTCTGAATGAAGTTTGAAATGGTAACCTTTTGAGGAACTGGAAGATATTTGGGGAAGTAAGCAGAGGCATAAAGTCACAGGAGATACAATGGTTTCTTCACAATTCTGCATGGTGATTGTCAGAGTACATATTTTACGAGGTTCTAGAGATTATATGGTCAGTGAAGGGTCTGTTTGTAAGAAAATTGTGTGATGGAAATGACCATTCCTTACTGAGAGTTAGATGAGAAGATTGATACCACTCTTATTGAATCGTATTGAATTTGAAGCAGCAGCCCATTAGCTGAGCTTAGTTTAGCACCAAGTCTGGAAACGACAGGATAATTCAGACATTTTTTCTTGTCTGTACAAAATGTAAAAACTTCAATTTGTAATTTTAGGACCGATTCTCACTGTTATGCATACTTTTTTCTAGGCCTTTGTGATTTTCTAGCAACTGCTTCTAGTTAACAAATATTTGGGCACATAACTTAAAAACAAACAGCTTTTGTGTGTTAATTATATGTTTATCAGTGAGCTTTAGGTGCTGGTAGGTAGATTTTTATTACTTTTAGACATATCTACACTAGCTTTTCCAGCCTGCTCTCAGCTAGCTTATAGGCTGCTTGCTCTAGCATCATATTTAAAAGACAGTTATCTATAACTGCCCACCAGTAGGTCAATGATCATATTTTCCAAATTTGCCCAAGTGTTGCTTTACAAGCTCCACTTTATTGTTGCACAGATACAAAAAAAAAGGCCACCTCACCACTGAGCACCCCAAGAGCACACAATGTGCTGCAGTCTAACACAACTCACGCAAGCATTTTATCTCTCTAATAAATTAGCAGCGTGGCTATAGGCCCTTGCCAGGAGCAAACACAAGCACTCCCCTGGGGGAGGCAATTTAAAGTGAGAGAGAAGGGGGACAGTGCATCAGGCCACCGCTTGGACGGATCAAATCGACCTTAAAGACTATCCAGTGTGAGATGCAGCAGAAATTGATGGCCGTGTATCAATGAGATGGAGACAGTGAGGGCGAAAGGTAAATGTCCCAGGGTAGATGTTTGTGCACGTGCATGGCCGAAGTTTACATTGGGCCTCTCACTGTGTGTGTAAATCATGAATATCGTCGTAGCCGCCGCTGTTTAAGGCCCCTTTGGAGCGATTTCACCTATTTTATTAAGCAGCAACAATTTATACATTTCAGTGGAGGTGAATATATTGCACGCCATCGGAATGGATCCTTTCATACGTGACCAAATCAGATGATGGATGTGGCATTACTAATCAAATTCATTGTGGTAGCCACTTGGGAATTTGGCTGAGTGAAAACAAGCATGCATGTTTATGAAATGAAACACAATGACAATTATATTACATAATCTTAAATTATACATGCTTTCTATGGACTCCAGTAATAATTCAACACACAAAGGTTGCACTATTTGAAACACTATAGACTAGCTGGGAAAGAAAGTAAATCTACGGAGACATAAATGAAGATAAAATCACTAGACCATAACATGGACATGGCCTCCATTGAGACACATCCATCTATCTCTCTCATCACTTCATTTTAATACCTTTTAAATTTTAGCTATCGTCTGAGCCAACATGGTACATAGCACATGTTGACATTGCATTGGCCAGCATTTTCTTATCTATGCCATATTTCACAATTAAAATTGTGTTTTAATATATTCCAAGAAGAGAAAACATCTGTAATAAACTAATCTAAAATGTAGAATATGTCCAGGTAAATGCATAAACTGAGGAATTGCATTGATAAGCATGTCCCCTGCTGCACAAGTGGACTTGCTTGACAAACTGGTCAGTTAGGAGGTCTCCCATTTGAATAAGCAAAGCCCTGCTATAATTGGGGTGCACATATTTTCAACAAAAACACGAGAAGATGAATGACGACAAACCTTATTCGTCCAGGCAGACGATGGAGGAAATCAACCTGATTCCCAGATGTGTAGCCCCCCCACCACCACCACCTCAGCCCAACCCCCAATCCCAGTTATTCCTGTAACCTCTGAGACTATAAGGAAATGAAAAAGGATTAGTGGGACTCTGAATCAACGAAATGACTTTAAATGACTTCTTCGGGTAGCCACAGGCCAGGCGCGCAGCATGTTTAAGTTGACATTTCAATTGTACAAGTAATTTGCATTCTATTTGACTCTAAATGACACCTCCATATTAAGGATTCCAATAGCAGTTTTTGATTTTCTCAGTTCAAAGATGAGCGTGGCTTAATCAAGGTATGTAGGACTCCTGTCAATCTCTGACCAGGAAAAAAAACCTAACAAGGTGAGGTCTTAACTTCAATCAAATTCTTAATGTGTCCACTCATGACACAAAGCAAATCGTCAGCCGTTGCACCATACCTTATTAAATAAAGATCACTAACTGAACACATGTATCTGTAATATGGTAATCTGGTGAAAATTAGAAAAAAAGAAAAAAAAAGAGGGGGATGATTGCTTTGAGGTTATCACATGAAGATGCAGACAGTGAGGTTTAAATCTGGTGTGATCCTGTTGCTAAGATACTTGTAATGTCACTGAAACATAATTCTAATTGGCTGGAGTTCACGCATGTTCTCACATATTTTGTCACGGGGAACATGGACTCACGTATGGTTGTGTTGTTGTTTTCTACAGAATTATCATTTAAGTAAGAATTATGTTAAAAGCTGATTAGAACATCACATAATGGCAATAACCCACATTTTCACAGTATTTTTTTATGTTTTACAAAATGTTAAGAATCACCAAAAACAGAACAAATATGCTACAAATCTCCAAATATGTCAACTAATCCAATACTGACTTTTAATAGGTTTTCATGATAACCCAGACAAAGGTTATTTAATTAGTTCCTATTGTAAACGGGCTCCTCTATTACGGCAAAAATCCTAACCATGATTATTTTGGCCACATTAGAGACCACAATTGTTTCACATGATCAGTCATTCACATTGGAAACATCACACATTTATTGAACTTAAAAAAATTGGCTGAAACTGAAAAATAAATACAAATTTTAATTTATTTAACTAGGGCTGGACGGTTATCTGCAAGATGTGTTTACTGCCAAGCGTAAGAAAAAGGGTTATTAGCTTCATGACATTTTTCTAATTAATTTCCTTTTTTACAGTGAACTTTGTAGCACAATATACTTTGCATTAAAGTTTAATATTCTCACACATCTGAAGTTAAAGTTTGAAAATCATATTCAGTCAATTTCTTCATTAAAGAAACACCAAGAAACCCACAGATAGCTTCAGAGATCAAATGTTTGATGGCTGACATTATTGTAGATTTATGTAGGGTTGATATTACATTTTTATGCATTTTCAGTCCAAAATTAAAACTAAACAAAAAGACATAGTACATTAAATCAGAAGATAAAAAAATATGGAGCAAAACATGATTAAACTATTAAATGTATTTGTCCCAAACAATTGTAAAGCTACATTATGTTTCCTATTTAAGAAAAAAATGTGGGTTTCCATAATGCATCTTTGCACAATATAGTCCTTCTGTAGCTGGTGAAGCAACAGCACGGAGACCTACAATCATCCCATCATAATCATAATCTCATAGTCTGTTGTGCTGCTATTCCGTCATAGTTTCTATTACTTATCAATATACTGCAAACACTTCCCTACACACCACCTCATTGAAAATGTAGATATTGCTGTTATGCACCATACAGCATTACGGTGGGTATACTTCCCTCCAGCACTATCTTTTTCTCCTTTATAGAACTGGGTACTCAGTTGTCACCTTTCTATCTATTTTCTCAAGGTCAGAACATGATGGCTGGATGGCCAGACGCGAGACAGAGGTAATGAGTTTGGAATGGCATTTAGAGCAGCCAGAGGCTCGGGACTCACACCTGACTCATCACACTATGGATTCAGAAAGAATTGACAGTGTTAATGAAAATATATGGCTCAATCCATGGTGCACACTGGAAGAAAGAAGAAGAAATGAAATATAGGGGACAAAATTCTAAAATGAATGAACATAAAAAGCTCAGCATCTGATGGGATGTGATTTTAAAGTATTATAAAGTTTTGCTGTATTATTACTGTGCCGACCAATATTTTAAAATAAAGGGAGTTTAACTAGCTCTGATTAGGTCAGTAGAACAGCAGGGATGAGTTTGTGTATTTCACTATTTTTAGCATGCTGAAAGCTTCTGTTGCTTTGGCTTGCATAAGATTGTAAGCTAAACCAAATACTACACCAAAGTTAATGCTAATACATAAGAAAAAAAGATATGGGTCAAGTGAGGAATAAATTAAACAGCTCTGAGAAATATGTTTAGTTCAGCATTGACTGTCAAAATGATGTTTTTTGAACATTTTTCGTGTGTTTGTTATTGTTTGTTTAACAAAGTGGGCTGCTGTTCATGCAAATGCTTTAAAACAACTTAGTTTTGAGAATTGCAGATAAACTTTGCAACACATTGTGGTGTACAATAAACATAGTTTAGTAGACTGGATACTACAATACTATAGATACAATAGAATATTGTTTTTCATAGGCTTATTTCACTTAAGCATATCACATAAAAAAATGACATTATATCAGTTTAGTACTAAGCTGTTACACTGTTTGTCTATAACATGAAATATAAGGTGGAAGGATCTCATACAGTATTTAAAAGACACAATTAGCAGTGTCTTCTGATGCATAATATTTCCAAAAACTACTCATTAGAGCTTTCTGCCATTCTGGTCAACATGTGGCTAGATGTAGCCAACCAGAAGTATTTGTGTATACGGGTTAGGAAGTTAAGTGTTGGGAAAACACAACAAGGACTGGACCGGATGCAAACTGTGGTCTTCTGTGGTAATTTACAAACATTTTTGTGTCCAACCATCCACGCTGACCTGCAACGTAACAGGTTTTGGGACAATATAACATTACTTCCACCTTTGCCATCATTTCATGAAAGTAATATATTACAGGTTGTTATAAGATGATAGCTCATACATTTGAATATCATTGAGTTTGCCTGAGTTTCCCAATGGTATTTACCCATTTGTCAGCTCTTCTAGTGCACAGTAAATGCTGATGAAAATGGCCTGGTGTTGTCATTGTTTTGGCCTCTGTGAGACTCAGGAGCAGAGAACATGACGATATATCGAGTCCGATTCTCGTTCAGGGAAGAGAAACAGTTTCAGCCTGCAAAAACAACATATTATATCAACAAAACCCTTTGCCCCTTTTATGCATTCTACACCAGTGTTTGCTCTTGTAAATGTCCCCTTACACCCCAGGGCATATGTCTCCTCACCAGAGCAAGCAGAGAAACAATCATGTTTAGACCATTCATGAATGACAGATACTTTTCAATTGTCCTGTCAGCAGCACGGGAGAGACCAATAGCGATGTTGTCCAAATTGTTCCCCGAGCCTTTCCCTGCTCTCAATCTCTATGCCGCGCTGCCACGAGCCGAGAAAATGCTTGTTTACCCAGAAACCAACGGGCCTCACTGATTGCCATCCCAACGGTAATGGCCAAGGATGAGGCAGATCAATAGCCATCTGCACCCATTCCTAAAGCAATAACATTCAATAGGAAAACCCATTTACTTTTACTTACCTTTGCTTTATTTTGTTTTACCAAAAGGACAGCCAATTCTGATGAAGATGGGATTTGACTGGACGGGCAGGCAGTTGTGGTTATGGATCTTTTACTACTGTATTGCTTTTTTTTATTATTGAGATTTAGGTAACAATAAGCGCAATAACAGAGACATAAAGGGTTAAGTTACTGAACTGGTAACTACATTTATCAGAAGTCTGATAAAGAACCCATCATCTCCACTCGCTTATGTTCCTTGTTTACTTATTTGACCTTGAAGTATTGGACACTGATGGAGAGCAGAGGCTTTAGTGTTACAGCCAAGCAATGATTGCTGCCATATAAGGATCATACCAATTTATGGCCTGAGGAAAATATAAAAACTCTCAGTCATTATCGCAAAAATATTTTCTATCTTTCTTGTCTTTTTGTTGTCTCTTAAAATACAATTTATCCCTGACAGACAACATCTACGGGGTCAGAGAGGCCAGTTAAATGCTACATTTGTGTGTGTGTGTGTGTGTGTGTGTGTGTGTGTGTGCGTGCGTGCGTGTCCGTGTGTCAGCACATGCACATGCGTGCTCTCGCTCGGTGAAAACAGGAAGTTTAATAAGAGTTTGTGTGTTCTGCCTTAGAGCCAGTTCACAAATCCTCCTGCAGTCAGAACAGCCAGCTCTCCCAGGTGAACCACTCTCAGATCAAATTATCTCCAGCTCTCAGATAGAAAGAGGGAGAAAAAAAGATAAAAAGTTGCTTTATTTGTTGAAAACACTTTTCATCGGCCTATCATTCAATATTCACTTCAATATTGCACTTCACCCCTGTATTGAACCGGTTGCCTTCCACCCCTTTTTGTCTCGCCAGTGTTTTTTCCTGCTGCAAGGTGAATTACGTTTCTGTATCTTTTCCATTCTGTGGCTGTTGTTTGACTCCATCTACCAAACTAAACACCCGCTCTGGCTGCCCTCTGTATAACCTTGCATCTAACTCCAAAGACTTCCCCGAATCCTTAGCAAAGCTTCTGGGAATGATATTTCTTTACTTTGGCACACCGCTGACCTGCTGTAGATATTTATTTCCTCTTTTTTTTTAAAATGACGTTATCACACTCAGTGTGCACTACTGTGGACAATTTGTCAAACTGTTGTCACCGATGTGTCTTTATGAGACAAATTTAACCCTATGAAGATGCTGAATGTTTGATATATTCTGTTTAAACTGCATAAATAATATTCTGTTCACCGTTAAGTCAAAACTATTTTTTCTACTTGTCTTGACATTTACTGACTAACATATTTTATCTGTTCTTGTTTGTTCCACAAGCAGACGTTAAATAAACTCAGATGATATATAATGAAAGAATCCAGTGTGCATAGTTACCGAGCAGGTTGTATCAATAAAATGTTATTTTGTACCTTTAAACCTTTAGCCCCATGTAGCACTACAATAGAGTTCACAGGGATTTGGAGAGCTCTTTGTGTGTGTTGGGCCGGCACAAGTTTTCTATATCTTTCCAAGTAAATCACAAGCATAGTCCATTAATATAATCCTACATTGCATGAGGATTAGGGGCTAGTATTTTCAAATTATCATATTATAAAATTGAATGGAAACTTGCAACAGTCAATGGCTCAGGTGGACTTTTCACTCAGTGGGACTGAGTCTGTGTTTTAGCCCTGAAATTGACATTATTTGAAATTCAAAAACACTCATTTTTGTAAGATTATTGTAACATGATAAAGGTGATCACATGTGCATGCTGACATAGTTTACAATACAAACCAAGTACACAGTTTGGGGAGGTGTGCCAACTATTGAATCCTGCTCATTTTAAAATAGTTTGCTATGCAAGAACCAGTCCATTTGGCTTGTTGCTTGAAGACGCCTGCCACGACGTTTTGTTGCCAGGAAGTGATATTAAGTGTCAACCCCGTCTTTCAAGGATGAGATAGTGTGCAACAGTGGTGAGAATTCTCAAACTGCCGCTTCTCTTTCTACCTTAAATCACACATTTTTATACAGTAATTTCCTGTTCCAAACAAACACTAAATATGAAAGTATTTGGAATATCATGACAACTTTTGGCATCCTGTCGGTGCCACTAGTCAACACAGATAGGAGCATGTTGATGGGGCAGCCACAGCTGTATGTGAATTCAGCACCTCACTGGACTTTGCCCTAAAAGGTTTGGAACACTTGCAATTAATCATCCTGTATCTGCACTGCAACAAGCATTGTTTCCAAATTTATCGTGATGCCGGACCTTTGAAGGCATCCGTGTCTCACATCGTGCCATCCCACAGTAGGAGACATGAGATGTCAGCTGTAAATTAGGTGGCACACCGCGACCCCACACTGTTCCAGCTTTGGCTAATCCGAGGCGAGGCACACAGAGGACACAGCCGGACACATTGATCCCTGTGACTTAAGTGTTCAAACACCATTTATGTAATTCAGACTATATCCCAATTTGTGGATGCTATGAGTATGTACGTTTGGGTTGTTGACTCTACAGCAAATCAGTTTAGAAATGCTAGACATGTTAATGCCAGGCTTCACACAGGAAATGGAAGTTTTACTTCTAGCAGCACTAATGTCTCGCTGAACTTATGAAAGGTGCAGTCAGAAATTCTAATCCAATACACTTTGTGAAATTCTGCAAATATCTCTTCTAAGTCTGCTACGTGTTTTGTGTGTGTGTGTTGGAAAATAATCTGATGTTTATACACAGCGCTGGCTCTGTAAGCAGGAAACAAAGTGCAACACAACACTATTCCTGCTACTCTCCCTCTTCCACGTCCTCGCCCTCAAGAGTTACACAGAGGTACACCGTTATAGTAATGAAATGTAAAATATATCAGAGATATTCTGAAGGAGCACTGATGGCCGGATAGTATTTGTTTGGGTGTTTTAGTTGAATTATCAACAATCTACCTGCAAAATTTCAGACTTCATTTTAGGACATGTTTACACATGTGCAGATGTAGGCAAGTGGCACGGTATTTTCCGGAAAAAGTTCACCAAAGTAGAACTTTACAGGGTGCACGTGAAAGGAAGGAAAACACCATTAGCACCATGATCTATCAGATGATATTGTCTATGGGTCCCATAGTGTGTATAGGAATCAAAATGTTGGACTGTCTGTTTTTCTTGTTGATACATTTTCTCCATTTCTTTCTCACTTGATAATCACTCCTCATCTCTCTCTTCTGTTTATACTAATTTGGCGTCTTTGGTTGATTTCTTTTGATTAACTTTTTGATCAATCAAAAAGCATCTGAATACTTACTTTCCTTCTTGTCACTTTTTCATATGAGAGCCATTGATGTTGCTTGTTGATTCGATATCTGGAATATAGTTACATACAAAACCAACAAGAGTAAGTTATGGTGAGCTTACACAAGTTTGTAGTTTTATAAATGTCAATATCGATGTTTTTGCTGCCTTCAGGTACCAGCTTATATGCATTTTAAAACATATTAGTCAGGTATGAGCATGAGTGCAACATAACAAGAGATAATCACATTCTAATGTGGAAGTGTTGGAACAGTGCTGGAGTCTCAGTCATTATCCTTGAATGTTATATGTCAGCAATTTTTTTCTAAAAGTTTAAGGTGAAAGACCTAACAAGAACCTGAACAAACTATTATGTGTGTCTATTTATGCCTTTAGATATGTTTAAAACATGTCCACATGTGTATCTGTGTGTATTCTTCTGTCCACCTTCACTTTCGCCACAGTCCCTTTATCAGCATAAGGCTGCAGAAACAGCTGCAGCCTTCAACCAAGAACCCTGGGACAGCTGGTCGTCCACACACACACACACACACACACACACACACACACACACACACACACATTGTGACATTTTAACACACACAGTCAGTCACACACACTCACACATTTCCTCTCCTCAGCCTCTCTCCAATCCTCTTGTATCTATCCCAGGTGGAATTGGGTTGAACAATGGCATGATGGGAAGGGTGTTGTTTGGTGGGCTTGGTGGATAGTGGAATCCTCCCCAAGGTGACCTCTGAGGGGCGGTGGGGGAAGAGTTGAGGGCTTTGACGGTGTAATGGACTGGTGTCACTCTGGACAGAGATGCTCACCAGAGTAATGATATCATCTCGATGCTGGGAGGTAAAAACCGCACAACTACAATTTATTTTCGGTGGCTTTTTTTTTGCTTCTTCTCATTGCTGAAATTGAAAGTTGACATGGTCCTTTTGCTGTATGTGTTTCCGGCAATCCCATGACCCTTAGGCCCTTTAAAAGTCAATCGATTAGGAACATGGGAAGCCATATTAAAAAACCCCAACACATTTTCTTTCTTTAACAAACGTTCACTTTTGCATGTGTTTTCTACATGATTTTTTTTTATATCCAACAGCTGTGATCCAAAGAGAAAAAGAGAATAAAATGTGTACAGATTGTTTTTGGCTGACAATAATACATTATTTTTTGTAGTATGGAGCTGGTAAATTATTCTGACAATTACTGTACATATACCTACACTATTAAGTTTGTTAGACGTTAATAATAATAACAAGATGATTATGGTGTTTAGAGGAGGGAAAAACAGTGCAGCACAGTTTACGTCTACAATACTAATTAATGTGTTTGTTACGAATGTAACGATACCTGTTGATATTGTTAATCTGCAATACCAATATCTGATCATTCAAATCAGTAAGATGAAAAATGAATTGCAAAACTACTTCTCAACAGCAAAAGATGCCAGCTATTTTTTTTTTCACTTGGTCAACATCCTACACCAGTGATATGGCAGAATTACATGGCGGCTGCAGGTCATGAATTTAAGATGCACCATCCCGTTTTAAATTGGAGATGTGGCAGTAATTTGGTTCTTTATAGCTGAGAGAAATACAATGGAGTTTTTACAAAAAAAGGAAATATACACTATTTTGCATAGATTTTACAAATGCATTGATATTGTATTGACAAGACAAGAGAAAATATATTTTGTATTTTTTTTTGTCCTGAGAAACAAAATAATCTTCTCAGTTGTAATTTTTCCTCGCTTATTTTGAAAAAAAACAAAAACATATTGTGAACCCATTATCGTGAAATTATCAAATTGTGAGTATCCCCAGTGTGTCTGCAAAAAAGATGAATTCATTTAATTAGAGCATAAAAGAGACATCATGTGTATACATTTTTATACATGTGTATTCATGTGTGTGTATCCACTTCAATAATTGGCCCGAACACAAAGAGAGACCGAGTAGCATCTCATAGAAGTGTAATTAGCAGATGCTGAAGCAATACGGCTCGTAAATCTTCCTATCGCCAATGAAACTGTATGTCAGTGAGGCTACGCAGACACATGAGATCCAGATCATGCTTTAATTACCTTGAAATGAACCAACTTTGAAAAAAAAACTATCTTGAACTTTCATATATATTGATCTTAATTATTTCAGCCCCAGAGGGTTCAACACACGCACAAAGTGAAAACAGAAGAGTATTTCTACCTCCCCTCTCCCCTCCTCCGTCTCCTGACAGAGATTTTGCTCTGTTGGTGTGGAGGTGTTCAGAAAAAAGAAAAAAGAAAAAAAGAGGAAAGGAAAAATAGCCTGGGGCATCTAGCAGAGGATTTGACCTGTTCCCTTGCAGTCAGAGGCAGAGAGGCAGAAAACACACTTTTTCCCACACTAGCCATATTCAGGTTTAAAGATTGGAAAGTAAAGCGATGCCCCTATAGGTGAAAGCCTTCATCTCTCTGGCAATATGTAGGTGCGTGCAGCGCGGAACAATCCGGACATTGTGCCGACCCTCCCCGTCTGCTCTCAGCTTACACACCCAAAATAAGATAAATAATAATAAAGGTTTCCACGTTTATCAAGGGTCCCAGGGTCTGCCACGTCACGTTCATTTACTCTCAGTCTTATGGCATCACAGCTAGTCACGCGATGGTGTGTTAACCCCCTTGATGATGTATTAAGTTGGATATATAATACGCCGTAATAGATGAAAGCTCTCCCATATGAAAACTTTCATTCTGCCTCTCTGTTTGGTCCATTCAGCTCCATTTAATGAGGAACTTCATGTTCTCAGGCGAAGAAAAATACAGCACCATTTAAATTTTTTAAAAACAATCACATTAATGTGGCTTTCTGAAAATTGCTTGATGAAATGTAAGGGTCCTTAAAGAAATGTTTTGAACATGAGGATCCCTAAATTTCACAGAAACAGTGCTGAGTTATAATCAATCAACAATTCATAGTGCTTTTATAGTGCAATATAATTACAAACACAGTCCATGTCTGTTATTGAGGCCAAATGTGATTTAATATGCCACAGAAATATAATAAACTTACTACAACAAAAGGAGAGTTTTCACGTCAATCACACAGATATTTGACAATAACTCATGTTTTCCACAATGGCTCTGGTACCATGGGATAACGCTCCAATTCTACCGCATAGCACTGCACAATAACCATATTTCATATTTCTGAGCGAGGGGCACATGGAATCGCTGACGGCGTTTTTCCTGCAGTGTATTTTCATGGTGGAGTTGTGCCCGATGATGGTTATGATAATTTGATCTGAGAAGACACAGAGATTTGAACTAGCAGAAAGGAGGACGCAAATCCCTCAGTAAATCCCTACACTATATAGCCCCCAGCCTGCCGGGAGAGTTTAATATCTACTGGAATGATTAAACTGAAAAGGTGAAACCACCATTGTAGTAATAAGAAGTAGGACTGTGCAACAGGGGTTGGAGAGTGGGCTAATAGTTTGCACTGCAATTCTGACCCCAAATGTACACAGACCGTCCAGAATACTAATTTCACCAATTTATGTGCATCTTTTCCTTCTCCTTTTCTCCTAATGATTAAAATTTAGAATATCATTTACAAATGGAACAATTGGTCTTTAATCTATTTTCTTGTTATTCAATCATGAGCTATGAATAATGGACCACAGCAAAATAAATAAAATATAATACACATTGTTGGCATTTTGTATGATGGGATGCTATAGGATATATATATATATATATATATATATATATATATATATATATATAATTTTATTTTATTTTTTTTTTGGGGGGGGGGGGGTTCTCTTAGGTCTCAAAAATCAATTTACATTTTTTGAAGAGCAAATAATTAGAATTTTTTTTTTAAATTAGAGAATGTTGGTATAATTATTAACAAAAAGTGACTGAAAAAAATAATGCAACTGGTTGTAACAGCAGAACAAGGAATGCTCTTGACTTGGTTACAAACTGTGTCATGAATGTGAGACCGCAATTTGTTTCTCACACTAATTACTGTAAATTACTGTAATTAAACATCATTACGTATGTTGCTGTAGAAAAATTCCCCTTAAATGCCAAAGTCAATTCAGAGGCAAGCAATGTTAAACCACTAAGAGCCAGAAAGGCCACAAAACAAACTCAAGGCAATATAACATTAATATTATCACAAATTATCATCTATTTTTATGGCTATCATTTTGGAGGAATTGCCTTCTAATGGATGCACCAGAGTCAGAGCAGCATTCACATTCCCGCTGGGTTTCTGTCTCATCTGCTGTCGGCTGCAGGGCCGCTCCTTCAAACTGTCAGTGTATCATGGTGTGGAGAACTCTGCTTTTAAAGTGCATGAGAGGAACCGATCTGATTTGCCATGATTGTTATAGCCCCTAAACAATAAAACCCACTGAAAATGTATGATAACAGATACTTCAGTAATTTCATCCTGTCTGCTCTTAAGCCACAAAAGTGTTGCGCCACTCACATGCCACACAGCGTATAGCATGTCCTGTGTCTTGATTTACAAAACGAGTGGGCATGGTGTCGCCAGCAGCTTCTTTTTTCCTGCCAGTGTGGAGATTTATTAGGAGGGTGTAACACACTATCCCCAGATCCCATCGCCCATCGTCAGGCCTCCAAACCAACTGGTTGAATTTACTGTTGCAGTGACAAGGACGTAATCCTTATCTGGCTTCCCACCAACGGAAACAACAAACAAGCCAGGTACCACTGCCAGATGATGAACCCATAGCATACCACTGGTTTCTACAGAGGTGGGTGAGTGTATTGCCGGCCTATGCAAATCCAGCACCATTTTGTGCTAAAATGGTAGAATACGATCATCGAGTGTACTTTGATGAGGACAGCTGGACACTTTTTTGTCTTTTTTTTGTGAAGATGATGGTTCTTCACGGCCACACTGAAAGGCCGATTCTCAGTGGGTCCATTTACAATTCAGGTGGTCATTTATTTTATAAATTAAATCAGAAGATATTGATATTAGTGTAATTGAGCATAAAAATATTAGTTAAGATTAATATGTATTGTTTTATTTCTAATAATTTACTCATATTGTTTTTTCTTCTGTTGACTGCTTTTGGAAACTTTTTGATATTTCAATAAGTCATGTATGGAAATCATCTCCGCCTTGATTGGCTTCTGCTTTGGTTGGTCAACAGAACAAAATACTCAGCTGACACTGCACCACCTGACTCCACACCCCTCATCTGAATGCCTATTAATAGTATTAATAAGTATGGACCTAATAAAACCCATGAGGTTTTCATCGGGACCAAATCTGATAGCACTGCTGCGTGTTCTCTGAAGAAGGTCATAGGAAGACTCACAGTACACAATCCCCTTAAGATACATTTCATAGTCTTGTAAAATCCTGCTTCATATTAATCTTTATTTACATATAAATACAGCATTAACTGCAAATAAACCTAAAAAATAAAGAAAAAAGCTTATGAAATGCATGTAATTGCTCATTGACAATGGTTTTCCAAAGCATTTCTAAAACTTGTGGGGAAAATTATTTCATTACTGAGTATGTTTTAGGTATTTTTTTTCTCTCTCACAGAAATGTCCCAGTGCTCTTATAGGAAACCAGATCAACAAATGAGTGGGAAAAGATTTCTGAACAGAGCTATCTAACAATAGTTATTCTTCCTCTTGCCTTAAGGTACAACCCAGATTCCCAAAAAGTTGGGATGCTGTCTAGTATAAATTAAACTGAAAGTAATAATTTGCTTGAAAACAGAGACAATATATTTAACCTCTTAAAACCCACCTGCCCCCCAGCAGGAAGCTCAGGGTAAAAAGTTTTTATTTTCGGTTGTGTTTGGGCCACATGCTAATCAAGCACAGCTACAGAAACTAGAAGATGTTAGCTTTCAAAATGTATTATGACCTTATACTTCTTCTATTATAAACTTTGGCTCATGATTTAATTTTTTTGTCTAATCCTAACCCTTCCCCTGCACCTACACCTCCAACTTCTTTGGAATCGGGGTTAGACTCTACAACACCTGCACCACCTGATCATGTTGTAGCTTCTGTTTCAGTTGCCACCACTACTCACCATGAATTATATTTTTTTTTTGATCACTCAAATGACTTACCATGTGTAATATTATTTATACTATGTCCAGTTTATGTTTTTAGTACTTGTTTTGCTCGTCTTTGCACTTGTTTGTTACTTGTCTGTGTTTATTGCATATGTTTGAGGAAACTTCTGTCTGTTCGTTGGGTTTGACCTTTTATTCCCATTTTTTTCTTTTTTCTTTCTGTAATTCATATTGACACCCTTTGCTTCTGGTTTTGCTGCTATGATGAGTGAATTTCCCCCTTGTGGGATCAATAAAGTATAACCTAAACTAAATTCAACATGTGTGTCCGTACTTAATTGAAGCTAGTCTAATAGTCTACTAGTCTGTACAGTAGACGTTTTTTATGCATTCACTTGTAACTTTAAAATGATTGAGCCTGTGAGAATGATTTAAGCAGTAATACATTACACTTGTACAGAGTTACTGTCTCTTGTGCTACCCCACACCGACTGATACATTTAAGTAAAGCAAGTGATAAAACACAAAAGTAAGAACAGAAATGTGTTTTGATGTGATTAAAGTAGCCCGAATGGCTCCCTCCCATTTGGGCATTGTGTTTAGGTCACATCCTGGTTCTTACACTGTTGAAGGCCTCCAGGGCTGACTGTCAGTCAGTGATATAATTGATGACATACCCAAAAATCAACAGCCACGGTAGGAAACTACAGTAGGAGATCAGTAGTGGGTCAGCACACCGCCAGGACCGACTGAGACGTGTAAGTAGGGTTAATTTACTGTCTATTACTTCATACTTTTGTATCCAAAGTACTTTTGTTACATTTATATCTCCCCTCCGAACAGACCTGCATGTTAACCTGAAACACAGGATAAAAGTGCATTTTTATCTTTTTGTATTATCCTGCTAAACAGTATCCAGGCACAAAAGCAACCACAACTTGCAGGGTAAATGCGACGACTCATTCGGGCTCCATCCAGAGTAATTCTGCTCTAGCCCCTTTAGTCTCTGCTGGCTAAATCCTCTGTTAGAGATAGAGGCTGGGTTTGATCCCCTGCAGGATCTCAGTTTATCTCTCTTGCAAATCTGCTGCCAGATGACAGGGTTAGCTTTGTGGACTGTGGCTGCCCACGCTCTCTTAAAGATCGACACGATGCCTGGTGCCACAGTGTTTCTGCCGTTTTACTATTCCGGAGCCATGGACATGGACTCAACGTTTAAAATATGCAATTTATGTACATTTATTTTATCATTTTGCTCATGTTTAACTTAATTAATTTCATATTTTTCCTGTATCAGAGATATCAAAAGAAAATCAATACCTGGTTATAACCAATATCGCACATTTCTAAATTATACTTCCTAAGAATTGTGTTTCGTTGTGTTATGCTTGTAATATATATAAATATATATATATATATATATATATATATATATATATATTTAGAGAGAGAGAGAGAGAGAGAGAGAGAGAGAGAGAGAGAGAGAGAGAGAGAGAGAGAGAGAGAGAGAGAGAGAGAGGGAGAATTAATTATATTATTTTAATATATTATATGCTATTATAATATAAATTGTGTTCATTTTCTGGTGATTTTATTGACCATTTTGTTCTGTTTTACCCGTCTCAGTAAATATTAACTTAAATTAATTTGATTTATAAAATACATTTAATCTATTTATATTATATTATTTATTTTGTACATAAATTGGAAATACTACTGAGCATCATGAACAATAAAATGGTAAATATAAAAATAAAAAGTGGTTTTACAAAGATGTCATATTCGCTGTAAATTCAAAATACAAAGAAATATTTTTTTACCGATACAGCCGTGGTCTGTACAGTGCTGTGTGCCCAGTCACTGCTGTGCACAGGAACACACATGTGTCTTGTGTCATCATTTCATCAGTGCTGTGCAACCAGCTGCTGTTGCTGCTTGCTCATTAAACATTTGTAGAGTCAATACAAATTCCACCAAGGCTCCCTTCCTCAGGGCAAACACTGGAAAATACAGTATGTAAACGGTGCCGTACTCATCATTCATCTATGCAGAAAATAGAGCTATCTTCCTGCCCTACTGTATCAATAACCGAGGGATGGAGGGGGTCTAGAAGCAAACCTCCGCAATTCATTACAGGTCTGTGCCGCCTCCGGCAGATGAGGAGGTTTGCTGCTGTTGACAGCTCGTCTCTCTGCAGAGAATCACTGATTATTGCTAAATGTCAGTGTGAAATATCAAATCAGCTCGTGAGAGTACTTCTGCAGGAGTAAGAGCATTCTGGTGCACAAGGTTGAACTTTCTTAAAAACTTTAATTATCTGGGAAAACATTGGTGAGCACGCCTATGTCGTTTGTTGACTTACATTTTATTCAGATCTTCTTTCTTAGACAGTTTCAGTCAACTGTTGAAGACTCATGCACTGATGATACTTTGATTTTAGCTGCCAAGAGAGGAATATGTTTCTCTTTTGTTTACTAACTCAACTAGAAATTCACCAGCTTTCGTCACTGACCTTTAGGGGTCATGCATTTTCCCTAAATTCTCCCCTTAGGTAATTCACCTGAGGTGTTGACCAAGGATGTTATTTGTGAAGGTTTTGTCAGTGTCAACCTTAACACAATTGTTAATCCTGATCATGCTTGGTGCAGTTTAATGTCGGTTTAGTGGGTTAATTATGTTCACATATAATAACTTGTTGTTTCTGCAACCAACATTTTCTTGTCTTGGTGGATTTGAGTGAAATTACCATAAATTCCTGTAAAATCATCCTCATCACAAACAGATACTGCTCATGAAGGCTGCATCAAGGAAAGTTATTCACACTCAGGCATTTAATTTTGTTGAGTCAGATGATATTTGGTGTGTGTGCAGTTAAGTTCAAACTCTGTCCATGGTGACTCTGCTCTTTACAAATTAAGACACAATAGTATGCAGATAAACCTGTTTCTGTTTTATTTCTGACCCAGTGGGAGCGTGTGCATATGTTTGAATTGCTGGAGGCGGATTGTACAGCTAGCAGATAAAACGTTGACAAATAAATATGTAAAACTTCAAGCAAAATATTAACTAAAGGTTACACAGGTCAGACATGCAGTTCAGGGGACTAAGGCAAGTTGAATCTGCAAGAGAGACACATTGTTTAGCCATTGTCAGGTTTACAAGATATTTATTATATGTTTCAACATGTACACTTATAGGTTTAATATTCTAGATTGAAAAAAACATGCAAGGTTTTTGAAAAACACAACTATCCGCAGGTCCATTCAAACCGAAAGTATTATAACCTCATTATAGCTTTTTTATTTTTTATTATTATTTAAACTTATACTTGCCATAATGCTACATTTGTAGACTTGCCCTACATGTGTGTTTTTTTCAGTATCTTGCACCCAAGAAAAGCAAAGTCCATCTATGCATTATGTTCCATTTAAAGATGAGTATATTTGAAATTTGGAAACCGACCTCTCGAACCACATGATATGAGCTTCTCCTAACCTCAGTGTGGAGTGAGAGAAAGCTGCAGAGACTGTATTGACTGCTGTGGTGAGTAATCTGGCTACTGGCATGCTGCCCCCGCACTGCGAAAGTGAGAATAGCCTGCTGGGAGCAAAAGCACTCTGGGGCCTGCTTATCAAACGTCTTCCTGTGATCCCAGCGAGTGAGGCCCTCATGGTTCATTGTGCTAGCAAGACATTGCAGCAGGCACTGTAACTCTGTGTCACGGCCACGAGAAAAACTTGTAAAGCAGTGTCTAATAAGACAAAACTGCTAATCAAACTGCATTGGAAATATATAGAGATGATTGTTTTTTCTACTTTTTTTAAGTACTGTGACATTTTGTGAATGCCGAAAGACAGTCAGATAAAGGGAGATTGAATTGATGCATTATAGATTATCAATACAACCTCAGTGAAGATAAGGCACAGTCGCATGTTATATAAGTTGCCGTTCTAAGTGAAATTGCGTGCTTCGGCCAGCTTAAATTCACATGGGTAAAGTGTGCAAACACCAAAAGTTAGTTTAATTTCCCCGCCCCCTCATGGCTGACCTCGAATTTCCTATGCCGCAGACACTTTGAAATCCAGTTTGTTTTTGGGCCCTTGAAAAGACAACACTCACTTTTTCATGGTGTAAATTCTTTGTGCGCCTGAGTTACAACAACAGATGCAAATAGTTGGTGTATATTTGGTCAGATGTTCTGTATTTATTGCTTTTATTACCTATGTATATCACAAGGTATCGCGGTAGACTATTTAAAGAAAAGACAAGCTACATTTTATTGTCTAGGACTTAACCTTTCTCATCAGTTGAAACAAGATTGAAGCGATAAGGAAGAAATGCAACCTTAACATGAACTTTGCATGAACGTATGACCCCTGAGAGGAATGATCTTCCCCTGGTGTAAGACTAAATAAGTCCAATGTGTGCCAAATGATTCAGAAAGAATCAACATTTATTGAACTTATCTGTCCACAATCTTAGTTTGCTTTTGATTTTATCACAAATTTCATTAGTGAAACTTAATCGAATTTACAACAGAGGAAACGTGCAGCGTTGGCGTATCGTAAATACAAAAAAAGAAAATCACAACACAACATCTTTGTTGAAATTGTTTTTCTATCCATTTAGTCGCCCAGGAGGTGAAGTTTACAAGAAATTTGGCGTGCAGACCGAGGTGCCAGACAGTCAACACTCGACCCCGCTAAACAAAAGTCAACACAAAGTCCAAAGATAGCTGATGGCTGTCAATCAAACCCATCCCCAGCTGCCTTCGCCTGTCAGCCGTCACTCTTTTCCCATGGTTCCTCTGGGCCGGAGTATCCCTGCTCGTGTTTTTAGACAAACAGATCAGATTCCTCCTCAAACAGGCCGCTGCCGTCCCTTTTGATAACAATGTAATAATTCAAAACAAATGATTCAGCTCTTTGATGAGAGCACTTTTATGGGTCACGAAGACTCACCCTCACACTGACATCTGTTTGATTTTATCTTCTTGAACTTTATCCTCCGCTGGAAAATTTACTGGCTTTGACCAGAGCAGTGTGTTAAAGTCAGACTAATAGAGGGACAAAGATAACTGAGACACTGGGCAGGACAGCACGTCTTAGCTCTGAAAGCCTGTAACATATACTGCACTTATACTGCACTATACAACACTCTTAAACATGTGGTGCGAAACGAGCACATTTTAAAATCCAAATAATATCACCCGTGCTGATAGTATATTGTGGAGGTATATCTGGCAGACTTGCACTCAAATCCTATTTTATTGAAAGGAGTTCTTTGCTGTGAGCAAAGTTTCATTTTAACAGATATTGTTCCTTCCTAATGCCAATCAAATTGCTGAAACGCTACCAAATTTCCTTTAACTTTCGTCATGTTCAAGTCCTTCAAGTCTTCCTCCACTACAAAGTGTGTTTTGCTTGAAGCTTCACTGTGCAGAATGACAGGAGGAGTTTCACATTAATGTACTGAAGAAGAACAGTTTATTTGTGTTCACCTTAAATCTCAATTTGGTGTATGTCCAAGTACGATTTAGTGACACTACAACTAGTTTTGGAAGCGATTTGTGATCCAACACAGATTTCAACATCTCAGATCCACTGAAAATACACTTTTCAGTGTAGCAGGACACGTATTGTGTCCAGTATTTAAACTTTTTTTTAACAAAAAGTATGTGACGCTGCAGAGTTTTCCAACCAGGGAGAAGGAGTATTTTAAGGATTGCTAATGGGGAAAATTATACTTTATTGTGAAAAAACACATCAGACACAAATTATTACTCAATAAATGTATTCAGACATATCTGGAGGGGATCTTAACCCTTTATCAGGCAAAGAACTATATTTGGTAGTTAGAGTCAGGTAATATTTACTAGATTAAAGTGGCAAACCTACAAGAAAAAAAGTCGCAGATTTAAGAGATTTAAAGTGGCAAATCTGTGCGAAACATCACCACTTTAAATCTCATAAATCTGCGCATTTTTTTCTCAAAGATTTGCCACTTTAATCTCGTAAACTTTTTTCTCAAAATATTATTTTTGTATGGTTTTTTTTACACATTCTGACAGTATGTGGAATTTTGGAATTGGAATTTGCAAGTATTTCAATGAGTGCCCTATTAAGTGGTGAATCTGGGAGAAAAAAGTTGCTTTTTTCCCACTTTTTTCTCGTAAATCTGCGACTTTTTTTTTGCGCAGATTTCCCACTTTAAATCTCTTAAATCTGCGACTTTTTTTCCTGTAGATTTGCCACTTTAATCTAGTAAATTTGCAACTTTTTTTCTCGAAATATTACCTGAAGTTACCAAATATAGTTCTTTGCCTGATAAAGGGTTAAACAACTGAGCCATCCACAGGGAAGACCATGAGAGGCAGTTGCAGCAGTTTTGTTTTTTTTTTTTTTCAAATTAAATAGTAATAAATAATATTAAAGTTGTTTTATACCTAAATATAATCTTGACTATTTCCTGTTGTGTTGCCTAGTTTAATCTGTTTACAGTAGGAGAAAATGTTGTATAGGAATAACTTGGGCAGATCATCACCTGCACTTCACTTTACCGGCATGAAAAAAATAAAGCAGCATGAAATCAAAACCTGGCCCTCTTAATTCTTAATATCACTGCTGCTTCTCATGCTTCTCCATATTTCTTCTTTTGACGAGGGCCGGGGTAAGGGGGGTGGGGGGCTGCCTCTGCTCTAGACCCTGGCCGTGGTTGGAGCTGTATGCTAAAGCCATGGTCAGGCCCCAGAGATTTCCAGCCTCTTAGATGCCTATAACTCATCCCTAGCCCTGCTTCTGAAGGGAGATTTTCCCCCCCTCAATCCCAGGCCTGAAATATCCTTTCAAAGGCCGCAGACTGGAGACAGATATGTAGGTGTTTTAGATAAGGTAGGAATTGCATTAAAGGATTTTTCCGTTTTAAAGCTGTTGCCATCTTTTTTTGCCCTTTCCCATAGACTTGAGAAGAGTAGCTGAGAAAGGATGGGAAGAGGGGTAAGGGATGTACTTTGGGACGGACTAGTCCGTACATTTGTGGTCAGTTCACAGCTCATAAAAGACTAGCGCTAACCTCAGTAAAAATTGAATAATGTAGAGCGGCTAGAGGCTGCGCAGAACCTTCTCAAGAATACTAAAGTTATTGACCCGAGTTTGGAGGAAAATCCTCCCAGCTCATTGATCTCTTCACCAGCATAATTACAGGGCAGCGAGATGAATCTTCATGTAGAAGAAAATAGAAAATTCAGAGTGATGAATTTTCAGAGTGATGAGGATTCTTGCCAAATGCAACCGTTAAATTAAAAGCTCTTTTCCCCAAAACCTCAGAATGGGATAATTTTGTTTTGCAAAGTAGAGTGTGGCCAAAAAGAGACTCCGTAAAAGTCAACAGCGTCTCACCCGAGCTGCGGTGTGTGAAAGTGAAAAGTCAGTTTAAACAGCAGGTCTGTTAAGGCCCTCGTATGTATATAGGTATATGCACGGCATTCCCGACTTCCTCTCTCCATGCTTTTCTGTTTTATAAGAGCTTACACATCGCTTTGGCATTTACTTTAAAACTTTATAATTATGTGGCCTCCTTTTTTCCCCCAGCCGACTGTGTTTACATTTGCCAGTTTAACATGCACACAGTCCAGTCCACACACAGTCCACATGTCGTTCTGCGGCAGTGTTTGTTGGACTGGGCTACAGAGAGATTAGTCGCCTCGTTCCCTCTGGTGCCTCGCCGTAATGTCCTCACCCAGAGGGCTTGGCTGCTCATTTTCCAATAGGACCTCAGTGTGGGAAATTGACTTTTATTTTGAAAGTAGCATACAATCTACCTTGCAAAGCATGCTTAGATTAAATTAAATGTTTAATTATCCTATTGTTCTGTTTTTAAGCACTGTCAAATACAGTGCATTATTTTCCAATTGACTCTTATTTTGAAATTAGCAAAAATTCCCATTCAAAGCATGCTGAAAAAAAACAAAAATGTTTAAATTCTCCTTTAAAAAAATGGCTATTTTGCACTGTCAAATACAGTGCCCCTTCATTTATTTTTACTTAAGCTGAAATTAAAATAAACAGTAGAAATCTGAATGAAAAATTATTATAGTAAAAAAAAGTCTCTTTGGTATCAAAAGATAAAATTAAGTCATTGTCAGTGACTTAAGTTTTAACACACAGTGTATGGGGCAGTTTTTGTTTGACAGATAAAAATAATAAAGGATCATAGTTTTCATCTGGTAAGTTTACTTTGTAAAAAGAAATAGTGTTCCTGAGAATTGCAAGAGTACAGTATTTTATTTTCACATACTGTAAATATACCAGCGGTTATGATACAAAAACATCCACTCATAAATCAAAAAGTATTTGAAACGCTGCAGAGCCGAGCCTAGATATTTGCTGAAATAATATATCACATATCTCATATTGAGTAAATTACAGACAAGCACACGCAGTCTAGGGAAGGGCGCTAGACTAGACAGGGACTAGGACCCACATGGTCAAAACCCACACATCAGTGGATTCGTAACGGCATGAGAGAGAAAAATAAGAGAGACAGGGAGTAGGGAAACTTGGTGAAAGGCTTGTGGCAGTGGCTGAAATCGAGGAAGGGAAGACTAAAAAGCTAAAGATGAGCTTGTAAACGGTTCTGATTATGAGGCTAAAAGTGTAGTCTTTGCTCTCCTCCTTTTGTCTTCATCACATCTTCATTTAGAATCTCCAAACCAGGACGGCTGTTTCAAAGATCTCTAAGGTAAGACCGGCTTCATTTCTATTCACTCCATTGCACTGCTTTTTCTATTCCAGCCCAGCTCATTGGCTCATTTGTTGTTTGGTGGTGTACATTTTACTTATTGAGCAGTGGAGTTTTGTACAGCCTAGGCAGAGATTAAGACAAATTCTGATAAGGACTGGAAGTTGACTCTCAGCATTAAGGAGGATTAATGTTTAGCTCTGTGTGGCAGGGGCCTTCTCAGTGGCTGTGTTTACGCAGTGTTGCAGACCCCGCATTAATCCGAAATTAGTATAAAAGATCAGCTGTGGCCACTGAGGCGAACCTTCACAGGGCTTAGGCCAGTAATCAAGTCTCACTTTGGGACAATGAGCGCCTGGAAGGTCAATGAGAGGCCTGGGTGGAAGGGACGGGGAGATTGAGGTGGGGGGTGGGAGAGTGGTGAGGGACTTTTGGTGACCACATGGTTTAATTTAGGTGAGATCCACACACACACTCTTTGCCTCCACAGTATGTGCGTTCTCCTCTTTATGTTGGGTGTTCATGACCATGATTTGTTTTTGTTACAGCTGCAGAGGACATTAGTGTTTATAATTTAACACTTAAAAGACATTTCTTCCTTTTTCTCGAAGCCCGTCTGAAATCGTATACATGTATTTGATGTCACACGAGTTTACATTTCAGCGCACTAAGTATTAGCTCTGTCACATAATTATAATGTGTGCTGAGGGATTATAACAATAAATAGTATAAGACTATCTAGCTGCTTGTAGCGTAGAACAACATCTCCTGTTCCAATGCAAACCCACATCGAGCAGAGCTGGTAGGAGATGTCTCGGCTCCAGGATCGTCTCTTACAGGAAAGTAAAACTGTGTCAAATTTAAAACAAGCAGTATATTTTCCACTGCCAAACTAGTGCTGGCTGGTGCAATACAAGAGGCAGCACCACTGAATTCAGTTAGGAAAATAAAATAAAGGAAATATAGCTCAGCATAAACCACAGCCCTGGGATGATGAATACTCACGAAACTGTTGATATCTGCATTATTTTGGACTTTTAAACCACTCACACTGTGAGCGGCCACATTCAAACCTGCTTCCAAAAAGGAGTCTTATTTTATTGACATTTTAAATAAGGCTCACCATACTGTACATACAGCTTTATAATGTGGCCAAGTGAGTGTCTCTGCTGTTGCAAGGGTCCGAGCAACTTGCCCTTGTAAATACTTTCCAAACTACATCCATAAAGTTCTTAAATTATTCATTTATGGGGATTTTATAGCGCCCAGGCAAATTACAGTGGCCTTGAAAAAGAAACAGAAAATCATCTCCTCAATCAACTTTTCTTGGCACGTGCCAAACTTCATTTTGCACCAACTTTTTTTTCCACAGTAGTCCCACCAAAGTCTGTCTTTTGTGCACACATGTTAACAACAGACAAACTACAAATGAAAGGGTAACAGCACAAAAAAACAACAGCAACACAGCCAAATGGTAATTTAGGGGCATTTGCACCACATTGTGGTGGAAGCAGCTCTCTTCAAGTGCCAGCAGGGTACCAGCGAAACCCCCCACCCCAGCCACCCACTGCTCCTGCTAAGATTAGACAAATTAAACACTATTATTCACGTCACTCCCGCAGCTGGCCTTTTAAGTGGTTCCCCTGTTAACTATCATAATGGTTTGCTTTGAAAGCCACAGTCTTCTCCTTAATTTACAATATGAAAAAGCACTTTTGGCCAAGTCTCGGTGGGATTTTTCTTCTCCTCTGCCTCGTGTTGCAGGGGAAAAATAGCTTTTCTTTACACTGCAGTTTCTAGTAAGCATGCGTTTTTCTCATGGGAACATTTTACATTTATATCTATTTAAATAGCATACGCAACAGTTTAAAATCTGAAAGAGATTTCTACATGTTCATGTTTAGATTTTTCATTAATTTCCAAAGTTTTTTTCTTGCCCGGTTAGTTAAAAGTCAGCTTGAAGTCAGCCTTAATTAATCATCCCTATACACCATTTCATCATTTACAAGAAGACATTCCTGAGCTTGTGTCCTTTCGGAGTGACGACTGTAGTCAGTTTGTCAGACTCTCACATCTGTCCATACGTTTCTAATGTAGCCTCCTGTTGGGAAAAAGCCCTTTTATTTTCCCTGTTGTATCCCCCTAACCTGATAATGGATGTGGTATTGGCCAGGGGCCCTTGTACTGAAGACGGCCGGTGATGGATAACCTAGTTTCAAAACCATCATCACCGTACAGCATGTGCCTTGTATCTGTAGTAAAATGCCCCCCACCCACATTGAGCACACCCCAGATACTGATGCAGGGAAGTGACAGTAACTGACGGTCTGTTACATTATAAACCTATATCACCGACACAAACTCACAACAGAGAACTCCGTTATCAAACCGCATTGGTGTGGGATGGACAAAATATAAGCAAGAACCTTAGTTTGCAGAAGCAGGTACAAAAGTCTTAAAAGAGGTTAACAGGTAAAAACCATTATTATTGATCTTTATATTACCAAAAAGGATGAATAAAGAAGACCACAAATGTCAAATAATTGCAGTTGAGTTAGTTCCAAAAATCTGCAGAATAAATAACTGGAACAAGAGGGAGCGGAAATAATGACAAGACAAACCAATTCAGACAGTATCACTAAAAAGGATCAGTGGTCAAATGTCAGAGCTCACCAACAGGGATAGTTGACTTTTACAGAGTTGCTGCAAAATACCAGCAGACTTCATCATTAGAATGAACCAAACATTGTTTTATATTTTTTTCTAATTTCCAGTTATATTGTTTTTAATGTTGGGCTGCACTTCATTGTTGGTATATCTAAAGTTCAGCATAGTAATGTACTGGAATTTGAAATTTTATTAAGTACATTAAGCAAGGTAATGTTAAAAGTCATATTTGTCACATGTGGGGTAGGTGGGACTTTCAACCAGGAGACTGGTTAGTGGGATAGTGGTTTTGGCGCCTAACCTTAAGGAAGTGGTGTAATCAAGTGTTAAAAACAGTGTTTGTGACACAGCAAGCATCATGTGTTAACGATAATTTACAGTCATGTGACGTGACGATCGCTGTCTTCAACACATGAGAATACTTTGTATAATATCAAACTAAAGGCCTTTTATGTCGTCTAATGTGGCTCTGAAGGAAGTTTTCCAAAATGTGAGAGAGTAACTTAGATGATGTCATCAGGGTTATCTTGGCTTGGTTTAACACTTGTGGTCCCCACACCACATACTTAAGGTGTGGGGTTTGAAAAAGAGTGGCTATTAAAGAGGGTTTAATTAAAGACACTATTGAGTTGCATGATGGGAAAAATGACACGCTGTGTTTTTGAGGGCTGACCTGTACCGGCACTAAAAGTTAGTTAGTTAAACCGTATAGTCTGTATAGAGAAAAAGATAGACTAATGAAATTGATTAGGTGTACCAAGGATAAAAACTAATCAGCTCTTTCCACACCCAAGGCCAAAACCACAGTAAAGAGCCTGAAGATGTGGTTCTAAAAGTGGCTGTAAGATGCTGGCTACAAAAAAAAAAAAAAAACTCTACCTCCATATTGATCCAACTAAAAACATGTTTCATTCTCTCTCTCAGAATACAAAGTAAGTATTTTATAGACGAGTATGATTAGAATGACAAAAAGTAAAATAATAAACATAATATACATAAACAAATATACATCAGGTGTTGAAGCTGCGATATGTTCCTTTAGAAATAACATAACATATTATAACACATCTGGACATATTCTGAAGCGTGAACATTAGGTCCTGGTTTTTCTATTTTATGGCACATACACTATTACCTCAATGATTATCGAGGTATGAAGTAAACATTTAAACATTTATGTCAGCAAGTACATACAGTACTATCAAACAAATTAAGCAGTATGATTAGTCAGTCACGATTCCTTCCCATTCCAAGTCACCAAAGATAGTTGTATATCTTCAACATTCATGTAAAGTTAGAAGAATAAATTTGATTCTTATTAAAGTCACTTTTCAAAAGCCTAAAGTCTTCACATGTTGAAGAAGCTCTAATATCTCACTGCACAAAGAGTAAGAGTCATGATGATATCACAGGCTCTAATTGGTTAGTCAGTGTTCAGATATTATGTGTCTATTATTCTGGCCACATCTGGCAAGGCAACTAAATACTACGAATAAGTAATTCAACTGACTATACAGGGTACATTGGTGTTCTTTCTGAAATCTAACTTGCATCAGCGGGACCACAAAACACAGATTTTTGTTACATGATCGCGCTGTTATGACTCGAGTCTGTGTGTTCTCCCCAAAAACCAACTTTTTGGAGAATGTATGCACAGTTGGAGCCAGTTTCTGGTGTCATAACCAACACCATCGCTGCAGGAGCCAGAGGAGCGGAGAAACACAGCCTTCTTCCACTCTTCTGCTTCCAACATCATAATGCATATGGATTTCAAAATCCAGCATCAGGGAGCGACTCTTCTCCAGCAGGTTGTGATAAATTGAGATTGTGCGTCTATAAAAATAGCGACAGAATAGCTCATGTCCCAGTGAAACCTGATCACTTTGTCTACAAGCTGCAGCTCACTAAAACACCCTTTAGTTCGAGTTTCAGATTTGCTGGTGAATTATTACTCCCGGTGTCTTTAGCAGAGATCTAATGATTATTTGTATTTAGTCTACATTTCACTTTGTAATGCAGTTTATTCCACTATTTTTGGAGCATTTACATTTAGACTAATCCTATTAAATTACTTGTTTAGATTTTTTTTCTGGTGAAAACCTTTAACACTTTAACAGATTTTCTTTTCATAAACACAGAGGAATTGTGGTTTACATTATTCATTTCAAAATTATGAATCAGTCTTGTGAACTGGCTTTTTTTGCTCGTGGGAGCCGCAGCGCCGCAGGAGGTAATTAGTCCAAGCAGGGTTAAAGCTGTGACACACAATCTGAAAACAGCTGTACGACTCACCATACAGCATGAGTCTGTTTGTCCCCGAGTGTCTCGAGGAGCTGCAGGCGGCTGTTTCTCATCCTCACTGTGATGATTTATGCCTGACACATCTTAGTACAGTAAAAAGAGTCAGCATACAAAAAAGGAGAGGGAGTCGGAAAAAAAAAGATGCTCTTCACATTCACATGTTTTGCATTTCTGCCTGCATGGGCGAGGATGACATTTCATTTCTTACCCGAGTCATTTCAAAAGGGCTAATTCAATTTGCACTCAAAGCTGTTTCTAATCCTCTCCCCCTTCTCAATTTTTCACTCCATCGTCTGAATACCAGAACATTTGCTGTTTGATTGTCTTTTAATGGTAAACACGGGGCATTTTGACACAGCTGTTGGTAAAGAGTGAGAAGAAAAACAGTCCGTCAAATGTAGCCCAATATCCCTGTAGTTGGATGCGGGAGTTATCCGATGATATTTACTCCACATTGTGTAGTTTAGCAGGTTTAACACTTCACATTTCTTTGGTTAGTTGGGACAATTTGCTAAGCTCTTTGATTACTCTTTTAGGGGGATGATTGTCCAAGTAGGTGGTAATACCAGTGGGTTTTTACTAAATACATGAACACATCACTGAATAGTACAAGATGTAATGTGTGGTTTGCTCCTAGTTCAGTGGGGGACGCATGATCCTAACCAGATACCATATTTATTAAGCAATGATAATTAGCAAAAACCCCAATACTACTATTGGCTATAGAGTGCAAACCAACTGCACTGAAGCCAGACATTTGAAAAGAAACAGTTTGACATTTTGGGACATATTCATAATCTCTTTCTTGCAGACAGTTGGACAAGAACATCAGTCCCCCTATGTGTTAAGTGGCCTATAGCTGATTAGCTTAGCTTAGCATTAAGTCGTCAAGCAAGATCTCTAGTCACCAAGAAATATTTACAGCATGTGACTTCCGATAAAAAAATCATAAACTTAACATCTATGTCTGTGTAGAGGTTAAGAACATAGATATGTGTTAATTAATGGGGTTTGGAGGAACGTCTAGGTCTCTAGCTATTTTTAGCTGCTTCGCCCTGCTTAGAGAAAGTTAATCACCTGTCTCTATATTTAGCATACAGACTCTCAGCAGGACAGTTGATGTTTTCTTTTAAAGGGGTAGTACGGAGATTTAGCACTGGCCTTTCATAAAGCTGGGGATTTAAGAGAGACACATTGGTTTTTATAAAAGAGCAGTAAGTTTAGATGCATCAGAAGCCAAACTTTCTAGCTAAAGAAACCTGAATTATAGAATTCCCAAAATGCAACTTAATACCATATTTTCATTCCACCCTCCCTGTGTGTTGAAAGCCAAAGCCAAAGATCCTCCAGGGTCATAGAAGACCATATACAACTAATGACCAGTAAAATTATTTTGTTTACAAGCAGTAGTATCTTTTCAACAGTCTGATGAATTTTAAACATAACTCTTCTTGTCTTAATGTGTACATGACATGTTTTCTTATTAAGATCTGCCAGTAATCACGACAATACTTCTGCAACGAGGCGTACCGTCAGCAACTGCCAGAATAGTTGCAGTTTTGCTGCCTGTGCTTCTATTTTTAAGTTTGGTGGTCATGAATGATGCATTGTGGGCTCAGAAAGGCACTCGTCATGCCAGGCTACAGTATCAAACAACTGGTGCTGACTGCTGCCATGAGAGCTTCTCCACAGTGGCCACGGCTTGCTCTCTGTGCCCGCCCGCTAACAGCCCTCGCAAGGTAATCCTCACCCACTTATGTGCAGCGTGTGAGACTAATTTTCTCATCCGCTCCTCAAATTAGCTAGTGGGTTTCAAAATAGAATGTCCACTCTTATTATTTTACTGATTTATTTTACAAAATTTAAATTGGGTTGTTTGGTGACGTTTCCTTCAAATCAACACCAGTCAAAACTAGAATGACATATCTGTACTTTTCTTGTGTGTAGTGTTGATTTAAAAACTTTATTTAGGGATCAGTGGCATTTCGCTGTTGTGGGTATTGTGTTAAGCAAATATTCCCTTTGTAAAACTGTAAAAGTAGTGACTTTGCTATCTGATTCAACATTAGCATTTGGCATGTATTTCTAAGTCACATTAGCAGGCCACAAAAGTGAAAGTAAGAAGGGAAATACTGTACATTTCTAAAGTTGTACATGTTCTAAAGTTGTCTCTAAGGGAAACACTCACATGTGCAGCGTGTAAATAGATAACACAGAAATATCGGCGTTTCCATCCTCTTGCCAAAGTAACATAACACTGACATAATAGCGGAGATAAGCTGAGAGGTCTGGCTACCCTGGCAGTCCTGCAGGTTATGGGAGAAGTTTCTCTTTACCAGCCCTGCACGCCATGTCCCTGCGCTGCATTTCTATCCATTAACACATCCACTGTGTGCGCACTCAATTTGGGAGCGTAATAAGAGGCAGATGAGCCTCGTGGCCGCTCCCCTCGCAGCCGGCAGAGACCCTGTAGGAGGGGAAATTTGTCCAACTAAAACCACCCCAACAGGGGGGGAGCTCTTAGGTCAGAAGCCCTTAAGTTGACGCGAGCAGACACTCCTATGAGTTTGTGATGAAAACTGTGCGATCCATCATTGCCGGCGCGTTCGCCTACTAAGGGACTGTAAGCATGCTGAGAGCTCCCACGGGCCTCCACTTGATCACCGTTAAGCTGAGCTACATGGGACACCAAAGCTATCTCTCATTATGAAAATGGAGGGAAACTGAGATAAGCTTCCACATTAAATAATTAAAGTAGATCCACATAGGAACTGGTTAAAGTGGATGTTCAAGAAGTCAAATATTATCCCAATAATTTATCCCTTTATTCTTGACACTTTCATAAGAGCTAAATAGATCCCACTTCTCTCATTTGCATTATGGCTAAAATCAATATTGTAATTTTTTTTATCTCAACATATACATCATAGTATTGCACATTTATGCAAAATCTTAAAAAATCTTAAAGTTGGAGTCAATGCATGAATTGTATTCTACTGTTACATATTACATCAGAAGATATGCTTTACATATCTAAAACAAAACTTTAACAACTTATAGCTTTTAATTACATTTGGCTCAGAATCATTTGAATCATCAAAATGTTTTTGACGTTGATATATGATGTCACTACACCCTGACCAATACTGGACTTTTAAGGCCAATACAATCAGCTAGTGAGCTATGAGTTTATTTTAAATGACAAATATATTGGCCAACTGTCTCTTATTTGTTACATGAACAACACATTAACTTGTCTACCGGTCGACCAGCTGATCAGTCTCATATATGATTTTTCAAATTTACACACATGCTGCATGATGGTTTAACATCATGCACACAGCAGCACAGACAGAAATGTCACACACACACACACACACACACACACACACACACACACACACACACACACACACACACACACACACACACACACACACACACACACACACACACACACACACACACACACACACGGAAGTTCTTCAGTGTAAGTGAAGAAGTCGTAAAGCCTGCAGCCTGTAACACCTGCAAGAAGCTAGAAAAGGCAAAGCAGTTAAAGCCAAAGAGAGGACAGACCTAGCAATGAGTCAGCATATGCTGCTATATTTCATCAGTTGTGAAAATGACATGAGGTGTGTTGTTATATAAATTATTGCACTGGGAAAGTAAAACATGTTAGATAAGTGAATGCATTGCAATCCATGGACAGTTTAACTTTATTTTGAGATATGTTTGAGTTGGAGTGAAAAAATGAGAGAAAAGTTGCAAAAATGTTTGTGTAGGTTGTCAATTGTAGTTCTTAGAAAGAAAATCAGAATTAGCAAAATTTTGGATTGGCATGCCAGACTTAAAAAAAATGAAAAATAAAGACAAAATAAAGAAATCAGCATTGTTTAAGAAAATTAGAATGTGTGGATCTCCATTTTATAGTCAAAATGAATTTTAAAAATTCTTCACCGACCACTCTAGATGCCAAAGCACATTCGAGAGCTCCACTTGTGGCTGGGCGTTAACAAGTTGTTGGGCTTTTACTGGGATTTTATAAGTTGTACATAAAATAAAGATCCCTATCCCCTGAATCCTCTTCCAAACAAAAGCCATTCTCAAACAGCAGTATCACCTTGTCTTACACCAGTGCTAATGTGACCCCCCACTTGCCCCACCAGGACAAAGGTAGCAACATCCCTACAGCTCAGAGCCAAGACAAGTCTGGCTCTGATTACCATGGGAGCTACTGCCTCTGCCTGAGAAAAACGCTGCTGGTTTTAAAATAAATGTTATTGTTTGTCACAGGAAACCAATCTGATTACTGTTTCTTCTCTCATGCGCACACTTAACGCCGCGCACCGGGCTATATTTATGCATGTGGTTTTCATTCAGCAGCCTCCCCGGCGAGGGGGAAACGGACACCTCACGTTTTCATCTTTATTAAGTCACACTTTGGGGAAGGTTAAAATGGGGGTTGTTGACACAAAGTATTTGGCGATCTTTGGAAGACAATCTGTCTGTCCACATCAAACAATAGATTGAGTTTCTCTGCAGCAGCGGCAGCAGAAATGGGCAGGGGAGAGGAGAAGAACGACTCTTCTGATAGTCGTGACGTCTGTGTTTGCTCAACTTGACAGCGAAAGTGAGGAGTTGTTAAAGTGCGGTGTGAAGCTATTTTGGGTTCAGCAGAAATTGGCCATTATGATGGTATCATTTCACTTTAGCAATGTGTATTGTTACAGCACAGTTGTGTGTGTGCATGTGTGTGAGTGCAAATGTGGCATATAGCTGATTGGAAATAGCATTTATCTTTGTGTCCTGTATCCCCTCTTCCCCCATCGTTCTCCCTTCCCTCTCTTTCTGAGTGTAACTCTCTGGGGATTAATGAAACACACACACACACACACACACACACCCCAAAAGAAGTGCAAAGAAAAAAAAAACACAAGAGAGCCAGTAAAAAACAGAATAAAAGGCTTAAAAGGCATCTGGGAGGAAAGCTGAGAAACCAAGGGACCCGTCAGCAGGGTCTGCCAAGGCTTAGAAGTCAGACTGTTTGTTTTGCTTCATATGTCGACACGGCCGCTCTCTTTCTCCCACCGTGGTTCTGTCCTGCCGTGATTCTCCAGCAGGCTGCTTCTCGTAAACTTTACCTCCATGGTCGCCTCTACTTGACACCCAGTGAACCAACAACACCCACCTTCCAGGGAAGAAAAAAAAAGGCAATATGTAAATGTTGTGAAAGGAGCCAATTAGGAAATGTATCTTGTTTGAAAGGGCCCGTAATAGTTTAATTCCAAAAACATGTTTCTGCCTCCCTGGTAATGTGTCACATGTGAGGCTGTGGCTTCTCTGCAGAGCGGGGGTGGGCGGGCGGTGAAAGGGGGATGGGAGGGGGATTTGAACGTGCTTGGTGGCAAACATTTGTTTATGTTTTCCTCCTGGTGCATCATTTCAAAGAGCAGCATGCATGTCCCATCGCGGGCTTCACATCTACCGCCGATTGGAAACACATTGCAGCGCGCTCTGCATGGTAAAATATCAAACCGACACTCATCATGTCATGTATGAGAGAGAGGGAGCATTATGTGACGCACTTTTTAAAGAAACAATAACTTACGCATTTAATCAGGGAGACATGAGCTCATTTGGTTTCACTTAAATCCACAAGTCCCTCCTGATGTGCAGGAATAGATGGTTTTCCAGGACCCCCTCTACGCCCAGTATGAGGGAATAAACTGTGTGTTTGTGTGTGTGTGGTAGTCTGTGCATTCAGATGGATTTAAAAAGTAACTGAATTATGGTATTTTAGATATTTGTCTGCCTGCCTTTTACTCAGTTTGGAGACAGGGAAAAACTGAAAAGAAAAAGCAAAGGTCTGTATAAGTGAATGAAGGAGGCCATAAAGTGTTTCCTGCTACTCTTTATTTTCCACTTCCACTCTGCTAAGCCTGACGGTTAACAAGACTTTGCCTTTTAATTGCTCCCATCACACAGCTGAGGCGAACTACCAGAGCAATGCCCTTGAATGGACCACCAACCCCCTTAAAGCTAGAAGAAACTTTTCATTTCTTTTTCATTTTCTCATAAGTAGCTACCGCAACCAATTTTACTTTCCATTTAACATACATGAAAATCACATCTGTTCTCATTTTGATTGAATTTTAAGAGGAAAAAAATCAGTCTTTTGACATTTCATTTGTTAATGTGTCAGGTTTAACACATTTTCAAATTAAATTAGGATTTTTGCAGATGTCACATTCACAGGGAATGACATTTATCCAAGTCCTAAAAAAATGGTCATGGACAAGGTTTTTATTAAAACAGTAGGAAAGTAATTTTGCTGCTAAGAACATTGAAATATATACAAGCTACTGGATTATTCTCCCATCAGGGATGGTTTATCATATTAGAGTTCTCTTAAATAGTAAGAAATTAGCACTGCAAATTATTATTATTTAATTATCGATTAATCTGACCAAATTCTCAATAAAACGTAAAAAAATAAGTGTTTAAATGTCTAGTTTTGCCAGTCCAAGATTCAAAGATATTGAGTTTAATATCATATAAAACATTAAAAAAAGGAAATTTCCATACTTCAGCATTTTCTGCCCTTCTTGCCCAAAAATAACCTTAATTTTTATCAAAATAGTTGGTGATTATTTTTCTGTTAATCAATCATCTAGACGAATGATCGTTGCAGCTCTAGAAGGAATTCCAAACATTTTAATACTTTGTGCTTATAAATAACACTGTAATCTGAAAGTACAATTATCTGTTTTGAATTATTTCCACCTAGAATATGTTTTTATTTATTTGTTTCTATATCTTTATGATATTTATGCCACTAACTGTAGCATGCAGACAGAATGCATGTCGGCCAAATTAAGATGCCGTCTTTTATGAGAAATAACAATAAATAAATCATTTATTTTCACATCATTGAATTAACAATAATTGTCTCATGTTTGAATCCATAGTTTGGTATTTTTGTATTTTTTTCATCATCATTTTGTTTCATAGCTTTTTTCAAGTTAACACAGAAAATGTTAACAAAAAGAAAAGCAACAACTTATTACAAAGGGACAGCAAAACTACAACTGAAATAGTTACATTGTTAATTGCTGGGAAGTGTTATAATATTATCATAATCTATAAAAGTGTAACTCCTTACAACACTACACTGTGAACATCAGGACAGTCAACCTTAACACATTAAAACACATTTTAACACAAAGCTATTCTGCTGTTGATCTATAAAGACATGTGTGTGTCTTCACAAATCTGAACATACCAAACTGAGGGTGACAATTATAACAAACTAATGAATTTATACTTTAATTTGAAATTTGCCGCTAATAAAGTATTTATAAGACTCAAATATTTAAAAAATACACAAAACAAAACAAGAATAAAAACCTCTTTTTTTTTTACTTTTCAAGAAATTCCCCTTAGAAATATTTACATTTCCTCTCTCATATCACCTTTAGTTTATTACAGATGCCTGCAGATAGTGAATATGAGACTGACCAGGTGTTATCTGTGTGAGCCTTCGGTAGCCGACAGCAGTGAGGCAGCGGGCAGCACAGGGTGAACACGGTGCTGGGCAGGGTAAGGCCTTATCGCCGCTTTAATTTTTCTCCCCAAGGTGAGCTGGGAAGAGATCAGTGGCACTAAACCCTGGGAATTACCCTAGATATTGGCCCCCTGTGCTCTGCAAATGAAATCCTGCCGTCGGCAGGAAGAACATGGTGGTTAACACTCTGAAAATCAGTTTTTGTGCAGACCACAGCTGGCGTGAAGGGGCAAGGGAGAAAGAAGAAGGAAGAGGGGGAGGAAAGATGAGGAAGGGGGAAGGGTGCTCTAAAAAAGAAAAAAAATCGACATTACCAATAAAAGAGAGAAAGACAGAGGGAGAAGGTTGTGCTATTGGTCTCTCCATTCTTCAATTTATCAACTTTTAGACTATAATGTGCATGTTGTGTGTAACAAGTGTCAGTATGATAATCATTCACCAAGTCAGCGTGGTGGCAGTGAGGCACAGATACATGCAGACGTAGTACATGAACAGCAGACAAGTGCAACATGCAACAAACTGCACATTGCAGTTGAACTGACCAAACCACACATGAAACCAGAACCAGGGTCCAGCTGTCTGAGGGTCGGAGCAGGGGTCTTTGGGGCCACGGTGAATGGGTGCATGGTGAGATAGAAATCACTCACTGTGATCATAACCTTCACAGTCCTGAACCTGACCAGCTGTCAGGCCTGTGTCCCGCCTGCACCCACCATAAGCACCGTGGGGAACACGACAGTGCTCATATTCATTATCTTAATGTTTAACTTGAATTATATTTTAGTTTTTAGATTTCCTGCCACTAGCAGTTGGTTTCGGTTGAGCATTCTGGTGCTTGTTGCAACAGCCTCAGACACAGTACAATATCAGTTGAACTGATGTTGTTGTATCCGCCATTTTGCTAGTTCTGTAACTGAGCAAATACTGATAAAACAACTTATTTTATCTGCTCTCATAATGCACATGTTGGATTTTTTCTTTATATTTTTGCATGTTTGTACATTTTGAATCACAGCTGTTATGTGATTGCCAATTTGTTCATTTGTTCATTTTTCCTCTTGCTAACAAAGTGAGGCTAGTGGCTCACTAATATAGCGTTTGAAGTTTGAACTGTTGATTTACGGCTGGGCTTACAGTACAACAAATAGTGATGTCACAACCAGTGTCTGACATAACAACATGCAGATTTATGGTTATAATAAAACAATAAAACACAAACTCAAAATTTTATGCCACAAAAATGTTGTTTGTGGAAAAAAATGTATGAGAATAAGATTTAGAATATGTTTCGCAAAAAATGATGAGATTATACATATTTTAGGAGGCAATTCGCAATTTTTATAACGAAACCCACATTTTCATCCATTTCTCTACATTGTGTATTGTTGTGTGCAAGACAGGATATATATTAGTCAAAAAGTGTTGAATTATTTTGGAAAAAAAACTTCCAAACAAACAAATTTCCAAAATTTTAATAGTGCACTCTTTGGAATCCTAATTAAACAACAAATACAACCAAGGACTTAAACACTAACAACACAGCTTGATAAAGGCATTACATTTAAGCATGCAAAAGGATTATTTTAGCACATTATGTCTACCAGAGACGCCAGTTAGCTAACATTTGCTACTAACAGCTATGTTCAGCTAAGGCTCTTGCAAACATTATGCTGCATATAGCTTTCTGATTTACCCACATTCAACCAGTTTCATGAAGTCAAAATGCTTTAATTTAATGTACATAATCTCAGACTTACACTGAAATTTGGATATTTGACTTAAGTGATAAAATGCTGCGCTTGTATCTTTCGGCACAATGAGTGACAGAATACCACAGTTTCCCATTCTCACACCTTATGGCCCATCTTATTTTGTCTTAAAAGAGATTTTTTTTGGTTCAGCAGCTTATGAAAAAGTTTGATATGAGTTCTTTACCTTTCTGATAATGTATCCCACCACACGGCAGCTTTTCTGCATGTTTCTATTCCAAGTAGCAGACAGAATTGACAAAGTGGCACCTTCATGCAATACAAAGTCAATGGAGAGCACTCCAAATGTCTGATCCCTCCGCCCTGTCTCTATATTTTAAGAATGGCTTTTATCTGTTGTTACAAGTGAACTCTCCAAGTAGTTCAGAGTAAAGTAGCTAATGACCTGGAAAATTAATCATCAACAACTCTTCCCACCAAACTGACACCGCACGAGAGGAAACCGTATATGTTGTTATATTTCAACACTCACTTGTGTCAGTCTCAGTTTCTCTGCTTCACATAGACATACACAAATAGACACCGTACACGCAGCATGCATATACACACACCGCATAAATACACATACCCCCTGCTTTCAACAACAACACACACACACAGATATTATTTATAGGTTCTGATCAGGGTGTGAAACAGGACCGTCTCTCTTTAGTATAGCCCTCGCCATCTTCTCCCAAAAATAGCAGGTGCCCATCCAGCTCGCCGCGGTGGGAGGATTCAGAGCTTGAAAATAAATGGAAGGATGTTTACTCATCGCCATAATCAAAACAGTGCTAATCTCCAATCAAGTCCAAAAGGCAGATAGTTAGCAAGGAGAACCTAAAAATAGCCCAGAGGGTAACACATTCCAGCTACGAATGAGCTTAACTTTGATCTTACTATACGCTGGCCGTCGTGCACTGAAAATGATTAGCACTTCTGTACAGTGATTAGGACAAACTATATATAGATGAACTTAAAGGACATAATGTGATGAGAGCCCAGTATTAGTGCATGCTCCACAGTTCAGTGGGATGGAAAATGCAGAGTGGTGGGGGTGTTTGGAAAACTTGGTTGGAAAACATAGTTAACTGACTGATGACCTTGGCGGTGGGAAAGTTTTACAGAGGTGGTCGGGTTTCAATATCAAGAACAAAATGTATTAATTGTCTGTGAAAAGACCACATTTGTTCCCTGAATTTTTACATCATACAACAGTTATAATAGATTTGTTTGTGATTCTAGCAAGCAGAGAATAAGCACAATTTGGACTTCTAAAGTCACAGACTGGATTAATTTGTCAAGTGCAGACTATTTAATCAAAACTGAATCAAAATTGTCAGTCGTGACACATTAAGACAGTCAGCCATGCTTTGTGAAAAGTGTGAAATTGCTTTGGCTTGATTTAGAAAGAAGATAAAATACAAATGTGTTTGTGTTCCAGTGAGTGAATCACAAGAACTCTTTCAGGCAATGAAATATGTGTGTGCAACGCCACAAGTATTAAATGGACGATTACAACTGAAATATGGTTTCCATAATTGTTCAGCTTTTAATGACATGTAACTGCAGTGTGAGTGTTACTGTGTTGAAAGGGCGTGTTTTTATTTTCCTTTTGGATTTCAGTGTTGGAGTTTGCATTGGCTCTGATTCTGAGAGCAGCAGTCCCTGCAGCTGCAATACTATCTTTCACAATTTACCTTCATGTTGTAGTATTTTTTAAGCAGTTTAAGGATTAGGAATTAAGAAATTTTACCATGAAGAATGTTGAAAACAAAAATGAAATTGACAAAAAAGTAACTCTTAAAAAAAGTGTGCTGACGCTGACAGGACAGGACCCAACTCTCCAATGATTGCTGTATGCCATATCAAATAATCAGAAATAACCCTGATCCCTAAATATAACTTGAACTGAAGTTGTCTTTACTGCCAAAAAACAAAGAAGAAAATTCCTCAATTTATCCAGCTCCACATCACATACTTTGCATTTCATGTATTTATAAGACTGTGATGATTTGATGACACTGAAGAAGGAGCAAATTTAACATGTGCACTCTCAGCATTAAGTAACATGGATGCAATTCCAGAGACTAAAAAAGTGTCACAGTAGACGAAGAGCTGCAGTGCAAATAACTCTGATATTCTGCAGATTAACAGTCACTTTAGACGTATTAGCTGAGGAACTGAGCATCTGTGGTGAGGCATGCAGGGGCCTGATATTCCAAATGCATGTGGAGTGGAAATGTAGTGCTATTTTCCAAGTGGTTTGGAGGGGTGTTACCTGCACTTTGGCTGCTCACCGAAGCGTTCCACTTCCTCTGCCATTTGGCGGACTGTGACTGGCGTGCGCCAATTAATAACCAGGGTGGTTTACTTTTAGGTCCAGTGATGGTAGGCAGGCCTGCCAT
This sequence comes from Centropristis striata, assembly GCF_030273125.1. NCBI lineage: Eukaryota > Metazoa > Chordata > Actinopteri > Perciformes > Serranidae > Centropristis > Centropristis striata. Next base: position 13,514,752 of record NC_081528.1, on the reverse strand, counting down.
CAGGGGGGTCGAGGAGTACAGACGACTCGGTCCAAGGCACACAGGGGTCCATACAAACTTTACTTGATCTATTCAAAGAAGGATGATCACAAATGGGATTTAAATTTCAGCAAGTGAATTAAGCACCCAACATTCAAACAGTATGTAATGGCGTACAAATGTTGCATCAAGACTATGTTTTTCTTCCTTCACTGGTTTTAGCACTTCCTTACACCAGCTTATCACATCCCCTGCATGCACAGGACACATTTCAGTAATCCATCTGTAAACAGCCTCTTCTTCATCCACAGTGACAGAGAGAGGCAGAAAAGATGCAATATATCACGTAAAATAGTGTGATCCATTCTCTAATCAATGCCCCAGTCTAAAACCTTCCTACACTCTTGTCTACTAGCTGACAAATAGCCGCAACTACAACCGATGTACTTTACTGAAACAGAACCATTCTTTTTATCTTTTGTAGGAAAATTATTTTATACTTATTAGTGAGTAGTACAAGGACAGCATCGTCTTGTCATCACTGTGAGGTTGCCTGAAATATCTGTTTTCAGGTGAAGAAATAGTTGTGCACATAACACTCTGTTAATTGTAAACATGTCATTTTTACTTTTTGAATTACACTTTTTTGTCTTTATGCTAAACTATGCTAAGCGCTTGCTTGAACTACTGTAGCCTCATATTTAGCGTCCAGACATGAGCGTTGTCCCAAACTCTACACAATAAAAAAAAAGAAGAAAAAAATTATCAAATCAAACCACCTCATTATTTTCCATGAATTATCTCTTGATTAAGATTTAGTCTTTTCTCTTATCTTTGTCTTGTCAGCTGTGGCGGCCATTGATTATCATGCTGACCATAGTCTCCTGTTTATTGCAATCAAATTGTTATTATTGTATAAAAAAGTACTTTAACTTTCAACTTGTATTGAATGTAAGGCTTCTAAGTAAATCACAATTTAGAGAAGTGTTTCAAATGGTAAAACTTCCACAAACTGGTCTTCATCACCATTAAATTATATCCTGCAGCGACAGAGATCTGCAAACCTTGACCGCTATTTATATAAGGATAATAACTGACACGTACAGAATATCTAAATCAAGCTGAACTCCATCTTAGACATGAACACTTCACACAACAAAAGGTAGTTCCCCCGGTCTGTCTCTCTTTCTAGCAGGAAATTCTGACATCTCATGTTGCTCGCCTTGAAAAGTCCACATGGAGAGGGCAGACATCATAAAAAAATGCCTATCCACCTGTTGTTCTGGCATTGGGGGAGCATTTTGAACCCCACCTGCAATTCTTTGGTCTGGCAGACTGTGATGTGTATATGTGTGTGTGTGTATGCATGTGTGCGTGTGTAACCAAGTGCGTCTCCCCATAAACAGGTGGGGTTCCCCGCCACAGATATCGAGTTCCCCTCTTTGATAACGCATTACAGACTTCATTAATTTCACTCACTCCAGCCACGCACTCGCCGTCTGACAATCTCACTGAGGAATTTTTGTGTGAGCACACCTCCTTGGGGTTGTGTAACTTTTACAAGCAGAGATTAACATGTGTGAAAACAAATGTAATTTAACCCTTTATTGTTTTAGGAGGTTGAGGCGGACGTGCCCAGTGTTAAAAGAGCTGTCTGTATCAGACACTGCAGCACTAATGCTGATGACTTCATGACAAAGGGTTTTTTCTCATTTGGGAAAAAAGTCTTAGAGGATATAAAACATATTTTAAATTCAATTGTAACAAAAATGTTATTGATGTTCCTTTTATGTTTTTAATCATGCAGTGAAATTAAAAGAACATGAAAAAAGGAATTGTGAGGTAGTGACAAACCATCTTTTACAGTTATGTTAATAGGTCTCAAGAGCCTACACACATTTCTTTCTTGAGCTCTTTTAAGCCAGGAAACACAACTCTGCTCACATACATCTCACATGTCCAGGGCTAATTTCTGCTTTACTTTGTTTTCTTGACATTGATTGGTCATTCCCGAGCACATGGGACACCCGACACCGCACCCCCCCCCCGCTCCCTCGATTCCAGTTGTGCAGTGAGTCATCTCCATGTCTGAGAGATGACACAGTGGCACGAGGTGAACTTGGACCGGACTCGACTCCGTCCACATGGACGCTCTGAGAGCCGTGGCTCCAAAAGCATGTCCAGCATTGCTCCCAACTAACAGAACAATACCGGGGATTAGGACGCGAGGCTAAATTTAAAGTCACTAAAGAATGCATGTAAAACACAATGACCCCTCAAAGCAATGAGTTATTTATTTTCTGGTCTATTTCATGAGATTATTTCAGAGGGAAATGTTTGTGTCAAACAAACTCCAAGATTGTGTTTGTGTCTGCTGGGGTAGGGCGGGGTCATGTAGGGGCAAAGCTTTAAAAATGAATTTAAAAGGAAAAAAAAAAACTTTTATGGCAGTTGCTGTCAACCAATTCCAATGAAACAACTTAATGTTTGATTTGTCATCAAATAAGGAAATAATTTATGTGGGAACCCCAGCTTGTTCGAGACAAACAGTCTCACAAAATTTTGTGAAATAAGCATTAAGTTTACAAGGGTCTAGTGAAGGCAAAAGGGGGGGGTATCTGAAAAAACACACAGGAGCCAGATATTTTTATATTTGTTTCTGTTGAACAAAATCAGTCAGAAAGTTGAATCTGTTTAGTTAAAGTTGAGGATCATTCATAAAACTATATTGAACTTTAAAAAAAAAAAACTTTTATATATCACCTGTTCTCAGTCTTTGCCTGTTTGCATGAAACTGTCACTTTGGCCATATAACATCTGCTGTAAACATTAGCAGTAGTGGCTTTGCTTCTCCTTACTGTACCGTCTCCTTGTTAAATGCTCAGTGTGCCCAGACACAAGCTCAACCATGACACTTTAAAACAGACAGCTCACCAAGACGGCGACAAGTGCTGGGGCATGAACTTGACCCGCTGAGGGGGAGGAGGACAGAGCTAACAATGTCCTAGTGTCAGGACAAAAACAAACATATTGTCAGTTTAAACTGCAGCGTTTTTGTTAGAAATGGAGATTTATATCAGACTAGAAAACTCTCAGGATGGATCCAAGGTCAAAAGAATGGTTTTTAATCACAATTGATTAATTTTCCCAAAGAGATTACACAAGTTCCAGGTATTAGATTATTTTGTGTTTTACATCCAGGTGAACTTCAGTTTTATTTATTTCATTTAATTTTATTGTTTAAATAAACAATAAATATAAACCAATTCCACAGCTGTGCTCCAGTAAAAGAATCTGGACCCGACAAGCATTGATGGGAGAATGAAACCTCCTCTGATCAACAGGCAAATAGGAGCCACTTGTGCAGCATTGTTTAAAGGATATCCATGTCATTTATTTTTAGAAAGCTATACCAAGTATTTAAAAAGGTTCTCATAATGTAGATACGCAGGTCACTGCTGTCATGTCTTTTGTCTTGTTGTTCAGAAGAGGGGCAGCATCTGTCCGGATCTTTAACTCTCTGTATTGTTGTGGCTAAATCGGCTTTGAACTTCATTCTGATCAGACAAGCTTCTTGATTTAAACACAAGAGAACAAAGTTTTGTGGAAAAAGCTGAGGTATTTTTGGCCACGGCGGTACACACTGAGCATGTGGATGCTTGATTTCCAAGATGATTTACAATGCAGAGGCATCTATAAATCCATAGTGTTGAAAAGATAGACAAACATACCGCAGCGGCCACTGAACTGTGGGAGTGGGAAGTTGTGGATAGAAAACCAAACGAAACCTTTTCATCAAGCAATTTTTGATTTTCCTCTCGGCCGAGTATTGATTTTTGTGGTTCACTGTGTAACTTTGAATGCAATCTTTACCAGTTCAATGCCATACAATAGTGGCTGTTCTCATTTAATTAACAAGGTCAATCATTACCTCAAATACAGTGAACCCTGTCTTGTCTTATCGTGTGTTGTGGAGCTGATATTAAGGACTATAAGGGAATATGAGAAAGGGGAGAAAAAAAGACCTCCCCCACACAAGTCATTCAGTTTTAAGTTTGCTGCAAACAGACAGCAGGAATTATGGTTATGTTGTTTGATTCAAAATCATATTGATCTCTGCTCCTTTTGATTCGCATTTTCCTCCACTCACAGCCAAATCCTCCCACACAGGCTTTGCTTTTGAAAGATCGCTTTCAGACAGTTTAAAGATGCCAGCCGCGCTCCGAAAATTATTCTCGGAGAATATTACTTTAAAATGCGTATTGATTCCGCTCGCAGAAATGAGGCATTATGTGGGTGTTGAGTGGAGCGGAGAGATACGGCGGTGAAAAATGACACTGCGTCATGAGCTATCAGTTTCAGAGGCTCAAAGAGAAACATCTGGTTGGACTCGGCTCCAAAGAACACAAACCCAGCTAAGGAGACTGCATAAGTTGGGAGCAGACAGCCTTCAAAACAAACGCCACCAGCTTTGTTGGCTTCTGACACAATTTGCTCCAGGTCTTATTCAGTTTCAGAGCCAGGAGTCTTACAATGATCTCCATGTGCAGAAGGAAACTTATTGCAACACGGCGGGCCAAGATAAAAAGAAAAGGTGAAAAAAGGTGCAGTTACTGTGTACGATAGCAGATACCCATCCTATGAATACATTACATTGTTACCCCTTTGGACACTGTACATAGTTTGGCTTTAGAGTAATCCATCAACCTGGGGTGAGAAATAGCCTTCTATATTTGGCCTCTACATCTTTAGCTTGTTCTCTCAGTGGGTACAGGGGCAGCTGAGGAGACAACCCTCTCCATCAGTCATAACTTCTGGCCAAAGGCCCAGAGTTCCTGTCACTAAGAGGCTTAAACCAAAGAATCTTCCCCTCATTCGTATAAAAGCCAAGCAGGTCAAAAGGTTCCAAAATGATTTGCATAGCCAATGAGGTACTGACTTTATGACTATAGTCCACTATTTGGTCTGGGAGTGGTAATACTCTCTGAGGGCTAATTTCCTTAGTTGGCACCTTTTTTCCTGTTCTTACAATCAGCGCAGCAGCCAAATAACCCTAAATTGCTAAATCGCTAATAGTACTAAAGAGCATGTCTGAGGATTTACTACATCATCACCTCAGAAAAACTAACGTGCAGCACTCTAAATCCTGATCAACCTGGATCCAGTTCATTTCAGTAATTTCGTCTGCATCAGCCCAATTTAGGGTATTAAAACACCACCGAGAGCCACAGAATACGAGCCCTATAAAGTGCAAGTGTAAGACCGGCGATAGGAAAACATTTGGGGAAAGAAGCCGAAACTGGGAATTACTTCTGTAACGCTGCCGGGTGACCACAAAAATCTGTCTGCGAACCACGTCAAGACTGTGATCATTATTTCACTCTTTTCTCCGGCTTTTCGTCTGCATTCGTTTACCACCACATCAGCGTTTTTCCTCCAAATGAAATCTAAAGGCATTCCTCTGCCTTTCCGCACCCTTTACACAGCCCTCATCAAGCCCAGTAAGCCTTTCTCTCCTGCTACAAGACATGGACCCCAGCAGTTCATGTTGTATAATTACTGTACACTTTTTAATACAGTTAATATCTTTAAAACGTTGTCGGACTGAGCAACGAAGAATGTAACATCACACAGACAGAATTTATGGACAAATTGATAGTCAATGTTGGATGTATTTGGTTTCTCTCAGCAGAATAAAGGTTTGATAACTGACATTAAATATTTTCAATATTTAGACCAAATCTTGTGTCTGAGCTTCTTTAAAGCATCGACTTTTTGCACATATTTGCTATTAGGGCAGGAAATATCAGAGCAATAACTTGTGCATTGATGGTATTTAATACTTGAAGGTGCAGTCTACAACGTTAATAAATATGCCATTTTATCCATATGCAATTCAAAGTGTCTTACTGGTGGAAAATAATAACATTCCTAATAATGGACCCGGAGAGTAAAGCTGGTCTTAATTCAATTAGAAGAATCCATCATTTTTGGTTTAACATGGTTTATAAGTGGAATTACAACTCTTTTTCCTACCATAGATTATTTGTGCGTAAAAATAAACATCCGGTTACGTTTGTTTAGTTGGAATTTAAGAATTTAAATTTACTAACCACTGCCTTTTGTAGTCTGTTTTTTTAAACGTGTTTTGACTTGTATCAATTTGATGTGGAATTGATTAATTTATCTAGAAAAGATGACCAATAGTTAAATTATCTTTGTTATTGTTATTGTTCTGTGTAACATAAACATATCATTTACTTTAAGTCATCTGACTTCAAGTATGTGCACGATGCCGACAGTAATGTTCTTGGAGGTTTCAGATCTGCTGAACACAGTGAGGCAATTTCTAAGCTGGAACATAAATATGCACTGGCAAAGGCTGATATCTTGTGGTTACAGAACGTATCCCACAGAGCTACTCATGGCTGAAATGATTGACATATTAGGTTTAAATAATGGTGTAGCCATCCCATGCTGTCTTCAAAGTGCAACTCGTGCAATTTCTGAAATGTTTAGAAGTATTAAACACTCAGTCTGTGCTATAAGTCGAGGCAGGATCTCAAAAAGTGAATGTGCAGCATGGTTTCAGAGCGTATGCTTTTATCCGTTTTGGGATCCAAATCTCTGTATACATTTCAGTTATACACTCGTGCAAGAAATAGTACATGCATTGGCTCACAAAATCTTTCTTAGTCTAGATGCTTCTGATAAAAGCTGGCTGATGAACAAACTGTTGGCTATATACAGGTGTTACCAAGTCACAGCATAAAGTGGAAAACCAAAGTTCATTGTTGCGTTCTTGCAAAAATGGTGGTGCTTGAAGCTTTGTGATGTAGTGGCTCCTCACAAGGCTAGCTGGCGAATTGCAAACAATCTAGCCAGCCAGGGACATATAGCTAACTTGGTAGACTGTGGGACAATAAGTTCAATGTTTATTCAAGAGTCCAGCAGTCTCATAACTGACACATGACCATTCCTCTTTTGTGAGGACGTTTCTCCGTCAAAAGAGTGTTATACACAAGAGTAGATAGTGACAACAGCTATGAAAGCTTCCTCTGTTTCGGTTCCCTAATAGGTCAGAAATGTCGGCACAGTTTTTATATTGGTCAACAGTGCAAATGCTCGTGGCAAAGTTCAGCAAAGTTCAGCTTGGCTCACTTGATTCACTCGGATTAACTTTGTCCCTGTGAACCAACAATGGAAAGATGACCGTAACCCCTGCAGTACACAGCTGCAAGATTGTAGTATTCAAAACTGTGCAACTGTGCAACAAATTCTGTCAACGGTTAGAGAGGATATGCAAGTACTAATTTGTCATGGTTTAGTTTCTTGTAATCCTAAAAATACTTATTTCATAAGCTTTACATAACATGGTTATCCGTCATTCTGATTGGATGTTCCATTTATATGAAAAAGATGATCCCAACAGCTTGATTTTACACGTCAAAGAATCAAAAGCATAACCATGCACTATTGTTGTCATTTCTGTCTAGGTAGAGTAAAGAATACACAGGCTATACATTTAAATGTATTACAAGTGTCTGATAATGTTATCCTACTGTTGCATCTTCTGCATTGCTTGTAACAGACAGCACTTGTGACTCTCAAGAGTCCTCATTCTCCGCTTGAGTTGACCACCACCCAAGCCAAGAGAGGCGGTATGAAGTCATCACAAAAGTCAAGAGCTACTGTGCCACAGAGACTGATGTTCAAGGAGGGAAGAAAAGTTGGCAGAAAATCAGTGTTGTGTCACTGGAAAGGATTTGCAAGTGGGAGGAGGGAGAGCAAGGGGAAGTAGGGAGGGAGGGATTGAGAGAGGAACTCGGAGTGAAGCGGAAGAAGGATGCATTGGAGAGAGTTAAGGAGGGTGAGGGGGAAAAGGTTGGATGAATAAAATAAAATAAAGAGATAAAAGAGAAGTTATAGGGAGGAGGAAGGTGAAAGAGTCTTGTTGTTGTGGAGGAGAGAGAATGGCGGTGTTGATGGAGGAGGTGAAAGACATTTTGCCTGGCTCCAGGCCCAGCTGGTGTCTACGCTGGACCGCTGCGGGTGTCAGATCTTTATTCCAACCCTGGAGACAGCTGGAGGTGTCAACGCCGAGCCAGCCTCAGCCATGTGTTTGTGCATGCAGCAGCCCCACTGTCACAACAAGCAGATATCATATTGACGCAGGTCCCCTCTCAGCCTATGACTCCTTGTATAATATTCCCAAAATCAAAGGTTTGCTGTGTTGTTTTAACTCTTCAAGAAAATATATGCAAAGGAATAAAACCTGGCATTTACTCTGAAAACTGTAAAATGGCTACTTGAAAACTAGAAGTCACTTGTGGGATTTATAATCGAGCATGACAAGACCCAAAAGAAAAGTTATAGAGGGGCTTTCATGCCCCATTTACATTGAAACAATCACTCACTACTGGGGTTTCAAATTCTCAAGAACCACGGAGAGACATTTGAGGGGTTAACCCTCTAACTACAAATCAAACTGGTAGGAAGGCATTTTATACATTACTTAATGGGTTCCAGAGGAGGGGATGTCTCTCGACTATCACATGTGTCTGAAACTCCCATGTCGCCTTTAGTGTTACAGCCGTCCGCCAGGAGGGCAAATTCAAGGCATTAGAAAAATATGAGAGGAAGTTCTACTTGTTTAGTTTAATGATTTTCTTTCTAAGGCTAGGTCCAAAAAAGTAGCATATCCTGCCACTAAGATAAATTGTAGAGAGGAAGAGGCTGCAGCGTGTATGAGTAAGACACATTCCTCTGTAATGAGGTTAGTTCTGCTCTGATAGGTGAATGAGGATGATGTGACAGTCTCTGCAGGAATCTGGTAACAGCAACATTGGGTACAAAATGGTTTAATTCCAAAATAATTTTGAAAACTTCTGCTAAAAAGAAAATGATATCCTTGAATAATAGTGTATGATCAAAAACAAATGAAAGAAAACTGGTAATGTCTGTCCTTTGTTGGACTGGAACTCTTCCAATTGAGATTTGACAGATCACCTCTCCTCAGCTGCAGTTTTCTTCAAAATAATGTGTCCACTTTGGGAATGGGATACATTCTCTCTATAAATCAGACAGGATCAAGGGACAAATATCACTTTGTATAAGAATGTGGTGAATACCTGAAAGAAACATCAACTTTATGAACCGATTAGTTCAAATGTTTGCTCAGTACTATACTATTTATGATACCACATTCATTTAGAAGATGAAAGTATGTCATAAATGGTAAAAAAGGAAGAAAAATGGAGACCTGAATCCTCCCTTTAAATGTATATTCAGCACAATTTGTTTCACTCCGTCCCCAAGCAAACAGCTCTGAAATGCTTTACATATTGCAGCACGGCCTGCATCAAACTCAGTGAGCAGATGTGTTTATGGGAAATGGGATGCCTAATAAATCTTTGGCATAATGTTATTGAATTAGTAGGGACTTAGGACCAGATACCATATTAAATCCTGTCTTTTCCAGTTCACTGCTTTTGATAGCGATATATTAGAGTCCCACATGATATACTTGCATCTCCGCCGTCGTTTTTCATCACCTCTAGTGAGGCAGTGGCGAGGGGGTGATGATGAATAATAAATGAGTCTGAATTTTCTGATGGAATTTCCATTTACGCTGTGAACAATTTTCAGGAAAGAGGATTTACACTTAATACCTTGCGGTGCCCCCTCCAACAGTTGCTGTTTGTAGCACAGATTAACGGTGAGATCTCCATCTCTTCCATGGCATGATGTGATATTTGCTGCCATTTAAAAAGATACTTATTAGTCTCAGGACTCAAATCTTTGATGTTCAAGCTGAATTAAAGTGGCTATTCCTGGAATAAATATTGGTAAAGCATCAAATCTACTAATGCACAGTAAATAAACATCCTAATATTACAACTCTACAAATCTGAATCTTATGATTTATTATTTTCAATAAGTTGGGGTGGGTTGTTTGGGTAGATGTATTTTTTAACTGTATTTAAAGCAATACCATTGTTAGTACAATGATGTGAGGAACACCTATAAAATTAAATCAGTGGTGTTATTATAACTACATGAGTTGTGTTCATTATCACAATCATATGCTAAAATTGCAATAGACTGAAATAGAGTATGAGTATGAAATGTTAGTTACCAGTTACTGATAAACTTTAATGTAATTGTTACTGAGGTGATATCAATACACACACTGTCACACTTTTATAGTGTTACTATCATTATGTCAAAAAAAAAATCATCCGAACTGCATTGCGACAATATTTATGTGATTTACAGCACTTTATGTTCTTATCCTTACACATGGAAGCAAAGCTCGAACTATAACCATACCATACAAGTTTTGCAAACATGGAGTAAGGAGTATAAAATAATAGGCTTTATCATGTGGCTTGTTTAATATAAAATATTTATTTGAAAGGACATATCGGGACCCTGTTGACACTGTTGCTAATGGTCACACAGAACTAGAGCCATGGATGAGAGTAGGTAGGCAGGTGTCAGATCTGTAAAGGGTACCAGACCAAAAACCCCGATACGTCAACAATAGCATGATGACAACACCCAAAGCACAAGATTCACTCTCAGTGGTTTCTGTGACATGATAAATACAGCAGCAAGAGCAGGCAGCAATGCACTTCTATACCTGTATATTTACATGAGCAGAGCAATTAAATTCTGTATTCCAAGTAGGAAAACTTTGACTGCTGGTGTTGCTAGAAGAAAAATCAATAGCTGGCCAAAGTCATGTCCAGCCCTTTTTTTAAAACACGGTGGTTTTGTTTGGAACGGGCAGGGTGCAAATGTTAGCTGAATATAGCACATGTTTGTAGATACTGTTTAAAGATGTGTTTATATATGTTGTTATATATAGATATCCGATTAGTAATCGGTGCTTTTCAGTCATCCCCGCCTCACACCACAGCACTTGTTGTCATGCTAGGTGATAAAAACTCAGACTGTTCCCTGTCATAAACTTCTTCCATGTATCACCACCTTGTTCTGACCTTTCCTCTCCTTACAATGTTTGCAATGCAGTAAGTTCATCCCACTTTTCCTCTGGATGAAAGCAGAAGCTAAATACCTTACGAGTAAATGTAAACAAGCTCACACACCATTGTATGACACATCTTTCCTTTCTTCCCAACATGGCTCGTAATCGGATGCCTGGATGCCCCTTGCCATCCCTCATTACCCGGCATTCCTGAGGGCTACATGCCGAGGGCGCGGCAGAAAGACTGGTGTGAGGTTGGCGCGGGGCCAGGTGACAGTGATTGATCGAAGTATGATTGATGGCTACAGCTGATACACCAGCTCTGTTTTCAATTGTTCTTGGATCTGGCACTTCTCACCTTGTAAAAGTGCTTTAAGAGGAGCTTTGAGATGAATGAGGGTGCAGTGTTGGAAGTAGACATTGGTAGGTGTGAAAAGTGGTTGAGTGGTAGAACTTGAATGGATGAACCGGACATTTTCTCATTCCAATGCTGTCAGATGGAGGAAAGATGGTTGCTGTGGAAGTTTAGAGTAATATTAGAATTGTTGTTATGAGATCAAATAACGATAAATTGGAACTTTATAAACTATGCAATAGGTATTGGAAGAACCTTGATCTTCCAGTCTGTGGCCAACTAAAACCAAAAACTATTTTTTGCATAATATCCTTGATTCAATCTGGAAACAACAAATGGTTAGCAGAGGATGGAGTGAGCCAAGCTAAAGCATATTTTATTGAGTCTGTCCTTCCAACAAAACAACTGCTTTAGTCCTATAGCAGCCGTAGGAATTAGGACCCTTTCCATTGGGGGTACAGGAGGATGAATTGTGACATGATAGAGCCACAAAGTCTGCAGAGGGGCAAGGTCGGAGTGGACTGATGGGTCAACAAATCATTGGTCTTTAACACAGGAGACCACTGTTCCCTGTCAGTTTCAGTGTTGGTTTCTCAAAAAAGTTATTTCATCCAAAACCACAAATATTCCTGAACCTTTACCAAATTAAAGTAACCGAGCAACAGGCCATCAGAAAAGAATACATCTCGGACTAGTTTTTGGTCTATTCTAGAACTGGTTATCTTGCTGTTGGACTAAGTAATATAAAGTGGCTTGCTATGTCTTGTGTCAATGCATTTGCTTGAGGTTTGACTAGTTTCTGATCATAAGTAATGCAACTATGACATTAAATTGCACTCTGAACTGTAGGGGTGTTAAAACGCAAAAAAACAAAAAAACAAAAAACAATTCTACATAGTGTTGATTAATTATTTCATAACTTACAATTCTGGTCATTTGCTTATACTACTGCCCTACAGTCACAGTTGAACAGGCACCAATTTTAAAGGGGAATTGTCAAGGAAGTAATGTGTGCTTTGAAAGGCACATGGTGGACTATATGAGCGACTGGTGCTAATCCTCAACAATTGCTGCGGCCATTTTGTTCTACTTGGGCAGTAAACATCGTAATTGTTTCCGTGTTAAACTGAAATACCGGGTCTCTCCTATGAGGCGCTCTAGGTGAAATGTCTAGCTGAGGTGAACAGGTGGCACCCTCATTCCTCCTCCCCGCTGCCCCATTTCACAGCTCCACTGTTCCTGCTGGGAGCTGCATAGCAGACGCCTTAGCTTTCTGAGTTCCTGCTTCGCAGCCAGGACAGAGTTGCTTTGTGTCCCAGCAGGGAGGCAACCTATGAGGAGAGCCAGGGCATGCCGACAGAGTAAGGAAATACATAAAAGCCTCATCCGTGACCTTCTGAGACACCAGAAGCTATCTGCCCTTTACTGCACTGCTGCAGTCCTATATTGCATCAGTAGAAACAAAAAAATAGAATGTGACAGCGTTTGATTGTGTCACTACTAAAGCTTAAGTATCAAGTGATCAACTGACAGGATACATTTCATGTAAAGATACAATATAGACTGATTAAAAGGTGGGTGTCTGCTCAGAAAGTCAGCCTCAAACATGACATTTTTAAAACCAAAGCCATGGATATGAGACTTAATAAATAATGACTACCTCTCTCATGTCGTATACCAGTAGACATTATTGAACTAGAGTTGAAGAGCCTGTTGTGATTCCAACTCTCTTTGATTTGGCTGCTCGGGTTCAGAAGCTAAAAGGGATTGGTGGTATGTATGCAGAGGTACTAATATCTAATTGGGTGTCAGGAGAGAAAGGAACAGTTGGACACGCTAGGAATGTTCACTTGTTTGGCACTGGAGAAATAAAGGAATGCGTTATCTTTACTGTTTTTGTTCGAGTTTAATCTTCTCTTAAATATATGTAAATCAATCATGAAATCTCAAAATGGTGTCCATCAGTTGAAACAACCTTTGCTCCTTTGACTCCAGTTCATTTGAAATAAGTTATTTTTCATCCCTGACTTAATACCATCCCATTTCCAAAAGAGTAAAAAAAACATATCAAATTCTGATCATTTCCCTCCAGGCTGCCATCTAAACGTCATTTTAATCAGACTATGGAATATAGTATGAGTATAAGGAGACATTATACATTTCCCTGACCTGGAAGCTAATATAAAAAACCTGGGATGCTGTGTAAAATAAAAACAGCATGCATCAACTTCATTCAGAGTGTATATTTACAACAGCAGAAGTTTGTCAGTTTGAGGATAAAATATACTATCTTTGTACAGGTTTCAATTGGATATACATCACAAGGGATCAGCAAGTTTTCACCTTCTGTGTTTTTACATTTTAGGACCCAACTTCTTTGGAATTGTGGTGGTATTATTTCAGTGTTTTCTTTGAGTTACAGTTAAGCTTAAGTGCTGCAGCTACACAGGAAAAAATAAATTCTTTATGGTGTTTTTCTTCTCTGTGGCCATAGACCAGTTATGGAGTCAGGAGTTGATCGATTTGTTTCCCCTAAAGATCCTCGAAGTTGAGTGGGATTGGTGACAAAGCCTTGGTTCTGTTAATATGGGCCCCCGATGACCTGACGGTATTTGAACTGCCCTTCAGGTCCAGTGATCAGAATGCTCTGTGTTATAACCATGAGCGCCATAGAAGGGGTTAAGACTCAGTTGGTCCGCCAGGGCCAAGCCGTCAACATACTAGAGGATCTGCAGTTCTCTTTGCGAGGATCATGGACCTACAACCTGTCAACCCTGGCTGAATTCATGTCTCACTGGCCAATGGAAAATATCAATCAATCATTACCTGAAGCCCACCATTCAATGGCAGCAAATCCAGTCTGTAAACATTTTATCTTCTTCGCAAACATGGACTATCCTTTATATTGTCTTGTTTCAGTTTTCTTGCAATTATTTTGTCATAGGGTATAATTTATCTGAAAATGTCTCACTCTCTGGATTCCAGTCTCTGAAGAAATGTTTTTGGGGATATTTATTTTTAAGGTGGTTTACAAGAGCAGTTCCCCAGTTAAATTCAGTTAGGACGTTCAAAATGTGATCTTCCATAGCCTGTATTCATTCATGAGTTGGAGGGTATCTGAAGTACATCTAGAGAAATGCTTTTTAAATGTAGTGGTTCACAACCTTGGAGTCAGGAACTTGTTGCACAATAACTAAAGGAGTCACTGAAGAAAACCATGGTATCATTTTGTTACTCTCGTCTTTTCTTTTGCCTCTCCACCCATCCATCTATATGTATCTAAGGTAAAAAAAATAATTAAAAAAAACACTTTTTGCTTCAACTGCCCCGTTTTGGTTGGAATTGGGAATCGCATCTGTAATATTTACCCTGACCATCACATCCTGACCTCAGTGCTTTAATATTGGATAGCTTCGACACAGTTGATCGGCTTGGGGCATCTCACTTACAACTTTATATGTCTCATGGTTTCTGGTTTGTTTTGTTCTGTCTTTTGGATTTACAGATGTACAGACACACAACTGTCAGTCGCAAAAATAAGGTTGTGTAAGTGCTTTTATTACAGAAAAAGAGTAAACAGCATTTGAATTTGACAAGATATGTTCTGCACAGATTATAAACAAAACAAAGCTGCCTTGACAGACTTTGTGCTTGGTGCTTTTAGTGTTGGTTTGACAGTTAGTTCACCTCCGTCAGTGTTGGGTTCAAGGCCATGTGTGTGTCAAGTGTTTACAAGTTCACTTTACCACCTGCAGTATCCTGTGATCTAGGAGTGTTGCTCAGACTTGTGCCTTGATAACAACACTTATACCGTTGCACTGATTATAATAACATGGCCGCAATTATGTTTGGAATAATGCCACAGAGAAAAAACAGGTTTTGTTGAATAACTTTAGGGCACGTTTGGGGGATTTCCCCTTCCTCTGCCAACAAGACTCGAGTTTAATGAACAATCTGTCTCCTTGGAATAAAAAATATCAAAAAGAAACACACTGTTCCTGCAAAGACATTTGAGATACCCTTCTGAACTGCTGTTTCTCAATATAGGACTGTTTGCACTTTTGAGGTTTCATGTAATCATTTTCTTCAGAAACCTCTCAGGTCCTATTTATCAGAGAATAACCTCTCTGTTTGGCTTTAAAAAAATCACACTTTATATATTCTTCACTGTGAATTTCAGATAACTCAAGAACAAGGCAAGTTCAAAGGGTCGTCCTTAGCTGAATCTAACCAAAATGGAATGTGATCCAATAACACGCCGATTAATTTTGATAATCAAATTTGGCTTGTGCCATATTTATTAAAGTAACATGTGAGAATATGCTACAAAAGCAATGAGGGAGCCTTAAAATTGCCTGGAGTGAATGTTTGTCCCACCACACATGCAAAATGAAGTCATGTGCACCACCAGGGATGCACAGCGTTCGCGTGATCCATCACATCAGGCATTATCAGTCATATAATGAAGGCTTTGGTTCCACTCCCATGCTTTCCTTTCTCTCACACTCCTCAGTCTTTTTTTCCAAATAATAAACTATCTCATCCCTTTTTCATTACACGAGTATTCCAACACTGGAGTAGCCTGAAGGTTAGAGAAGCTTTCTTGTGACCGGAAGGTCATATAGTCTGAATCTGCCAGATTTGCTATGAAAACCTGGGCGGGGGGAACTGAAAGAATACATGGAGACCTCCATCAAAGTGCCCTTGAGCAACACATAGTGCTTTTATTGGCTCCAGAGCAGCTGCGTAGGACAGTTTGTAGCCCGTTTCACCTGTAGTTCCTACCAAAATTCTTCAGAAACTCATAAATAAAGCATTATGCTTCATGTTTGCAGGGCTTTTTTGGAATTATTGCATCACTTAAAGGTCGATCAATTCATGTTTTGAGATATCAAACACCAGTAATAACTGGATAACTATGGTCCTTAAAATAAAACCTCTCAGGCATACATTTAAGAGTGGTGGGAGGCTAAGGGAGGGGGCGCAGTTGTGTGAAACAATCTGGAACGAGATTTAACACTTCTAATTAGATCTATCAACAATCGGGTCTTTCACGTCAAAGCCAATGTGTTTCCTGTTAGCTGAACACCGTTCGTGACAGCCCTGCAATTAATTGAAACATTATAGAGAGAGGGGGAATGCTCTGGGGCTCATGTGGCCTTGGCTGACGCGTCGCATGCACTGCAGCCCCCAAAAGACACGGAAAGCACGAGGTATCCAGCGGGAGCTTAGCCTAGCCTCAGTGTCAGCAGGCTAGCTTTCCTCCCAGTCAGGGGGAACCAGATGGAACTTTGTACTCAGCATTAGCACTTGTATCATGTAGAGGCAGCCGGCGCGGAAATGTCCCCTTCGTGATGAGGTTATTGCTCTTCTGTTGGTTCTTGGAAGGCTGCACTTCAAGTGTGCGACATGAAAGACCCCGAAATGGAGGCATGTGCTTTCTGATATGATTTATTGGCTTGTTATATGGAGCTATGTAGATATATAGGGGAAAGGGTGAAGTACGGAAAGTGGGGGACAAAGTAGGGAGTGGCAGGATGGGCGTGTGATGAGA
The DNA here is from genome assembly GCF_030273125.1 of Centropristis striata. Classification (NCBI taxonomy): domain Eukaryota; kingdom Metazoa; phylum Chordata; class Actinopteri; order Perciformes; family Serranidae; genus Centropristis; species Centropristis striata. The sequence goes on along the minus strand of NC_081528.1, from coordinate 13,497,871 downwards.
GTCCATCCTGAAGCCAAAAGGATTAGTGGTTAGATTTCATCCTCAGCTTATGTGTCCTTCAACAAGACACCAAACCCAGATTGAACATCCACAATGATTAAATTATTTTTTAATGCTCCCAGGTAAAAAGAAAGAAAGAAAGGAAAAATTATCCTTTTTTTAAAAGGATCTTTCTGGGTCTACATTCAAAAAATAGGAAATGATATTGTAAATGTAATATCTGCAGATTTAGACTTGGTTGGTCAAACTGTAAAGTTATTTAAAGATGTGTTTGACTTATCAGCAAATCAAACAGACAACAGAAAAATCCAAATTTAAAATTACTCTCAGTTGCCGCCTAAATCACATCTTCAAGGGATATTTCAACATGATACATCTTTGACCTTGTTAGCATCAGCTTACGTCGGTTTTTCTCACATCAGGATTTGTGGGTGATTGGCTTTTTAATTGTAAAGTTTAAAACAAAATCATGAAAAGCCCAAGAGTTGATAAATATGCTTCTTGACTTGAAGATGCATCCATCCTTGAGGGTTTCTGCCATTTGTCTCATTACTCTCCCTACAGTTAAAGTGAACATGTGTCTCTGAATCTGTTTAGACGACTGACTGAAGTGTTGTGTGTCCACGTTGGAGGAAAAAAAAACCCTTAGATCTATAATTGCGCATCTCTCAGAAACTATAGAAGTGTTTTCCATTTTGACAGTGACAAACTGCCACTAGTCTAATTTTGTACCAAGATTTGTAAGACCCCTTTTTTTCTGTTGGAAAACTAATTTAGTAATGAAAGTCATGTCTTTGTGCGTCTGTTCCATCGGTTCATTACAATGGAAACTGTTGTGTGACATTCACAGCATGCCAGGGGTCAGCAGTGCCAGCCTGAAGCAAACTGACATGTCAGTCAAAATACGTACTTGGAAACAATCTTAAGCATTATTTATGAGGCTGGCAACTGCCATTACAATGAACTATGACATCACCTAAGCTTCGCCCATTAAGCATTTATTTGCAGCAATGTGGCACCTCACACATCAAAGCTGTCCGCCCGGTATTCCCTGCGTCTCTGACAGCCTGCGGCTAATTACATGATCTGATGGTTACACAAGGAAGGTTGTGACTGGATGCCCGCTGCTGGGACAGTAAACGTGCTCGCCACCACCTCAGTAACAGCAACAGCTGCTGTGCCCTTGAGCAAAGTGCTAAACCCACAACCGACCCAGTAGCTGCTCATTGGCCAACAGTGTGTAAACTGGGCAGCTCCCAGATGCTAAGAAAATCTTTTGAAATGGAGGGCTGCCATAAGAAAACATCAGAGGTGTGTCATCTACCAAAAACTGAACTGAACTTTTACTACTGAAGTTAGTTTATTTTCTGTTGGACAGGTAACTGACATAAATACCAAAGAACTTCATCATTACTTCAGGTTTTTGTCAAACTTTAAAAGAATAAAGAACAAAGTTCACACTGTGTCTCCTGACATTTCTGCTGATAAGGTGTTTAACAGTTTCCATACCTGGTTTACAACAGATAATAACAGGAGCACTAAAAGAGCTACAAGTTCTCCAAACCATATCCCAAATACAACCCCAAAAAGCCTAAATGTAATGGTCACCATTAAGTGTCATTAACACTTAGAAACAGCTGCATTCCAATTATATTTAGGTAAGAAAACTGCTTTCCTAAGGTTATGGAAGTGCATGGTTAGGCAAAAGATTGTTAAAAAAGTAAAACTGCAAAAAATGACATGATGCACAGAAGTTATGTTGCTTTATTAACATTGCTCACTTTTGTTTTCGCACGGGGCAAGAGAGGCTTTGTTTCCTAGCTTTCCCATTTGGTTTTACAATCTGTAAAGTCACTTTCACTTCCATAATTACTGCAGCCCCATAGGGGGCGCGACTAACTATAAAAGTACTGTATATATTGGTCATAATAAGGTCACATGGGGTCCTGTTTTAGCAGAGTAAAGTCTCTAAAATACTTTTTTAGCTTTAGGCAGGCAAAACATCTGCAAACATCTGTTTCTGCAAATAGGTGATGAACATGGCAGCTATCACAGTGGGGAAATCTCTGCTATGTTTACTTAGCCAAGTCTAACGTATAGATCATTCAATTTTAATTTACTGATGAATGTTAACAAAAAAGGTTGCCCATTCCTTCTCAAATTGTTTCAAAAGGTATTGTAAAAACAATAACACTAAATATAAAGCTTTCAGACCCAGAATCAGAATAATTTATTGAAGTAGGTTTTCACTTAAAAGGGCTTTTTCTTAGCGTTACATGCATAAAATAAACATATTACAAAGGAAATATCAATGCAGGTAAGTACTGTAGAAGGCAAGAATAGCAAACTAATAAAATTATGAAGAATTTCCAGGGGGGAAACACCATAACAAGTCTATAAAATAACTAACTGTAAAAAAGAACTAAAATGAAGGAATAAGAAGGAATGCATATCATGAATCATGTTTTCATATATGTTGAAAGCATTTATGGCTGTGAGAGCAAAGAGATTTACTCATCTGTTTATGAAACCGTTTTCTAAAAAACTTTGGGAAGCCCTGTGGCAGACTTTTATTGTTAGCAATTTAAATCGTCAATAGAACTCTGTTATCATTTCACTTTATTTGGATTGTGAAACATGATCAGATATCACACAATTACGCAATGCCTACATTTGCCCTCTGGGATCAATACAGTTCGTTTTCCAATTATGTGGTGACTTTGATCTTCAGATAGAAGTTCTGATTAGTTGTCTTGTTTTGTTTTGAAATCCTGCCGTGGGGCGATTTTCACTTTCAAGTGGCACAGGAAGCGATCCAGCACCTTTTCAGACTAACAAGAACAAACAAGATTTCTGATCAACTGTAACAGGAAGTTCACAAACAGGTGTTTGAAACATCTTAGTTTATTGTTCCTGCTCCTGTTCCAGATAACATCACCTGTGGCACTTACAATGTCTGAGCTGCTGGTATGTTTCTTTTACCACATTAGAAGGCTATAGTTATTGTCTGTATAATGAATTATACATTTTGCCAGGAGAAAAAAAATTATATCTATTAAAATGTTCGTAGAGACAGGCCTGAAGCTACAATGTTTTGATGTGCTGCAGTAAGTTGGCAGCTTGACAATGTTTTTACTTTACACTTTCTTTCCAGTGAAATGTCTCATATCAGTTACACAAAGAGCCACATTAAAGAGCACAGCCAGCTTGTGAAATTGAATAATTTGAGTGATTTTTCACTTGAAATAATAGAATAAAAAGGATCAATGGTCAAACTGTAAATCATAAAGTTACTAAAATGTTTTATTGAAATCTTGTGTCTCATTGTGTTAGCGTGTTTCTGTATCAGGACACCTGCATATACGGAGGTGTGCTTGATTTTACTCAAATTCCAACCTCTTTGTAAAGGCCAATGGGTAAAAAAAAAATCAGTTTGAGGATTTTATAAAAAGGACCACTATGAAGGATTTAGGGTGATCCTTTGGCAGAAATATACCATACATAAATACCACATAAATACCAAACTTAAGGTGATGTGACTGTCTTTTATTCAATTTTAACAGGGGTATAAATTATGTTTTGCGCGCAGCCAATCATTACAATAACATAAATGTCTGGTATTGTGATATTTGATTAGATATCATCTTAGATATTAGGATATTGTGATGGCATACGAGTCTTTTCCTGGTTTTAAATGCTCAATTAAATTAATATTGTTTAATTTTCTGAAAATGACCAGACTGCTCTTGCTTATCTATCATTTTCCTTAACCTGCTTAGTCACACTTATATTGATTATTTATCAGCAAAAAAAAATTATATAAATATCTTGTGGAAGCACTGATGGTCAACCCTACAATGTCATCACAATATATAAATGATATATTGAGATATTTAGGCAAAAATATTGTGATATTTTATTTTCTCAACATTTCCCAGCCCTACTTTGAAGGTCTAGTTTGTACTTAATTAATGTCAAAAAATATATACATTCAATGCCAAATAACTACATTACTGTCTCATATTTGTGGTACTATTCTCACCGATACAATTTCCATTGTCCATCTTTTTTATGAAGCGTGTATTCTTTTCTTCTCCGATATCAATGTGTATAAAAATCGGACTCAAGCGTAATTCCGAATGCACCTTCACGCCACCCGCCTTCATTTTGCTCAAGCTGCATCTACATTGTGTTGACAGAAATCAAAGCTGGCAGCAGAGAGAGAAATAGTGAATACGTATACCTTTAATCCCCCTTATCCTGCTGTTAGGCCAGGGTGTGTCCCCCGGTCTTCTATAATAGTCTGCAATGAGAAGCTTGAGTAAACACAATCAATGGAAGATACTAGCATATGCACCGCCGAGACTTCCGAAGTCTCCCCCCTCTTTTTATTCACCCCTCCACGTATTCGATTACACACCCCTACCTTTGTGGATTCCAGGGAAATTACAACCTGAGACAAAGGTATTGATGCAATATTACATGTGGGCAGCAATAATAGGTATTGTTATCATCGTCACAAGATTGTGTTGGAAGAAAAACCCTGATTCTACCAGAGGGGTGCCCTCTCTCCCGGTCTCCCTCTCCGTGTATGGTGCTCCTCCATGCTCTCTTACTCCTGGATTACAATCTCTTCATCCATTATTAATGAAGTTAAACTACTAGTGGCATGCTGAATGTGCTGCATGGGAGATTTGTAGCTAATCCAGCGCAAAACAGCCCCAGTCACATAATGAAGGGAAAAAAAGCACAAATGTCAACAGTTTCACACTGGGACTGGATTAGACACCCCCACCTCACCCTCCTCATTCACACACGGCCTCGCTCTCTCTTTCTGTCTCTCTTACACAGAAACCCCTGCACACGCACACACACACACACACACACACACACTGACTGAGTCACACAGCAAATCTTGCATCCAGCATGAAGAGTTATGAGTGTACAAACATCCACCTCCCTCCATCACCTTTTCTGCGATGTTTCCCCACTAACGGATTAGTGAATCTGAAGTACTGATTTGAAGGAAAAGGCCAAAGGGCTGTTGAGGTCTACATGTGAAATCGCTCAACACAGTCTTCCAAGGAGTAACAGTTGTAATGCTGCTTCTTAAAAATCAGCCACATGATACAGATATACACGCTCACAGTGTGAGTGGATGTTGACCCTGCGTCGTCTTTAAGGTTCTCGTGTGTCACTTGTAGTGGAGTGATTGCACAGTGTCAGGCGTTATGTTGTGGCGTGTACTCGTGTACAGTTCAGCCAGGCGATGTGGCTCCATGAAAAGCAGAGACGAGCATGAAACACTGGAACTAATCAGAACACAGGACATGGGACTAGCATCCTGATTTCAGATTAGCCACCCTCCCTCCCTCCAGTTCTTTCTCTGCCTCTCTCTCTTTATATCTTATCTTTGTCAACCCTTATCTACCTTTTGGAGGTGATACTTTTGATCTGCATCTTGCAGTTTTTAAACCGGTTATTTGATCATCTATGTTACGATGATTTCCGCTTTATTTTTTCCTTTTAAATCATCTCATATGCATCTTTCTGTTCTCACTACCTTCATTCCATTCCTTTATTCATCTTTTGTAAATTCTCTGTTCTGTCTAGTTTTTCTGAAGCTACTTTCTTTAAGTTTGCAGGCCACACTGAAAAACCAAGACTAAAAAACATTTGGCTTTTATAGCCTGATATTCAGACTGAATAGCTATTGTGTCTTCACTTCATTTTTCAGTCTGACCAAGGTGCATCCTCCAGAGCTAAAAAGTGAATACAATGCAGAAGTGCAAAAAGCTGCAGTTCCTCGTCTGGCCACTTGAGGTTGGCTCCAAAAGGGAGTCAATCCTCATTGACACCCAAATTAAAATGCAAAACTTTCTGGTCAAAATAAATCTGTTTATACCCTGGTATAAATATTGGTTTTGGTCTTTATAGCAATAGTTCCCCCTTCATCACAACTGTGGGGGGTTGAATATTTTTTATAACTCACCCGTTTGATTTAAATTAAGGCTTAAAGTCATGCATAATTAAGGGCCTGGCTGCTTTAAGTTACAGGCAGTTGCCAGCCTCAGCTATACAGTTTATACCGTCTGAAATTAAAATCATGTTGACCATTTTCAAAACAACAATTTGTACAGCTGCTTAGATCTCAGAGACACTTGTCCCCCTGTTTCTTGCCATGTGTCTGTCACATTTCTCTGGCTCTGGTAAAGGAAGAAAATGTCCCTGTTTTAAGTCCCCCCCTACAAATCTCTGATTGGCTTAGTTATTTCTCCAGCCAGAGAAAAAGGCCTTTGAGGTCATTGAGGTCTTGTTTGTCATATCAGAGTTACCCTAATTACCCGTTTCTGACTGGTAAATAGCATACATGTCAACTTTCTACTTGTAATTACATCACGTGACCCAAGTTCTAAACTTTGGTCATGTGACCAATAGCAGATTTGTATATGGGAAAAAAGTTTTGTGCATTAATGTGCTGAAATGAGCCTTTCATTTAATCTGCTGATGTTTTTAATGAATGGTAAACTGAGCATTTCGGTTTGAACAGGAACACACATCGTTAACTCTTGCGACAGTTAAAGACACTCACACATTTTTTGCTGTACACTGCACACTAGGCCTTTTCCAATTGATACGAGTTTCCCCTACCTAAAATTAAACCCACAGAGGAGGTGGTAGAGGAAACATAATTTTGACGGATGGGAACTACTAAAATTGCGTAAAAGACTTTAACACAACAAAAAAAACAGGAAAGCAAAAGTGAATGGTATTGACGGTACTTTTTTTCCATTTAAAATTATGAAATACGAATGTGAAGTAGTTCATTTTAATCTGCACAAACTGATCTTTCAGCTCACTATTAAGGAGTGCAATCTTACTGATGAAAACCATGAGATGTGGTTGAAAGTTCCAGAACCAGCTAGTGAGTGGACTCAAACCCTTCCTGAATGACCTGTATCTAAACATTCCATGTATTTAATTTTGTCGAAACACAAAAATTATGAAAATATATCCTCCATCCTAGACCCCACTGTCTGATTGAGCTGCTTTATATCTCCAGCTCTTTTTCCTGCCTCTCCTTATGCCCCCTCTCTCTCTCTCTCTGCCACAGTAGACCAATTAGGACTAAGCTGATTCCAGTTGTGACCTTTGGGTCCACCTCAGGTCTGCTGACAGGAGAGTTAACATGTAGCCGAACTGTTTTACATGTTATCGACAGGGTGGGAGGCATCATAGTCATTTTATCACACCAATTTCATTCTTGGCCGATTTCCCCTTAGGCAGGTTAGTGGCAGCTTCCCATTGATTTTTCATGTAATTGATCAGAGACCTGCTTGAGCAATTTATTGGCTCGCTCACACCTGTGATTAAGGCTGAGGCCGCATGTGTTTATGCATGCACCGACTATTACTTTCCCCAAGATCAACCACGTGCCATAAAAGCACCGTGGTGCTGCCCGTCTGTGGCTGTCAGAGTAATGAATGCCGTCCGAGTCTCGGGGACATTTTTAATCACGCTTTGACCAAAGCCATGTCATGTCCAAAGTCAAGAGGAATGGAGACAGGCTCGTCTGACTGACCAGCATTGACAGGAGTTAATGTGTTCACATGAAAACATGGACCAGAGTTTAATTCAAAGTAATCCTTATTCATTTGAAGCCGCTTCATGCATGGGATTAATATTAGAGCAGTCGGGGGGCCAAAACCACAATGACATCAGCTAAGCATTTTCTTTGGAAGCCGAGGATAGGATAATTACAGAAGAAGACAAAGACGAAGAGCTGAGTACTTTTTAAATATACACCATGTTAGCCGGGCATGTCGGGAGAAGTGAGGGTAGCCGATCGTGTAAGTCATTTACTGGCCTCGCGTAGAGCGTTCTAAACCACAAGCCATGTTGCTGAGTTGGAGTGCTTAGCATTGGTGTAGCTCGTCTCCCTTTGGTACTGTGACAGAGCTGGAATAGTAAGGATCAGGCATAAAGCCGCTCAACAAGCTCAAGAGCCATCAAAGAGCCACCCTTTTAATTTGGTTAATTTACAGGCAGCTTTTTCGCTAATAACGTTCTTGGAGTGATACTTGACAAATTGAAATACACACAGGATATTTCTGTCTCGACGGAGAAAGACTCATAATGTTTTCTCTTTGCGATTCATCCTCTCCTCTTCTCCATATTCATCCTCCTTTCAATTGTAGAGAAGTCACACCACACAATAAAACTAAATTCCCAGCCATTACTTTATTTCTAACATATTAGCAGAACATAAACTGATTTGTTTAAAGATTTGTGGCTTTGGAAACACCAATTTGACTCCAAATTTTATTACATGGCCACAGAGTGTTGGCCAGACAGAACCCTAGGCGACAATCACATGTGGTTTGAGGCTGAAAACTGAAAAAAAGAAGAAAATCAACTAGTTTTTCAGTGAAAGTGCATCCCTGAATAATGGAACCACTTCACATCTGCATTACTCAAGATTCCCAGTGCAACAAACTGATGACAGGACTTGTATATTGGATGCTCTGGGGAAAAAAGGGTTAGAGTCGCTTTTAATGACAGCATCTATGAATTCATGCAAAAGTTGTGATGTGAGGTGAGAAATCAGAGAGGAGCTTGTTGAACAATTTAAATTCTGTCTGATTTAAATGTATTTAATCAATTCCTCGTTGCATGAACAGAATGGAAAGGCCGCAGAGACATTTATTCTCTAGAAATAAATTGGGATTTAATTTCACAATAAGACTAATAGGCTTGTGACAAAAGTACAATTTGGCACACATCAAAGCCCATATTTACTATATATATGGCTGGTTTTGATGCTTGTGCATATTTTAGAACACTTTTTTGGCTTTTAAACTGCACATTTAGTCACAGGCCTTAGAGTTGTAAATATTGGTTCCAAGAAAAAAATGTCCTATTTTATATGCACAGCCTGTTCTTGGATGCTCTTAGGTGTGCACTGGTGTGGTGTGAAGCTTAATAATGTAATCAAGCACAGTGAAAGAATGAGCAAAAAAAAAAGAAGAAAAAGCTAATTCTTTCAATATAAAACTTGAAAATAAAAGTTCACACGTTGTTCTTTTTACAAACAGTGGCCTAAGTTTTGTGTTGTGGCGGACTTGCTGGGCAGTCTATCATCTCTCCTCCTAAAAGCGGAGGCTTGGATGCGTGCTGATACACATGGAAAAGCCTGCAGGAGTGTTTTAAAGTCCTCTCCAGTATGCAGGAGGGGGAAAAGTTGAAATGTCCAACTGTACTGACGCTTGGGGGGCTGATGTGCTCGTTAAGAATCAGGAGAGAGCATCAGCGAGAGCAGGTCACCCTGTTTCTCACATCACAGCCCCATCAGAAATTCTTTCAAGTGTCCTTCTGCGTCGCCAAAGATGACAACGGCGAATCGATAAGCGCTTGAAATGAAAAGAAGCCGCCGGTTTGCCCCCGAGGCGAAAGATTTCATACCCGCCAGCCTTCTCTGAACTTCAGGCATTCCTCTGCACCTTTCTGCGTGAGAAAGAGGAGGCTCTTGACTGATTCTTTTTTTCTTTGTATAAGAAGGTAAGAGGAGAATATAGCCGAACTATCATGCCTCTCCAGACGCAGCTCACCCTCTTTTCTCTCCCCCGTGCAGGCGGGGCGTGATGTGAACATGTGCATGATGCAGGCTTGGTGTTTTCTGCACGAGTTTACTTGCATTCTGTGTGTGTGTGTGTGTGTGTGTGTGTGTGTGTGTGTGTGTGTGTGTGTGCGCGCGCGCACGTTTGTGCTTGCATGCGCGCGTGTGCCATATCACAACATCCCAATATTAAAGCGCACGGGTCAAATTGTGAAGCGAGCTGTGTTGGCAAATATGCACATTTTATTTATTTATTCCCTATATTGGTTTGCATTTGACCAAACGCTCTTTGTCTGCGCGTGTGTTTACGCGAGTGGAAAATTAATAAAATATGGCCTTCTTGGGCCTTTGTAAGAGGAATTTGTGTGTGCTAAAAACTGACTGAATGTAATCTTATAGTCCTGACTAAATAAACCTGATCTGAGCAGCTATCAAAAATTACACTGGCTCTTATAATTCTTCATTTATAAGTCCATCTAAGGCTGCATTTATTTTGTGTTTGGGATAGCAGGATTCAAACCATTCCTGATTCACCAAATTCTTGGATGGAGGGGTGGATGATGCGCCTGCTTTGCTTCAGTGTCCCCTTATTGCCTGGAAATTCCCGTGTGGATGTGCGCATTAATTACTGGTTTAATGAGAGTATGACTAAAAATGTAAAAGACGGATTAGGCGCAGGGAGCGTGGGCCCTACGTCCGGTCTGCCCGCCTCACTTAAGATGCGAATGGAAAAATCAGTCTGTATCTAACGAAACGGATCTATAAAGAACATTTGCATCCGAGCCAGCTGTTCACTTCATCTGCACATAAATCCGCAACACGATAGGGGCTCTGTCTGGCCCTAGAGGAGCCTAAATCGTTCATTTTTGTTTTCCCTCTCAATATTCAAAATATTGTGGTTTTTTAAATGTGTTACATTTTATAGTTGGTGTCAAACAGGCTTAATGAGGCTCTAATTTGCTGATTACATAATAGGCTGCCATAGGAATCCGCATCTGGGACTTTAAATGCAGCATTTCTTTAAATTAACTGCCAGTAAGTGGGTTTAGTCATGAATCTGTGGTTGTGCCTGTTGTTTATTTTGCGCGCAGATTTGAGATAATAAGCAGTTGAGTTGCATGTTTGAAATTGAAGAATAGGTTTAGGCAAATTGAACCACTATATGTTTTGCATGCCTCAAATGGTGCACTACTGCGGTGCGTAAAGGCGCTCTAACAGGAATATTAAAGGTTTTTTATTATTATTCTTTTTTAAAGATGCCATCCGGATTTTTTTTCTTTGATTGTTGTTGAAAGTTGAGAGTTTACCCTCAGCTGCACTACACAGGCACAGGCGCATACATACACAAACACACCCCTTTAAAAAGACACACACACGCACACACAGACACACAGACGGGGTCCCTCTCTGAGCTCAAAAGAAGGAGGAAAAAAAATGCGCCACTCTTGGAGCGTCTTTCAAGGGGGAAAAAGTTGAGGAAGACAGAAGAGGACGAACCAAGGGGAGACTCGGATGAAAGCGCCTCCTTCGCCGTTTCTCCTCGCACTGTAAATAGATGGTTATTTATGCGCATAAATGAAACTATCCTAAAAGGTAGCGCTGCGGCTCTCTGTTTTTGGATAACATAGCGGGGGGAGCCACATCCATGCGAGGCGCACACTTCCGGACAGAAACTTAGACTTTCAGCGTTCCTGGACATTGAAGTTTCCTGAATTTTCGCTCTAAACACAATCACTGGTGTCCGACTGTGTTTGGACGGTGGAATTTATCTCTTTAGAATAAAACGCCGACGGCTTGGAGAGTCTAACCACCACCGGTGTCTACAACTGGTAAGTAGAGCAGCAGCAGCAGTAGGAGGAGTAGTAGTAGAGGTACTAAAAATAAATAAAACTGAGATGTGAGTTAATGCAAGTGAAGGAATTTGTTCCACCGCGTGTTTTTGACTCCTCGGTGAATTTCAAAGCCGTGGCTGTCACATAAAGGAGCATGGAGTGATGTGAGGGCAGGGTTCGCCCTTATAGGTCGGCGGATGATAATGATGTATCATTAGCGGTGATGGAGTGTGAGGAAATAAAAGAAACCGCATTGTATTGTCCTGAAATTACTTATAATTGTAGGGAAACTGTTAAAGTGTCAGAAAAAAAACATTTTTGAGCATCATATCCCGCAGGTAGTCACTTTGGTGCCCTTAAATTGTGATTTAAGTTGACGCAAATACAAATAAAATGCGACAAATTGTGCGTAAACTTAACAAAAACTCTTTAAAACCCTTCCAATTACTTTAAATTTAATTATGAGTCAGTGCTTCTAAATAGATTATAAATAACCCTGTTAATAACGTTACTTCACATGTGTTTTGCCTTCCTCTTCATCCTTTTTACAATATAGAGAGGGGAAAACATTGTGGGGAAAAAAAGAGGCGACGTTCACGGTCTCACGCCTTTAATTAATACAGGACCATATGGTGGAGGTTAGTCGATTCATCTCCCGGTAAAGGCTGCAGTCTCATGCTCTACTGTGTTAATTTCAGAAGTAAAGCCAGTGTGAGGCAATGCCAGCTTTCTGTCTGCACTGGGCCTCATGCCACGTGAGTCACTGATTCATATCAACTGTTGGTGGTGAGAGCAGAGCGCGTCCGTGGAGTAAGAATGAATGGATGAACGGGATTAATACAAGTAATCATAATAGCTAGATCTTTAAAGCGATGCTATTGGATATACACTGTGGTTTACGTTAGACAGAATAGACATACATATTACAAGGCCTCATTTCCAATAAAATGCCGTTACAACATAATACAATATAATTATTATTATTATTATTATTATTGTTATTATTTGTTATTATATTATGTGTTAAATACATTTTAAAACATATTTTTAAAACATTTTTGTGTATTCTTTAAATTATCGCATTAATATCGATTTTTTTTTTTTTACTAAAAAAACGAAAATGTATCGCATGATATACACAATTTTATTTGGCACAAAAATTAGTGTTTCTTCTCTGTATTTTTTAAGGGAACATGTGCTGTTGATTTAAAGACACCAATAACAATAAATACAAAAAAAACGAATAAGAAATAATTTCTGGTAGAAATTGTATCCATAGTTTTATACAATGAAAAATAAAGACAGTAAAATGCATAAATAATACGAGGTAGGATTTGAGAGGCCGCGGAGCAGCCAGGCAGGCTGAAATATTGGAGGGACCCCTCATTAAATCTCACTGATTAGATAACAGTGAGCCGCATGCAATAACCTTACACCTTGCAGCCTGACCCCCACTATTTCATTTTGCAGTGGGATATAGAGGAGGGGTAAGAAGAACGGTTGTGCAGGTACACGACGTAAAACTTAACCTCCAATATCTGCATCTTCTGAATCAAAGAAAAAAAAAACCTTAGATGATGTAGAGCAGGTGAAGAGAAGAGCTGAGGAAAATGGTTAACAGCATGACTGCATGCAAATTCCCCCCGACTTGAATTATCATAAGCAAACATTGTGAGCCTGGACTAATAAAACCCCATCTGTGTAACTTCATATCGAGGTAGTATGAGGGCTGCGATAATGAATTTTGTAATATCCCACCGACAGACATCTCAATCAGACTCTAATCCCGTGATTTTACTACGGAATCACTCCACTTCCAACTGCTGCAGGCTGCATCGAAACACAAGAGCCGGCTCATGCACAACACGGCGGGTTTTATATATTCAGACTGCACGAAAATAAATCTTACACTGGAAAAATATATAACAACACATGACGTGCGATAACATGACTCTAATTTGTCCTCAATCAAGACTCAGAAGAATGAGATTATTCATTTTTATCCAACGCAAATCCTCTTGCTTTCATTATTTTTTGTCAGTCCAGAGAGGTTTCCATGTAAGTTTCTATGTATATGCGAAGTTGTGGCCTAAAACAGGTTCAATTCAATTAAAAATAAGTTAAACTCTGACGCATTTTTACACAAAAAGAGACCCTCAGACCAGAATGAGACTCATTAAAATGCGCATTTTTGCTGCCAGTGTGTGCACCACCGCTCACATCCCAACTGTATGTATTTTTATGTATTCATTTTAATTATAAATGAGCTTTTACACGCGTTAGATATCTGAATTTGAATTTAGTTAATTCAATTTTAAATATTTTCCTCCAGACCACCAGCATTTTGTCTTGTAATCTAACACTTATCCTTTGAGCACACTGCTATTCCTTTTAGTCTTGTGTTGACTCCAAAAAAGTACTGGCTGCAGAAGTGGAGTTGGATGTCAGAGAACATCACAGCGGGGTTGTTTACTGGACTTAAAGGCTAATTGTGGCTCTTTTGTGTGTTTTTACAGAAGCGGGTTCCTTAAATTGCCATAATGGACTCCCACTGCCGCAAACTGGCCACCACCTGCGCGCAAATAGGTGAGTATCTGATCCGTCATCAGCAGGCCTACAGTACAATTATCACACATCACAGAAACAATAAAGCAAAATGATTTTACATTTACCATGACTGTCACTTCAATTGTGGCCTACATGAAAATATTTTTTCATCCATTTTATTTCATTAATTTATCTATTTAATATTTAAATAAAAACGGCACTCAGAAGAGTTAATAGTGTGGTTTGCCTCAAAAAATTATATCTATTAATAACAGCTAATTTCACATTTTTATTTAATACATTTGTAATTATTTTTACTTTATTTAAATATGACCCATTGATGTCTTGGTCTTAAAATCTAATTTATTTTAAGTGCCTTTCTGATAATGAGGGAATTGTTTCCAATTTTTAGTTTTGTGATATTTCTTAGATGAAGCTTAAAAACGTAAATTGAATTAAAAAACATATCGCTGATTTATCACAACATAATCTCCCATTGTCCTCATCACTATTTTAACTCACACTTTAAGACTACAAGATATCAAATTGTACATTAAAAAAAGGCTGCTTAAGTTTGATTTTCTGCTCCAAAATGTTTAGTAGTCTCAGATCTGATGGCCTGTATGCTCGTCGGTGTGGAGCAGTTGCTGGTGAATCCAGGCTGTTTGCTGTGTTAGAGCGACACCTGGTGGTGGAATGTTGACGTGCACCCTCGGAGCATCAGCAGAGGCTGTGCTCAGGGTGTCTGACAGCTCTGCGACGATTTTATTTGTTCTAATTAGAAGCTGGACATATATGACCAGTGACACATCTTATTGCACCCTTTAATTTAAACTTTTATTGGACTCTGGCGCAGCGAGACTGTTATTATAACACGAAAAAAACATATATTTGTGGTTTAATACTTCGACTCAATTCGCATAATTCCTAACATCCAGGAATAAAAGAGACTAAACAGAATTCCCCTGCTCGACAAAGTCTGGGATTTATTAATTATTCTCCAATATGGCGGGGAAATGACATTAGGTCTTGTTAGGGTCTTAAACGAATAACCAATAACTCTCATTCTGTTTCATTTAGCCGACATTGAGAGGGCAGGCTGTGTTCATAGCTTCACAGCTGCACAGTGTGAACGAGCATTGATTAAGAATAATAGGAGAACTAAAATAAAAACAGAATTTCACGGGGAGGGAGTCAAATATAGACCCTGCACCAGCGCCAACTGTTTTTGCTGTAATATATGCAGCGCTTGTTGGATTGACTCCGGGGAAAACTAAATGTATAATGAAAGCCCATTCGTGAGGAGGAATATACTAATGGAGGAATCTGGTGTCTCCTTAATCCTATGTAAAAAGCCCTGTCGTCTCCCCCTATATTGACTGAATTGCTAATTAATGGCCCTCAATGGCGGAGGCCTATTGCGCGCAGTAATCCGCAGAAGAGAGATAAAGCATTCAGAAGGTAGAAATGAAGAGGAAACCGATAATCCACTTCAAGTTTAGTATTACAACACGGCTGGGAGGAAAAAGGAGCAACACATTGGTCGCTGTTTGGCATAAAATAATATTTTTATTTTATGTATTATTTTTTATTTCATATTTATTATAGTAGCTTTATTTTTAAATATAGAACTTATGTTATTAGACGTTTATCTAATGCATACTATGATTAATTATGAAATAGGCCTAATGAAAAAAATATATATATCAATTTTAAATGGCATTTTAGTGATTTTATATTAAAGATGTTTGAAAATATTATATTAATTTAAAAACATAAATCCATTCCTAGACATGATTATTATAACTTGTATAAATGTATAAATGTGCATCATGTTAATTACTCAGAGAGCATCCAAACAAGGTTTTATTGCTCTGTATGAGGAGTGATTGGCTCCCGTGTTTTAATAGTCTCTTCCGTCCCTCAGAGTGCGCGCGTGTGTGTGTGTGTGTGTGTGTTGCATACAGTCTATGGTCTGCTGGTATTTATATATCAGGGGCTTTCACGGGATTAGCCCAGTAACTTCTTAACAGCGCCAAGTCCAAATGTGCTGGCTGAATGGGGCGTCCGCCTGGCCACGTGGAGATGTGGAGTGTGTTGTTTGATGATGACGAACCAGTTGGAATAAGAAAAAGGAATCAGATTATAATCAATATTTAAAGTCATTTTGGCTGAGCGTGTCCTCCTCTCTATACAATCAGTCCATCCCTCCAATCACCTGTTACCCAGCTGACATCTCTCCACCCTCAGTCCCCCCCACCTTGAAAATTAAAGTCGCATTTGTTTGATTAGACATGTTTACTTTGCTTTTACGCATCACGATCTTTTGGGAGTTATAGGTTAAAAAAATCGCTGGCATATCAGCTCAAACTCATTAAAAGTCCTCCTTCAGAGATTCTTAGGCAAATGAGAGTCTTATCAGATTAAAAATAAAAAAAAAAACACTACAGGAAGTAGAGCTGGCTGAGAACGACTGATGAGTCCAAATTGAGGAAAGAGATCCAGTTAAGCACCCAGATAAAGTAATCCGTCGTCAACAAACTGAGTCTGCGTGGTTAACTGCGGCTCCACTGGGGTTGATTTAATGGATATTTGAACCTTAACTCTGGGGAGGTCAAGAGGATCGCCTCATTTGACAACTTGTATGACTGATAGTGCTTTTGCTGAGCATATAATCTGCATACAGGGATGTAGTGGATAGTAAAGCACTTTAGGACAGTTTGGTCACGTTGTGCTTCATATCCAGGTTGGATATGAAAATGCTTAAATGGATTTATTAGTGGTTGCTCGCCTGTCTTTGATGAGTATATGATACTAGAAGTGTCCATCCCAACGCTTGCTTTATTATAATGTATGTGCCTTGCCTTATTTGACAATTACGCACAGAGCATTTTGGCGCAGTCTGCCACATCCCTCCTTTCTGCAGTTCCATTTATGTTTTCCTTTAGCCGTGTGCCCTCTCATAGCAGCATTGTGCTGTAGCAGGCTGTTGTGTTTGATATTCAGTGTGCATCTTTTTTTCATACGGCTTCTCAATACAATCCGCTCAGTGGCTCGCTTTATCCACATTGAGTCCCTGAGTAAACTGCGGTGACACAGAGCCTGCGAGCATGCGGCTCAGCTCGGGTATCAATAGAACTGCATCGTTTTACTGGGCCACTGGACCCATCTCATAAAATGAGGCCAAACTGTGTTATTTTCATTTTTATTTGGTCTTGGGCTGCTGCGCAACGGCAACGGAGCGCCGCGGGTACATCGTGCGTCCCATCTCTCTTTACATGCTTTTATTTGGAAGAAGAAAAATAAGCGCCAGCCCCGGCATAAACACATTGGCACAAATATCTCGTTTCTGCGAGCTCCGGTTGGTTGGGCACACCGTCATATCCACATGGATGTGCCTGTCAGAGAGAATATGGGCGGGCGCAGCGCGGTGACGTGGAGGTCTGAAGAGAGGCGCAGTTGGATAGGCAGTGCTTAGGCAACAGCTGAAATGAACAGAGCGGTGGAGTGTGTGTATGCCTCTGGATCTAATATCACCTACCTGTCCTTGTCACTCTGATAGTCAGCCGAGGTAGCCGCTGTTTACCACCGATGCTAGAATGGCACCACTCAATGGCCTAATTTAAAGCATTTTACAGTTTAAACAGAAAGAAGGTTTCATCTCAGCCGCAGGAGGAACTGCTCTGCTGTGCGTTTTTTGGAGAACTGAAGACATTCCGCAGACGGACTTTCCGCCTCTCCTCGTTGTACTGAAGGGACTTACTCTGCTTTTGACAGCCAGCTTTGCGATCTCTACCGATGAACTCTATGAGGGATCCTTTAAACATAGAACACCACCATCTAACAGGGAATAAACTTGCCTCCACGCACCACACGGCTCTGGCGATGGCCTCTACTCTACAGCCGCTGCAGCGGTCTGTGGACTCTAAACACCGGTTAGAGGTGCACACGGTGTCGGACACGTCCAGTCCGGAGTCTATCGGTAAGAACCTCCCGGGGTGCAGATGTTCTCAGCGAGGTGCCGCAGATGTCATCTTGATATCAAACAAAAGATGGCTCGCATTAATCAACATAAAAGGGAGTTTTACATGCATGCAAATAGGCGATTATAGCTGTCATTTTAGTCACACATAATTAGTTTGGACACGGGTATGTGTGTGGTGTTGTGAAAAGTTTCTGTGTTATGCAAATGAAAGAGAGCTTGTCTTGTGTCAACTGAAATCAGGCGTATACCCTCCGTGCTTAGAATAAATCAAAAGGTCAACTAATATCTTAGAAAATGAAGGAAATTTTAAAACATGGTAAAAATAATTGGGTTTATTTTATGAATCAGAGCATTTCTTCCCCGGTGAAGCCAGACTGTCAACAGCTCATCCATTACCAAGAGGATTCAGGATTTTTTTTGTTCCCCCTATAGCATACAGGCCTTAATCCGCATGACCCTAACTGAACCAACTTCTTTCTCTTTGACAGAAAAAGAAAAGAACAACAATAAAAACGACGACTCTTCAGATGATCCTTCTAAAAAGAAGCGGCAGCGGCGGCAGAGGACTCACTTCACCAGCCAGCAGCTGCAGGAACTGGAGGCCACTTTCCAGCGGAATCGCTATCCGGACATGAGCACGAGGGAGGAGATAGCCGTGTGGACCAACCTCACAGAGGCCCGGGTCAGGGTGAGTATTCCCTCGGGTGTAAACAAAAACAAAGTGTATGTATAATTTTGGAGGTAATTTGTGCCAATTGCCCGGTTAACCTACAAATAATTTAAACCTCGATTTTTTTACGCACGGACACCAAACTTTACGCACGGCTGAAATTTCCTTGTAAATAATGTAGGACACATTTTTAAAACTGGAAAACAAACAATCACAGTCTTGTTGAAATATACTTCTGGTTCAAGCTCAATTTAATTAAATTGTGTGTTTGTCTATGAGGTTAAATATAATTCAAACCCCCTGCATACAGTGCAAAATAATCCATTTTAGCAGCAAGTTAATTTGTGGTTCTCGTCTCATTTTAATCTATTTAGTAATTTAGTCATAAAATAACATAAAAGCTAACCTATCTATTATTTGCCTATTAAATGTAATTACACATTATTACGTTGTTAACAGTCAAGGCTGTTGACATCTGTCGGTGGCAGATACCAGTCGTGTTCTCCTGCTCGTGTGAAAGAGGTGCAAAGCTTGTATTTTGCGATTGTCGCCCTGGTGCTGTGTGATTAAGGTCAGCGTGTTTGTGGACGCCTGCAGAGGAATACACATCCTCTCCACATTAGGATGGTGCAGAGAGCTCAGTGTGTATTCTGCTCAGATAAAGGCGGAATTAGCTGCACAGGAAAACACAGATTATTAAAGAATGTTTGGATTTACAGGCGTTACAATTGTCAGGAAAAAAGTCTAGGTTAAAAAGTTGCATGTAATTAAAATTGGCACAAAATTAAATATGTGTGAAACTAAATTGTACAGCTGTTTTCGGACTAGCAATTGTAATAAAATATAGAGTCTTTAAAATATTAATAAGTATGGGAATTAATTTCTAACCTGCTCATATCCTTTGCTCCAGGTTTGGTTCAAGAACCGTCGAGCCAAGTGGAGGAAACGGGAAAGGAACCAACAAGCCGAGCTCTGCAAAAACGGCTTCGGCCCGCAGTTCAATGGACTCATGCAGCCCTATGAAGACATGTACCCCAGCTACACGTACAACAACTGGGCTGCCAAGGGCCTCACGTCGGCCTCTCTATCCACCAAAAGCTTCCCCTTCTTCAACTCCATGAATGTCAACCCCTTGTCCTCGCAGACCATGTTCTCGCCTCCCAACTCCATATCCTCCATGACTTCCAGCATGGTGCCATCGGCGGTCACGGGAGTGCCGGGCTCCAGCCTCAACAGCCTCAATAACTTGAACAACCTCAGTAACCCGTCCCTCAACTCGGGGGTGCCCTCCACGGCGTGCCCCTACGCGCCTCCGACCCCTCCATATGTGTACAGAGACACTTGTAACTCCAGCTTGGCCAGCCTGAGACTGAAAGCCAAGCAGCACTCGAGTTTTGGATACGCCAGTGTGCAGAATCCGGCCACTAATCTGAGTGCTTGCCAGTACGCCGTGGACAGACCAGTCTAATACCTACCTGCACTGCAAAAAATAACCACCACAGCAAGTCATTATAGGCGAGTAGTGACGCTTAAAGTGTGATTTTTCTCTGAAGGGAGAGAGGAAATCTGGCAGTCAGATAATTATACTTTTTTCAGGAAATTTCCTGATTATATGGCATTTTCAGATTCTGACATTTTTTCCTCAAGATTTTGCCACTTTTTCAACAAGTGAGATTATTCCATCTATTTCTGGGAGAAAACATGTGATTTTGAGGGTGATTACAACACCACAATGGCTTGTTAGGGTGGTCATTTTTTGCAGTGTGTGGGTAATGAAAAACAGCCGGCCACAGGAACAAGAGACTACTACAACTACTTTTTCATTTTTCAAAAAGGGCACTAGAAGACTGAACCACTGAAACAAGCTCAACTCCAGGTCGGAGTCAAAACTGAAACGGGAGATTTTAGGTTTATTCCCCTTTTTGATGAGTCCAGGCCTGCTTCATACTGCGCCACAGTTTAAAAAAAGGCCTGTTTTATTTTTCATAGCTCGTCATGAGGGTTTTTTTTTCAATGGTGGGTTTTTGGACGTTAATTGTTGACTGAAAAGGTTGTATATATATTTGAACTATCATCTCCTGTTTGTTGAGGCGAATGCGCTATAACCCTCCAGTCCTCTCCAGGTTCAATTTATCAACGCATGTGGAAGAAAAAAAAACCCTAAAAAGGAATCATGTTTTGCTTGCAAACAAAAGGGAATGTACATACTAAAACGCACCAGTTGTGTGTTTCTAACATATTATAAATTTATTATTAATGTCTGTGTGAATATCGATTTAGAATAGCAATTCTGGATTTAAAAAAAAGAAGCATCAAAAAATGTTCCTGCGACAAATTATTTGGTTTTTGCTCTGTGTATACTATTTGGTACGGAATTATGTTTGTTTTTTTCAACATCCAAAAAAACTATTGTGTTTTATTTAATGGAAGTAAATATATTGTTCAAAAACATTCTGATTTTATTGAATCTTTGTGTTAGTAGTGTGTTAGTGGAGTGTTAAGCAATGACAGTGTGTCTATAGCCTTTCGATTATGTGAGGTGCTTGTGCGGCTAATCTATAGAGGAAAACAATGGGCCGCTCCAATACACACAGCATCGAGATGCTCCGTCAGATTAACTGCTGAATACATGTCTGAGGGCCCCGGCTGGGCACTGGTGCTTGAAATAACACGGGAATCAACAAACAGGAGTTGGACCACACATCAGTGACAACAGTCCATTAGGATTTGTTTTTTTCTCCCTTTGTTTGAACTCAGATGAGATTGTAGTCATCTAAAAGGGATTGTTAGAAAATTTCACATTTTTAAATTCAGGCTATTTGATATAAGTATGCTTCAATAAGGAATTGATATTGAAAAAGTGTCCAAATTATATATGACTAAATAATGCGTAAAACCTGATGCGTAAAATGTAATTTTGGGCCATAAAGGTTGTGGAATTTTTTAGAGTTTATTTAAGCTTTAATCAAGTCTTGCAGCCTTTTTAGCTCCACAAATCCAAGTTAATTTTTTTCTTACTTGCATTGGTGCATCTGGCACTGTGGCTCCCATTTCTATAACTTCGCACTTTTTTAAAGTCATGCTTTATAGTGTGCAAGTGAGCCAAAGCAAAACAAAGCTACGGTCTGAGGGAAACTATGATTCACAAGCTTGAACAAACAAGCGCGCGCACACACACACACACACACAGACATAGACAGAGGGAGAGATACAGAGGTATGTGGGCCGAGGCTGACTGGAGGAGGAGGCGGGGGACGAGTGCAGGCAGAGCGGAGACACAGGGGTGGAAACACCGCAACACTCCCCGGAGAAACAAAGGGAAATAAATAGTGCAATCTTGGGATTTGCATAAGCATTTTCCAGCCTAATAATGTTGTTAATGTGAGTTGTTTGTGTTTATATTCTATTAAATCACTCACATATAATTTAAATTGCACATTAGAGGGGAAAAGAAAATAGTGGGTTGGTAAAAGAGCTGATTTAGGATCTGATGTGATGCTACAAGAGGCCTATAGGTCATCTCCCGAGGGGGGTTATTATAAGGAGAAATAAATACAGTACACAAACTGCTTAATAACAAACAGAAGTATTATTCTCTTTTTACATCTAATACAGCTGGTTTACTGAGCTGCAGTGCGCATCCTGCAGCATGAACTCCTGAACTCGCCCTCCAGAATTAGATTTCCTCCACACACAAAAAAAAAAAAAAAAACCGCGGACCCTTTTGTTGCACGAGTGTCACCTATTGATGGAGTTGGTAACGCGGAGCAATAATCAGCTGACAGGGGGATAAGCCTCGGCTGCTGTAGAGGCGAATACGCAAGTCTGCAGTCTCAATACACATCCCCACAATCAACATGTGAGCGAGGGATGACCTGAAGAGAAGAGGCAGCAGCGGGGAAATGTTCATTTGGATGAAACGGCGCTCAGGACAGCAGACCTGCAAGCCTGTCCTCTCCTCTCCAGCCCGCACAAGGTAAGAACTTCTTCAAGCTTCCATGGAAAAACAACACGTGTGCCTTTTAGCTTCTGGAGCTGCATGTTCACTCATGTTTAATTATAGATTTCTGCAGAGAAATCTTGCAAAATAAGCTTCTTCTTGCACCATTTATATTCTGCTCACGTTTTTTGCTGGAATTAACATTCTAAATTCAGATGTAATTTACGCGTCAAACTCACTTTAAAAAGGCATGCTTCCCATGCATAGCCACGCATAATAATATCTAACAAATATACATAATAAACTTATAAACGTGTAGCCTACATGTGCCAACAAAAAGAGACAATTATCAATCTCTGTTACAACCAAATTCATATTTGTCCTGCCTCCTTTTTCGGACTCCTAAAGCACACTGCTACATCTTAATGTGAGATTTGTTCCGCCAGCTGATTAAAAAAAAAAAAATCCAATGTGAAGTAAGACACCAAGCCGACACAGCTCTCACCTCCACTCCGCTGGGAATTCAAACAGAAAAGCGAGGAAGTGCAAATATCCAAACATGTATCGTTACACCTCCAATCTAAATAATTAACAATCTCTCAATATTCATGCAGCGGCGGGTTTGGAAGAGACACGAGGCGGTTTGGTAAGAACGCTGCATGGGTTTTTATCAGGGAGCATGTTTTCTAATTACACGCTAATGAGGCCTGGGACTCAGGGTTTTTTCTAAAGAAAACACAAGTTTTTTGCTTAACTTTCCTAAGATCTTTGTGGCATTTGGACCAAGAAAACAAAGAATAAAAACAGAAATATTTATGGGGGATGATTGATTTCTAAAACAAAATTCAGGATATTTTACCAACATTTAGCAGGAATTGTTATTAACGGATATGCAACCATTTAAGCTACAGAGAAGAAATTCATAATTTAAAAGTGGATATTAGTTTCTGATATCAGCTATTGACACGCTAACACTTTAGTTTTCAGCTCATCTTCAAAACTATATGCAAATTAAGAATTTAATAGTTTATTTGTGGACATAAAACAAGTGTTCAATATAAATGACGAGTGACGTTTTATGTTGTGTTTTTAATCTAATGAGATGCAGCACAAAATGTGGGAATTGTGGATTGTGGGTAGAAGGAAATTAACACAGATTTTGGATGTTTCACAGCATGCAGGGCAATTCTGATCAATAGTTTATTTTTGAAGCAGGCAAAGATGCAACAGGCCAAAATTAAACCACAGCAGTTTTAAAAGCTGCTTCATTTCCGCACCAAAGATTGTGGTTCTGTCTTGCAGAGCTTTAAAGGGGGAATTCAGTCTCTTTTTTTAGGTTGTTATGGCCAAATTCATATCTATGAGATCTGCACACTCCTCAAGGAAACTATAAAAAAGAAAACCTCCATGTCCACATACGCACACATTTATAGAAGTGTTATGAGTTATGCATTTTACTCAGGGTAACTATGGCAGAAGAGACTAAACTCCCCATATATATATATATATATATATATATATATATATATATATATATATATATATATGCGCAGCATAATAACTGTAGGGCAATAGAAACACAAAAGATCCACAGTACACCTACAAACATGGAACTAGTCTGAGCACTTTGCCCATTAGTGCAGCGGTCAGGCAGCAGAGAGTGCTGCTGTGTGTCTGGGGGGAGGTGGGTGCTTAAAGGGTTTGGGGGGGGTTTGGCTCTGGACCAATAGCAGCCCAGCGGCTTCAGCTAAAGGTCACATGGTGTGACCTCACACATTCTCACCCTCACCTAAGGCCCGAGGAGAAGTTCTTCACAACAAGATGCATGGTCGTCCATCTTTGCTCCAATTGCCTCAAAAGTACTTCAAATGATATGAACTAGTCGGCCTTTTTGTGTAGGATAAATTGTAGAGTCGGCTTTTGACACGCCAAAATTAAAATGTACACACCTTTGCCTCTGGCTCTGATTTAAAAGTGTGCTTAGTGTAAAATGATTGACTTGCTGGTGTTCATTTATGCCTGCATGCCAAACAAAGACGTGCAAACTTGCTCACTTCTGGTGTCTGTTGCATGTATGTGGCCATATGTTGTGGATCTCCATGTATGTGTATTAATGTGTGGAAGTTGTGTATCAGCCCCTCTCACAGCGGAGAGGCTTGGTGCTGTTTGAGGGCAGGCGGCTGGCCAGAGCGTGTGAAAGCAGATAACCAGGGAGAATTTCATGACGCACACACTTCCTGCTCTCTGAAGTTCTATTAAAGAAAGATGAAAACAAAACACACATCTGAGATGTTTTCTCCCCAAATCAATTTCTACACATTAAGCATGCTGGAAAGATCAGTAGCACGGCTCTCATGGACCTTGAAAAAGTGGTGAAAAAAACAATCCATCAGAAGAGACTTGTGAATTTATTTAATAGGAGGACCATGTATTGGTTAAAAAATCTTTAAGAATAGAGTTTACCTGTTGTATATTTCACTAGTGAACCTTTCCATATAGGTCGCGATCTGGAGCCCCTGCTGAAGAGCTAAAATGTAAATGTTTGAGGTTTCTGCAAGCCATTTTGCTCTCATACGTTCCTAATTGGAAAAAATAAAACATTAAAAACAGAAACAAGAGCAGTGAAAAGGCACTCAGCACACAATCAGTCCAAAAAAAAAGCTCTCTGATGTGTCTGTGTTTGTGTGAGACAGGCTACTGCAGAAGAAGAGCTTGCATGCTCAAACAGCCTGGATAAAAATGCCATTCAAGTGGCATTACTTAGCATTAGGGTTAACTGAAGTAGACCTACCGAGCGGCAGGAAACACGACAAAGGCTGCACGTTAAAGCACATGCATCTGACAAGTACAAAATTGTCGTGTTTTAAAAAATAACAGCAAACAATGTGCATTGAAAATGCAAATATTGCATATAACTCATAAATAGGCAGTGTGCAGGTACATCAGCTACATAAAGTGGTCCTCGTGCCTCTTCATTTTTACCTGACAAGTCTAAAGCTGCTAACATTTTAGCCATATCTGAAGCGTCGTGTTCAGACACCTTCAGTTTACACAGTCTGCCCCAGATGGCATCTCTCAGCACTGTTTTCTTTAGGCCTGTCATCTACTGTAACGTCTTAATTGACGTTTACCTCTGTTCGCCGCTGTCAGCCACCCGGAGTCTGTGTCTGACGAGCAGCCTGGCAGAATAGTTTCCCAGGCTCCAACTTCAGATAGAAAATTACACCTGAGTGAGCACGTTTGTTTGTTTTAGTAGTTTTTTTTTTTCATTTTGTGTCGTACAATTCTCCCTTCACACGCAGGGTGAATTACAGAAACGGTGTGGAAATTGTCAAAGTGTCTGGCTTCACACTCCTATCGGTTCATGTTAGTTCAGTGGCCTGAGTGAAATCCTGACTGTCCATATCTTATTGAGGAAAATCTCACATTGGAAAAACAGGCCACTGAACTGAAATCACCTGCATGCATGAAGACATTAATCTATGTAAATTATCATAAATTGCTCCATTAAAAAAAAACAGACATTACAGCTTAAATCATGCAACAAAAAAAAATCCGAATAATGTGCACTTATGCACCATGTTTAAAGTGTGTTTTCTTTTTTGTAAAGTTATCCCCAGTGATAACAACCCTCAAACGCTCGCAGAGTTAATGACATACTTTACACGCTGATCTGACTCTCCAGCTGTACAAACATGGCATCTTTGGGCATAAAATGCACAATATTATGGAGAGGACCACTTAGGGAGAACTTTCCATCATTTATCCCCCTAAAGCCACGTACAGTTCAAAGCTACAAGTCAGGAATTAGAGTTTCCTCAATAAAACCTCTGTGCTTTCATGTGGTCCAGTTATTGAGGGAAAAGGAAGAATTATGGACACCCAAGAGATTAATTATACAATGTAAAAAAATGTCTCTGATGTAAACGTTCAATGTTACGTCAAAACTATTCGGTATATATAGAGCTAAAATGTCTTTTAATGATTATAAGAATGTAAAAAGTACTTCTGTGTAGCATTTAGAGTGTACACGGTCATGATAATGTGACTGCATCTCAGAAATATCCAATGCAGTGCACTTAATATGGTACTACAGCATTATGTTTTCACTAAAAGGAAGTTCTGTCACCCTGAAAGGTTGTGTATAAATATAGCATTTAACTAAAGACATATTGAATTCTAAAACTCAGTTTTTCATGTCTTTATTTCCTTTCACCAGTTTAGGAAATTTTTACTGTATAGTTGCAAAATGTTGAAAGGTAAATTATTTAACTATAACTTATTTTACACCCATTAACTTAACGTTTGGCTTTCTTTTTAAACAAATTAAAAAGACAAAACCAATAAATAGCAAAGTTTTCCATAAGTTATCCATTCCTATGTGTCCTATTATTCATAGGGTCAAGCTGAAGAAATATAAGACATCTTCAGTATTTCTACTGTATAAACATTACAAGATCTGCATAAAAAAATACAGTTACACATCACTGCAGAAAATTGCAGAAATGTTTTTAAAATATTAGATTATGCCTTGTGTCCAAAGTGTATGACTTTTGCCCTTTCTTTCTGATATACATCTTCATAAAAAAGCATAGTTTTTCACCCTTTTTTTCACCTGCTGCCTTTCTTCTGTTAAGACAGTTAAACTCAAAATTTGGCCAACTCAAACCTGTGAATTACTGAATCTGCACGACTGCATTGGACACACTTTTGCTGTTGTGACTGCTGAAAAAAATAGAAATATTCATGTTTAAAATTGTACATTTTTCCTCACCAAAAATTAAAAAGCTCCTTCTTGGCTGCCTACGTGTTGAAATAGTGTTAGAGGGAGCTGAGTGACATCCAGCAGCAGTCAAATCAAACTTAATTAATAAACAGATGTCAGCCATTGTTTTTATTGCCTATAAACAGTCTATTTCTCACACACAAAACTGTGTAGTTCACAGTATGTCCCTTGTTATATTGCATGAGATCAACAGGTTTTGGTCCATTTCCTCCAGGGCCAGTGTCCGTTTGCTCCAACCTGCTTGTGATTACCAGCCTACAACATAACAACGAGAGCACCCATCGACACGCAAACCTTACAAACTGTTCAGTCACTCTAAATCACTCTGGTGTTGGCTGATTTATAAAAGGTTTACTCCTTGTAAAAATATTTATTTCAATTGCTCTCTTATTAAAGCCAGATGTTGCGAGTTCCATATGGAGCTTTTTTTTTAACTTTCATTTTTGGCATTCATTTTTCCATCTCGACACAAACCCAGTGGACAACAGTTCTGCAAAGGTTTATTTTCTGTTTGAAGCAAGCAACTATCATATACAGACAGATGTAAACTATACGAAATGTCTTTAACCCCATTGTTTCGTAGCTAGAGGTGTAAATCACAAACTTACATTGATATAGACTCACAAAAAGCAACTAAAATATGGTTTGACAATTTTACTAAGCTAAAATTGAAGATCAAACAATCATTTTAATGACAAGAATGTAAAGTGGAATTTCATAACAAAGGCACATAATAAAATTACCACGTGTCTCATCAGTTGTTATCACAACCATAAATCTGAAGTGGTAAGGCCCTACTCCACCTCCTAGTTGGCTCATCAGCTGTATTATGATAACCTGGATTTTCACAAAAAGGTTCCAAATAGGATAGTAACCTCTAGTGGCTGTAGTAGATGAAGAAGAAGGTCAGGTAATAACTCCTCCAGACCAGTGTTTCCAAAAAAAAGCATGCTTACCGATCAACACATACTCATTCGCAAACATAAATCAATGTTGTGAAATTGACAGTTTCGTAAGGTTAAGGCAACAAAACTTCCCTAAGGTTAGGGCAAAAATGCATGGTTAGGCGTAGTAAAAAACTACTTTAAAAAGAAAAATGAATGCATGAGACTAATGTAATTACATAGCTGATGTAACCAGAAGTGAATTGTGTTGGTGACGTAAAACGTGATGCACAGAAATTAAGCAACATTACTTCAAATAACATTGTTTAATTTTGTTTTCACACAGCACACAAACACCGGAGAGGACCGTCTCAAGGATAAAGAGTGACAAAGCCCGTATAGGGAGGAGGCCGGGGTGGATGGATGGGTGAAACAAACTCCACTGCTTGTGTCCCGTGTAAATGTGAAAGCAAACTTAAGTTATATAACAAGTGTGCTTATTTTAATCCCAAACGAAACCATGTATTTATATTGCTGATGAAGAGATGATAGCCTTCTGAACCTACTTTGTCTTTACTGCCCACCAAGTGGCTGACCAGTACTGTGCATATGCAACAGAAATGAGGAAGAGAGTTGGTTCAATCATCAGCCACTTTCCTCATAGGCTCTGACAAAATGATGCATTTCATTCTTTACCACTTCCACGATTGAGCAGATGAGTTGCTAGATTAACTGGCCCTTCCCAACGCTGCATTTAATTGCCCTGGGCATCCTTATTGTTTAACCCCGAGTCTTTCTCTGCCATGGTTGAGGAGGCTGACAACCAGTAATAACACCCATTCAATCCAGTGACAACATTCAAAATGGGCGGGTTAGCACAGCACAAAGACTGGAAGAAGTAACAAAGATTACTCTGTTTAAAGCAAATACAATCTACCTCCCTAACCTAAAAGCATGCGAAATCATGTGTTTCTCTTGTTTGTTTAGTTCGTAGAAAAACTAAAGTGGAAAAATGACACAATATGGTTTTCAGGGGGCTTATGCGCCAGACTATTTCTTGCCCAGTTTCTGGAACTGCCTGCCAACCTAGTGGTGACAAAAAGACTCCAGGAAGTTACTGCACCCAACCAAGAAATGGTTACAGCTAAAGTAACAAAAAAAACCTAAATTGAAATAATTCATGCCTGTTTTTCCCCCCTTACTTGATGTGTATATCTGTAGGTGCGTCAAATGAGGTGGTATAAATGAATACATGAATCTGCCCAGTCTAAATAAACAGCAGCAACAACAAAAAAATAATAATTAAGGGAACACTCCACCTGGTGTACCTGGTGTCTCTACTCATCCACCTCTCCCAGCCTACAGCATTTCCAACCCAACAAGAACAGACGGTGTGGGGAGCGATTTATTGGATTGGATCCCACCCAGCAGTGACTTATACGCTCAACCTATATGTCACAGATGGTAGGATTTCAGTGTGGTTGATATAGGAAATCCACTAAGGAGTATTGATCTTTCTAAGATCTGCTCTCTCTGCCTGATCTCCACAGGATCTGAACATCCGCAGAGACCCAGAGGGGAGCGGAGCCGCTGGAATCTCAGTCTACCTTCTACAGTTAAAGTAAAGGTAATACTATGGAACGGTTTTATAAAACATCACCACAATCTATCAGTTTTTACTGTAGCACAATAATGGTTGAACCTATAAACAGATAATTACACGATTTACATTTGTTGTTCATGTTATGTACTCATATAAATAAACTGAAGCAGATCTGGGCTGTTAGTATGACTAGTTTTAGCCTCCATGTCTGAGCAGAATAAAGAAAATAATGCCACCTACAGCAGCTCAAACTGTAACAACAGAAAACCCAGGGAAACTCACTGTTGACTCACTGTTTGCTTACCAACGGATCTCTGGGTAGATTAAGTCCAAAACCACAACAGTAATAATCAGTTTGCATCAAAGATGTCCCCAAAATGAAAAACAAGAACCTGGCAGATGATTCTTTAAGATGTAGTTAAACATGGGATATCGCTGCAACTACACATCACCTGTTACACATTAAAGCACTAAAATCATTTCTAAAATCAATATTTTGTGTCAAATTATTGATTTCTTGTTGTGTAATAAGTGAGGGATAATTTACGCTTTGCATCAGGGTCCTGCAGCACCATGCTGAGGTTATTTTCACAATAATTACCCACTCGCTGTACATTATCCCTGACATGTATACATGCAAACCATGTCCATCCTGAGGGAGTTTGATGTTGGATCATTTTGGCTGTCTGAATGAATATGGCATCCATTTTTCCAAGGATGTAAGGGTTATTTGTTTGAATTTTGGAAGCAGTTCAACCTCAGCTTCAATAATAAATCCATAAATAAACCGGGTAGTCAAAATTAGAGTATGAGCAATATGGGATTTATGCGACTGAGAGAGGCAGCAATTTGAGAAAAGAAAAAAATTCACTGATCACCAATATGGCGGCTGATAAAATGAATTTTTGAGCTAGAATGAAAATAGATCTTTTCGATGTACATTTTGCACCAATATGACAAAGTCACTCAGAAGGCAGTTTTCTTGAACAAATAACTAGTGCAAGAATATTTAACTGTATTATGCATTATCCACACAATGTATTATATTAGCAACAGATTTCAATATAAAAATAGCTTACAGCGTATATAAAATCACCCTAAGAATTGTTTTCTGCATTATATTTTCTGTAAAATAGTTCTCATTTTACATATTGGCGCATATCAGACAGCATTTACGCCAGTACTGATATGTCTGGGACCGATGGCCAACCAATGTATTGCTAAAGCTCTAGGCACAATACAGACACTTCCTGAACATCCTGAACACAGTAAAATGAAAAAAAGAGAGAATATCGTTAGAGGGCAGGGTTTCTGCAGACATCACTATGCATAATGGGTAATAAGTGATGATCGAGGTTTCTTTTGTATGAGTTTATACATTTTTTGGTAAATCTTGCATATTATACCTTTAAGCATTTGCTGTGAAAAGCAGCATCCCACTTGTCTTATGATGTCAGTGCTAATGCTACACTTTAATCATGTGTTTACAATAGTTTTGTCTATAGATGTAAAAATGCATTTTTTTAAAAGACACAAAACAACCGATTTTGGTGGTGCATGTCATCAATAATTTGTTTTTGTCATTATTTGTCTGATAAAACTATGATACTGATAGACAGGAGTTGCATACTGAGCATATACATGTACATGGATAACAAGCATGTTTGTAATCTCCAAGTGCTCTTAGTTAAAATACTGCAGAGGTGTGACACTTGAAAAACAACCCATTTTGTCATCGTTTTCCTTTGATTTTCTGGACTGTTAGCCACTGCTCTCATGTTAAATTGCACAAGCAGGTTGATGGAACAAGTGCATAAAGCCTGCTAGCCCTCTCCCTCTCTCTGTGTCTCTCTCAGACGGTTTTAATCTCTGGTAAGACAGTCACGTCCAGTCAGTCATCTGCCGTGTAAACTCTGGTGGAAAGCGACCCGCCGCCTGTGCCTCCAGCTCTCCTTCATTACTGCGCACGGTGGGAGAGCCAGAGCGCACGGTGTGGTAATCCCTGCTGGAAGGCGTCACCATATACTGTCATTAATGAAACGGAAGACACACATAGATAACCCCCCCCCCACACACACACACACACACAGACACACGCATTAACACACCCACAGTCAGGATTGGCTGGAAGATGAATGGCTGCAGCAGCAGTAGCATCTTGTTGACATCAGCTGAAGGTTTAGATCTCTCTGCAGGAGATGTTATGTTGCTCAGATTCATCCTCTGTAGTCACTTATAGGATGGATTTCTCTTATTTGGTGTTGTTGATGTCATGTATGCAGTATATGGTATACAGCTGTGAGGTGTAATGCTGTTTGCTTAGTTGTGTAATGCAATCATTTGCATGTTTTTTAGATTTATACGGCCGTGTTTTCCAAACTTATTTGTTTGCGATGCCCCAACAGTAGACCCCTCATGTGTATCTACAGGTTGTGAGTAGTTCACCTTAACTTATTCAGTAATGGTTAAAAAAAAGATGAAAATAAAGTCTGGAAAATTAAAACAAAATGCTCTCCTATTCTGTTAATCATCTCACAATCACAGTCGGATGTATTTCACAAACCCTGGAAGGGTCCAACAGTCCTGCAGTAAGAATGAATAGCATTTTATCAAATTAAGTTGTACAAGGATTTATTTTGCATTTGTAATGGGATCACAGACTTATTGTTTGAAATACAAATGTGAAATAGTGGAGTTTATGTTGATTATATCACAAAATATCTCTTATATCATTTTTGATGTTGCTTTAGGTATTTTAATAGAACCTGGTGCTATTTAATAAGTTGTATGGTGTTTTCTTCTCGTATGAAAATATATATTATTTACATTTATTAAGGGATCAATGCTATATATAACGATATAACTATTTCTCCAAAAGGTTAACAGGTGACTGTTAGCCAAGTTCTGTTAAAATAAAATGTGAAAATTAAAACTTTTCAGTGAATGCACCTTAAATTGTCAGTATTTTAGTGCATGTGTGACATCCCACTATCCAGCAGAGGGCGCCAACGTTAATTAAATCTATTAAAGCCTTCGTTTTGTTTGAAGATCTGCCTCAAATACCTTAATACATTTGATCTGCTGTTCAACAGTTGAAATGTTATTACAACACTGATAAAATTATCTTTATATGATATTCCTTTAATTTGCAAGATTTTTCTCATTATTCAACATCTTCTTTAAATTGTTACTTTTGTCCAACAAACAGTCCAAAACTCATAAGCAACAGTACAATATATAAAAACTATAAATGTACACATTGGTAGGCCTGTCAGGATAACACATTTTTTAGGATGATATATTTTCCTAGAAACTATCACGATAAATGATAGTATTGTTGATGCCGTTTTAGGTCCATTTTATGCCACTGATATAATGATATTAAAGCATAATAAGAAAAAATCATTTTAAACAGAAATGCATTTTTAAATCTCAAGAATATTAAACATTTTAATTGAATTGTGGAAAAGAAATATTAAAATATAATTTAAATACATTAATATTGGTTTATTATCGTTTTCCTTATTTACTGTATGTCCTTTTTGACATTATTGTAATTTAACATATTTTACAGACATGGTTACAAAAAACAAATTTAACCAGACAGTCTGACTTAAACACCAAGATAGAAAAAAATGGACAGAAGGGGGGAAAAAAAGAACCTGCAGGTTGCTTGTGTTGTGACACCCGCACTGTATTCTCCTCAATTTATGAGGTATCATGGTGGGTAATGAAGCGGAAAGGTCAGGGGGAATGTGTTTTTATCCGCTTTAAACCAATAGGTCACATTTCCACTTTCCACGCCACAACTCTGTGACTGCAGCTGGTGCCCTTTTGGTTAAAACAATACATTCACCTTGGCCACTCATACATCATATCACCAATTCTCCATCTTATTGGCAATGTCACACAGAGGGCTGTGCAATATTACAGAATAGATTTACTGCAAGGGTTCACCCACAGCCTCAGATATGATATAAACGCCACGTAATATAAGCCATACATTATGAATCCAATTTGTTTGGCCGAAATCACAAAATATACTCAATACTGGGCTGAAAGTCACCCTGAGACCACTAGATGGCAGCATGCTGGAGCTGATCACTCCGCTGAGGCAGGTTTGAAAGGATTTCCTGGAATCATGCAGTTCTATTAACACTGCATGGAGTAACTACAATGTTATCCCTCATTGAAAACAGCAAAACAAGAGCCACTTAGATTAAAAATCTATAAACTTTTCAAATATAAAAGTCAACTGTACTATAACTAACTGTGAAAATATCATATAACGGTACAACAATACCACATAAAATGGCAAATAGCTTGATGTATACATTTAAATACAACAATATAAAAGACACACATACAATCTAGAGTAAATTAAGCAAGTCATCAACATTACATTATTCTTGTCTGTGTCAATGAGGTGTTGATTGATCTTTATAAGATTTGTATTGAAGCTGTAACTTTCATTTTGCAGTTGTATTGTAGTGTTGATTTGGGCACAATTTAAAATTAATAAATGATTGCATGTATTGTGACTGATATTGCATTGCATTGGCATTGCATTGGAGTGATGATTATTCTTATTTTCATTAAAATTTGTATTAAAATGATGATGGTGTGATTTTCTGCAAGGATCTGTAGCAAACAGGTCTGTTGAATATGATGTGTAGGCTGGATCATCTTACAG